>NW_026892573.1:19280000-19905000 GCF_033815535.1 Pezoporus flaviventris
TCAAGATGACAAAAAAGTCTTGATCATACTATATAAACACCTACAAAGGATGTTTTTGCAGATTCTTTTAGTCAAAGGCATGAAGTGATTTGTGCTGTTTTGTAGCTTCTGGCATTTCTTACCCTGGGGTGCTTGACTTGGCATTCTTAAATTGTTGCTTTATTATATTTATTTTATTCAGTGTGCAACATGCTATGAAAGAACACTGTATTACAAATCATGGAAGAAATATCCATTAAGGGCCAGAGAGTGAAGATATCCTCTCTTGCAAGCCACAAAACCAAACTCAGGAATGATACAGTACAGGAAGTATCATTCTACGTTAGTTTTACTTTGATAGCTTTTCCTCAGTACCCATGAGATCACACTTAAAATAGGATGCAAGATAAAGATAAACCTCCAACCTGACCCTTGAAAGGTGTTCCCATGTGTTATAAGTGCTAAACACATTAAATGTCAAGTCAAGTATTTTTTCAGAAAGTACAAATTCAGAAGATGCAATTCTGAAGGCACATTCCACAGATGATCCAGAAAAAGAAAATAAGCATTAAACTTTCTATCTATAGACAACAACTAATTCCATGTTTACATTGTCTTGCAAAGTCTTTATAAAGCGGAAATAGTACTAGAGCCAAGCAAAGAAACAATTACATTAAAATAAACAAAGACACAGAGGTTTCCAAACACCTATACTTTTTCATATTTTGGCAACTACTAAGGAAAACAAAAAGCAACCCTAAAAATTTGTAAGATCTGATGCCTTCAGAAATTCAAAGGGACTGAAAGACATCTGGTAATCACTGATGCAGTGTAATCTTTTTCCTTGCCTACTTTGGAAACATTCGCCCTTTTACATGCCAGTATTTTAAATGTACTTGAAGTTAAGGAGTAACAGTCTTTGCCCATTTTTATATTGTGCAATTTATTTAATTAAACCAGACACTTTAATATTAATGCTGCTCCTTAGGGCTAAATATGAAAATGAAATCATTATGGAATTGAGAAGGCTGAAAACCAAACCATCTTAAGTACCATCTGGGATGGTTTCTGTCTTTCCCAGTGGACAGATTTTGCAAAGACAGCAAAATATGAACCCATAAAAAGGGAGTTTTACTTGGATAGAGTATTATCGTATTTTTCAAAAAAAAGAACAACCTAGTAATGTGGTAGTAAGAAAATTATGGTTTTAAAGATAACCTCAAAAAGAGGCTGCAGTGGAAATTTCAGTTTTCCAAAATGTTTTCGCTCTGTCTTTCGTATCAAAAGCTTCTATACTGGCAAACTTACAAAACTGGCAGAAACAGTAAAGAACACTTAGATCTTGTTTCTATCACAATGCCTAAAACATCAGAGAAAAGAGCAACTCTCAGTATTCTAAGTATTTAGCTCTCCACTAAAGCCAACAAAAGAACACTTATAGTAGACAGATAAAATCTTAAAACCTTTATGGATGAAGAGTCAACCTCAGCTAGTGAAATTCTTCAGGAGGACTACTTCTGCAGATGAGATGACATTAGGAGAAGTTCTCCCCACTCTCGCTCACTGCAGCCTTCAAGTTGTCCATCATCACTAAACTCATGTATCTGTCCTAAGAGGCTAATTCACTCTGGAGACTTATTATTCACTACATCTGCACCTCAACTGTGCTGGAGAACAGTAAATTAAAAACCTCAAAGTAATCAAACTTTCTTGCATGTGTAGTAATTGATGATATTACTCATCTTGTCATCTCCTCAAGGTGATCAAGAAACCAGAGCAGGCACACATCTTTGCATTGTTAATTTGATAGTCTCTCAGGATATCAGATACAACTCATTCTAATTCTATGGAAAAATGCATCTTGCTTGCAGAAAATCTTTCAGGGAAAAAACAAAACTAAAGCAAAAATAAAAAAAAAATAAACAGATGATAAAAAAAGAAAAAAAAAAAAACACCAAACCAGTGCATACTTCCAGTTCTTATTTTCTAGTGTCTGTTGGTTTCAATACTTATCAGAAAGGCAAGTAACTTCTCTGCAACTCAATCTTTACTTAGAATCATAGAATCAACCAGGTTAGAAAAGACCTTTAAGATCATCAAGGCCAACCTATACCCCAGCACTGCCATGTCCACCACTAAATCATGTCAATAAAGACCTTATCTACATGGTTGTGGAACACTTTCAGTGACAGTGATTCCACCACTTCCCTGGGCAGCCTGTTCCAATGCCTGACCACCATCTCTGCGAAGAAATGTTTTCTAATATCCAGTCTAAACCTTCCCTGGAACAATATGAGGCAATTTCCTCTCATGCCACCACCTGGGAGAAGAGACCAGACACTTCCTCACTACATCCTCCTTTCAGGAAGTTGTAGGGAGCAATAAAGCCCACCCCTGAGCCTCCTTTTCTCCAGGATGCACAACCCCAGTTCCTCCAGCTGCTTCTCATGAGACATATTCTCCAGACCTTCACCAGCTTCATTCCTCTTCTCTGGACCCACTCCAGCACCTCAATGTCTTTCATGCCATGAGGAGCCCAGAACTAAACACAGGATTCAAGGTGCAGCCTCGCAAGTGCCAAGTACAGGGCACTGCCCTAATCCTGCTGGACATACTATGGTTGATACAGGCCAGGATGCTGTTGGCCTTCTTGGCTGCCTGTGCACAAGCTGTCTCATGTTCAGATGCTGTTCACCAACGTCCCCAGGTCCTTTTCCATTAAGCAGCTTTTCCAGCCACTCTTCCCCAAGTCTGTAGCATTGCATGGGACTGTTGTGACTCAAGTGCAGGACATGGAACTTTGCCTTCCTGAACTTCATACCATAGGTTGCTGTCCAGACCCCTCTGCTGACAGGCCTGTAGTTTCCAGGGTCTTCCTTCCTGCCCTTTTTATAGATAGACTGGCCAACCTCCAATCTTCAGGGACCTGCCCACTAGACCAGAATTGCTGATAAATGGAGAGTGGCTTACTTAGAAGCAATGAAGCTGTGACAAATCATTAGCACTTTAAAGCAAAGGGTAGCAATGATATATTTACACTGACTGCAGATGAGAAAAAGGATGCCTACAAACAAAGGCAAGCACCAAAGGCTGGACAAGAACAAAAAGTAAAAAATTATTTAGGACAATGTGGTAGTGGCTAAATAGAAGCAGAGAAAAATAGTTTAAAATGTAAAGAACCCCATTTCCCTAACAGAGAAACACAGAGTTGCCAACTAATTCCATACACAAAATCACACATGCATAAAAAAAACAAACAAGCAACAAAAACAAAGAAAAAACACTAAAATCAAGAGGATCATTTATTCACCAAGACAGAATCTATCTTAAACTTCTGCAATAAGATCACTCTGAACTGAGAGCTGGAATGGTGCATGAAGAAACTAATAGCATGGTGACGATTCAGCGAGGACAGGACAAGAAAAAATGCTTTTCATGCAGGCCAAACAGACATCCAATTTTTGCTAATCTTCACCTGTCTTAACCTACCCGTGATCAGATCCAGTCAAAGGCTGCACATACCCCTCACTGATACTATTATAGCAAACAATATTACCATTATCAAAAAAGGCAATAGATGAAAACATAGCATGGTTATTAATCAACTCCACCTTGCCATGCAGCTAGAGTTGAGCTTGTTCTAACTACATTCAGAGTAATTTTACATCCTTACCGCAACCATCATAACATACAGTGCAGTCAAATGCACTGTATTTGTCAGTGACACACGAGTCACAGTGATACCAGAATAAAATAGGAATGTAAACCATCTGATTGATGGTCATCAGGCACCAGTATTTGTTCTGCTGTAGGGCAGACATCCAGTACGGAACAAAAAAAAAAAAAGTTATGGGAAAGCAGTAGAGAGAACTATAAGGATACCCTGCATGGATATGCAGACCCTACCGGAAATGTTACACAGGTTGTCTTGAACATATGTATCGCAACATATTTCCCTAACATTTGTATTTCAGAAGATACAAGTTGATGCCAAATTTCAAGAGAGTTAAAGGCAGTATTTCTGCTTTGTTTGGCAAGAAAAAAATAATCTATTTTAAAAACTGGCAAAGGAGAAAATGGTATGATGAGATAATCGTAAAATTTGGAGACGGGTAGCAGATATAAAGATGCTTGCATTACAGTTTCCTGAACTGGGATTTCCCATTACAAAACAACTCAATATAAAGGAGGTGTTTCTGAAGATATTTACCATACATGAACATGCACTGAACCATAAGTATATACAAGTTTTATGCTTTGGAGGTCACACATCTTCTCCTGTACTCAAAAAAAAAAAAAAAAAAGTGGTTTGTTGCCTGGGGTTTTATTTTCATCTGTAACTTCATCAGGACTTTACCAAGTTGACTTTATTAAAGATCTAATTTTAGCCTAACTGGGCCAGGATGTATAGTATCAACATATGCTGTCATCTCATCTGTCAAAAGACAGAGAAGCAAGTAAGGTATCACTGCAGAACTTGTGAGCTTAAATCAAAGCCAATTCCTAAAATGTCTAGCATTCCAGGAGAATGTTGCTTCCAAACCAAGAAGCAACCTTCAGATACATTAGTATTGCAGAAACTCTCCACAGTAGATCCCTTCAGAGGAAGGAAATCAGGCACAGGGAAGACAAATCAATTTCTCAACTGTCTTGTTTCTCACCCAGATCAAATTTGTTAGACTTACCAGAAGTAACCAAATCCCCTTCATTCAGTCGTAACTGGATAAGTGTCCTTGTTTGCCAGGCAGACCTAGCCACAAGAAATAACAGGCAAGAATAGGCAGTGGCTCACCAACCTTATCATGCTAGTCTCAGAATAAAGTGAATTCAAAAGGCCCTGGGAGGTTGTCTGGTCCTCCAGCCTAGACTATAAGCAATCAATTTTCCTCAGCAGCTGTGTCCACTCTACTGCATTAAAATGTACGTGCTTATTTATTTCTTATTACAGCTTGCAGTATGGCTTCATGTCATCAGGTAATAACCTTAGCCACTTATTATTTCAGTGTATTGGAATATTCATACCATGCCATTATAAAGAGAATTCTAATGGATAACACAGTGCAGTGCAGTAAAACTGCAGCACCACAGACCACTGTCAGGAATGTAGCTAGCTTACAGAGTTTAATTTTAGAGAATTTAATAACGTGAATTGCAAGTTAAATATGTGGTGTCAACAATTTCTTGTGACCTCCACCAGCAGCTATTTTTACTTAATTTGAGTTAGGACGATGACTTGACTGAAATATAATATGAGATGATCCAAATATTGCATTTATTTTTAAAGAAGCATCAGTAAAAGCACTTCAGTGGGTCTTAAATATTAAAAATCAAACAAGAAGCTGTCATATTGAATGTACTGCTTATTCAGGACCCAAGACATGTATCTTTGGGATATACTTCCCAATGAAAAAGGAGAAAAGAAACATCATCAAGTTTCCATCATTGAAAAAAAATCCATTAAGCCCCTCACATTTTGAAACACTTTATTGCCACTTGCAAGGATTATTCTAAAGGCTCATTAGTCTCACTTTCACACATAGATTGTGCAATTGCTTAAATAGAGCCTCAATAAGCATGCTTCAAAGCACTCTTCATGACAGAGTAAGATCATTATATGACCTGCCCTTTTCACCTCTCCAAAATTTGATGTGTGTGTATTGCTCAGTATTCACAAGGCATCAAAAAAATCTATAGATCTTTTAAGTCTTTATTCATACTTCTTGGCTCTAACCGTCACATCAGCCAGTACAAAGATGGTAGGCAAAACAGTACCTTGCTTTGGGAAGACAGAATTCTTTTTGTCTTCAGAGCATAATTATACCACAGGGAAAAAAGCACAAGTAGAGCTAGATGGAACATGCATGTCTGTATGAACACTGCATTTAAAAACAACAACAAAACTACAGCAGATTTCCAAACTCAGTTTAAGCATCTAAGAAACCTAACCAACTACTCTTGATTAAATACCATCAGAAGTCTGAGCCCGAGTCAGACCTAAATCCTATAAAGAAGTTCTGGACATACCACAAATGAAAACTACAGAGCAAAAATATTTATTCTGTTTAACCTTCTACTACCAGTGTTTAAAAAAATAAAGAAAAAAGGTAAAAACTAATACTCCTGACAGAAAACTCACTAAAATCAAGTACTAGTTTTCAATAGTCTCCTCTGAAGGGAAAGAAGAAAAAGCAGAAGGAGGAATGTAATGCTGAAAAAATATTAATTACTGAGACATGCCAGGATACAGGTACATCCAAAATACAAGATATTTATGCATGAATAGAAAGCCTAAATAGACTTTTCAGTGTCTTTTCTACTCCTCAATGCATTCATGACTGAAAGAAAAACATCCCTACATACATTTTTTTCATGCCATACAACTTACAAAACACATTTGGAAAAAAGCAAGTATCGATGTGCTTCAAAAATTATTATCTTCTGCTGTCCCCTAGTGGCACTGGAACTTGTTTCACAAAATTGATCAAAGAATATTTTTACCTGTAGGCTTCGTAGGCTACAGAACAGAAGGCATTGACAGAAATTAAAAATCAGAAGAAAATAGTTTTGAAGACAGCTGCTACAAGCAGGTCTTTTACTTTGAATTTATGAAATTAAAAAACCTAGGTAAACACTGTGATCCAGTATTTTAGATTACAGACTTTTCTAAGATATTGTGTGACAAAAATAGAACCAAAATACTTATGGGCTTAGCCATGACACTGTCAGCATTTTAGAAATTCTGTTAGTGAACTAGTTAAGACTTTTAATGAACACTTTAATAGCAGGTGGAAGAAAGAGCTTCCAACCGCTCCAACTGTAGCATATCTTTCAAGTTTAGAACAAAAAAAAGGAAAGAAACAACCTCAAGATGCCAATTCTGCTGTAAAGTAAAAGGATTTCTGGACAAATCCCAGATTTTCTTGATCTTACTTTACCATAAATCAAAAAATGCAGGAGTTGCAATTTCTGTTCTTTAGCAGGATAAAAATGTAATTGAAATGCTACTTAGGGAACATGGTGGTCTTATCCACATAAAAATCAACCAATTTGTTTCATCTTAGGTAAGGCTTTGAAAAACAGTAAACTCACAGAATCATAGAATAGTTAGGGTTGGAAAGGACCTTAAAATCATCTAGTTCCAACCCCCATCCACAATTATTAGTCAAAGTTTTTTCAGCCCCATCCACAAAATCATTTCTCTCTTAGCTTTCATATTTACTTTTGCATCACAAAATAATCTGCTTTCAGAAGTAAACAGTACTTGGAATCCCAGGTTTAATTTCAGTTTAACAGTCTCTTAATTAGCTGAGAGATTTAATTTAGCTTTCATTCTATGCAATTATACACTCTCATAAACCCATGAAAATTTGTCATTACCTCTAACCTCATTAATGAGGACTACTAAACTGCAGTTCAGTTCATTTTTATCTAGTTTCTGTAAGAAACACAAGCTTCTCACACTAACTGTAGCTATTGAAAAACAAGTTTCTTATTCAACACTTTTTAAAGAGTTCACCGAGAAGTACACTCTCAATTATCTACATTTAAAACTGCATTAGCATATTTACTTAGTGCACAGTATTTACTTACAACTATTTAATATCTCCTTTGTTGTATTTTCAAATATTTATTTCATGCTGTTAAGTTCACTAAACAAATCTCTTTCCAGGACTGCTTTACTTTGAGGACGAGTGAGCCTGTATGTTTCTCCAAAATGAAAGCCCAAGGTAGGTATGTTGATCTTTGTATCAGATTAAGAAACAGAGATTACCCATAAAGCTTTTCCTACAGAAGGAATTTGTTTTCAGTATCAGCCACCACCCTGCCAGTTCAAACAACTTGCTAGGATGTACTCCCAATTTCCTTAAGGTCTGGCTAGTGAGAAATTCACATAAAAGGAAATGTGAACAACAGCCCAGAGAAGAAAGGAGCAGGCAACCTGCACAGCCCATGGCTTACGGCACAGACCATCAGCCGCATTTTGTCTGAATCTGTCCCTCAAGCTATCACAGAAGGTTGTATTTAAGAAGCTGCTGAAGATGGACCCTTAAGATTGCAAGGCTAAATCCTCCTCAGAGTGACATTTTATTAAAAGCATTAGGGAAAAAGGGGGGTTATTCATCTTTATGTAACTGCTTCCCCTCTCTAAACCCACTTACAATACATCTTCTCAGTGTCTAATGAGAATCAGAAAAACGCCTGAGGATTGTAACTCCAGGGAGGTGCTTTAACCCAGCAACACAGCTCGGGAAGAGCCCAAGCCTCCAAGAAACTGCCAATTAAACAGTGCCAAATATATTGTTTTCCCTTCCATGATGACAATATGTCATAATGACACTATTACAAGTCTGTGTGGAAGCCACACAGATTTGGGAATAAACAAAAATAAGTAAGAAACCCCACAAACAAACACAAACCCCCAGAATTCTAACTAAGACTATATGCATTTCTATCAACTGGCACACATGAGATTATATTTAGATTTGAATTTAGCCAAATAGCTACACATAAAATTTGCTGGGTTTGTTAATAGGCAGGTTTGGTTTTTTTTTCCAAATGCACTTAAAAATTTATTATTTCTTTCTAATATAACAGATAAGAAAATAGAGAGCACAGAATAAAACAGGGCAGAAATGTTATTAATTACAATTAAAACATGGCTAGAATTTCCACATTCTGGAAGAGGGCTGGAAGGTACACACTCCCATAACAGTCACCAAAATTTAAAGCCATCTGATCCAGGAAGACAGATTTCAAAACCCTACAGTGCAGTGCTGATGTCCTACTCTAAGCAACTGCTCTCCTTAGATTTGACAACCACCTATACTGCACACCCTACTACAAACAAACTAAATTATGTACCAGACAGAATGCCAAGTCTTGCATTTCTTTCTTCAGATAATTGTGCAAGGGTTTTGATCTACTGAATTACATGCAGCTCCTATTTCTCTTAAAAAATCTGCTTCAGAGATCAAGAACCAGGTTTTTCAACAGTGTATCTGGGTAACTCCCTTCTATCATAAAGGCTTAACCACAAGCATTTTAACTAAAGCTATCCCAAAGAATGTAATTTTACAAACTACTCAGAAAATTAAAAATTTAACCTGTAATTAACATTGATTCCTTCCTTCCCAAGTTAATAAATACGGAAGATTTATTTCCATTCTTTTGAAGAGTCTTCAATGATACAACGAAATTGGATCCACTGTCTAAAGCCTAATTTATCTATAAAAGATGGTTGCAATACAAGCTTTTCCACTCACAGACATGCTCAACTCAGCCTTTGAGGTAATCCTGCCAAGTGCAAGAAGATTTTTGCTTCCTCACTATTAATCTTCCCTGATCAGATTAAACAACTAAGCGTACATTTTCTGGCTGCTGTAATGTGTCCCTGAAGCTTCACCAAGAAGTGATTACACCAAACCATTACTCTTATGTAATTAAAGGGTCTTCTGGTGATAACAGCCTGCCTTTCTTTCCAAATTATATCTTGACTTTTTTTTCAAATGAGTCTTCACCCAATTACCTGTCCCTACAGTGATAAAGTTTTAAACATTAAAATATTTATGAAAAGTGAAAACAAACCTGGCTGTTCTTCCTACTCTGTGGATGTACGTGTTTGCATCTTCTGGACAATCAAACTGAATAACCCAGTTCACTGCTGGAAAATCTGTGTAAAGAAAAAAAAAATCGGACAAAATTTAAGCTCACTATACTCAAAATCCTACTCAAGTGCATCATATTGTATTGAAGTATTAATTCCTGTAACAACCATCACTTAGACCAATTTACAAACATTGGGTGCAACCTCTGAAATGAAAATTAATTGCATGTATTAGCATATCATAAACAGTCATTCTCTTCAAAGAAAGCTAAAATTAATGCTGTCTTCATTTCCTAAATTATGACAGTGCACTGAATGGAACATAATTTCACACTTGACAAGAACAGACATGCTTTGTGTGACACATACGATGAAACACCATTACATTTAATAATTAAATAATAATATCTGACCCACTTTTCACCTACAGGATTATTATTCTACACCACTGGCTTAGATGTGGAGAAATAGCTCTACCTCAGCTGTCCACATACAAAAATAACATAGCCCCTCTCAAAGACAGAAGGGTATACTGAAGCCTCACAAACAAGTCAACATTGAATATGAAGGATATCATTAATAAGAATTTTCTACCTGCTGCACCTCACCCAGCAGCAGTGTGTTCTGCACTGAATTAAGTTTGTGTTACTTCCCAATCAAGACTGCAGCCATGCTGTAGTGCACTATTATACCTAAACTCTAAACCCAGATAACCACACCCACAATAGATCCTCACCAGTGAGATTTCAGCAGTGTAGAAAGTATGAGAAACAAGTTTCCATTTCTGCCTTCAGTTTCTAGAGCACCTTCCTTCCCCCCATAGATTACTGATGACAAAACCTTACATTTGGACAACAGGGTTTGCTATCTGAAAGGCGGCTGCATAGACTCCTGAAAACAGTCTTGTGTCATACCTCAGTGCCTCCAAGTACTAAGGAAAAAAAATTTAGAAAAGGAAGAAAAAAAAAAAAGTCCAAAGTATCCACTAAAAATATAAAGAACTAAATGAGAATTCAGCAGGTAATGACCAGAGGAAGAAACTCAAGCCAAAACAGGTCCTACAAATGCTCTTGCTTTTCCCCCTCATCTGTTTTTCCACCCCTTAAGAATACGTTCCTATAATGCCATTCACAGTTCAGACATTAAAATTTCTTCAGGTTTTCATTTGCACATACTGGTAGGTTAGTAATTTTTCATATCCTTTGGAAAAAACCCCAGGATACAGGCACATAAGAAATACTTAAAACTGCTGAAACCTTGCCTTACGGCATGTAGTGAGTAAATACATCACTATTAACATTTTCCCTTGTTCCAGATACTTGTCATGGAACATGGCTAGAACAACTAGATCATCTACAGACTTAATAGTTACCACTGACTATCTTACTAAAAGAAGTAATTTCAAGACTATGTAGGTCTTTTTTGACAAAAAAAAAGAAAAAATAAACACGAAGTGGGCCTCTTAGTAAAGAACTCTTAAGAAGCATGTCTCTGACAAGACGCCCTGATGAGCTCTTAAGCAAACTACTGCTTCATGTCTTACAAATCATGTTGGTCTTCAGAGCATAAAGTCTGATAAAAAATCTCAATAGAGTCAGATCATCACTTTGTGAAAGCCATTGCTTCTGTGGGTACATACCCAGACCACGAGCTGCAATATCTGTAGCAAAAAGTACTGCTGCTTTTTTCCGAACAAAACAAGTGTAGACTTCCATTCTCTTCATCTGCTGCTGCTTGCCATGGAGTGCCAGTACAGGAAGACCAGGCTGAAGCTTACAGAACACTCGGAATAGATACTGAACCTACCCAACAAACCAAGAAAAAATAAAATTTACCATGCAATGTTAAACTTATTAAGATCATACCCAGTATCTAGCAAATGACTTAACACATCAAATGAAATACATTTTTCTCCATCCTGGAGACCAGAGATGCTATGGAGGAAGGAGGGAAATAGCCATACCTCTTTACAGCTTGCAAAAAACACAATGCTCTTCTTTTTCAAGTGACTTCTCAGGAAGGAGTATAACATGTTTACTTTCTGCTGAAGTTCACAAACAACGTAGTTCTGATCCAAAGTTGCTGGGGTACTAAAAAAAAATAAATACATTCAGATATCGTTAGTTGCCAAAACATTCAAATGAGAAAGAAAGGAAGAGACTGTACAGCCATACAGTATCTACAGAGCTGCCTGACCTTTCTTTTATGTCAAAGGTGTCTGACAAATACCCAGAAAGAGGAGAAAAGAAAATGAGTCGGGATGGAAAATTCTCCCGCTTTGAGGAACAAGTCTTAGCAGCACCACTATAAAGCTACTCTTGAAAGAAAAATCAATTCCCTCACTAAAAGCCAAAGAGGAGGGGTGGACAGCTTTTGACATTACTTCTAAATTCATTTACTACTAGCAAGCCAAACTCCTTCCACAGCTAAGCAGCAACATTCAGATTGCCTTGACTTAAAATGCAGTTTTGTCTATTAGTCCTATTAAAGCATCATTTGTGCTTAAGGCAATATCAAAAGCACAGTTTAATCATGTACAAAAAGAAAAAAAAAAGAGCACTGATGTACTTCTACTGACTACACCGACATGCAAATTGACCTTTTAAAGCTCTGAACTGTCATCTTAACTCTCCATTCTTTAGAAAATAAGGGGTTTTATTTTATCTATCATATTTGCCCTAGAAATACATAAAAAGGCTCATTTCTACAGTCCCTCTGCTTCATCTTAAACATCCTAAACAGTTTTCAAAATCACTTTACTAAGGATGGCCACCTGGGAGGATGAAATCACAAGACACTGCTCCAGTTTCTATTCTACTGTTAAATTCGAATTATGCCACAGCACCTTTCACTTTGTAAATCTTTCAGAGAAAAGTGTTTTCATAAGGTAATAACCTACTACACACTTAATCAGTAAATTCTAAAACAAATTCTTTTTTTATTTAGCTTATTATCTAATTGCACTCCCATAAATACTTAAAAAATTAAATATACTTTAAAATAGTCTTCACAAAAAATGTGAGATCTGAGAAACAGATGTATAGTCAGTCCTCAAAATGAAGACTACATACTACGCTTGCACACCCACTTCTGATAAGAGGAAATTAACCATACTTTTTTTTTTAGCAATCATGCTTATTTAAGATGCCTTTGATAGCACTACTGATTAAAAAAAAATGGTATTTGCAGTACAATGCAGAGTTAATCAAATAAACTGTCTCAAGATTCAGCCTGGTTCTGCTGTTCATTTTGCTGTTTGCATTTCTCATTTGCTCTTGGGAAAGCCATGTATATCACTGTGCTTCACCTTCCTGCATTTTACATATGGAAATGGACATATGTCATAGAAGAGTAGAAAAAGAATCTTACATGTTCATAAGCAATTCTACACCTAGATGACTGAGCCCACAGGAATGCAAAGCGTTATATTCTTCATTTAGATTTCAAAAGAAAAAAATATGACAAAAAAGCAACATGTAAGTTTTTCATTTAGTGACACAGATTTTTTGAGCTTGGCAGACTGCTTCTAGCTCCTATTCTGATCCAAATTATATAGCATAGATTTATTTTGTGTGCACAGAGCTGGAGTCCTCAACGTGCACAGCAAACCCAGCACATAAGGAAGGCACAAGACTTGACATGAACTAGTTCATTTCCTTGGATAGCCAGATTTATCAAGAGCACACAGAACTGTACTTGTGCAACACATGTGGTGGTTCTGCACAGTAAGTATGCACATACAGGAGGCAAGAAAGCCATACAACAGAAAAAAAGAGCAATTCAGAAATGAGTGCTACTAGAGCCAGGACACTACTCCATTCAGGCTATAACCCACTCTGGAGCTTGCTTCCAGTCTGAGAAGCTACCTGAGGAGCCACAAGAGAAGTGGAAATTCAGCCTGCCTGTAACAATTCAGCCAGAAGTACCACCCTCTTATGTGCAAATTCCTTGCTTTCAGAAAGGCACACAATGTGATCAGACACTGTAGAAAGGAGGAGGAAGCAGATCACAACTTCTGATTTAGGAAACTGACAGTCAGAGAAGCAGTTAAGTAAGATCACCATTTGTTTAATCCCTCCAGGAAACATACCTGAATTTGGCTTTCTCATGAACCCAAACATATTCTGGATCCTTCAGACTCAACCGTGCAAGATCCTTCACTGATTTTGTTTGTGTTGCAGAAAAAAGCAAGGTCTGGCGTTTCTTAGGTAGATTTTCAATGATTGCATTCATTGTATCAGCAAACCCCATGTCTAGAATTCTATCAGCTTCATCAAGAACTGAATTGAGAGAGTTGAGAAAATCTGGGTTGAGCTTTACTCATTTGAAAAAAAATAATATATTAAATTCATACAGTACAAAATTCTATGCCTACTTGAATTGCAGAGATTAACAGGATTCTCTTTGTTTATTCATGCATTCCATAAAATGTTTTTTTAAAAAGCAATAAAAATCAAAGCATTTCCCATAATCTATGCACTACAGCCCTCAGTCTCACACACTTTCACACACACTGACGCATGAAAGATGAGCATTTCAAGTAAACAGTTTAGTAATTTGCATACAGACTGCAAATTACAAACTCCCTGTTCTATTACTGAAACAGAAGTATGGAATATAAAACAGTGCTGTAGCATTCATGACAGAGCAAAACAGACTCTCCTGTAACTAAACTGAATTTACCATTGAAACACAGGGTATAAACAGCATAGCTCAGAAACAAAGCTTTAAGAAAAGAGCCTATGTTTAATGCAATTCTTGTCTAACTGCCGTGAATTGTACTAAGTCTAGCAAGCATAATTTCACATTTTATCAGCTTCATTAGCTTCTTAATTGCTTCCAAGTTCCTCAAGCTATGCTAAAGATTAGGCAGTTCTTAGTGGCAGGCAAACCATTTCATTACACTGATTTTTTTATTCAGGTTAGAAAGATGAAAAGAAACAATGCTAATAATGCTAATAAAACAATGAAAGGAGCAACAATCTGTCTTAACATTCAGAGGAAAGAATTTTTTAGAACTGGCCCAAAATACACACATTGCAATAGGCATTCCATATAGTTAATTATGTCGGGAAAACCACAAGAGCCATAGCCACAAAGGAGAGGCCAGCACTAGCCAAGGCCTATCTAAAAGATTATATAGGACACTACATTCAATTTTGGGTTCCTTACTACTTGTTCACCTACTTTTTCTTATCATTTTAATGATGATGATATCGTTTCAGGTATCATGAAACATGTTCAGCAACTCTTCAGAGAAAGTACATGTAAAAACAGGGGTTTGTTGTCTTCTATTTGAATTTGTACACATGTGAACTTAAAAGCCATTTCATCTACATACCACGACCAGGATAAAATTTTACCCAAAGTGCTCCACACAATTACGAACTGTTACAAAATATTTCTGACTGCTTTCAAGTATTTAAAAAGACTTACTCAACATTTGCAGATCCGATGCATAGAAATAGGAAGTTTCATCCATGTGCTGCAAAAGCCGTCCTGGAGTGCAAATTAGCATATTTATGTGGTGGATTCTTTCAGACTCTTCTTTCAGATCCTGAAAAGGAGTTAATCCAGCTTAGCCCTTGTTGTTCACACTAGAAGCCCAGTACCAGAGATGGTCAGGTCAGCTTAACTTCTTCACAGTTTTCAGAAAAAATGGTCAAGCCTTGCTCTTTCTATAGATACAACAATTTTTTCAGCATGCTCACACCCATGGCTTGAGCAAGAAGTATTTCAGAATGATCTAAATTAACAGGATAGTCCTGGAAGGCTCAGCAAGAAGGTCCATCCAGTCATGTAACCTGGAAAGACTGTAGCTATGCAAAAGCTTCAAAAGACACAGGGTACACAGCCAATCAAAACGAGCAGGTGGCTGATAGTTTCCCATTAACTCCTCTCTTTCCCGACTTTTCATTTCCAGGGCTTTCTTCCTAAACTAGCACTTAATATAGTGCTCATTTATGCTTCCATACAGCAAGATCCAAGAGAGGACACACCTTTCCTCCAATGATAAGGCCAGCTGAGAACTCATGATTCTTTCCCACTTTACGCAGAACCTTGAAAGTTTGATATGCCAGCTCCCGGGTAGGTGATATTATCAAAACACCCAGTCCATCAGCTGAAGTCCACTGGTGGCGATACAGGAGTTCCAAAGCCTGGGAAAAAAATTACCATATTCCCATTATAAAAATCTCAGAAGGAAAATATGTAACAAGAGATTTGTAACAAAAATATCATTAAAAAAACTATAAAGCCACACTAATTAATAACTTAAAGAAGCATCACTATACTCTTCTCCTGGTTTGATTATATATCAATCCTAACTGATGGCAATACATGCTGTAGCAAAGTTCCCCAGTATCAATCTATGACAGACAGTAATGGGTTGCAAATCGTAAGCATTTTATGGCACAATTAATTCTGCTCTGCTAAATTCTGGAAATTAAGCCTTGATCATTTATACAAGAATAGAAATCAGTTTAGAAAAATCACTGTTCTTACCAACCTAAAGAACAATAATTCATTCATGAATCATTTCATGTTCAAAGTTTTGTGGAAACCAGAAACAGAATGAGCAACTAGAAGAAAGTCAACTATTGCACCGTTAATTCTCGTTATAGACTTCAAGTAGTACTATCCACACATGCTATAAACAGATCATTCCAACCGAAGTTGCCATACACCTCAGACCACAATTATTCCTCCTCTTATAAATTCACACTGCAGAAACACTGTCTTAGTCAGCTAATCCTTGCACAAAGATTTCATAGGTATGAATACCTAAAGCATCCTGAAATACTGAAGGCTGTTAAACAATTGTTGTACAATTACCACATTTGTTCCCTAAAAGTGTTTTAAAATAAGGTTTGTAAAACAAGTACTTCTAGAATATCTAATGGAGGTCTCTCACTTTTGTTTCAGGAGACCATCTTGTGAAGCTGACTGGTTTTTTATTCTTTACTAATAAAAAAATCTTTTAAAAGCATTTAAGCAGAAATCTTCTCAATGACAGAAGGTATTCAAAGCACCTACTACTGGTCCACAGTTACTGACAGAATAGGCTCCAAAGAAATTTATGTTCACAAAAATGCAAGCAACGATTAAACAAAAATACATAATCAAAATGTTTATTTTTCCCTTTATCTATTATGCAGTTTGTATCCACAACATGATGTTTTGAGTAAAAGTCAACCATATATTACCCATGACAGGGATCTTCATTCTATTTTCCTGCTTGCATCTAGTAGTAATTTCAGAAAAAGACAAGAAGGAAATGGAAGTCCACAATCACTAAGCTTAAGTTTGCTATATAAGGTCCAAGTCTTAAAATTTTAAATGGTTGAAAACTACTTATCTAAAAAAAAAAAAAAAACAAAACTCTAAGGAACTGAAGAAATTTCACCCTTTTATTTCATATACTTAAATTTTCAATTTTTTAAAAGAATTGGACAACCGGAGTTGCACCAGGAAAACAGATTCCTGAGAAAAAGTAATAAAGCACTTCCTAAATCACACAGTCTACTAATGTAAGGACCAAAACGTCAGAATATTCCTTGGCTTTCTTGGAACATTTAGATTAGCTAAATTATAACCTTTCTCCTAGGATCTATTAAGCTAAGCCGTTCGACAACCAATACTTCACAGATAACTTGGTTTGAGTACAAATGGAAGGATGTAAATTACTTACTGGGATGATAAAAGCCAAGGTTTTGCCCGATCCGGTCTTTGCAGCTCCAAGTACATCTTTACCTTGTAAAGCCAAACCTATGGTTTGCCTCTGTATCTCTGTTACCACACGATACTGAGCTTCCTGCAGTCCTAGTATTTGCAGTGTGTGAAGTGACAGTGCAGGAGGGGAAGACAGAAAAAGCAAACAAACAAACAAACAAAAACAATCATTATTTTTGTCTTGCACAGAATTCTATTCACAAAACACTGTACATGGCAATACTTGGCTAAAAATTAGTTTAGAGGAAAAAAATGTTCAGATGCAGGTAAATAATATATTCATTTTTACTTAAATTGTTTTCCAAAGAAAACTTTCATACTCACCTTTTAAGGTTTTCTTTGACAATGGGAAATCCGAAAATCTTTGAATTTCACTAGCATTTATCTGAAACAAAGTAAGTTCAATTAGTGCTTACAATCTAAGCATAACACAGAAATTAAATAGCTGTTAACATAAATATGTAGTAGTTCAGTATAACACGATCCAAGTTAGCTGGTCAGGCAATCAATCTATACAGGTTTGATTTAAGACAAACCACTCTTCTACTATGAACTGTTTAGTAAGTAATAAGAGATGCGGACTAATAGTGCAATTTAAAGCTCAGATCATGAATCAAAGAAAAATCTAGGCTGAAAGGGACATCAGGAGGCCTCCCATCCAACTTCCTGCTCACAGCAGGTCAGCTCTGAGGTCAGACCAGGCTGCTCAGGGCTTCACAAAGCCTCTTGAAATCGTTCAAGGACACAGGATGGACAAAGGCCCCTTCAGTCAACCTGCACCTCTGCCTGGCATCCTCATGAGGAAAATGCAATACAGACTGAGTGTCTCTTCTGTAAACTTACATCTATTGTCTCTCATTTCCACCCCAAACACCTCCTTCATGATCTCCCTCTTCTAATCCCAAAGCCATCTTGGCTACAAGACTGACAAGTCCAGCTCCCCCATCCTCCCCTCACAGGGCAAGTGCTCCAGCCTCCAACATTTTAATGGCCCAGCACTGAATTGGATCCACTTTAGTGAGGTCGTTTTTTCTTACTGGGGGTCCAAAACTGGACACTGCACTCTTCTTAAAAACTAAAAAAAAAAAAAAAACCTTTAAAAAAATTAAAATCACATTTTAAGAAGATACTGTAGCATGCAAGCAAGGGCTGAACTTTCTACAATGCAGCATGCAACAAGCCTCAGGCATACCCTGCAATTAAACCTCATGCTAAGTATTTCACATACATATATTATCTCAAAAAAAAAACAAAAAAAACAAAACCACCAAACTGGATTTCTGTGGCCTTTTCCTCCAAAATTATCCCAGTCACACTAACTGCCAACAGAGATTATAATAAAAAATCATGGCAAAACACATAACTAGCCCATTATTTATTATTTCTGTGTAGCTGCAACAAGCACCGAGTTTATAATCCATGCACACTAAACATAAATTCATTTTCCTTGGAAAATCCACAGAGGAGCAGTCTGGTTTTGGAGGCTACTGCAAATGGAATAATGATAGTCATATCCCATAAAAGGGAACTTGAACCTCTTACCTCTCTTCTTTTTTAAGCATTACTGTTTAAGAAAACAACATGACTACACTCCAAAGTACACGGTTGTTACCTTCCTGAAACAGAGACCCTCACCTGTACTTGTAAAAACTGAACCCTTATGGCTTCTATTCACAGACTCCTTCATCTGCAAGGACCACATGCAAACACTGCTTGCAGCCTCCCTACAGCCTTACTAGAGCCATGTCCCTTTCCCACCTGGAAGCGAGGATAAAGTGTATTCCAGTCGCTGTATGACATCAGTCATCACAAAATCAGGTAAATGTTCTGCAGGGTAAAGACCTGTAAACAAATGCTTCTGAAAACAGCTCCAAATAAACACATTTCCTCCCCAGTCGACATTTCCGTTTTGACCCTAGAGTGCTAGCATCAAGATCTTTTTCTTTAGGTTATGTGATTAAAGATTAGTGACTGTGACCTCAAAGACCCCAGAAGAACCAGTGGAAGAACGCTGGGGAAGGAGCCCCATTAACGTGATCGCTGCACATACAGTTAAAGCCCCCAACTTAGCTGCTCCCTGTGACCATTGGTGGAGAGCTGTTGTGTCTCTTGGGTGAATCCACAGAGGTATTAGTGGGGCTAATTCTGAGCCCTCCCCAGACGGCCCTGCAGACTTTAAGTACCCAACAGGGTACAAAAAAATATTGGAAAAGTAGTTCATTGTCCTGACACCTACTAATTACTTCTCTGCATGCATCTCTCTCTACAGCGTACTTGAGAATAGTTAATTACATACACATACAACCCCCAAGAGCATGTGTCTGAGTCCATGAGTTGCCTCAATGGTTTACGAAAACGTTGAGCTGTCAAGTAGAGATCTTACGAAAAAAGCAGTATTTTCAAGTCTGTTCTAGTAGATCATTACAAGATGTGAACAGTTTCCACTGTCAAAGCTCAGCAGGACAGAAAAATCACGGAAATCAAAGAAATAAGACTACCTATAAAACCTGAGCAGATGAAGGTAGGCTACACCTACACCTGGCCATCATATTTGAGAAATCATGGCAGTCAGGTAAAATTCCCGACAACTGGAAAAAGGGAAATATAACCCCCATTTTCAAGAAGGGAAAAATGGATGACCCAGGGAATTACAGACCAGTCAGTCTCACCTCTGTGCCTGGCAAAATCTTGGAGCACATTCTCCTGGAAGGCATGCTAAGGCACATGAAAATCAACAAGGTGCTTGGGGACAGCCAGCATGGCTTCACTAAGGGGAAGTCCTGCCTGACCAATTTGGTGGCCTTCTATGATGGGGCTACAGAACTTATGGACAGGGGTAGAGCAGCTGATGTCATCTACCTGGACTTGTGTAAAGCATTTGACACTGTCCCACATGACATCCTGGTCTCTAAACTGGGGAGACATCAATTTGATGGATGGACCACTTGGTGGATAAAGAACTGGCTGGATGGCCACACACAAAGAGTTGTGGTCAATGGCTCAATGTCTGGCCATTACAAAGACCAGTAATGAGTGGTGTCCCTCAGGGATCGGTGTTGGGACTGGTCTTGTTTAACACCTTTGTCGCTGACATGGACAGTGGGATTGAGCGCGCCCTCAGCAAGTTTGCTGATGACACCAAGCTGTGTGGTTCAGTTGATACCCTGGAGGGAAGGAATGCCATCCAGAGGGACCTTGACACACTTGTGAGGTGGGCTGATAGCAACCTTATAAAGTTTAACCATGCCAAGTGCAAGGTCCTACACCTGGGTCGGAGCAATCCCAGGCACAGCTACAGGTTGGGCAGAGAAGAGATTCAGAGCAGCACTGCAGAGAAGGACTTGGGGGTGTTGGTCAATGGGAAAATGAACATGAGCTGGCTTCAGTGTGCACTCACAGCCCAGAAAGCCAACCGTATCCTGGGCTGCACCAAAAGGAGCGTGACCAGCAGGTCAAAGGAGGTGATCCTGCTCCTCTACTCTGCTCTCATGAGACCTCACTTGGAGTATTGTGTGCAGTTCTGGTGTCCTCAACATCAAAAGGACATGGAACTGTTGGAACAAGTTCAGAGAAGGGCCATGAGGATGATCAGGGGACTGGAGCACCTCCTGTATGAAGACAGGCTGAGAAAGTTGGGGCTGTTCAGCCTGGAGAAGAGAATGCTGCGTGGATAGCTCATAGCAGCCTTCCAGTATCTGAAGGGGGCCTATAGGGATGCTGGGGAGGGACTCTTCATTAGGGACTGTAGTGACAGGACAAGGGGTGACGGGTTAAAACTTAAACAGGGGAAGTTTAGATTGGATATAAGAAGGAAATTCTTTCCTGTAAGGGTGGTGAGGCACTGGAATTGGTTGCCCAGGGAAGTTGCGAAGGGCAGGTTGGACGAAGCCTTGGGTGATATGGTTTAGTGTGAGGTGTCCCTGCCCATGGCAGGGGGGTTTGAACTTGATGATCTTAAGGTCCTTTCCAACCCTAACTATTCTATGATTCTATTCTATGATTCTACACAGCCCTGAATACATACTGAGTGGCATCCATTAACTGAGATTTCAAAATGTCAAGTCTGGAGCTTGCACAGCCCCATATTTGAAAACTGAAGGTTTATACCTATTTAAAGCACCTAGATCACACGAGCACTCTAATCAGCCTAGTTCTCTCTGGTAAAATCAACAAGAGTAATTTAATGCATGCATTTCATCTCTCGATAAAAGGTAATAACACCCTTATTAAAACCCAGTTTTGACTTCTTTCGCATAAAGCTCTTGCAAGGTAGATTTCAAACTTTCACTGTGTCCTGGCAGACAATTAAACTTTCATAAACGTTACTCAGAAATCTTACAGGTGAATTATTTTTTTAAAAGCTACCTGTGCCGAGATGCACATACTTTATGCTAGTACATTTCTGGGAGGTCAGGAAACTCTCATCAGAAATCACCATAAAAATCTTTTTTTTTTTTTAACTTTCACAAACTGGAGTTTCTGACAACAATTTCCAAATTCAGCTAATAATTTTGAAGATATTATATATCACATGCAATATCCCTGACACAGTTACCACCCCTGCTAATCTGCTGAGAATCTGTACTTGTGAGCTCTCCCTAATCTGCTCTAGGTGAGGGCAGCCAGCTACTTTCAAATACTTAAAACATTATTCTGATCTAACTTAATTAATTTGACATAAAGCAGACTAGAAAGAGTTTACACAAACCACTCCCCAGCACATCAGTTAGGTCATTAATGCTTTTCATAAATACAACTAGATGGAGAAGACAATTTTCATCACAACTTTACAGTTAGGCAACAAAGTCAGTGTATCAACAGGTAACAGATGACCTATGAACACATAACATAGAAAATGGTACCAAGATTTGGACACACTGAAATTAAATTTCATGTTTTCCGTCTATGCTGCCACACATTCGCCAACACAGGTCAAGAAACAACAAAAACAAAATCATTGCCAAAGTACCCTGGTTATCTCTTCATTATTGTTTAATTTTGCCTTATTTATCCATTGCAGTCATTCTCATACTGGAAATCATAGACAATATACTCTAAGAGGGAGAGGAAGGCCACACTACCCCTAGTCCATGCCACATGCAAGATGACAAAAGCACATGAAGACCTAACTCACACACAGCCTGTGTGCTAGATCCCAGCCAGTGCTCCTCACAGAGAGGAGCATACTGAAGAGCTTTCTGATTCCCTGCCTCATGCAAAACTCACTGGAGACCCCTGAAGATGTAAGCACATGGCACTTCCTGACACTCCCCACCCCTGCTATAACCAGGTCCAGGGTAATACAGCAGAAATCCTTACCTACACTGCCCCAAGCTACCCAAAGAGTTATCACCCATTGTCCCAGAAACAGATGCATGTGCAGACATACACACTGGTGACACAGAAGCCAATGACTGTGTGAAGCTTCAGATTACTAATTTGCTCAATCTTAGCCAAAGAAGCTCTCATGATGTCTTCATGGTAACACACATTTCTTCTACACCTCTTGTCGTTACTTTCTGCACATTCAACAACCACCACAAAGGCCCTACTACCAGCTCTGCCAAGTGCTGCGCACCCAAGTAAACTGACATGCTCCTCCTGCAACAGCTGCAAGTTCAGTGAAAGTTGGCAGGACATCGAGCAACACCCCAGGCAGAGCACACCGAAGCCATTATTCATAATTACAGTACTTTCCACTAACCAGTATATCTCAAAAGCTGGACATCTCCCAGAGGAATTCAAGGGAATCCAGGTGACAAAACCAACTCCACTTACCCTGGCTCTAATATTCAAATACCTATTTCCTGATTTAGGGTGAACAACTCTCTTCTACTGTGATGTCTGCCTCTTGCATCTTCTGTAGAAACAAATGTGTCCTATCTCCATCAGCAAGACACAGAATCATGGAATGGTTTGAGCTGGAAAGGACCTTAAGATCATCTAGTTCCAACCCCCTGCTATGGGCAGGGACACTTTCCACTACACCAGGCTGTGCAAGGCCCCGTCCTCCAACCTGGCCTTGAACGCTGCCAGGGATGGAGCATTCACAACTTCCTTGGTCAACCCGTTCCAGTGCCTCACCACTCCTGGCAAAGAATTTCTTTCTTCTTTATACCTAACCTAAATATCCCCCGTTTCCGTTTGCCCCTTGTCCTATCATTACAGTCCCTGATGAAGTGTCCCTCTCTGGCATCCCTGTAGGCCCCCTTCAGATACTGGAAGGCCAAGTGCCACTGGTTGTAACCGTTCTCACCATCTGCCTTAGCCTTCTCCCCACCGTGCTCTCAACCTCTCACTCCCCTCGAGGGTCTCACTACCCGTGGCTGCACAGTCACCTCCACCAGAATCACTGGGGCTGCGGTTACTGCCCTCTCCAACTCTGCCTGGTCTGAGAAAGGAAAGGAATGGAGAATTATCCCTGCCTCACGGAGGTGAAAGCTTTTCTGCCCTCCACACAGCAGTGTTGCCTACGGGCACAGCTTAAAGCCAGAGGAAAACCGCTCCCAACTACGTGTGCTCTCCAACCCTGCCCGGGACCTCCAGATCCCTTCTCCTCCTCCTCACAGCCCTACCCCCGCACACACCACACGAGAAGTTTTCCTCACCGCCACGCAAAGACCCTCGCTCCCGGCCCGGCCCGGCCCGGCCCAGCACCGCCAACCCTGCCTTACCTCAGGGTAGCGTTGCACCAGGCGGCCGATGCCCTCCCGCTCCACCTGCCACTCGGGCCGCTTCCTCTCCTTTCGCTGCAGCCGCAGCCTCTTCGTCCGCCGGGTGTATTTCTTCTTCCAGCGCTCGAAGCTACGCACCGGGTCCATCTCTGCGGACCCCAACTCGCCGCCGGTCCGCCCCATGCTGCCCACGGTGCCCCGCATGGCAAGCGCACGACTGCCGGAGGAGGAGCTCGGCGCGGCCGAAATACGTCAGCAGGACGCGCCACCATGGGAGGGCCTGTCCGGGCTGGGCTGGGCTAGGGCAGCCGGCTCGGCCCGGCTCGGCTCGGCTCGGCTCGGCTCGGGCAGCCGGCTCGGCTCGGGCAGCCAGCTCGGCTGCCAGCGGCGCCACCTGTGGGGAGGCAGAGAGGTTGCACAAGAGTTGAAGCAAAATCACGCTTCGTGTAATACAAC
The DNA here is from genome assembly GCF_033815535.1 of Pezoporus flaviventris. Classification (NCBI taxonomy): domain Eukaryota; kingdom Metazoa; phylum Chordata; class Aves; order Psittaciformes; family Psittacidae; genus Pezoporus; species Pezoporus flaviventris. Next base: position 19,304,445 of record NW_026892573.1, read on the forward strand.
CCCAAAAATGAGCCCTTGGTACAGTATGCAAAATACACTCTGTGATACAGATTGTACAACGAAAATAAATACATCAATAAAGCTTTAATAGAAAAGGAGTATATGCTTACTGGCGCACATTTTGTCCTCTGAAGTACAGTGGTATGGGGATCAGGTGGAAATGTCCAATGACAAGTCTGTTAAATTTATTAATTCAGTACGGGGAAAACCTGACACATTTGGAAAAATCAAAGTCACTTGACAGACACACGCTGTGCCTTGTGTTCGAGAGGCTGGATTTAAGCTCTGTTTGATGTGTGTTTGACCCTTCTTTACACAGTTGTAGTCAAAGACCTTGGCTCAGAGCCTCAAACTATGCAAAAGGCTGGCAGAATATCACAGGGAAAACTACAGGCATGCAGAGTTGTTTCACACCAGGTGGTACAAGGGTGGTCTCTGCAAGAGGCACCAAGTAACCAGATTTAATCAACCTGTAAATTTAGATTATGCTATCTTTCCAACACCAATTCTAACCCATCCCCATGGGGAAGGTCTGCATTGCCCCGCAGGTGTTGGACGGTCAGAAGCGGGTTGCTGAGTCAGTTCTAGCACTCCATCAGCACACAGAATTAAAAACAAAAACAGGCTGTGGGGTTATTGTGCTGCGTCAGGAAGAGAAAATTACAAACGTCTTTATGCAATGTCACAAGAAGGAAGTAAACACGTTGATGAGGGGAGCAGTGAAAGACTCCCAGAATAATTACTGTCTCTGATGAGGGTTTGGCATTCCAGAAAGCCAAGGGAAAAGGGAGCGTCTCCTCATTAGTTACACTTCTGCATACAAGTGTTGAGTGTATCACTGAAGATGTTTTCCCCTTCTTGAGATCAGTGAAACCTGGGATCATGGAAATGTTTGGTTTCCCTTTAAAACACATTAAATTCCTGATTTCAGGAAGGGCTGGAAAAATCTTCATTAAATATGTCCCAGTAGGACCCCTTTCCATGTACACCTTTGAATGCAATGGTTTTCTCTGGGGGGTTATTTGCTGGTAAGATATATAAGGAAGGATACTGAAGGTTTCATTCTTGAAACAAAATGTTTTCCAGAAGTACCTGGTGAAAAACTGCAGAAGGAGCTGTCCCACCCCAAAGGATGTGCTTCTGTGGGTGACACATCTCCCATAGCCATAGAATCACAGAATGGCTTGGGTTGGAAAGGACCTTAAAGCTCATCCAGTTCCAAACCCCTGCCATGGGCAAGGACACCACACACTAAACCAGACTGCTTAAGTCCCTGTTCAACCTGGCCCTGAACACTGTCAGGGATGAGGCACCCAGAAGTTCTCTGGGAAACCTGTGCCAGTGCTTCACCACCTGAAGAGTGAAGAACTTTGTTCTTATAACCAACTTAAAGCTCCCGTATTTAAGCTTTAACCCATTGCCCCTTGTTCTATCACTACAGACTCTGACGATGAGTCCCTTGAGCAAGGCTTTTAGCAACCTGGTCTAGGGGGAGGTGTCTCTGCCCATGGCAGGGGGTTTGTAACTGGATGAGCTTTCCAACCCAAACCATTCTATGATACCATGATTCTAATTACAGCACACTGATGTACAAAACAACATCCTGGACTAACACAATCAGACTGTCACAGGGCTCAGCTGACACTTGAAGCATTTCTGCATTTTCTAACCACACAAAAAAACTCCATCCTGTGTAGAATTCCTGCTGTTGCAGCACTAGATCGAGTTTACCCTTTTGGTAAGTAAATGTACAGCTGAAAGTGTTGTGTTTGAACATGCTGTCTTTGCTCACCTGGTCTATGTTTTGCCTATAGGTTCATCTTCTCTCATAGAACAGCAGCTGTGGTCTTTGAGTCATTACAGACATAAATCCTCAATGAAAAAAAGTTACATGGAAAATAATATCTTGCTGTCCTACTTCTAGAACGACTTTTTATGCTGCTGTCATGAAAAACACAATTATGCTTATATGTTTCTGATCCTTTTTAGTAATTTCTTTGTTCAATACCCAAGAGGTCCATGTCCCAGGAAAGGAAAACAGAAAGACAAAAGCAGCCTGTAGTGTGTCCCACAGTAGAAGGCAGAGCACTGGAGAGTCTCCTGGCCCCATGTGGGAAGTCTCAGAGCCCACAAAGGCCCAGGAGCCACCTTTCTATTTTCTCTGCTGTCCTCTCACCCTGAGGAACTTGCCTGAGAAACACACAGTGGTTTGTAATAGTTTCTCTTTTATATAGGAACAAATTCCACCATGCTGTTTCATTTATTTATGATGTGCAAGACTACTTCAGTTGTCTTGTAGTAATACCATCCTGAAAACTGTGGCAAAACCAGAGATCCTTCTGAGTAAATAAAAGTGAGAGAGAGAGGAAAAATTTGTTTTCACAAGCTGGCAAATAATGATCCAAGCATGGTTGTTTACTTGCAATTTGCAAAAATAAAGGGAGTATAGTTATCATAATAAATGTATCAAGGCTTTATACAAGAATACAGAGAAGGTGGCTGCCATTTTTTTATTTTAAACAAGACCTGTTTCAGCAGCAGTCATTCTCCATAGATTTCACTCTCATGGGTCCTCATCCTCAGTGTTTCCTACGCATAAGCACAAACATGTAAATGTCTGGGCAGAGTTATTTATGGTGGCAAGGAGGACAAGGGGCACCAAGTATCAAGGTCATGGCCCAGAGGCATTCATAGACCTTAATGGCCATGACCAGCCTCACCTGAGGCCCCCCCTTACACCCTGGCCCAGCTCCACCCTGTGGCTTCAGGCCCTGCCTGAGATATGTCATATATCATGCTGGTCCCCAGCTCAGCCACAGCCATACTTGTCCTTGCCCTTGCACCCCACTGGTTGGGTCTGAGCTGCAGACTCACTTCCTGGCTTGACCTGGGACCTGCTTTGTCACTGTGGACCTGCCCAGTCATCAGTGGCTGGGTCTGACCCTGATTATGGCCACCAAAACTCATCATCATCCTGATCCTGGGGAGTCCAACCAGGGAGTTGATTTCCAGCTTGACCTTGGACCTGCCTCATTGCCACAGGCCTGTCTGATGAGCTGGAGGCTTGGTTGACCCTGACTGCCATCCATGAGCATGCTCCCTCACTCAGGAGCTGTATGACCAGACCTAGTACCTGGCTTTTGGGGAGAAGTCAGCCCTCGCTGTGCCCTGACAGTGAAACCCTCATCACTTTCTGGGCTCATCCTGAATGGTGCCAATGGTGTACAGTCTTTGGTATCCTTCACATTCTCTCTTGATAAAACCTCAGGGCCAAGTTGAATGGTATCACACTGCTGTTGGTCTGTATCTGTGTTCTGGGGCTTCCTTCATAGCATGGACTTAGTACAGTTGGCCCTATACAAAGAGGGAGGTAGACTGCTGCAAACACTCTTGTTCACATCTGCACCAGTTAAACATTACCTTTGCAAACCTCTGCAGGAATTTAAGATAATTAGTGGCTGATTTTATGTAACTTTATTTTATTAATGTAACACGGTATGTGCCTAAGTTAAATTTTGTGGTTTCCAAGAAATCTTTGATTGTTTTGTACTAACCTGTTCTTTTTCTATTTTTCCATATATTCTTGATCACCCATCTAAAGAAGTAAACAGCAAATCAGAGGAAGTGACCTCAGTAGCACAAGATGTCAATGAAATACCACCTTTTCTATGAAACAGCCACGTGCTATAGTAATTTTCTCCCCTGAGAGGCTCTCAACACTTTTCTTGTCTTCCAAGATTTACTTGCTTATGCTTCAGGAGATTTGAGAAAAAGCATGTAAGAATTTGCATCTGAAGATTTTGCTTGAGTGTCTGAGAATAAGACATGGAAGCTTCAAAACCATAGTGAAAGGATGAATCTTCAATGTAGTATTTGGAGTACTATAATGTAAATTCAGACTGTTTCAAAAAAATATGGAAATATCAGTCAGATTTGTGAATGTTATTTTTAATACAAGTAATGTTCCTATAAGAAATTAGCATGACATTTTATCTGTCTAAAGGATGCATAGTATGACATAGAAAAATGGTGATTCTACTTGGAAAAGGAAAAATTACTTTAAACAAGCATTATTAGGTGTAATGACCAGAATTGTTCAGGGAAGAGGTGGCTGTTAGGGTGGTGTCAGAGCCCTGAGGGCATTACTGGACTCCCAGGGCCTCTCTCAACCCCTGCCGGTGGACTCAGGACCCCATTTCAGCTCAGCCTAGATGAATTACTCTGAGCACTGCAAACTGGAAAAAAGAATCAATGTTGTCAGTTTAAAAGAGAGATTTCAGTGCTTTTATGCAGAGCCAGCACAAGCAACTCTAAAAGAGAGGCACAGTAGGTGTCTGTAATGGAAAGGGAAAAAAAAAAAAAGATTATAGGAAAAAGAGAAAATTAAAAAATTAAAAAAAAAAAAAAAAGTAATTTGGTTTTCCTGTATTGGATAGCCCTATAACAAAAGGGATATCACTTAAGTTAAATTTTAGAAGTTAAAAATTAAACTGGATTTTCAAAAACACAGTAGAAGCACTCTGTTTCAGTAATTCCTGGTCTGAGTAAATGGGTAAGCTGTGATGAATAAATATTCTCAGTTATGACCAAGAATACTGTGTGGTGTAATTGAGAGCTTGTACATCTCTCTTAGTAATGAGCTGTTTCCCGACAATAAAATAAATACAGTTTTGGAGATTTACATTACAGGATCTTCTTATGGAAGTAATATAATGAAAATGCTTCTACCAAGTATATAAATTACACGAATTTGGTTTTATGTAGACACTTCAAAATGTCTTCATCGAGTCCTTCACCCATTCTCTTTGGCCATGTACAATTTAGCAGCCACCACTATGGAGACAGCCCTCAGTTCCTTAAAACTGTCCTTCGAGAAGTTTCCAACTTGTGATTCTTTTTAGCAGATGCAGTTTGTAAGCCTGTTACCCTTTTAAAACCTGGGGTAAAACAGACTGGGAAAAGTGGAGGAGAAAGGACTTACACATTGCTGTTCTCTTGATTACATTGACTAAATGGCAATTATATTGGTTGGTTGACAGCAACCAACTTCCTAAATATTTTAACACAAATCACTCTCCAAAGGATAGATTTAGCTTTATACAGTAAAATTAAACTTTGTGCTGTGAAGCTTCAAAAATACTTGAAGTATGTGGAAAACAGCAACAGGGGAAAATGAACTAAGTTTCTTCAAAATCAGAAGCAAAAGCAGCTTGTCAAGTCTCTAGAAACATCAAGGAATATTGATACTGTTGGTCAGGAAGCACTGGATGGTATTGCATGATACAATAGAATGCTTTCAGAAAAAAAAAAACAACAACCTAAAGTGTTCTTTACTAAGATGGCATAAACACATTTCTTTTGGAACGACAAAGATCTTTTTGTGTCCTAGGTGCCTGCTGTTGGTGATTCTGATGTTCATGATTTAGTCTGCAGGGCCCTCAAAATAAACAGTTTGCCAGTGAAAGCCTACCTGAAAGCTGGGAATGTTGTGATGAAAGCCCTGGCCAAAGAGAACACTTCCACAGTCAAGGGAGAAGCTTTCACTCTGACTGTCAGACAAGGTGACCACCTATAAAATGGTAATTTAAAAATGAATGAATTAATTAAATGTTTAAATTTAATTAAAAAATTAAAGAAGTTTCATTATTTAAATAAAACCATCTGTCTTTTCAAAATACTATGATACGTAGATTTTGTTATATAAAGCCACTGAACGGAGGTTAAAACAAATACAAAATTGAAACATTTTTCCTATAAGCCAAAAAAAGTGGTTTTATTGAAAATTATCAATATGACAAATCTCGCAAGAACTATATGGCGGGGTTTGCTGAAACTTGCTTTCCTCCACCGAACGGCCAAATACGCCCAGGGTGTGCAGGCCCTACCACTTCATAGCCTCCAACCGTTTACCCTGCAGCAGCGCTTGGCTCTTCCCACAGCTTTTGGCGCCAGGATCACGATGAAGTTTAGGTGTATCTAAGCCACTAGGGGCCGTAACAGAGCTGTAGAAATAAAAGTGAGTCATAAACTGTGATCGTACCAGAGACACGCTGTAAAGAAGCCTTAAATAATCAGGCCTGCTTTTCAGTGATGGCTGGGATCTGTGTACAGTCGCAGGGCACAGGCTGTTATTCCAGTTCAGGGAACTCCACAAATACGTGTTTAATTTTGAACACGTTTGACAGTTCTTTCGCAAACTGAACTGATTTCTTGAGTCAGATAGAGAGTTGACAAATCAAATTATGAAAGATTAGTTAACCTTTCAGATGATCACACATTTTGGAAGAACGCCATTTCTGAAACGGAATGGTATACACCCTGGTGTTACTGAAGCATAATATGAAAATTACACACTTAAATGTCATCCTTTAATTAGAAAATAACTTTATGGATAAAAGGGCTTGCATCTATCACAGTTCTTGGGCTCTATGTATTTCAGAGTCATTTCAGGAGACAGTTAATGCTTTGTTTTTCCCAGCCCATTAGTATAGTAATTTGTCAGATATGTAAAAAAAGGCACTGTACCTTTATGCAGCAGGTACTTATCCCTTATTATCCTTGGGTTTATATGCTTGATTATTGTTGCATTTGGAGAAAGAGTCACAGTTTATTATTTGATTCTGTTGTTTATTCACTAAGTGTATTGCCCAACTCTGTGGTGCACATTTCTCTCGTATTTATGATAACACCTCTTCCTGTGGCTGTGAGGTGTAATCCACCCAGCCAGCTCTATGTGTCTTCATATTTCTGGCTGTAGAGATTAAATTTGGTTTCAATTTTTATACTAATTAGAACTATATTTGATAGTAATGGATCTTGACACCAATTTTAGGGAAGAGACATGGGCTGGGAATCAGTTAAGGAAGGCAATATGAAAAGGCAAAATGAAATGGAAGATACCTTGGTAGTACTTGTTTACACTGACAGAGGTAAGACCAGACCCATGGCCCTATCTATGCCATTCCACCTTTCCTACTCACAATCTCTATACTTGTGCTCTGGTAGGAATCCAGCTGGGCCCATATGAATAACAGCTGCAAGAACTGTAAAATTGTCAAACCATATTCATCCCACCTATAACTGCAAGTCACATAAAAAATAAATTTATCCTCATTCTTTATTATTCCAGCTGTATTAGATTTCTCAAGTGGAAGCTGTTGTCAAGACTCAGGTGAAAAGGGTACTGTCACCATAGCATGAGTACTCCAAAACACGTGACCTCCAAAAACTAGAGATATCTCATTGTTCTGAAAAATGGAGACAGAAAAGCTGCCACACTAAATCCCCTCATCCACACACTCACTAATGCAAGGAAAGGGTACAAGATTTTTTTTCAGGGGAGCAGTATGTTGATGAAGCTCTGCAGATTTGTGTGCAGTTCCCTGCTGAAGATCAGTTCACCAAGGGTGGAGTACAGCCATGTGCCTAGTTGGATTTCTGAATCTAACAATAACATTTCTGTACTGCTGGTTTTAAGAACACAGGAAAAAGCAAAACCAGAACCACTGTTAAGAAAAATAATGTTTTTATGGGAGATTCTGAGTGCTTTTGTTAGACAAACCAGCATATTGATTTAACACTTCTTAACAATCAAATCCCAGGGTGGCATTCTGCTCCAGACTGTAGATACATACATATAGGCATCTAAATGGAAGGGCTTGGTTCAGTTGCTCTGTTGTCATCTGAGATGCTGTAAGGCATCCTACCTAAGTTACAGCTGCTTCTCCAGGAGGGCACAGATCTTTCACATGCCTAAGATCTCTCACATGCCTATCTGCCAGGCTTGGTGCACATGCTTCTATACCCTAGGGCACCTACCCTAGTTTAATCCTGCTGGAAACTGTAGAGCTATTTGGCTCATTTTGAAAGAGTCATCTGAATCCCCTCTGAGTCCATTAGCTGTATTCACTAGATCTCCACTCACCGTAATGGGAGCATGACATTTGGACATGCCATTTAAGTGCTGGAACTGACTGTCCCACATCCATCCCCAAAGAGTTTAATGTTCACCAAATATAAAGACTCAATAAAAGGCATGTGAAAACATGGACCTAAAAAGCTTCACTGAGCTCCTAGCAGATTAGTGCTCCAGTTTCACTTCATTTAGCAATCTCTTAAGTCAATTTATGATCAACAATAACTCTCAGGAAACAGGTTGTTTCAGCAGATGTGGTTGATTCAAGGGCGAAGTTAAAGACTAAACAAATCTTTCAGTGGCTATGTTTTGGATCCAGTTCACAAAATGTCCAGTATTTAATGAAATTAGCATCTCTATTTCAGATTCAAATTATACAGGTTTAACAACTCATAAAAACAAACAAGCAGAAAAACCCATAAGAGCTCTATACACTTCTACAGAAGATTGGTTCCTGCCGAATTCAGGATCTTAACAGCCTCAGCCACTCAGCCTAAGCTAACAGGCTCTGCTGCTCAGTAGAATTTGGCAGCATAAACTTTCTACTAGAGAGCCCAGGTTCATGGATTCCACTGGGGACACGGGTAACCATGCAACTGTCAGCACTCATCTACGCATATGTTACTTGGCAATCTCCTGTTTCGCTCACAAAGGATCAAATCAAATCTGCCTGAACAGTATTTAAACTACATTTGTAAGCTCCTGTTGCATAAATAAATGTTTTGAAGAGTAAAGGGGAAGCAGCACTGGCAATCCATAGGGTCTTTTCTGGCCCATGATTTTTGACATGTTCAGAAGTGATCTGAAAATGGATTTAGGAGTGAGGAGGCAAAGCCTTAGTGCTGGTCTTTATCTGAGCTACATTGTGAGTATCCCCATGCCTGGCTGTGCATCTCACTGATCTGGACATGGACCCTGATGCAGATTTGATGTCCTGACTTGACCTTGGACTGTGGATCATCACAGACTTGTGTGTTTGGCTGTCAGCGGCATGTGGCTGAGCTAGGTGACCACCAGTTGACCTGCTCTGCTCGCCCTGCTCAGGCACTGTCAGATCATGCCTTCTCTGTGAGGAAGGCACTGTCCCTGCCTGCTTCACTGGTACTGTACACTTGGCTCACTTTTCCTTGCAGAGCAGCCTTGCTGCTCCCAACAGCATGTTATACAGTGCGGCAAAGAGTTTCCTGTGAAGACTATAGAATAACTGGCTAGGTAATACAACAGTAATGAAGATTCAATGTAAATAAAGGTGAAGTAATGCACATGAGGAAAAATTGTTCCAATTTTATATGTACCAATGGTGGGCTCCGTGTTGGTTTTTACAATCCATAAAATCTGGTTGTTATGAACAAACTGTTTCTATTGTAAGATTCTTATTTAGGCATTCACTGTCTGTCTAGCTAGAAATTAACCCATGAGGCACAAACAGGAACAACTGAAAGTAAAGGCAAAAAAAGCCCCAGTACTATTGGCATATGTCATTATGTTGTATATGTGTATATTTGTGTACAATAACAACACTCAGCTTTCTATCCCCAGACTGTAAATGGTCTGAGAAGAATTTATACTGCTCTGTCATTCAGTAAAGTCCAAAGAGAATATGCTATGCTCTGGCTTTCCTCATCTCGTGCAGAAAAAAAAACTAGATGCATTCATTCACATCAGTCTGTATCTGTCAGTTCGGGTTTTCCATACCATCCTGTCCCTCAAGAGCCTTGTGCCATCAGGGAAACAGTAACACCTGCACTGCACAGAAAGGGTAGATAAAGCAAAGAACACCTGAGTACCTTAGCTTCTCTTAGAAGACCCAGAACACTTGCTTTCTTTCAAACACAGCAACTCAAATACTGCTAACGCTTGAAATCCAGTCCTCACTGGAGTTTTGCTGTAGATGTCGATGAAGCTTAGGTTTCACTTGGAATGCAGTACTTTAGATGTGAAAAAAAGGTAGCTCATTTTAGGGATGAATAAAACTGTAAGAATCACATCTAATCACACTGAGTGTTCACAGAAGCACACCATGGCAAAAATGTGTCCTTTCATCTCACATAGCTCAGGATAGTCTTGACAGATTTAAAGGAAAACAAGTATGAATTCAAATCTGAAGTGACAAAAGGGTTCTGTTCTTCCTACCATTATGTGTTTTATTGTAAAGCTGCGTTTACTGTTTGCTGTGCCATAAAAATTGGCATACCACACATCAGCATAATATGGCATACTATGCTACTGAATGAGATCCAAAGATAACACAAAAGGTCTTGCTTAAAAAAAACACATGCTTGAAAAGAAACTAAAGAACAGAGAAGAAAACCCAGGATATACAGTGAGAGATTCCAGTTTAAATTTAGAAAAAAAGGAAAAGGCATTTGAGTTGCTATTTAAGTTCTCACGGAAGAGAATTAAGATTTCTTTTCCATAATGTGGAATTGTTCTAAACAGTGCAGCTGAAGGGAACTTGGTAGACAGAGAATCCAGACCAATAGCTTTGACTTACTAACAACAACATGGTGTGTTTTGCTTTGTTTCCTCTTCAGTCACCTTTCAAAAGCAGTAACAACCAAAACCACCCATTCATCACCTTCTCTTTGATCCTCACTCTTGATAGCAGCTATTTTGCATCTTTATTCTAATCACTCCACCCCATTCCTTGCAGTAATATTAACAAGGAACTTCCTGTTGGTGGATGCCTTTCTGCAGTGAATCCAATTACTGTGGCTCCAGGGAGGGGTGCAATGAGTAAAAAACGGAACAGGAAAGACAGACTGGTGTTACAGAGAGATTTTTAAAAGCTGTTCACAGTCGTCAAGATTGTGAGGCAGCCAAGGCAACTGCTACACCCTGAAATAAGTAGCTGCATTTTCTTATGCCCCCAAAAATCTTTGTATGCAATGAACACATTTGGCATCAGGTTTTGGCCAACATGGACTGGCAAAATGTGGTTTGCCAAATAAAGATCTTGGAGATATAGTCATGAAGGATATGAGCATTTTATCAATTCAAACCAATTCAAATTTTTAAAAGTGTAGTGAAATGCTGTTGAAAAACATGCTCTTTCTAGAAAGACAGAAAAGCCTTTGTAAATCCTGTGATAGACATATTTAATTGTATCTTTTAAAGGAATTACAAGCTAACCCTATTATGAACTACTGGATCATATTTCTACTGTGCAAAGCATTTTATCTGAAAAATTCGGGCAAAAAGGTCCTTGCAGTACCTGGCTTCCTATCAACAGCTACAGAGGCACTAATATTAAAGTAGTTTCTCATATAGACTTCAACATTAACAGTTTTTCAGTGCAGAGTACAGACATAGAAGCTGTGTTTGTTTATATCATATACATCTGCATGCCTTTAAAGACCTTCCTTCTGACTCAGGCTCTGACTTCGAGACACGTAAGGGGATGAGAACTGGTGACATACGAGTTCCCCTGTTCTCCAGAGTTTCAAAGTAAACAAAACCAACTTTTGCTTTGTTAGAGAGCAGATCCTTCAAAACCAGTGGCATACGTTGGGTTTGGTTTAAGCACTTTTACAAGGACATAAGTAATTTGAGATTTTGGTCTTCCCAGAGCTTCCAATTAAAGCAATAAAATTGCAGTGTGTTTTCTAAGATACCACGGTAGATTTTTGTCTCATTACTACTTATAATATCCATAGTATAGCTACATACTAGGATAGTAGATTGCTATATAAAAGCTGTACAGCTGTTGAACTGATATAATTCACAAATGATTAAATGAATACCTGCATTAATATCACATTCAGTGAGATTAATTGATGTCATTAGTCTGTCATAATCTTCTGCATGTAATCGTGGCAGAGAGATAAACTCTTCCCACAGACACATATAAACATTACAAAAAAAACTCCCAAACCTCATGAACAATTGGACTCCAAGAATACTCAATAAAGAGATTCAAATCATCCAAAAATCCAGCATTAAAGAAATATCGTATGAAGTTGCACTGGAAATGCAGGCTTTATCTTTTTATCAAGAAGACAACTTACAAGAAGTGGGTGGGAAATAACAGCAATATTCAGGGGACTGGAGAACAGGCCAAAGATAAGAAAATCCCTCAGTGGCTCCATTGCCTTGTACTTTGAACAATAGTCTATGTTATCTCCACATGAACATAATGTGCTAGTATCGTTATTAACAATGCCTCCAATTTGTAATCATTTTGCACTGGAGGAAGATCTTATTTCATAAAGTTACTAACAAATTATTAAGCGTAGGGTTAAGTGAGTCCCCTTTTAACAAAGTTACTCAGTGAGTTTGCAAATGGCTCAGTATATATAAACTGCATCTACCCTTAACCCAAGCAGCTAGACAGTATTCAGGACTGTTTTGTTTGATCATTTTCAATGGAAGAAAAATATCTGTTCTCTCTGCACATTCTGGTTGTGCGAATCATCTGTTCAAAATCCTGCTCCCTACCTATAGTAACAGCCCACAACAGCAGGAAGATAACTCCCACATTGAGGAGCCTAGCTTTGTTTCCAGAGAGGTCTGAGTTCAGAATTTCTGATCCATGTAGAACTGTAAGTACCAGATTTTACCATTTGTTTTATTCCTGTAGTGAAATACACAAATTTTCTATTTACCATCTTCTGTTAAATGAGAAGTATATCATTCTATGACAGTGATAATAGAGAATTATATGTCATTAAGTAATGGGAATTAAAAATCCACTAGAAGATTTGAAGAAGGCTGTAAGCCAGTGACTTAAAACTTACTGCTCTTTCTGGGTTTCCCTTCAGGCCCCAGTACTAGTGTTCTCCAGTGCTGTTTCTAACCTCCTGGTTGCTTTCATACACTCACACAGACTGATTCTCATGCAACCACACCTATTTCTAGGAGTCATTCTGGTTTGAACATCCACTAAAGTGGATCTGCAGCCACCTACAACTAGGTCAATAATACTGTACCCTCATGATAGAAATCAGTGACCTAGTCAAAGGTATTCTCCCAGTTCAAAGTTACTCCAAATATGTTGCTGGGTCAACTCCACACTAGTAGGTTTTGTCAGATTAGGCAGTGCCTCTCTGTGCAACTGATCAGTGAAACCCTCCACAGCTGTCTCACCATCCTTTTCCCAAGTTTCTCCTACCCTCCCTCCTGGTCATCGATGCTGGTGGTTGCTGGGTCTGGATGATGCAGGTTCCAATATAATATTTTGGTTTATCTTCAGACTCTAAGCTCAGTAATAATTTTCCCAATTTTTACCCAATTTCTCCACATTTGCCTTCCTCAGAGCTTATTTTTTTTCACCCTTGGTCCTTCCTGTTGCTTCTACCATCCCATGCACCAGCAAGGTACCACCACAGCCTACACTGGAGCCAAAGTTAGGTATTGCAGGTGAGAAGGTCATTTGGTAGGTGCTCTCCTGACTCCCTTCTTTATCATTGCTGGGCAGCAAGCCAAGCCCCGGGCATTTTGCCAGCACACATGCTGCTCTCCCGCCCCACCCTGAACCTCATATCTTCCTGCCTACCTCACCTCTGGAGCCCTGCCTGCAGCCGCACCCCTCACTACCCCCCTGCAGTGGAGCCACTCCTGGTCCTGGCCGGAGCACCTCTGCATCAACCCCCTGGGCTGGGCTCCTCCTGCCGAATTCCTCCATGCATTTACCCAGAAGTGGAACACAGACTGGGTCTATCAGGCTGTAGTGATTGATGGCTTGAATTCTGAATGCAGACAAAACATATATATATATAGGTACGATTATAATTTGTTCTGCTTGAGAAGAGAACATGAGCTGCAACAATATGCTTCTGTTTCAGGTAAGCATCAATTAGATCTCTAACATGTTATGGATTTTTAATTGATTTGTAGGATGACATAGTGATATGCCATCCCCAGACACTCGGGCTCCTCCAGGTGTTTCTCTTCTTTCTTGATGACTTTCACTGCAGGAGCAGCAGAACATTATCATCCCATGTGTGGGGTCTGGCTGGGATGGAGTTAACTTTTTCCATAGCAGCTCATATTGTTACCTAATTTTCTTACTCTGACCTAATCAATCTATGACAAGGGTTGATTGCAAAGTCAATCTGCCTCCTTTTTGAGCATCTTCTGCCAAGCAAATTAAGGAAGGAGAGAGGGAAAATTTTTGCTGTTCTGGGTAGCAGGATTCAGGTTCTCCTTAGAAACAACCTGTTTTTTTTGTAACAATTCTTCCAAACCCCATCTCCAGGACAGCATGTCCAGCTACTAACAACATCATGACTTTTAAGATGATATGAAAAGCAGCTATCATCAGCAGAAGCTGCCCATAAAAGGGAGAGAAGTTAAGGGTGATAGGGAGCTTCTAAGTCCCCCCACATTAATTATTCATTCAGCTGGGACCCATACAACTACTTCCACCGCTGCTGGCAGTTACTGCTGTTGCTGAGTAATAGCGTGTTACCCAGGTAATGCAACATGTTGTTTTTCGACATGCTAAAACACTTAGGTAGTCACTGCCAGATTAAGGCAGCCAATCTATTGCCATTTTCTATTTCCTGGGGCAGTGACTGATCTCAAAAACAGGCTGTCAGGTATACCAGCAGCACTATATAAGGATCTCTATAATGCAATAGGACTGGTATCAAAGGACTTGCAGGGTTGGCAAGTCCTTGCAAATTAGCTTGTGATACTAGATAGCACATCCATGCCACGTGTGGAACAAAATCATTGTTGTGAAATTTTGCTGATTTGTTAATGGCTGTTATCATCTGATCATGTGGCAACTTTTCCACCACCAAATCCAGCTCAGCAAATGAACACAATTGTTCACTGAACTTGCACATCTTGGACAAATCACCTTGCCTTTAAGCCCCAGCCATTACTTAGGCTTTGACATCTTGGGTCTGTATTTTTCATTTGCTCTTTAGAAAGAGGCTTTTATGTAATTCATGTGAGCTGGTAAATAAAATAAGAAGCTAAAACAAAGTTATTTTGACAGCACTTGTGCCATCAAAATGCTTTCACTAGCATTTTTGTGCTAGTAGTTACAGAAGTGAAACTCATCCTATCTTTATTATGTTTCAAATGTGTGTGTAATTCTCTTGTTTGATTAAATAGACCTGTATAAGAATTTATGGGTGGTATTACAGGAAAATTATATCGTATAACAATTCTTCAGCATGTCACAGTGCCAAAAGGTATCAGAAAATGCTGCAGATGTAGCAACATATTAAAAATGCTGCTTTTCACACCTCCCCTGTGGATTATTGACACAGTATCCCTGTTTTGCATTATTCTTCATTAAAAAAAAAAAAGTAATGGATTACACAGTACTGTCACTTCTACTGCACACAAACTTGGCGCATCTTTCAGTATGAAATACAAAGTCTGCAAAGTTCATTAACAAAGTGATAATTTGCAGGAAAACTACTAATGTAGTTAATTCAGTTGGAACAGGAAAAACTTCTAAATTCTGCATCCCTTCAGGACACAGAATTTCAGTTAGCCTGCACCAGACTTTCTTAAATACAGGTTGACACAATTAGAACAATTCAAGCTCAGATTTACCTATGAGGAGAGCACCAAATGTGATGAAGTTACCCTACTAGCATTACATGCTATCATCTTCAGTAATCGCCATTGAAGAGCTCTGCAGAGCACACAGTGCTCCCTTACGCATGTACACAGACCGACTATCCATAAGTAGCTGGATCTGGTGCTGTAATCAAAGCAGCCAGAATGTTTGAGTTGGTAAAAGCTAGGAATGGCATAGCAGGAGAAGTGCTTGCTTAGCAAAAATCTCATACCACATGAATGGGTTAGGGAGAATAAAAGTAACCCCATTGATTTTGCATCACTGTTTCTAACTTCTCAAAGCTGCTTATATTTCCCCATCTAGTTAAATCTCTTTTTACTAGCAGGTGCACTTTGCCTTCAGCCACTCCCATACTGATCCAGTTTTTTTAATTGAATCCTGTTATTAATACGCAGAGTTGTTAATTTAGTTTTTAATATGTTTAAAAGAATCCTTCCAAGCTGACCTCTTTTGCCTTTGCACCAGGGTTGTCAAGAAGGGTTGGCTGGGGAACCTGTAGCACAGTTCTCAGCACAGAGCCAAAGAAAGCCTTCTCTCTCATGCTGCTGACACAGCTCCTGATAATGTTCTGCCTTCAGAATCTCAAACCTGTGTTACTTCAAAGCAGATTTGCAGGCAGAAAATATAAACTGAATTAGAGAATAGAATTTTTGAGTTTTCTCTGACTCAAAAGTCTGTAAATCTCACTCAGATACTAACCCATGCCTTTGACAGAATTCCCTCACTCCCTTCCTTCAAGACCTCCGTAAATATAAACTGTGAAGCCAGTTAGATATTTAGCATGAATTCAGCAAGGAGGAATGAGAACACAAATAATTTGGCTTCATCTCTCCCACTAGTGCCAGCAGAGTCTCCTGTGTTACATGTCATAGTCATGTAAATGCATGCCCATTGCCCACATTGAGATCAGGACTGTATTACACTCAGGCAGCACAGTAAATTTTTAGTGGTTTCGTTTAGATAGCACTTCATTTTCATCACCTATAGTAGGCCCTTAAAGATTTTATCAGACTTTCCAACTACAACTCCATGGTAGTCTGTATTATAAACAGTACAATATTCCTGTTGTTATCTGAGGTCTGGCACTGAGGAGCTCTACAAAACTGACACTGCAAAGCAAGTTTTGGAGTCAGCACTTAAGCAGAGTGGTAGCATCCTGCTGAACTTTGCTTAATATATTACACATATTAATTAAAGAGCTAATCATCCTGTGGAAGGAAAAATATCTGTAGTTTCTGGTGTTACTTGAATTAGAATTATTAAAGACATTTATCAGAAAGGATGATAAATCCTTATACTGCTCACATTTTTAATTTAAAAGATGGAAAGAAAAAACCCAGCCTAATTTACAAAAAAAAATTCCTTTTTAAAGTGTAACCTGTATTTATAGCCTACGCTTTCTCATTAAGCATTGGATATCCATTTCTCAATAAATTTAGTTAAGTATCCTTGATGAGAGAGTAAACAAAAGTAATTGACAAGCCTCATTAAATTCCTCTTCAAAGATACAGCTATTGACTTCAATGGAAGTGGAATCAAACCCTAAATTTAAGAGCTGAATTGCTCAAGATTACAACACTTCTTTTAAAGCCCAAGGACAGTTTGTTCATTTTTATACTGTATTGGTATTCTTCTTTTATTAAGTGTACAAACAGGTGGGATGGGATTCCTCTCACCTAACTTTAGATATACACAGTGTACAATTCGGAGCTAGTCATGCCAGGCTCCCTTTATATTCAATGGAAAGAAAGAGCCTCTTTCAAGGCATGATTCATCTGACCTATTTTAGATGTCTACTTTAGAATGAGATAAATTGTGTACTATAAACATTTGGTTTTCTTCATTGAAAAGGGTAATTAGGTACGCTCGTTTAAAGGGAGCTGTCTACACTACAAGTGTTTACATTTAGCAAAATGAATACTTTCTCTAGCCGCTGAAGATATTTAAACTTCTTGTCAATGTGTGTAGAAGAGGATTAGCTAGTGCATTGAACCAAAGCACAAATGTGTCTTTTATCTGATCTACCAGGTGAAACTTGCTTGCTTTAAAAAAAGGGTAAAACATTTTTTAGTCAGTAATACTCTATGCTTGTTCTTCTGGTGTCCTACATTTATAGTTGATCAACATCAATACCCATTGATATTTAAAAGAAGAATGTGAATGGGCTACTCCTCCAGCTTCCACTGTTAGGGGTATTTATGCAAACCAAGTAGAGTAAGGATTTTTCCTTATTCCAGTGAGTCTTCTGCAATAAAAGCACACTCGGAGTTAAGCACTAAAAAAGATCACAGAATTATGTATAATATAATTAAGTTCTAGACAATCTGCTTCTTAGCTGGAAAAGAAGGCATTCTCACTCCACAATTTATATTAATTTGCCCTGGTATATTCGCAGAGGCATTCTGGTTTTGCTATATCATAGTTGCTGTACCTTGTCCTCCAAAACAGAGCCTGTAAATAAACCCAGAGTTTTCTCAGGGGCATTAATAACTGTACTTGCTTCGGGGTTTAAAAAAGGCATGATATGCTCTTGGCTCAAACAATTTAACTAAAGATACCAAGTTTTTCTGATATGCAACTTTATTTTAGCTCATGATTTTTTATTGTGTTACATTTATTTTAACTTTCCTAATTAAATTAAATATGAAGTAATATTTTTTGTAATATTTACTACCTTTCTTCTTCACCCGTCACTGGAAATTATTAGATTCTAAGGACACCAATCACTGTTGCTGCTAGTTACTATCACAGATAATCTGGTTATTATTCTCTTGCCTTTCTGAACTTGAAGATGTTTCTGTCAGGCTATTTCTGTAGTCTGTTGAGAACTGTCTGAATAGCTGCTCTGCCCTCCAGCACACAATCTTCTCCTCACCACTGAGCATCAGCTGCTAATGTAGTGAGGATGCATGCCATCTCATCATTCAGGTCATTGGTGAAGAAGTTAAACAGTACCATGTTCCTTATCAATTTTGGAGAAATACCACTCCTAACTGGCTGCCAGTTACACTTTCAGCTACTAACAAGAATTCTTTGAGCCTGATGGTCCAAACATTTCTTCATCAACCTTGTAGTCCACTCATCCTGTCCATCTCTGGAATAAAAGAAGAAAAAGCCTCAGGAATGTCTTATCTAAGACAAGAAGCCCTCTGCAGACACATAAACCACATATTCATGACTGCAGTTATGGATCTACCTGTGTGGCAGGTGAGATATTAGGGACAAATTTCTGGCATTGATTGAGTCATTACTGTTCTTAAAGAATGCCCAGCTCAGGCTGCAGAGGCAGTCCAGTTCACACCCCATCCATAAGTGATGGTACCCTATCATGAGCCTGTCTCCCCAGGGTTCACATACATGGTCTCCAGGTATATTCATTAGAACGTGCAAACTGCTCATACTGGTTCAGACCATGTGTCCATCTAGCTCAGTATACTGTTGCCATGATGGACCATAAACAAATGCATACGGAAGAACAAGAACAGGGCAATAGTACATGAAGCTCTCTCAAAACGTATCTATTCTCAGATCAGAGTTTTTCCTGAGTGTTTTTTTTATTAAATAATCTTGAATGAACCTCTCTTTTAATTACTTCTAGAGTCTCCGCTTGAGGTTTTTTGCATCCATAAAATCCTTTGGCAAGGAGTTGCACAAGTACATCTCCTTTGTTTGCACTTAAATCAGCTTCTATAAGCTCCATTTGATAGCCCTTCATTGTTTTTTTGAAGAAAAGCCAAAGTCAATTCCCTTCCACCCTTTCACTGCCATATAGAAATACAGAATATATAGAATTTCATATTCTAATTCCATCATCTATATAGAGAGTATACATGAACATATATTCAGAATATATAGTTTAATTTATGTTCATATTGTATATAAATTAGTAATTTAATCTATATTCCATGCAGAATTCCATATTCATGTACAACCTAGAGGCAAACCATAAATTTGTCTTTCTTTCCTAATAAATTCTGATATTTGGGTTGCTTTTCTGAAGTTTTCACAAGTTAGGTATATCATTAAAAGTTTGCTTCCGAATGGTAATGGTCAGCTCAGAGTCCATTGCTTACATGTTAAAGCTAGCTTATACATGAAGTTAGGATTTTTTTTCCTAGTCATAGGAAAAACATTTCACTCTGTCTTTCAAAGACCTCTTGTGGTCTCTCACAGTCTGCCTTTGTCTTTACTATCCTGAATATCTTCATATCACAAACTTTCATTTCACACCAGTAAACTTTCTCACCTCACTGCTCACTTCTTTTCCAAGTAATTAAGAGTGTAATGAACAACACAGATTTCAGCACAGAGCTCTGAGAAACTCCAGTGGTGACTTTCTACAGCTGTAATAAGTAATGAGTCCTCTTATTCTCTGTTTCCTAACTTGTAACCTGTTATTTGCCCACAAAGAGACCTTTTATTTCATCTCATGACTACTAAGGTTCCTTGGAACCTATTGATGATGATACTGTCAAAAGTCTACAAAAGTCTAAGGAGATCAGATCAACTTGGCTGTCTTTGTTCTAATATTTGCTGACATCCTTCAAAAAGAGAATTGTAAAGACTTTCATTTTTAGACACCACACTGACTCTTCCAAGGTAACCTGTGTGAGCCCAGGTAGCCACTCACTCTGCCCTTTATTATAGCTTCCATAAATTTGCCCAGAGACCTGATGCATAATCCTGTAGTTCCCTGATTCTCCCTGAAAACTGTTTTACAGCTGGTATCTGTTTGCCACACTCCAGCCCTCAGGTATCAATCATCATAGAATTGTCATAGAATGGTTTGGGTTGGAAGGGACCTTAAAGCTCATCCAGTTCTAACGCCCCAGCCATGGGCAGGGACACCCTCCACTAAACCAAGTTGCTCAAAGCCCCATCCAGCCTGGCATTACAGTGAGCAGTTACAGACTGTGATAAGTCTTCTTAGAACCATTGGATGAAATAACTTTCAGTATTGGTGACTTGTTAATGTTCCTGTTGCAAATTTGTCACAACCTCTTTACAGTCATTTCAGTTTCAGGCAGCTCCTCTTCTGGACAAGTATTCTGGCATGTGGGTTTTCCTAGTTTCTTCCACAGTGAACATCTATTTCTTCTCTGATGAAAAGGTCTTCTGCTTTCTGTAGCACTTCTTTTATACCTAATCACTGATCAGCCCTACGGACTCTCAGATGAGCTTTGAAGGGTCTGAAGAAGGTTTGAAGAGCCTTTAGTGCTGTTTAGAGCTCTTTAGCAAGTTGTTCCTCCCAGAAGTGGTTTACTTTTTTTTTTCCAGTCTGCTTAATTTTATTTTTCTATGTTATCAGCAAGGATTTATGGATTTTTGTTTTCTTCATTTGGATATGATTTCAGTGTTTCTAAGGTTGCTTTCGTGCCTCTAATAACATCTCTTCCTTATTGTTTAGTCATGCCTGTTTCTTTTTACCTTTACTCAAGCCTGTCTTAATAAGTTGCATGCACTGGCATATAACCTTAATAAATTAAATGCATAATTCAGCTGTGTCCCAGATATTGGCCTCTGGTGATTATGTTTATGTGCATATATTAGTTAAGGAGGAAGAGAAGGTTACATAGTTTCTGCCAAGAGAGCAGACGTTACATGCTGTACTAGTCAACCTATGGCTCTGACAGTCAAGATATCAGACCTATAATAAAGCAGAAATCCTGCATCATTTCAACAAAACACATTCCTCCTCCCATTCCAAGCAGTGCTCCTATACTGCAGAGATGTACAGGTAACCACCTTCTTCATATGCCTCTCCAGGCCACAGCCCTCTGCAGCAACCCCACAAAATTCCAACCCATCTTGCCCTGTGAAGGAGCCTGCTCACAATCTTTTTTTCTCTCCAATCTGGAGAAAGTGCAGTCCCAATGGGTATTCAAAATTAAATTAGTGATTAACTGAATGCTAAAAGTAAGAGAGGAAGAAGGACAGCCAGCCAGTCATAAGCAAAAAGCAAAAGGAAGGGGTGTCATGGAGTCATTGTCCAAAGCAGCATCAAACACACCAAGAGCAGCATCACAATGTGCAGGGATCAGACTGCAGCCACTATTTCAGAGATCTCTGTTATGGTCACTTTTCCTTGCTGTCATGCAGTGTTAATATGCTTTTAGGATCTCACTCTTACCTTTTTTCTGGTAGGCAAAATCAAATCATACTTTGCTATGATGCTCTTTTGTCATTCTAAGGGATCAACAAGTCTATTTCAGCAGAAACAACCCTCTACTGGAAAAAAAACAAAACAAAACAGGAGTTTGTATAGACAATGTATGGGGTTAGGATGAGACACAGAAGCAGCAGCAAGCAGTACTTGTGGGGAAATCTGCCATGTTGGTAGGGCAGAGTCTAAAAGAGGGAGAAGGGAGCAGCCCACGCTCAAGGGATTGGATAGAAAATAAAAGCTGGTGAATGAAACACTCACTGAGAGGAAGTGCTTGAGGAAATTGTGAAAAGGAACAGTCTGCAGCCACGCAGGCTGCAAGATGTGACTTGTGAGTGTGGTGTACCTTGAAGATTGTCTTTCCCTGTGGGAGCAGGCCTACCGCCTGTGGTGGTTTCAGGGTGGACAGCAGTGGCCCACGCTCTGCAACCTGCTCAGCCCAGTCCTGCCTCCCTCCTTGCCTCAGAAAAGGCTGCATGGCACAAAAACTGCTATAATAACATGAACAGCATTTGGATGCTGACGTCAATCTTCAAAGTGTATCACTTCACAGTTAAAAAGCCTAAATGAAAGTCCAAAGCTCCTTTGAAGTGGGAGGTGAAGGCCCCACTTCAAAGGTGAAAGATCCTGGAGGACACTCACTGCTCAGTGGAAATGCCTACCTGTGGCATTGGGAACCCTGCATGGCAAGACACTGTGTCCCTGAAACTCAGTTGGACCTCGAGTTGATAACTTAATACACATAAATCATAATGACTATTAGAGCAAACTGAGATATAACAGATGGGCTTGTTAAAAAGAGGGAGAGGCACTGCTTTTTTTCTTACCAGTAGCATGATCAAACTATTTTTGACCTACGTTAGCGTTAAAAATATTTATTTCAAACACAGTAAACAGATTTAATATATTTTAAATGAAAGATGCTTCATATTTATTCTTTGCCTTGCCGTGAAGCCTTTCTCACTTAATGCAGGGAGTTAATTAAACTAGTCTTCACTAATCTGTGTGACAACTTACACAGTAATTAGTTCAACAGGAACAGACAAGACCTTACAGTTCTCCCAAGCCTCAAGGCTGATACGAGCCCTAAGGCCAATTGTTACAAGATTGAGCCAACCCTACTGCACATTCCCCTCAATTCCCGAGCTACAGATCAACTTTTAGAAACAGCCCCTTTGGCTTTCTGGAGTCCTACACTTTGAAATCCTCCACTGAGAGTAAGTGGAGTTAACACCACCCATTAGTACAGCAGTATTTGTGAAATGCAGTTTTTGAAGAAGTTGCTCTATAATTAAGGTATGTGTGTCAGCATCCTCCTTCAGTGACATTGGCAATTAACATTACTAATAGACGTCTCATGTCTGCAGCCTCTCATATGCTAGGAGCATATGGCCCTCTGTTTCAGGTTGCTAAACAGAATAAATGCTACTTATTTACAAGAAAACACTTCTGTATCTTCCTGGAACAGCTGTTAGCTAAAAACATGGGAAAAAAATTAGAGCATGTATCCTGGTTTAGGCTTATGCAACCGAAATTATAGCACATAAGATGCTCAAGATTCTAAATACTAGAATAGAGGCAGTGTTTCCTTGCCATCGTGATCCATATATGAAAAAGGCATAAACTTTATCCTGGGGTGGAGTAATGAAGAGACAAAGAGAGAACTGGTTATCTTTCAGAAAACAAACTCCTGGTAGAAGGTTCCATAGATAGCAGCTGTTTCTAGTCATGATCCAACACACATTTTGTAACGCTGATACGACATATCGAAGACGCTGTGTAAAATGGAAGTCCTCTTACCATACAAGATGGCTATGCCCATATCCCTAAATATTCTGGATAAAAGCCATTGAAATAACCATCATGATGTCTGGCAGCATCTCTTTAAAGCCGCTAGAGTGCCTACTTGTCAATCTTCTGCATAATTCCATCATTTGGCAGAGAATGAAAAACTTATTTCTTTGTACCTGAAAGACTCTACACTGCTCATGTATTAAATGGCATCTTGTCCCTGCTCCTCCCTGCACCGAAAATATTCTAACATATTTTTGGTGATGAAAAAGGCACCAATTAATCAGATCGCTAGAAACAAAAGGAAAAGGATGACAAAAACTTAGAAATACAATTCTCTTCTTGTCTTACATGCAGGATGAATACATTTATAGGTAAGCAAATTTCCGGGGAAATGTCACCCTTTCTTTGTAAAGCCTGTAGTACATAAATTCCTTTGCAAACTTGTGAGAACATGTACATCCTTCCTATGTATTCTGTATGTATATATTCATTTTCTATCATAGAAAAGTTTGGGTTGGAAAGGTTGGAAAGTCCAGCCCTCCTGCAATGAGCAGGGACAGCTTCAGCTAGATCAGGTTGCTCAGAATCCCATCCAACCCAACTTAGATGTTTGCACAAAAAGTTAAGAAACCACAGCATCACCAATAAGATAAAACTTGTTTTTACCACAAAGGTTCACTGCAATGGATGTATAGGAAAAAAAGTGATATCACATTCCCCCTCAGATCTGGGAGCAGATGCAGCATGACGTAGAAGCACCATGAGCAATTGCTTCCTATAACCTGCAGATGCCGAGCAGAAAGGGAGAGCAATGTCTCATCCACTGCCTGGGAGAGTCTTGTGGAGACCTCCATAGCTCGGCTTCTGCTGGTAAAACAGTCCCACCACAACGCTCATTGCAACGGAAGGGGGAGGACAGGACACTTCTCTTTAAAGGGAAGTTCTGTAACCTCTGGATACACCAATGATGGCTGTGAATCTTGCAGATTTAGAAACAACACGCTTAGACTTTACCCAGAAGCATCTCCTACACAGTATTAAAAATTCACTTTGTCTTTGTGGGAGACACCTCCTCTTGACATTTTCTAAGCATCGTCATTCTTCACAGCTTTCATTACAGTTTCATCAGTTGTCTCACAGCCTTGTTTTTATTGTTTGGTCACCAGGAATCAGGCAAGTTTCTCTTTGGGCCAGAAGCTACACCAAACTACACCAAACCAAGGAACTTCCTGCAACCCGTTATTCCGGCTGGGTTCTAAGGTCTTTATTTCCACCTGCACCACACAACTTCCTGGTGGGGCAGCATCCTTCCTGGGCCCCACATCAGCCTGCTGCAGGGCTGGATGGTGGCTGCGTGCAGCTCAGCCCCGCTTTCACTGCACATCACATTTACACTGAGTCACTTTTCCATAACAAAAACTGTGGTTTATTTTCTTTCTCCATCTGCAGCTCGGTTCCGGATAAAGCCCTTCTTTGGCGGAAAACTCTCAAAGGTCACTTTACTGCCTATACAACCCATACAGCATACTCGATAGACACCTACTTTAGAGAGACACATGTTGGTGCAGCACAGAGCTGAGCTGCATTAGAGCCGTTAGAATGAAATGAGGATGAAATTACTTCCGAACTGCAGTTATAGCATCCAAGTCAAGGACTTCCATTCTCTACTATTTCTTCTTTAAGGGAAAACCTCGAAGGATAGCAAAGATAACGCACTGCCCCGTTCTTCCCGCGTGGAAAAGTTACCACCTTGCCTCCATCCCGCAGGACTATCGGCATGTCCGCCTGCCGTGGCTGCGGGACTCGCGGGGGCGGAGGAGGACGCTCGGGCGGAGCGGCGGGGCCGCGCTCCTGTGCTATGGACGAGCCGCCGGCGCTGGCGGGCAGAGGCTCGGCGGGCTCCGAGCGGGATCTGCTGCGTCCCGCAGCGGCCCCCGGGCGGGAGTGTGCTCTGCCTGGCAGCGCCGGGACAGCCCCGCACCATGCCCTTGGAGAGAGCACCTCACGCAAGCCCGGCCGGGGGGGCGGGCACCGGGCAGCGGCTGCTCCCGCCCCTCCCCTCCCCGCCCCGCCGGCGGCGCCCGCGCCTGCTGCCGCTCCGCGGGGTGTTGCCCGACGCGCGCCGGGACGGCCGCGGCTCCGGCTCCCGCCGCCCGGAGTAAAGCGCGTCCCGCCGGTGCCGGCCTGAGCGGTCCTCCCGGGACTCGGCCATGCTCGTGTCGGTCCAGGCTCCCAGGGGGTCAGCGCTGCCCGCCTGCCTCCTCCCGCCCGCCCGGAAATAAGCAAAGCCATGACCGCAGCGCCTCAGGGGCCAGATCTCAGCTTTTTAAACGAGGAGGAAGCCCGCGCGATTTTTGAGGTGCTGCAGAGGGACTCGGAGCTCCGGCGGGCTGAGAAAGACAGAGTCAGGTACCAGGCTGAACACCCCCGAGGTCGGGGTTGCGGCGGGGAGCGGCGGGCGGACAGCCCCAGCCTGAGGAGGGGGGGACCCGCTGAGAGGAGCGGGAACGGGAGAGAGGGGTCGCCGGGCGGGCGGGCGTGTGGCCCCCGCGAGGCTGGGCCCGCTGTCGCGGGGGCAGCGCGGGCAGGAGGGCCGGGTTCTCTGCAGGAGGCTGCTGGGTTCCTGCCGGGGCATCTGCAGCATCGGGACGTTTGTGAAACGCGTGTTGTGACAGAGACGGCTCTGAGTCACGGCTGCTGCTCCCCGCTGCACCTCTCCTTCCCCGAGGAGGATGTGGAGGGAAGGGCCACTCCTGCCTTTCCCCGTGTGGCTGGCAGAGGGTTAGGCTGAATGCTGGTACCCGGGAGAGAGACAGCGGTGGCAAGGGAGCTTTGAGGGACGTGGGGGGAACCGTGGCAGCTCTGCAGCCCTCGGACAGAGCCCGGAGCCGGTCCTGGCGGCATCTGGAAACCAAGCCAGGCACTCACCTGGCTGAAAGGTTGTTCCCAAGACCCTTTCAAGCGACTTAGCAGAATTCCCTCTCATTCAGGTACGCAAGTCACAGCACCTTATATGACCCATATGGAGAAATACAACATCCTTGACCTTTTTTCTAGCTTGTATCTCCTCTGTGTGCAGTCACTGAAACTCTTTGTGTTGCTAGTGAAAGCAAAGGTCGAGGACATAATAAAAATTACTCTGGGAAACGAGCCGTTTGTTATTAAAGGATATAATTTCTTCCTGTAAATGAGACTTGAGGTACCTTGTGGGCAGTCTGCAAGTAAGAGCTAGTGTCCTCTCAGATTCACAAGTGGGCACTTCTCACAAGCAATGCTTTCGTGTGAGATGTAGAAGGAATGTTAATGAGTAACTTTTCTGTCAAGTGG
This sequence comes from Pezoporus flaviventris, assembly GCF_033815535.1. Classification (NCBI taxonomy): domain Eukaryota; kingdom Metazoa; phylum Chordata; class Aves; order Psittaciformes; family Psittacidae; genus Pezoporus; species Pezoporus flaviventris. Next base: position 19,331,187 of record NW_026892573.1, read on the forward strand.
ATTTTTGTATTGTGTATTTTTTATTTCACTCAAGTGGCTTTTATGACGGTCATGGTTAAACATTAGGTGTCAACACTGACTTTCATCCAAAACTTGTCTTAGCTTTCTGCAGCATGTGAACCTGGACTGAGTTAAGTCTGGCAAATTCTTGCATCCATAATTTGGCATCAGCTTTCTTTCTTTGGTTAATTTCCAATTATGACCCCCCCAAAAGAGGAATACTTTGCTGGGTATCAAGAATTACATGGCTGGATAGTTGCAAATTTAAAACCCTGGGAGAGACTAAAGCTGGAGCAAATGCAATGAGGCTTCTAGTGCTGTGGAGAGGCTTGTGAAACAATAGCCTGTTCTTGAACTTGAGGCTTTCATGTCCCCCCAGATTTGTATTTGTTTCTCTGTGTTTCTCTGTCTGTGAACTTGAGACTTTCTAAATAAAAGTGGTCTCTCCTTGTGCAAAAGCAGTCAAAATAAACATGGTATAATAGGGCATTTCTGGTGATGCTTTACTGAGATGGAGTCTACTTTAAATCTCAGTTGATGAGGCATTTAGACGTTGAGCAGAAGATACGTGAAATGTTCATGAATCAAGGCGCCATAGTGAAATCTAGGTTAAACCGTGTTTCTGTCAAAGGCTTTGTATGTGTGTCTTTGGGCAAGTTTCTTAATCTCTCTTGGGTCTAATAAAAATGCTTTCTTTCTCACTCCACTTGTCTACCTAGTCTTATTTAGACTGTAAGCTCTTCAGGTCAGGGGACTCTCATCAGGAGCAGACAGCTTCCAGGCTGTGTGCATTTGCCCTGTGCTACTATAATCTGAGTAATAACAACAGTGATCACCCTGGAGGCCCGAATCCTGCAGTCCTATATGACCACAGTGAGCTTCAGAGACTCTAACCCAAATTGCATTTCCTCCTCTTGGTCCCATGTGCCTGCCCCTGGGCTCTATGTCACTTATTACTATTATTTTGATAATTAACTTTGTACACATTTTACTTTCAGTTCAGAAGTTTTAGAATAAAAGCACTGTGGCAGCCTACTCCTGGGATGCTTTCCAAGGGTGATTTTGAAGCTATTTGATTTATGCTGCCAATCAAATGAGGCATATAGGAGATGCTGTGGAATGGAAGGAGGAGTCTCATCAGTACTAGTCTTTTTTGCATAAGGTCACTGAAGTGAGTTGTCCCGCAAACTGCTCTTGAGCATGGTTTTGAAAGAGCTAGTTGGATCTGGGCAGGGCCAGGGAGCAAGTTAGTAATAACCAGTGGGCTCACTGGTCAAGTTTGTTCAGTGACCATCTTAATTTACAATATATCATGTCCCTGTATAGACCAATCTAGGCTGGACTGACAGGGCATGAAGCATTTGCTGGCAGACCACAAGTCAGGTGCTAATGACTGCACTGATCTCGTGTGTGCTGTTTGATGTCATACGAGCAAGCATGTACCTGTCTGCAAATCTCTCAAAAGATCAATGAAAAATTAAAATCCATTCCCACATACAACTCTAGAATAACGAAAAAAAACAAACCAAAACAAAAAAAAGCAAGGAGCAGGGTTTTCTCTTTCTACTAGCTTAAATTGTTATATAAAGAAATGTTAACACCAGTTAATTTTGAAAGACACAATCAGAAATAAGATCAAAAGATGAAACCTGACATCCTGCATGGTTTATCATGTTCAACAAATGACAGCCGTGGTTCAGGGGAGTGGATTTTCACATAAACACAAATGTATTGCAACACAGCATGAAATACTGACCTCCTTAAGTGAATTGTAACAGTAATTGTTTCCAGACAAATATATATTTTATTACTTTATTACTGCTTAGCTACACTGGAAACCTGATAGAACCACTGCATCTCTCTTCACTCAGACAGCCCACACCTTCGTGAAATTCAATGCATTTTGGGGGCCTTCTCTGGGAAAAGACCAGTTGCTTTATACAACCCTTCTCCATCTCCCTTTCTCTTTCTTTCCATAGCCTTTGTGTGGAGCAGAAATGTGTGGCTTACGTGGTCAATGGTGCACATTTGTGGGCCCCACTTTGTGCTGTCTCTCTCTGTTCCTCCTGATGCTCCAGCACATCCTCTGGGTACCGTTGGTCCTTTCTCAGTTCCCTTGGCAGGCTGCAGACCTCTAAGACTGGCTGGGAAGACATTTCAGTTTTTCCTTTCCTTTTATGCAGAAAACTGTGTGGCCTGTTGGACCTTCCTTTGCTCATGGTACTGACAGGGCTCCGAGCCCCTGATGCGCCCCGGGCTCCTGGTTCCCAGGACTGCGTTCGTCCTCTTGTTTTCTCCTTACCAGTGCCCTCTCGTGGCTCGCCTCAGCGGTAGCTTTGGAGAGCAGCAGCAAACCATTCGTACTGGACTCCTCCTCCCACGAAACAGATTCAGAGGGGCAGCAACAGTCAGCTTTGGTATAACTCACATGACTGTTCACTGCCATACACACTGAAAAATAATTTAGAAACTTATTAATCACGTACTTAATAATTTAAAAGAAAAAAATACACATTAGTTTTGGACTTGGGTAACACCCAGCTTCAGTATTTTTTCTTGTTCATTAAACCCAGCCTCATTCCTAATATCAACTTGGAGAAAACTTCATTTATCATAAGCATTAGTGTGAGATTAAAAATGGAATATAGTCTGTAGATCAATATACATGCATTGTTCCCTTATAATAATAGCATATAATAATATAATTATAATAATATAAGACAGAAATCCAACTCAAGTCACAAAATGCTATTTTAGTAAGCCTGGTTAATGAAAATGATGATTTTGTAGATGCTTGTGGAAGAAGGTTCCTTCTTTCAAATATTTCAATTGCCCAGGAGGAATTGACCTGGAAGTTAGATGCCCAGAAGGAGATAGAAAGGAATCCATGTTCAGAGAGTAGTATCATGTTCAGATGGCTACCAAACAATTCAGTTTCCATAAGGATACAGTGAATACTTGCTGTAGGCACAGTTATTAATACCACAGGTCAACTTCCCATATGTAATGAAATGGGCCTGAAAATAATGATCTAAAAACATTTCAGGTCTTAATTGATTTCTGGTTTCAAGGCTTCAGGGTGCACCCGGCTCATGTTCTCAAGCTTTGTTCTGTAGCTGCCAGGGACAGAAGTGAAAAAAAGAATTGACAGCTGATATTTGCATGCAGAGCCCCAGGTCCCAAAGGCTTAACAAACCTGTAGGTGCTTCCCTTTTCTGTCCTTTCCCCAAGGAGCCAATGGGGAAAGGTGGCAAGGGAGTCTGGCTGCTTCCCATCTCTGCAGAACAGCACTTCAGAGCCTTGCAGGTAGCAGAGGGAATGGCAATCCCTTAGGAAGGTTCAGCAGCAATAGGGCATGAAGCTGTGGGAGAGAGAGGTGGAGCTGCTGCCTTTTATCTCCGAGACAGCTCCTCCCTCTGCAGTGTGGAAAGGCGGACAGTGCCCAAACAGGTGTCTTTCCAGTCAGCTCTGAGGCCCCGGTGCCTCAGCCTGCCAGAGCACTGGGTGCAGAAATGTACGTCCACCACTGAAACATCACCAGGGCAGAGAAAGCGGCTGAGAGAAGAGGAGCCGGGAGACATGGAGCCAGCCACTTAAAAGAGACAGCAGGTACAGTGTTGTGGTATGGGAACAGGCAGCTGGCAGATTTGCAGGTTGTCCAAAGAATGAACATCTGGGAGGTACAGCAGAGGAGTTGTGGATAAATAGGGAATCTAAAAGGGCAGAACAGCTCTGAATTCTTTAATTATTAACTTTAATTTAGGAGATTAGACTATTTTATATAATGCTTCTATTATGACTATATAAAATAGCCTTGTGTCATTTTAATTTATTAATCCTTGAGAAAAAGGGACATACTGTTTTCTTCACTTTCAAACAAGACACTGAAATACCTGAGAGACTGAGCCACTGAACAGGGAAATGAACCTACCTACCTGAATAGCCCTTTACCTGCTAGATCATGTTTTGAGAAGTAGCTATGCCTTTATTGTGTAAGGATTTTTTTCTTTATTCAGGAGGAAGAATGTGAAAAAAAAAATGACCAACTCTAAAACACATCTTAGGCATCAGCCACTGTCTTTGAATAGGAATTGGAAAAAAAGAGGAAAGGGAAATGGAGTTTTTGGGAGAGAAAAGCACTCATTCCCTTTGCTTTAATTTGTTTTGCTTATTTCCAGGTTGATTTATGCTTTTATTATTATTATTATTTGCGTAGTATCTATGATCTATGACAGACTTATGACTGTGAGAACAGATGGCAGCAAAGGAGAGGTTTGTTTTAATTTATCCTCAAATTTAAAGATGAAAAGCAAAAGAAATTAATTGGAAGGTACAGTCAGCACCACTCACCACTCCTCTCCTGGTGACCCATTAACAACATACGATTCTTGTGGGAAAGATGAATCCCCTCCTTACTTTCTTTTAGACAGCTTCTACAGCAAATCATTTCAACGCAGTTATTTGTTACAGGAACATTACTGTTCTCACAGCCTTATGGCAGATCATTTACAGAGTCCATTGTTGCAATTAATTCCTTGTTATATTCTCTTGACTGACATTTACCATCACGGGTCTGGCAGTAGAAGGTGGGAATTAAACACTGCCTGAGGAATGTATTTTTTTGCCTTTTTCCATACTCATAACCTTGGAAGGCATTTGTTGCAGGGGTGCAGACATATTCAGTGCCCTCTTGATGCTTCAATTATTTTGTCTTGCCTGCAGTTTGGGGGTCTGACATTGCAGCCTTTATTTTGGTTTATTTGCAGAGGTAGTCCTGTTGAGCCTCTGGAAGCCTCCTGGAGACTAGGAATAACTTACTGGGTATAGAGATCTAGATTGGGGCCCAACTTCTTATAATGACAAAGACTTCTTAGAATCAACTCCAAAATACCCGTAAGCTGCAGGAGTGAGGAGAGCAAGCAGGATACCAGGACAGCACCGCTTGTGTATATCGTTGTTCCAGTGGAGCTCCCTCCCTGAACAAAGCATTAATAACAAAATTCTTTCATAAGAGATACTCCACCCGGGATGTTTCATGGCACAAGTGCTCTTGTTTGTGGAGGTGATATTATTATTATTTACTGCTGATACTGTGCCAGGGCATGTTTAGTGGCTTGTAAACACTTATGAAAACAGGTCCTTGAAGCCCTGAAGCACTAATATGCTAAAGAAATGTAAATAGAAGCAAAAAAAATGTCAGGGAAGATTGTGACTTTAAAACCTTTAGTTGCTTTGGTAAATGATTACTGTCATAAATGATCCCACTTTGGGATTCCACTTGTTCCAATGGGTGTACTGTAACCAAAGGCAATTGGTTGAGTATCAAGTTTTTTCCTCATCATTAGTTTTTAATAATCCTATTTTGTGGTGGGGGCTGGAGTTAAGAACTGGGGCTTCACATGCCATTTTTTATATTGGTTTTAGCCCTGTGCATTCAAGTTAACTAAACCAAAGTCTGCGGTGTAACTCCAGTTTTAAGTCTACAGAACAAGGTCTGAATTGGCATTGCTGCCAGCTTGTTGGTCTTATCGTTTCATGGCAAACTCATTTCAGTGTTACAAAAGGTCAGTCCTTTCCTCCAAAGCTTTGAACTTCTTCATGTTTGAGAGCAGGGCTCTTTTACAGTGTGTGTAGTGGCAGGGTCCAGAGTGTGTGATGGAGAACTGGAAGCACGCTCTAGGTTAGCTCTGCTTGGAAAAGCCTGTCTGGTTGTGCACTACCTGCATTTCTTCTTTCTTCGTGTTACCGGGGCCACAGGCGCTCCCCAGGGGGGTGGCAGGGCAACACAGAGATGGCAGGGCAAAGGCCAGGTGCTGGAGGTGAGCCAGGGCGGGGATCAGGCCTGGTGAGGGTAACCAGGTCCTCCACAGCCTGGTGACTGTGGTGCAGGGCTGTGGTGATGATGCAGGGCCAAGCTCATGCTATGGAGTCACATCAGGGTCAGGCCTGGTGATGGTGACCGGAGTCAGCTGCAGGCCTGTGATGGGGGTGCGGTGGCCAGGCGGAGGCCAGGCTGGGACATCAGCCCGGGGTTCAGGGGACACATCTGGGGCAAGGCCCAGTGGGACAGCTTCTGTTTAAAAGCAGCTCCCAGAGGCAGAGCGGTGGCCCTTGCTGAGGCCTCTGGCTGTCTTCACGACAGCTTTCTCCAAGGCCACCAGCTCTGCTATCCCAGTGCTGGCCCCAGCGGCAGGAGTTGGAAGGACACACTCAAGGCATTTTCACCCATGCTCATTCGAGCACAAAGCCTTTCTGACAGGGTTCAAACTAATGTCTCTATTTTCAAGTGACAAAATACTGTAAAAATTAAAATCACAATGTTTATTATTGTCATTATTATCTAGCCCACTTGCTGATGTCACTGGGGCTGCCAGAAAGAAGGTACTTGTTGAGACTGATGATATTTAAGCCAAGGCTTACTATTAAGGCCATGGGTATTTTCTAAGTCCAAGCTTAATGGTGAAAGTAGAATTAATTTAAGCTTTGTCTACTTTGATAAATTGGCCAGGCTTCAAGAATAAATAGGTCAGACACAACAGTACATTATTCTGGAATAGTGAATGCAGAATAGTTCAATTTCGTTAGGTTTTCTATGGAATTGTGACCCAGTTAAGGACTTATGCACTTTGTAGGAAGTCTGTGCACTTCCCAGGTTTGTCCTTTCCAATAGTAATGTCTCTATGCTCTCAACACCCTCTGTCTCCTCTATAATTCAAGTGCAGAAGTTAAAATAATAATTGAGATTAATGGGAATTGGAAATGGCCATCAGGTGGAAGAAGATAGCTTCTCATAATAAGTAAGCAAAAAATCATGGAGATGCATGGAGAACTGCCTGAAATGCTGAAAAAAAAAGCAAAGTACCTTCACTCTCACTTCAGCTCAGCTTTCTAATATATAACTATTAAAAGGTGTTTGTAATGCCAGTGGCACGTGCAGTAGAGTTGCTGGGGCTCTGGAAGGTAATGGCAGTAAAGTGTAACGCACACTGCCTGGCATTGCTGTAAGGAAAGGAATAACTATCAGTCTGCAGCAAGTAGCCTTGGAAGGACCCCAGAAATGTTTTCAGGTGTTGACAGCTTCTACACAGTGTGACCCAACACCTTCAAGTCCTGAACGTATTTCAGATATATGAAATCAGTTGTGCTGGGAAGTCAAAAAGATGTTGCACAGGAACATGTCTGGTTCATACTCAGAGTGGCTGGATATCTCCCCCAGGTACTGGCATAGGCATGCTCCAGTGGTGTGCTCAGGTTGTGTGTCTTGTAATTCTTTCAAAGACTGCAGCATGTGCTTTCTGTGGCGTAGTCCAAGGCAGTGGACATTTGCTGGGTTTGGCCCCTGCAGTACTTCAGATTCTTGGGTCCATCCAGTATGCAGCACTTGCCCCTCTTGGAGAGGCCTGTTTAACAGCTGAGAGCAAAGCTTGTTGGGTTGTACGTCAAGACTTCAGCAGATGTTCATTGGTTTGTATCAGATACTGTTTTGACAGCATTTGAAAAACATTGCATGCATCCATCTCCTTTTCTTCTGTAAAGTTTAGGGTTTGCCAGTGCTTTATGTGTACTGAATTTAATCATCCTTTAAAATCTTTTTGCTCTTTGAATCTACTTTTCAAATCAAGTGGAGTTTGGCCCAACAAAATTTTCAGCTTTGGGCATAGAGACCCCCTTTTCTTCTGTGTTCCGTAACTTTAACACAGGACTATATAGACTGAGGACTGACCTCAGTTCAGACTTTCCTGTACTTGTGTTAAATTGAAAAATTATTTCATTTCCTGGGCCTGATGGTCCTAAAAGTTCACAGTTTACATATTTCATGTGAGAAATGCATTAAAGCAAATAGGGAGAAATTGGGACTTTTTCCTGAGTATGTGCATCTGAATGTTCATGTGAAATGCATTTCTAATCCTCCTTTGCAGCTGGATTATTTTGTTAACACTGCTAAATGTAACAAGCTGTATTTCAGTGGCTGCATTTTATACTCCTACCAGAAACTATATTCTTTTAATCAGAAACAAATAGGTATATGTACCGGTACCAGACTGTGACCAAACACATCAAAACCACAAGACAAAAGCTAAGAGTAAATGATGAAAAGTGTGGTCTGTTTACATTTTGTAAGTACACGTAAATTGCACACAGCTTAATTTGTGGTTGGAATAATTGAGGAACTACAATATTTCTGCTTGCCATATCTTTTGGATTTCTAGGTATAGGGGCCTGAGTGCAGAGCTGCAACCAAGTAAAGCTGCAACAATGTGGCTGGGGTGCTCTGATGTCTATTTCCTCCTGCATTATAAACGTCTATGTTCTTAAATGTATACATATTTTATGCAAAATTGTATACATATAAATATTATATTTAACATATTATTTTTGTATAATATTTCTATTGCCAGTGAAAGCATTGTGATAAATTATGAGATACTATGATACTACAGCAGATGATCTGTGTAAGTACATAAACATTGTATTTCCAAATTAAAAACATCCACTGTGTGAACTTCTAGAGCTTACATTAATTTAAAGTAATGTAAATGAGGTTTTTGTAGTGTTACAATAATACGTAAGCTGTGTGCAGGTACACTCTGACCTTCTGTCTACTATTGACCAAAACTATTAACTCAGCTCTGTGTGAGACTCTGCACAATTATCTGAGATTGCAAATTGAGAACCCTAGGCTTCAAGCTTAGCTCTGTACAAATAAATGTCTAAGCCAGTCTGGAGCCTCTCAGCTTTAGAACTCTGTCTAGACCCATGCACTATCACACACAAACCTGCTTGCAGGGAGGAGACCTTGGTCTTAATCTGAAACCAATTCCCCTCATTCAGAGTTCTCAACTGGCCTGTATCTTTTTTCATGTTTTTCTCCTTCTATTGTTACCTAGAAAAGGTTTTGCACATAGAAAGTCATACAAAAACATGAGAAATGGCATCTGTATTGTATGTCTTTGTAAGGCAGTTAAATTTTTAATGCTGTGCTGTAAATTACTTGTGTAGATGGCTGTCTCTTTGCATGCTATCAATATTTATAAAAGGTCTCACAATCAACTAGCAGCTCTACCCTGGTAGAGTAAATATGTCTGCTGTTAACCATTAGCTTCAGGTTTATTGGGGGACCTAAGAAAACCCAATCCCCAGCCTTCCAACCCATTATGTGGCACACATGGTGTTTATCTGTATTTCTGTGTAACATTTCTGGGACAGAAATTCAGGAGCCCAAAACTTATTCCTGTTTTTGGATTTAGACTATATCTGTCCCTGCAAACAAATCAGAATATTTACATGGAGAATTATATCCATTGCACCTATTAGCATATATTAATGTTAATAGAAATTCCTACTAATGAAGTCATCTCATTAGAGATATTAATTACTACCATTTAGAAGCTATGTGACACTTGATGATAGGTAGCTTTCTTTTCCATTGCATCTTGGATTTGTTTTGTTATTACCATATAATATTAGTAGGTAGCTTGGGAGTATTGACAGCATAATAAAGTAACACCCTTTGTTTTTCACTTGTTATTTGCAGCCTGTACAGATAGTTTGTAAATCAGCTGTAAAATATTCTCAGAATGAAGCTTCCCCCTGTTTTGCACTCACTGTAGAGGAAATAGCAGAGTCAGCCCAAACTGGGGAGTCACCAACAGCTGTGACATGACTAGAGGTACTTTACCTCATTCACTCTTGTTGACCAGCTGCCCAAAGGACTATAAGCTTTCATATTCTAAGTACGTAAAACGTAATTAAAAGATACATACTTACAGCCCTTTCTATTTGCTCCAGCAGGGCTGAAATAATGTTTTCACTGTGAACCCAGGGTAACTGCTACAGAAATAGTTTCACGTTAGAAGTAATGTTTTGAGGCATTGTTACAGCTTGAGGTGGGTTGTTAATGTGCTGATTCCAGTTTTCAATGCTCTGTTCTTTAAAAACTCAGTTTTATGAAGACAGTCATTGAGCTCCTAATTTCTGAGCTTTAATGAGAACCTCTGATTCTTGAGCTTCCAGCGCAGAGAGCAGTTATGTGGTCAGGATGAGAATGAACCTCATCCTTGCCCTTACAACATTCCCTAGGTTTCTGTTTCAAGGAAAATGTCAATCTGTGCTCTTGCCCAGGGGAACAGACAAAAGCTTCAAGGAGAAATGGAGTGTTAGACTCAGTGAAGGAAAACAGCAGCTAGAGTAACTCGGCTGCAGTGTATTCATTTCATATAGTTTAATATCAGAAGTTAATGCTTTGGAGGAAAAAAAGAGGTTACTTAGCCCCTATACAGAGGGTGGTTAAGTTAAAAATTGTGGACACAGAAGACATTGTGAGTTATAGAGTGGAAAGACATTTTCAACGCACAGTGGAAGTCTGATGAGAATGTTTCATGTACGCTGACAGTCTCACTGTCTTTGTGGATTGAGTGTAATGAATACCCACATTGTCACCCTATTAGGCTATCCTAAAGCAGGTGATCAGCTTTAATTTAAAAGAATGCGTCTGCTGCTGTAATAATGTCAGATTTTGTGATTTCTTCTACTTTTTACTTAAAAAGAAGAAAGGTGGAAATGGAAGGGTGTTCCTCATGAGCAGATGAGGTGGAACTTCAGCAAGGGCAGAAACGATGTTCTGCCTTTAACTCACATATTCACTACCTGTATCCCTGACACACATGAAGGGATGTGTTAATCTGATGTCTATTGACAGAAAAGTGTTCTGGAAATGGCATTTACTGTTTGCAGCTATCTGCTCAAGTAGCACTACTTGCCGCTTGAAAGGGTGGATATCAAAATCATGTGCAAAGTGGTATCTTTGTGTTTGAAGTACTTCTGCCTATTAAAAGTACATCTGAGAGGAAAAACTAGAGAAAATTAATTCCCTTTTCACTTTCTTCATGCTTCCATTTCCTGATTTTGCATGTTTCCTATATCTAAATGTTTAAGGATAATTGTGAGCTGGCCACTTGATATGCCTGTCAAAGTGGGATTGAAAACACTTCCAATTACTCCTTCCCATCCAGGGGTGTCACCAGTATGTGACTCTCCAGCAGCCTGACCTGATGCCTATTCGGAACAGTGAAAGTACTTCCACTACATTTATTGGTATTTGGGTCATGGTCAGAAAGAGGCACTGAATCAACACACTCTTTGGTCTTCCTTGTTGTGGCACATCCTCTTTGCCTGTACGCAATTTTAGTTTTATTGGTTACATACTCAGACTATTACATCTTCTGAAAGCAACTTAGTGGGTTAATGAGCGGGTTAATGAGCATTATAAAATCAATGCATAATAACAAAAATGACAGCAGCAGTAATACTAATGAAAAGGATGAAGACTTAGATAGAAAATTAGTATTTTGGTAGAAGGGAAAACTAAATTGGAGTGGTTGATTAGCAACAGTCTAGCAGATGAGAGTCAAGCATTATTGCCAACACAACATTTTGCTCATCAAAATAGAGGAAACCTTGTTTTTTCAGAGAATTACTGGAGAAATGCTTAAGTTCACAAATAAAAAAGCTGAAGAAAAAATAAATGTGTTTTCAGTTAAATCTTTTTACATTGTTTTGTAATGTGTGCAACCAAAACATGGGGGTCAGTTTTCCTCTCTGATTCACCTACTTTTGCATAATGCTTTACATGTAATAATGAAGCTGATTTGGTTTATTAACAGTAGCCAAAAGAAAACAGTAAGAAAGAAAAAAATAGAGAAAAGATTGCTTTAATGTGAGTAAAAATATATAAGCCAGTAAGAATAAAGTCTGCCTTAGAAAGTAGATCTATTGTGTGTCTGATGTGCGAGGAAAGAGTATCTTAGCTTCATGTATCATTATTTTTCTTCCTGGTAGGATTAACCTGTCACAAGAGCTTCTCTGGCACCTTGGAAACCAGAATGTTGTTATTTGGCGTCTCTAGCCTTTTCTCACTGAGAAAGGAAAGAATACTAACAAAGTAACATAAGCTTGTTTTAGGTATCTGGTTTTGCAAATTATGTGTCCTGCTGTAGTTTTTATCTATGCTTTTGGCCGTGTTTCTATCCGCAGTCCTTTCAGCCTTGCATTCTCAGACACAGAGAGCTTTCATCCAATGAGCAAACACTGGTCTGCTTATCTCTCACCCAGTGCAATTCCTCGTGCTCTGTGGTTGCTGTGTGTATGTTCCCTCCTGAGGGGTGTGCTAAGAGTCCTTTGTTCTCTCAAGAGGGGTGTGCTAAGAGTCCTTTAGAGCCAGATCCTGCTTTGGCTAAAATCAATAGAAATCATCACTTCTGCTTGGGCGTACTGGGATTAAGTCCTTTGTCCCCTGTAAATGGCAGAGATGCCCCCAAACGTCCCATCTGGCAACCCAGTTTATGCTACCTCGCACACGCACACCTGCCTTCTGCTTTATATTCAGGATGAAGATGGTAGAGAAAATACCTTTCCTCTTACAGTAGCAATTAAAGCTCCTTATTATCCTAACAGGAAGTGGCAAAAGGAGGCTACACCTTTTTTCACAACATTTATGATAACCCACATGAAAGTCTAGTACATACAAACATTTAGGTTAGCTTTTCCCTGGAGATGTCTGTGTAAGAAATACTGGGACATCCTTGTGCCAATCAGGATGAGATGTTTTTAAAAACAGTGCAAAGGAATTGCTCCCGAGTGATTCATTAGTGTAGGATTAGTGTAGGATAATAGATGGGAAAAGGTAACGAGGTGTAGCCTGTGAGGTCATTTAGGATTGCTGCCTCCTCCAGTTTGTGGAGTAGTATTCTGTAAATTATCCTGGGAGTGGAGTTGCCTTTAATGTTAAAGTTGCAACAGTTTACAGGTACTTTTCCCAGTCACAATGATACTGTCTCCTCTCAGAAGGAAGTTCCTCCAAGTGTCCAAAGTGGTTGTAGAGAAATGCAGAGGAAGGATGGATGCAGCTGGCAGGGAGGCAGGATTAGTACGTTTGGTTTAGAGGCATTAGGTGTTTTGACACTCCTACAGAGCAGTGTCTCAATACATAATTTACAATCCAAGTAACAATAGCACTGCCTTAAAGGCAAGTTCATTTCGATACTGACTGTAGATACCATCTTCTCCTGTAATTGTTTCTTGAGACAGGCCTTCCTCCAGTTCAAAACTGTCGTTCCTTAGTATCATGAGGGAGCATGCAGATTTGACAGAGCAGGCATACAGGGAAATGATGTGGTTTGGCTGGGAGTCATTGCAAATGAGAAATATGTAATAGTCATGCGATATTGCAATTATATAGGATGTATCGTATTAATATTATTCAGTACTCACATAACTACATCTGTTGAGCTCAATGTATGGGCTTGCATGTGCGTGTGTAAATATAAATATGCACAAGCAATTTAAAGGCATTGTTTCGGGAGTCAGGGATGACAGTACAATTCCAAAGCAGCACATTCAGAGATAATGATTCCAGATAATGCCAAGCACACACCAGTAAAGACTTTACAGGGTTTAAGTATTAATGTCAGTGTTTGTGCAGCATTTTTAATACGTTTTTCGGACAAAGGCATGTTCACGCACCGGCTGATGCGGTCAAAGCTGGAGTAAGCTGGTGGGATTTGGCGTTTCGCTTCGCGTGTAGCGCAGACACGTCCAGCGGAGGTGCTGGCGGTGACCCGCCTCTCCGCACCGCGCCCGTGTCACCCCGGCTGCCGCCGGCAGGTGGCGCCTGGTACCGCCCCGCCGGCAGCCGCGGGAGCGGCGGCCCGGCCCGCATCCCGAGAGACCCGTCCGAAGGAGTCCTGGGGAGTGCCGGGTGGGGTTTGAAACACTGCGGGGCTCGGTTGTGCGAGATGGTCGCCATGTGGGCACTCCAGCAAAGCGGCCGAGGGTTTGTTTTCCGGGCAAAGGCTGTGCCTGCAGCAGCTCCCAGAACACCTCATGCCTGGCAGTGTGCTTTTACTCCTCTTGGATCTCCTCTGCTAAGGCCACACGAGTGAGGTCATGAAGTTGGCGCTTGAGAGCACTTTGTTCATCACCTCCTGCTGTTTCCCATTACTGCTAGGCTGTTGTCTATGCTGCAGATGGCGTTTATGGTGTTTAGTCACTCCCATGGTGTGGTAATATCTGTGATGATTAACATTTTTGCCTTTGTAATAAGCTTATTGCAAATGGCTAGGACTTGTGCATGTGTCTGTGTACTCTTCTGCAAGGGAAACATTTACTCATTTACCAAAAATGTCTCTCTCCTGCTCTCGTGTTCTTCAGAGGCTATGAGATGAACAGGAGGTGCGAGTACAGACAACATCCCCTGCATCAGTTCCAAATGGAAATGCATCCGTTTCCAGACTGGATGTTTAATTTTAAGTTTGTTTCATGAAGTAGTGCTGTCTCAGAGAATATGTTTTTTTATTTAAGTTGATAACTGAAATAATTTATGTTCTCTGAGAGCATCTGTATGCCTAGACATGGGGTTTACCACTGATTAAGGTGGAAGATTTACATGAAAGCCTTGGTAAAACATTGGCATTACCTCTACAGGCTGTGCACAAAGTCTTGTTCTGTTGCCATCACAATCACTTGGGGCGTGGATTTGCTGTGTTTGCATCTGTACTTCAGGCACTTGTGTAATGTAATTTGAAAGCAAGTAACTTTGCATGTCCGTTGCAGTGTTCCAACTCCTTTGCAACTGTGCCTTGTTCTTTTGTGTCCAGATAAACCATTTGTTCCCGTGACCTCTTGGTCTAAAACCCAAACTTGCTATTAAAGAGCTTCTTCAGTTGCAGCCACATGCGTGTAATTTGTTCAGGCTTTGCCTCTGTGTGGCAGAATGTTTATATTCATTATTAATTGCTTCCATAGCTACTAAACAGAGGCAGAATCACTGTGCAACAAGGCAAGAGGAAAATGTGATAAACTTGTTGAACATGTTGCATGAATACCTCTAAGCTGAGTTCACAATTTAATACTCTCCTTTACATAGAAAATGTGTGGTGGGCACCTCACTGTCAGGGCCTTCAGTGAGTTTCCTCTTGTTACTGCTTCTGGTTAAATGAGTGAATAAATATTTCAAGAATTGCACTGTTATTATTTATTCTAATTCCATTATTGACTGAACTTAATCTTACTTTCAATTGGGTTTATAATGCTTATGAATTATTACCTCATTTTTGCAAGGAAGAAGGATGCACTTCTTCAGGGCAGAGAATGTTGCAAGCATATGAGTTGTCCACTTGGTCACGTAATCTCATTGTTAAGCTGGAGAATTCTGCTGTCACTAAAACTTGTATGTGATCACTGTGAATGTATCATGTCCCACTGTATCTTTTAAAAAGTCATTACGTGTAGAAATATACTGTAAATACTTAAATGAATAACAGGGAGAGTTCCTAATGATGTGCCTGTAATATCAAAAATGGCTTAAAAAATTGCTGTTGTTTTTTTTTCCTTTCTAGCAAACTTCTGAAGAGAAGGAAGTCTGAAACGGGGCTGCAGGGGGTGACCGGAGAATGGTTTCAAGAAATGCAAAGGCAAAAATTTCACAATTATGTTGATGTCAATAGGATGCTAAAACCACCACTGGAACATCAGCTAAGGAAGAGCAGAAACACTGGTGAGTTGCATTTTTCCATTTCCTTATCTATATTTATCATAACGGTCACCAAGCTAGTGTCTTGGATTTCAAAGTGTAGTAGCTAAGGAGTTTCCGAAACGGCAGTGAGTTTTCTTTACATGTCAAAATTTTACCAAAGATGTATTTCAGAATTACTGTTTCCTTAAGCCAATTCTGTTAAAAACACAGCTGGGAGTCACAACAGAAAATCCCTGATATTCTTATCCCATAGTTAGAATCATAGATTGGCCCAGGTTGGAAGATCATCTAGTTCAACATTTTATGAGAAAGGAAGCCTAGATGAGATTATCTAGCACCCTGTCCAGTCGCATCTTGTAAACTTTCAGTGATGGAGACTCCAGTATGTACCTGAGAAGGTTGTTCCAGTGATTGATTGTCCTCACTGTAAAAGATTTCTTTCTTAATCAAGATGAAGTTGCTGTAATTTTAGTAAATATAGTGGTGGTTTCCCAATCACAGCAATAATGATTACTTTGCACAAAAATATCATGGTTTAACCCCAGCTGGCATCTCAGCACCATGGTGGCGCTTGTTCACTCCCTCCCCAGTGGAATAGGGGAAAGCATCAAAAAGGTAAAAGTGTGAAAACTCACAGGTTGAGATAAGGGCAGTTTAACAGGTAAAGCAAAAGGCATGCACAAAAGCAAAGCAAAACAAGGAATTCGTTCATCACTTCCCACAGTCAGGCAGATGTTCAGGCATCTCCAGGAATGCAGGGCTACATCATGTGTAATGGTTATTTGAGAAGACAAATGCCATTACTCCAAATGTGCCCTCTTCATTCTTCTTCCCTGAGTTTTATGCTGAGCATGATACCATATGGTGTGGAACATTCCTTGGGTCAGCTGGGGTCAGCTGTCCCAGCTGTGTCCCCTCCCAAATCCTTCTGCTTCCCCAGCCTACTGCTGGTGAGGTACTGTGGGCAGCAGAAAAGTTTTTGACCCTTTAGTTACTGCTCAGCAGTAACTAGAACATCCCTGTGTTAACAACACTGTTCTCATCACAAAACACAGCCCTCTACCAGCTGCTATAGAAAAAAATAACTCTATCCAAGCTAAAACCAACCCAAGAAGACTTTTCTGTCTAGTTTTCTTAAAGAAACTAGAAGCACCTAAATGACATTTGGAATAAGTAGGTGATCTGGGTTTGGGGGAGAGGTTTTACTGTATCAGTGGAAAACTCTTCTTGGTAATGCTGGGCTAAAGGCTTGACAGGATGGGTGACAAAGCCTGGAAAGTTGCACTTACCAGTAAGTAACTTCCGGAGACTTTTTTTCATAGGTTCTGCTGCCCATACAAAATGAATATGCACAAGAAACATGGTGTCTCTATACCAAGCAGGGTATTCTGTACTGTCTTTCTAATCTTCCATCCAGATAGTTTTTGTGCCTTATATATGCTTTTATTCCATTCACATTTCTTCGTGTTCTTCATTAAGTTCTTTCTATTCGTGCTTCGTAGCAACTGGAAGCAGAATTATGCATTGCAAAAGAAAAGTAAAATCCTAAAAATTTTCATGATACCACAGACCTATCAGAAGAGAACGCTGTCTTTCCTCACATCCCCTCTAGTCCACAGCTACCTACTATTTTTGTCTTTCAGAGATGGTCTAATTGATGCATTAGCTATCTAAACTCTGTGTAATTGTTCTCTGGTATTTAATGTTGAAAGATGCTGTTTCTATTTCAGATATGCAGAAGGGGTTGTGTGCCTCAGAGGCTTGTCTGATATTTCCAACTCTATAAGTTGGCTTAATAAAAGGTACTACTTCTACCCACCAGCCTTCCTCTGTCTACATCCTTAGACCATCTTGTCCACGGCAGAGTGCTGTAAGGACTCTCCTGATGTCACCTTCATTGCCAAGTCAAACAATGCCACCAAGAGGTTAGGCTTTGAAAGAGGGGAAGGATGCAGCATTTTGTAATACTCAGAGATTGTTGCTGAAGAGAAACCTATGTATCACACAGGATTTAAATCACATGACATGAATCACTGCAGTTTGGACTAGGTCCAAAATGCTGCCCCTTGCTGATGTTATCAGTGACACTTTGCTCTTATTTCTGGCTTTGCTTTCTCCTGCAGTCACTGGATAAGCCATTTTCAGGCTGTTGTATTGTTTCAGATATGTGAAAAGATGGAGAAAAGAAAAAAAAAGGTTTAGTGTCTTATTTCTGAGTCTTGTTTTCCTTATGTCCTGCTGTTTCCTGTGGCAGGTATTAATAGCAGACCCTGCAGTTTCTTCCCCTAATCTGTGAGCAATACTCATCCTCTCCTTCACAGAAATTACTGGCTGCTTTTACAGGTAGATGGATTTGTCTTCCATTTGAAGAAATCAAATTCTAACCTTTCCAAAGAAATCATCCATAATATCTTGCCTTTAAAATCAGTTCTTACATGCAGGTTGCAGCAGAATAAATGTGCTTCGATGGTTATGGGAATCCCATCATAAAGAATTATATGATACAAGAAGACACCTTAGTCTGAATTACTGTTACGTAGTTAAATTACGGTCTATTAAACCACAGTATATTCAATTCAGGGTTGCCACATTTGTATTTCTTAGAAAGGTGAAAAGAAAGTGACTAATGATGGTGGGTGCCTCAATTTTCAAATGTCTAATTTGCTTGTATTTTAAAACAGTTCTGCTTTGCAAATGGTTGAGTGCTGATCACTTTGTGAAAGGCAGCCTCATCTATCTCACATGCATTGCCTAAAACCAATGATACTTTTTGAATCTTTAGACTTGTTTATCTTTCTCTTAATCTTCTAGTTAGTCATTACAAACCAGCATGTCACATAGTCTGTCCAAAATGTCAATAAAACTGGATTTGTCTGGCATAAAAGGTAAGCAAAGGAAAATTTTTTACAAAGCTATAGCTTTTAATGTATATTTTAACACTGCATTTGTGAGAACTTGAAACAAATAACATTTTTGTAATATTTTTAGATCATAAGGAACTAAAAATGCCATCCTGCACAAATCCTCAAGCACAAAAGAACACTTCAGCTTCCTTTCTGGGGTTCAGATCACCTTTTGCTTGGCTTTTCTCCTTTAGAAAATCAAGGAAAAACCAGAGTCAGAAGCAACCACGGTGAGCTATGATCAGAACATGCATTATTTCCAGCTTTAAAAAAGTCTAATAATTGTTTTGTATTTTGTTAGAAAACTTTGTTGAAATTATTTTTTCAGTCTCTTGCCTTTCACGTCACTGGAAAGACTGGGATTTTACTTGGTCATGTAATGAGAGATTATTTATTCTGTGTCAGAAGAATGAGGACTAAGTGGCAAATAATAGCTAAAGTCTTGTGATCAATATTTTACTCACGCTTTGCACAATCATAGCTTCATAAAATGGTTTGGTTTGGAAGGGACCTTAAAGATCATCTAGTTCCAGCCCCCCCTGCCATGGGCAGGGACACCTTCCACTAGACTAGATTGTTCAAAGCCCCATCCAACCTGGCCTTGAACACGTCTAGCCTCTTCCCTCCAGGGCTTTATCCCATGGTACTCTACCAAGCACATCCCTCAGGAGACCGAAGTCATCTCTCCTGAAGTTCAGGGTAGCAAGCTTGCTGTGCACCCTCCTCACTGTCCTAAGGATATTGAACTCCATCATTTCACAGGCACTGCAGCCAAGGCTGCCCTTGAGCTTCACATTCTCCACCAGCCCCTCCTTGTTGGTGAAAACAAGGTCCAGCACAGCACCTCTCCTCTTTGGGTCTTCTCTCACTTGGAGAAGGAAGTTATCATAGATGCATTCCAGGAACTTCCTGGATTGCTTACATCCTCTTTTGTTGTCCCTCCAGCAGATACCAGGCTGGTTGAAGTCCCTGATGAGGGCCAGGGATTATGAATGTGGGGCTGCTTCTATCTCCTATCTCGTGGAGCTCCATGTGCTCCAGCTGATCACTGACATAGCGGGCGACACCCCCTCCTCATCTACTCTTCCTGACCTTCCTGAAGAGCCTGTATCCTTCCATTCCAACACTCTAGTCATAGTAGCCACCCCACCACATCTCCATGATGCCAGTAAGATGATAGCCCTGCAGGCATGCACACATTTTAACTCCTCTTACTTATTCCCTATGCTACATGCATTTGCACAGAGGCATTTAAGCTGGGCCCCTGATGAAGCTGACTTACTAGCTGAAGTGGCTGGAATTCCTTTGTGCTGCTCTTCAAGTGCTCTCCTGCTGACCTGTGATCCCTTTCCAGGCTCTGGTCATCTCTTGCTGGTACTGGCATCAAACTGGTAGGAGTGGGATGGATTGAGGTTTCCCTGCACTGGCTTTAAGCATTTGAAAGCCTCAAGACTTAGCAGTGGCTGTATTCTATTTAATTCTCTCTCAAGAGGATAAGGTGTACTGTGTATGGAGATCTGGTGCCCTATGGCTGTGATACAACAGAAAAGTGTAGCTTTCCCAGGCCATGGCAGAGAGTAGTGGCCCCAGGCAGCTCTGCTGCATCAGTTCCCACCATTTCCAACCAAAGGCAGCCTAGAGGCAGGCCTGCAGCTTTGGCTGTAGCTGGACAAACAGGGTATATCTCCAGTGCTTTTGTCTTCCATGCTTCGTCAGGGCTTTGGTTTCAGCTGGGTTTGAACCAAAGATTGTCTCATATGCAGTGCCAGAGCTGCTGTTTGAAAAGCATCCCTCTTCCTTGCCATGACCATTAAAGCTGCTGTTCAGAAGGATGAGACTACACTCAGGCTACTTAGGCTGATTGTTTTCTCCTAACTTGTCCTGTATGTTCCTGTATGTCAGCGACACCTGAATGAAATATTTTTGTGTTCATCTTAGAGTAATGCTTGGGTCTGGCAATCACAGATAAAGGTGTATTGTGCAGTGCTATGAAATCTAAGTATGAAGCTGCAATATCTTTGGCACAAATAGCTGATTTTCACTCTGTGAGTCTCCAGTCCATGCCTGAGGCTCCTAGGTGGCATTATGCTAAGACAAGGAACAGCTTGTAATAAACAATGACAGGGAATGCAAGCCTCTAAAGATATTATGATGATTTTGATACATAGGTTTTGTAGCCAGCAGCTTGCCATTGTGGAGTGTTTGTATCAAAGCAGAAGGAGATTTAGGGAGAGGTTTGAATAGAGGCCATGAGGTTAGCTTTGTGGATGTTTACTGGTAACGATTCTCCTACATGGCATGGTAAGGCAAGGCAGGATAGGAAAAAGAAATGTGCAAAGTTGTAACACTGGTCCCTGCATGTCATCTGCTCCCTCCTCTTTCCTGTTCATGGTAATGCCCCTTATGCTGGGACATACCAACACTGGACCACAGCCCTCCCTGCAGAATAAAGGGACACTTGTCTAACTGAGAATCAGATTTCAAGGACATTGTATGCTGCTGCAAGGTGAGGTGGCCAGTGCAGAAGGGAAGGTCTTGGGTCTGCTGTGGAAGCTAAGCATCAAAATGATATCTTAAAATAAGAAGGAAGAAAAATTAACCATGCCTACTCATTGCATCAGCTTTTCTGATGTGTTTACCTGGCTTTTCCACAGAGAATTTACTGTATCTCCGCCTCAGATGCCTTTGATTTCTTACCAAGCACGGCTTGAAAAATAAACAAGTCAATCCTGACGTGTAACTGAGCTGATTGCTACATTTTCTAGTCACGCCTCTCTGTCGAAAACTTCCCCCACCCTCTTCTAGGTGTTGCCCCGGCATGTGGTTTGCTTTATGCATAGGCAAAGCACTGAAATAATCTGCCTCTCACCAGGTAGAGTTATTTTGGAGAGCTAGTGAAACACAATAGGAGGCAGCACTGTAAATCCTGTAAGTAAGCCCAACTGGCAGAAGCTTTGAAATAGTTAAATACTAGTGGCAGTTTAGAGGGTCCTTTCTGTACCGGAGAGACAGTTTCATCAGCTGCGGTGGTGTTTTGCTGTGAGAATAAGTTATGGAAGCTGCAGAAAAGAGCGTTCTTATGCGGAGACACGGAAGATGCTAATAAAAGGTTTGTAACTGTAGTCTGAAGGTAGTGAAATGTTTGCACACTTTTGGTTTAAATATTTTTGGGGTTCTTGAATTCATCCTTATTCTTTTCTAATACGTAAGCATGATTCATCCTGGAAAACAAATGCTGTTTAATTGTGTTTTCAGCATGTTTAAATCATGTGTTTGTTGCTTAGCTGGCTTCTTATGTGGTACCGGTAAGAACAGTATAGAAGAAAACGGATTGCACTCTAACATAAGACAACCCTGACATGGTCTGGGGGTTGGTGCCTCAGTGAAAATACTAATTCACAGCAGATTTTAATTCTTAGATTTATAGTGTTGTTACCAGTAGTGATACTTGTAAGTAGAATTGTTGTTTACTTTTAACCTTCCATTCGGTTGTCATAAAAAAGGTACTTATTATATAAGTGAAAAAATATAAACTATAACTTCTTTTTTTCCATAGGGCGTAGTCTTTTTCTGATGGTGAATATTTCTGAACTTGAGCATTAATTTAACTTCTTTTCTGTTCATGAACGATAATGTTTACAGCTATGTGTGTGTGTGCATGTGTGTGCAAAATAATGTAAACATTGCTCAATACCCTTAATCAAAAACGAAACTGAATTACTTTTCCCTAAAATTATGCAATATTTCTCTCAAAGAAGCAAAACTTTAATTTTGAAATGCTGAAAAAAAACTTGAAATAATTCAGAAAAAATAACGAGGCAGCTTGAGAAGCGGAGGGATTGGCACAGGGAAAAGATTAAAATAACCTTGTCTGTGTAAGTTGGCAGGGAGGAAAATAAAGCAGGATGCAGTGACCAGTTATTTCTGAACAGTGACAACAAAGAGGTGGAGGAATTTAGGATAGTGGCAGAGGTGCAAATGAAAATTTAATTTTTGCCCAGACTATCAGAAGACATTTCTAACTAACATGTCTACTTTGTGTAGCTTCATTGCAAGGAGCAATTAACACAACAAGCACGGCATCAAGTGGGAAGAACTGCAGAGCAGCTTTGCGCAGTAAAGCTGGAGTAGAAAGCTTCTAACAAAGCTTTACACGTTTTTGTTACACATATAATTAAAAATAAGGTAACTTGTTAAGCCACAGAATTATCTTGAACTAGGTTTGCAGGAAATCATTGTGAAAACTCTGAAACATGAGTTTCCATCTTAATTTGTTGTAGAAGCATTAAAACATATTCAGCAGTATTTTATTTTAAAGGAAGAGCTATACATATGTCTCTGAGTCCCAGTTCTGTAAACTTAATTCACAGGGAGTGGTAACCCACTGAATATAGCACCATGAACTGTTCATATTCAGTGCTACAAGGTAAAATGAAGAATTTCAGATTCAGATTGTCTGGCCCGATCCTAAGCCCACTGAGGTCAACAGGCTTGTTTCCTTTGGTTTCAGTTGGACCCCATGTCAGAGAGGAATCCTGGTTTTACAGTTCACAATTACAGAAGTAAAAACAAATTGCACCTTTCAACTGTTCTTCCCTGCCTGCAAGCACATTGCAAACAAATGACAAAGCACTACAGGAGGAAAGGCTGGGCCACAAAGAACCTGCCAACAAGCTGGTTTATACTTGCTGTTGAAGCACAATAAAGGAGTCTTAACTGAGCACAAGAAAGTTTTAAGAGCCGAAGAACAAGGTCATTCAAACAGACTTTGAGACAAACAGGACTGAGCAGAACTGTCTTTCTTCACTTTCTCTCAAGAACTAACTTCCTGGGAAAAAACAGTTTCTGAGACCAGGAAGAGTAGGCGATAAACACAAGCCGAGCAACATTTCCTTCAGGGCTTTTGAAGGGCCTGGGTTTGCTTAGTTGTAAAATAAGCAGCTGCAGACTGGAATAGACTCAGTTCAGAAGCAAGAAGTCCTGTTCTTGCTTCTTTAGTTTATTTTGTATTTGTATGTCTGCAGGTCACCCTGTAGAACAGAATACCTTTTATGTTCAGTAGTTCTCATCTTGTTCTAACCACGACATTACTCACAGACTCTCTAGCCAGGTCTCTGCCAAACCCGTTGCAGTTCTGGATAGCTTAGAAAAGCTGACCGGTCCTCCACCTTGTGTTACAAATTGGTAAATAAAGGCTGTTTTGAGTGAGTATAAGTTCCAAAGTTCACACTGAAAAGAGCCTGCTGTCTGTCTCTCCTCCTTTGAAGGGGCAGAGCACAGCTCTGCATCCGAGCATGGTGAAATGGAAGAGAAAAGCAATAGAATTGCAGATGCACCCCCCCTTACAGATTTAGAAGTAGCCAAAGCTAACTTTGTAGTACCTACTAAATTATTGTTTTTTGGAAAGAGAAGTAATAACGTCTTATCATGAAGCTGCATTGAAACAATTACTTTATGCATGCTGCAGACATTGAGATATCAGTAGGCTGAGTTCACTCTTGGCTGTGCAGCTGCAACATTTGCAAGCTGACAAGGCCAAACTGAATGGTACATTTCCCCTGCATTTTACTGTTAGCAGGATTTTTCTGAGGGGAGAAGGATGGTTTCTTCATAGAGGAGTCTTTTTTTCAGGTGCTTCTCAATAGTTGTTAAAGAGAAACTGCTGGATATTTGCTACCTAGTAAAATTACATTATGTTCCTTTTCAAACCCAACATGTAAATCCTTCTGCCTATAGATGTGACAGTTCTGCTAGCCCATCTTTGAAAGTGGAAGAAATGGCAACGGTAAGTAGCTTATCAACTTTATTGTTAGCAATGTTTAAACCACAGATTTTCCAAAACCTAGTCCCCTTTGTTTCAGCTGTTGATATAACACCTGTTTAAACAGTATTCTTGCAATTCTTGTTTTAAACTGAGTAAAGTGTCTGTGTTGTGAACCTGTTGAATGGAGTAGAATGACCTTGCTCTGTTAACTGTACAAATGCAAAGCTTTCCTAGGTAAGCCCTAAGTCTAGCTCTGATCACATTTCAGTTCTTTCTTAATGACCGAATAATTGCATGGATAGTTTCCTAGGCCAAAACCCTCACATATTTTGGCAACTGTAACCAACCTGCAAATAGGTCCAAACTCACACTGAATAAATAATCTAGAGTATTTACTCTGTTTCTTTTCATTTGTGCAAGGGTGAAAAAGTAGCTGACTCAGGCAGGCAATAAGATAAGAGCCTCTCCTGCAACATTTCCATGAGCAGAATTACTGTGTAGATATAAATTTTGACAGTAGGAAATTATTTTTGGCTGAATGTTCCATTTTATAATCACAAGCTCAATTTAAGGGTGAAAAAAACAGATTTATTTCTGATGTAATTTAAGTGCATGCTGTTGAAATAAACAGATTTCCTCCAAGGATGATATTTGTTAGTTTAATTACTTTATTACCCTGTATTACTAAGGTGTCTTTCCTCCTCTTCAATTGTATGGTATAACCACAGAGGGGACTAAGAAGGTATACAGTATATAATCAAACGTATGGAGGAGGTAGATTGGCCACCTCCCTTCTCTCATATTTCAAAACCAAAGGGATAATCTATATTAATATATGACTGAACAAAGATCTTATCAGAGAATCATGCCTATTATATAAATAGACTGTCATATCTAGACAAGTAAAATATTATGGATATTGAGAACTGAAAAGTAGTAAGGGGTTTTATTTAAAAAAGGAGGAAGAGTCTCAGCTAAAATATATCAGCAGTTCAGCAATTGTCTGCACTTTTACCATCTGAGACTGTGAGCTGAGAGAAATACGGATGGCACAGGAACCTCTCCATCTTAACATGTAAACTAAACTCAGATGGGGAATAGGATGACATTTTTCCTGCTACTAAGGTAATTTATCACAGCCCCCTAAAGTGCTGCCTTGCAATGCAAAAATAGACTGTGGTGTTAAATTATTAAATCTCTGTTGGGAGGTGAGTGTGCGAACTTTAAAATGTGCTGGTTAAGAAATGGGTGATTAGGAAAAACTGAATTAAAAGATACAGTGCAGTAAGGATGCACATGGTGAAAATAAGCGAACTATGCCCCTTACTATTTAAGGTCATTATAATTCATGTATTGAAAACATGCTACAGAGGACAAAATGAGCCAATCTCCTAATTACATATGTAAATGTCTCTAAAATGCATGCAACTTTACAATCCTCAGTGCTGTATTATAATAATACTACATTTAATGGACCCACAGAGAATTTACTGACTCTGACTTGTAACACAATTTGTGATGTGACATGTGAAACATGATCCGAACTCACATGTAGAACTAAAATCATGTTGCCTTACAATTTCTAACAGGCTGAAATGTGCAATTCCCCAATGGCAACTGAAATAGATGGTCATACTTTTGATGCAAATCAAAATGAAATGATGGAGAAAAGTACACAGGAATGGAGTGAACAGCTAGAGAAGGAGTTTTTCAATGGTAAGTGTGTGTCCTTACTTTGTTCTGATATTGTTGTTACCAGAAGTGACTGTGATGGTTGGTCTCAGAGCATTCTCTGTAAACTCATAGATTAAAGATACGGCTATTACTTTGTACAATAGTGGCTATTTTGATGGCTTCATCAGACAGCATAATGTCTACTGTATTGTATTGTGTGTTGTGTACAGTGTATTGTGACACTTCAGAATATGTCACTGGTCACTCTTAGAGTGTATTTCATCTCATACTGATGCAGTTCAGAAGAATCACAACTTAAGAGCATACATTTCTCTGCTGATTCTGACAGGAGCCCATATTGCTTCCTTTAGATGCAGACATAGAATTATGTAAGAATGTCATCCCAGTTTCCTTCATGCATAGTTTTGATAATGGTGAATTACAGGGCCTGGTTTTGTGAATTGTAAAGCCTCAAACCACAGAAGCAAAAAGTACTGTGGCATTCAGTTAGCTTTCTGGGAGCCCTTATAGAATCACACAGAAGTTGTTAGTTCTTTTTTGTCTTCTCACTGCTGGGAAGCAAGGCAAGATCAGACTCAGCCTATGGGAGTGCTGAGGTGTTCTTCCGTAAACTCTTTCAGATCTGTGCAAACAAATGTTCATTAATACTACTTTCTACCACTCAAAATTACAAGAAATCAGAGGTTGAAAGCATGATTGAGAAGCAGTGGGTGAGTTGGCAATGCTGGAAGTGGAGAGCACTGCAGGGTGAACCACTGCAGTGGTTCTTCTGAAACACACACATGTCACTGCTTTTGGGTGTCACTCATGTGCACACTTGTCCACTGACAGACTAAACCTGTACATAGCTTGGCTGATGTCCTCCAAACAGAAGACTCAGAAACAGATCATCTTTTTTTGTTGTTCTAAGCTGACTCTCTCAAGAGTCTTCTCTCTTCTGTGCTAAAGAGAAACTTAGAAAAAAGCTAAATTTTACTACTTTCATATCACCTTTTATTCCAACTATACATACCTGGCAGTGCTTTCTTAATGATTCTGTACTATTAGCACAGATCTGTAATGACTGATCAGTCAGTCTTTTTTATTTATATGAATTAGGAAATGCTGTAGCAAAGCAGCCATGTCCATTTGTGGTTATATTTTACATATGCTATTTTCAAAACACGAAAGAATACAACTAGTGAAGGCATAATAGTTGTTGCCGATAAAATACTTTAAATACATTGCTGTCAGTCTTATGAGTGAACATCTTGGTTAATTGAGCTGTATAGTGTTTAATTCCAGTTCATGAGACAAATTACGGGTTCCTAACTATTTAATTACACTTTTATATCCAAAAAATGCCATTTTTCAGTGCTCATTTTAAAGTAATAATCTACAGTTTAGCGGAGAACTTCTTTTCTGAATGAGACAGTGAACATGCCAGGCAACTGAATATGTTTGCTGGTTTTCAGGATTCTGTGTTTTCTTACAGTTGCATCATAACTGTGCTTTATGAACACACATAAAGGTCCGTGTCTCCCTAGTGAATTCTCTTCAGTGATTTTTTGCTTACAAACTAGATTTGGAAAGTTTACACACACACGTGTAGTGCATGAGTAAGAAGTCAGACTTCAATTTGTTTTGTTTTCTTTTAAATAGCATAAAGACTAACATTTACATAAAGAGCAGCTTTAAGATCAGTCACAGAGCAGCACATTTTTTTCCTTGCAGTCATAATGGGTGACTGCTGACAGGTCCTGTGGAGGAAAAATGTGTGGTTTGGGGAGGGTTTTCAAAGCTGAGAAGCTGATTCTTTTAAACCTAGTTCTGATTATTAATTGTAGTGTATGAAACTTGTAAACTTAAATAGTCAGAAGATTATTAAACAAAACCAAACACTTTTTTTTTTCCCTGTACAGTTCTCAATGATCTGGATGACCAGCTGGCCCAGGAACAAGCCCAAGACCCATTGGACAGGACAGTTTCTACTAGCAGTGCATCAAATGTCCAATACAGTAGTGCATTACCTACCCTAAAGAGGCAGACTGCTAGCAGGAGGCAACGCAGAAATGACTGGAGTGACATGCCTAGCACATATTTCCCAGATGGACTGAGAACAGTAAGAGCCAAAGATGAACACAAGATTTTCATCAGACCAAGGAAATTACATAGTGCATATATAAACTGGCACCAGACAGCCTTTCAAGATGACTACAGATACAGTGACCCAGTTGATGGAAATCCTCATCTACTAAGCAGCAGGCTGCCTTCTGTTTCTTTTGGACGTTCTTCAGAAGGTAGCTTATATCCTCCTTCCGTAACTCACAACAGTGGATTTAGGCACAAGAGTTGTATGAACAGGGATACAGCTGGCAGAAGTTACTCTGTATGTTCCCTTCGGAGATGTCTATCATCAGTATCTTCTGACCAGCTGTCAGGATGTAGTTTACATCCATTGGCAAGAGAGACCAAGAATGGCTTTGTACCAAGATTTGGTCGACAGAACCCAAAGAGAATTCCTCTGTCTTCTATTGTATGGAACAACACACCAGACTCCCCTGAACAAACACCAACCCAAGAAAAGATGTTTAGAACCCAGTCA
Organism: Pezoporus flaviventris; assembly: GCF_033815535.1. Lineage (NCBI taxonomy): Eukaryota > Metazoa > Chordata > Aves > Psittaciformes > Psittacidae > Pezoporus > Pezoporus flaviventris. Next base: position 19,359,665 of record NW_026892573.1, read on the forward strand.
CTGATGGAGTTTCATGCTACAGACCCTGGTAGATATTCCAGCACTTTACAAGAAACCAAGAAATACGGATGCTACCACACAAAACACCACTACAGAAGATCTGTTTCAAGCAGTAATTGCTTTAGTAGAGTTAGTTGCCCTGACAAAGCTACTTCTCCATTGCCCTTTGATAACTGGGAAAATTATCCATTATACAAATCAGAAAACAATCTCTCTAGATCCTACTATAGAGACACTTCTTCTCACGGCATGTTGTATGCAAACCAAAAAAATTCTCCTTATGGAAAAAGAGACTGCTATCCTTCTTGGACTGATATTCCTCAGTACTACAGTGATGAAGCATTTCTTTCCCCTGATGTCAGCTTCGAAGCGATGATGGCCAACTTAAATGAGCAGCAGTGGGCACATACAAAGAATGCCAAGTTTGGTTCACAGCGCCTGCAGAATGATTTTCACATGTATTCTCCAGAAAATCTGAATATCAGAAGGATAACAAGAAGTGCAAGTAGAACTTTTTCAGAATTTACTGAGGGCTGTCAGCCTTGCCTAAGTTGTAACTCTTCAGTTTCTTCATGTAGTACCACAACTGATGAATCAGTCTTTCCTGATTTGAAGGATCAAACAAAACCTATTGGACTGAACAGGAATTCAGTTGACATTACACTAAGAAGCACTAAAGCAGACTTTACACAACTAGAAAAGGTTGAAGGTATGGAACTGCCAGATGAAAACATGCCACTACAGTCAGTTTCTCAACAAGTACATACAAACTACATCAACAACCAGAGTTTTCCCTCTAACAGCCCTGCTTCTGCCACGTTACAGAGTGATACATCTCTCTTTAACACAATGAGATCAAAGAGACAAACCCAAGTCACTGCCAGAGGAGATACTGCAAAAATATGTATGTCAAACTGTGACAAAAGAAATGTACAAATGAAGGGAAAGGACTGCCCATCCAGCAGTGTGTTCAGACAACCTGCCTGTATTTTAATGGCTAATGAGAGCAGAAAGGAACCTTTTCTTCCAAGTCAGAAAGACCGGGAACATAATCTGCACTATGCAGCAAAAAGAGAGAGCATCAAACAGGATAATCGGAGTACAGCAGACATTAACCAAGCTACTCCAAAGAGACGCTCCTCACTGCTGAATGTTGCTTCTGCTCCATCCACTGAAAAATTAGCAAACTGTCAAGGCATGTTGTCCTGTCCTCCTGAATGTTCATCTAGCTCCTCACAAAGCTCTCCACATACACTTTCTCATAAAGACAATTCTAAATGTTTGGGAGCACTAACTAGCTCTTCAGTAAATGGCACAGTTACTGAATCTCAAGCAGAAGGTGGAAAACCAGCCCAAGTGAGCAGAATATGCGTTACTGAAAAGATTGCACAGAAAACGCTGCAAAATACAGGCACTTTAGTTACTAAGGACTGTAATGGACAATTCACTACCAGTTCTTTACAAAATGGTAATTCTGGAAATACGTATATGCACAGCTTTGATGGAGACACCAAGACCTCTGATCATAGTTTAAGTTATTTTTGCCTTGAAAAAGAAAGTGGAAAACTAAGGAGTAATTCACCTTGTACTGAAAGGTTTCGCAAGAAAGACAGCTTGCTGAGACACACAAGTAGCTGCAGCATTACTGGCTCCCCTAGAAGAAACAGCCTCAAATCTCCTGACCCACTTGTTATTTATTACACTTTACCCAGAAAATCAGCTAGCATTGCTGGTAGTATTATGTCAGATACACCCATCTCTTTACCTAGAGAAAGCAGAACAACATACAATTTAAGGTCTGAAATTCCACGTAGAGCTGATGCCTTTCATTTTAATCAAAGAGATGTATCTTGTTTAGACTCAAAACATTCCTTTTTAACATCAGCATCATTAAATGCTGTTACAAATAACAAAGAAAAAGGTTACCCCAGTCCTTTAACCAAAAGTCCTAATGATTCAGTAAGTAGTAACACATCAGTTGAACTGACAGATAGATGTAAACATCTCAGCAGAAGAGAATCCTCTGTGTTTTCAGATTGTAGTGACAGGGGAAATCTTTTGCAGAAATACAAAACTACAAGCACATTTACAGTTTGTGTGGATGAAGATCATGTCAAGTATCATGAACTGGTTTCGATTTATTACACGTTACCACGGAGGCATTCAAGAACATTTTGTAACCTCTTTAGAGATAATCCAGAAGATGCAGATTTACCTTGTCCCAAAGAAAATGCTCATTCACCAAGAATGCAAAACAAGAAAAATGAAGGTCATGTGAGTTTAGCAAATATTTTTTCCTTCAGTGCTGTGGGAAAAGAGGTGCCTTCATATTCTTCTGACCAAGTATCTTCAGCTCTGGTCACACCTCAGAATTTAGGAGCTGTTGTTGACAGTGAGGAAGAGAATTCCCACTTATCTCCTAGCTCTGAGAAGATATGTACTTTGATGAGTACAGGACATAACAGGAAAGATAGTTCAGCAGATACTTCATTAGCAGAAAATGACATGGTGACACAATCCACTGCAATAGTGGTTAAGTCAGGTAAGGCCATTTCTGATGCTTCAAGCAGCCAAAATACAGAAACATGTCTAAAAGAAAAGAAGGAAATTTTACAGACAGCCCCACCACTAACGTCCACTTTATCAACCCCTCCCAAGCCAGGCAGGCATTTAGAGAATCCTTTGTATTCTACTTCAAAAAATAGAAATATAATACAGAAGGGAAACTCTGAAAACTGCTCTCAGGCCCCTAAAGTGAACACCAATAAAACTCTGAACAGTTTACTCCTCCATTCAGGAGAGAAAAGTTCCCCTGGAAGGAGCAGTAACACAGAGCGTGCTGATGTGCCACTTCCTCCTGCAGAAGACAAGTACAGGGATAGCACTGAAGTCAAACACAGAGTAAATTTCCGACACCAAGCCAGCCCTCTGTATAATAATAAACATAGTGGACTACAATTAAGGGCTGACAGTTCAAGAAAAAATGCAAATGATTTAAAGTCTTGTAGCAAAGTGCTTTCAGGGTCTCAGGGCAAAGCATCTGAGGTAAGCACAGCTCCCAGTGCTGATCCATCACTTCAGCTTGACAAAGTGGTTAGCACAGACACAGATGAAGTAAAGAATTCAAAGATTAAAAAAGAGCAAAGCTCACAGGGTGTTCGGATGGGTAAAGATTATAGTGGTTTGCAAGAATCAGAAAGGCACAGTGAAGGCAGCCTGAACATGACCTGTAAAGATAAAGTCCTCAGGATAACACAAGATCAGAAGATAACACAGAGTGCAGAAGATGAGAACAAGCTTCTCTCTGACTGCACAAGAGACAAAGTCAAAGATATAGAAAAAAGGAAAAACAGACCTTCAATTAAAAATAAATTGGCCGCTGTTTACAAAACAAGTCGAAAATTTTCAAGTAAAAACTTACCTCCCAAACCGCACATAAGTAACATCTTTTCACAGAATGATGGAAGTGCCTCTTCTTTAGAGGCCAACATGTCCCTTGACTCATTGATTCCAGCGGATTCCCATCAGCAATTCCTGCAGTCGAACAACAAAAATCAGAATCACAGTCTGGACTCTGATAAGAATATGCCAAAGCCAAGAATAGCTGAGAATAAGAAGACTGAAGTTCAGAATGATCCTTCTTTGCATGTTAGTAACGCCAAATGGAGGTCTTTTACAAGCTCATACACCCAGAAGGAAGCCATCAGTCCCAAAAAAACTACAGTGAAAGTAGAAAATAGGCCAAGTCTTACAACCCTCTTTCCAGATAAAGCAGTAACCACAAGAAATAAGAATTCCCAAACACTTGATCTCAGGTTAGAAAGCAAAAGCCAGCCCGTTTCTCCCAGTGCTACTACATCAGGTGCTCTGGATGATGAGAAAAGAAGAGCTAGCAGTCATGCCTGCAGTCCTCCCTTGCTGCTCTTAACTGACAAAAATTCAAACACCTATGTAAATAGTTGCTTGCAGGCAGACACATATCCAGAGCAAAACTTGACTTCCCAGACAGTGCTTGGTCAGTGCCAAAACACCTCTCAGCCTGCTAGCTTAAAAAATGCTAACTTGCACAGCTCTCAGTTGCACAAGAGTCACGCCAAAAGTCAGCGTGAGCGTCACCTCTCTGAGAGTATTTGTGCTCCCGATTCCCATGCGACCTTTGCCTCAGGAAGCAATATTCTACCAAAAGAGGGCATACATGGGAAGAGATTTAAATCTTACTCAGAGTTGTTGTCTTGTGACGAAAATGAAAACTGGGCATCAGATGATGAGAAAAGTTACAGCACTAGAAATCTGATGTATCCTTCTGTTGAATTTGGTATATTTGGCAAAGAACAACAGTTGGCTTTCCTGGAAAATATCAAGAGGTCACTCACAGAAGGGCGATTATGGAGACCTTGTCTTCTTAATAACCCTGGTGCTCTCAGAGATGGAGAGACCCCTTCTATAAACCGGGCTGAGCTTCTGAGCTCAAGTTCTGCTGGGAGCAAAATGTCATCAACTGCTTCTTCCCCCCGAGAACCGACTGATATCTATCAGGAAGACCCAGCAGCTTATTCAGACTCAGACAGTGATACCACCACTGATGATGAGTACTACCTAGATGAGGTAGATAAGGAATCTGAGCTGTGAAGGGCCCATGGTACTAAGATGGCACAATAGCTCAGTGGTTTCTGGGCAGGCAAAAACATGTAAAATACTTCGAGCCAGTTCTTGTGCTGCTATAAATTGGTACAACTTCATTAGTTTTGAAGAAGTTAGTATGTTACGTTAGCTGAGCATCTGACTTTTGTATTAAATATGTGGCTTCACCATTGTTGTTTCTCTAGCGGGGAAAAAGAATGTTAAAAAATCCCTTCCCAAAATAATAGAAGGTAAACAACTGTGGAGCTTTGAGCAGTGTAACTCTAGAGATGGCTTTCCTCTGAGTCAGCAAGCAGTGGTGTAGGCTCCTGCCAGCAAAGCAGTGCTGGAATGGATAAATTCTAGCTTGAGCTACTTTTTCTTACAGGACTTAACAGAAAACCAAGAGGCTACTTTGGTGAAATTACTGTTTCCCTGTTTTTCCTCATTTACCAGATCAAGAATGATAATGCCAATCCATCCCACCCAACAAATTCCCCTGCAGAACAAAACCTGTTCCATTTTCACAGCATATTCTCTATGCATGTTCTTTTTCTGCGTTCCTGGGAAGCACAGCAGCAATGTCCCTGGTGGCTTTTGTTCTGACGTGCAGATGAGGCAGATTCCACACCAAAATTTTTCTCCACAGCATTGCCAGAGCAGTGAGCCATATGAGTTACAGAACTGCTGCTAGTGCATAGGAAGCAGCTCAGTAAAGGGCACAGCACTGCAAAACCCACCAGAATTCCTAAGGATGTTAAGAAACACAGCTGAGCATGGAAATCTGCTTTTCAGACATGAGAGATTCCTAATGGCACAGCTTTGGTTACGGCTGAAATGAACAGCCAAGATTCCTGCCTTTGATTTAGGAACGGATGCGTTTGGGTTAATAATCCAACACTTTAAACCATGCAAAATGTAAAAAGGTTTGCCCTATTTATTTCCTATATAAGCTTCATGGGTTGAATCCTAAGCTGTCCTAGTAGTGGGGAGACAACCATAACCAACACATCTTGCAATATCCCCAAGTTCTCTTCTGCTCAGCTGGGCTCCTTCAGGGCGGCACCACCTGAACTGGGTCACGACAGGCTGGCAGGTTTTTACACATGAATAAGAGTAGCGAGAAATGCTCTTTGCCTTTTGCTAAACTACCATCCCTTTTCAGTACTTTTCAACCACTCCTGCCGTCACCACAGTACTTCTATCCTTCAAACTGAACATCTGTAAGCATTTTCCAGTGGCTATTCTTTGGCCACACTAATAATGTAGCTCAGTAGCCAAAACTCATCTCTGGCCATTAGATTTCTAACTAAGCTTTGATCTTTTTGTTATGCAAAATCAAAGTGGCTCTCTGAGCCAGAAGATAGTATTTTTAAGTAATTACACATTCACTTCTATTTTATTTCTAATTTCACATATGGTCTAAAATGGTGACCCATATTTTTTTATATGCTTTTTAATTCAACAAAATTTCTGTAGAACATAATTGTATTTTTGTAAATTGAAGGACAGAATGCTGGTATTCTAAAATAATATATTTTACACAAAACAAGCAATGCTTGTATCACTGACTGCTCCACAAGAAACTAAATGATGAAAATATTATAGTGGGTAACTGGTATCCTTATTTTTTTTATACTGTAAACTTCGTTAAAGAAGTGGGTCTATAGTTCATATCTGTACCAATATGTAAGTATCTTTATACTGGGGTAATTTGTCTGTTGTTGCACATAAAAGGACTAATATAAACTATGTATTTATAGTCAGAATTGATCTCTATGACGTGCCTGTTCTGTAAGGATATAAGCTGGAAGGAAATTTCAGTTTGTAAAACATGGTATGCTAACGAGAAATGTCTTTCTGTAAGCAACTCTAGTCTGTACATACAGGATTCTGTAGAGTAAGACAATAAAACCAGCTGAATATCAGTGAGGAATATGTGCTGCTGTACGTTTCTGCAAAATACATTAGTCCAAACCCTGGGAACAGCGCCTACATAAGGTAAAGAATAATAAAATAAATGTTTATGGGCAATAACTGGTCAGACACCTTTTCCTGACTACAAGGGGACAGTTTAGAACATTTTTACTTGGAAATATTTTCTACCTGTTCAACAGAAGTTGGATTAAGTTCTCACCTTGTTGGCATACTTTTTTTTTTTTTCATTTGCTATGCAATCTATGCTATGTAAGTACAGCGAATCAGGTGCCTTGATTTAATGGAAGCAAGTAAAAATTGCTTTTGGGCATATATCAGTTGTGAAGGCTGCAGCCCTTTGAAGATCTGTAAAGTAATATTTACACCGAATAATGGTATTCTGTAAAACAGTCATTTGTGTGAAAACACAGAGGAAAATACCCTTTGAATAGCAACCAGCTCCATTCCGTTCATCAGAGCTGGGTTTTGACTCGTTCACTCTTCCAAGCTTTTTCCTTGGCAAAAGTATATTCTATAAATGTTCATAATTTATAGGAGTTTCATATTTAAAAGTCTTTAAAATAAATTCCGCATTCAAATGAAAAATGTATCGGTACTGTGTGTATTTTTCACTTGCTGGACATGCCACAGACTTCAAGGGGGGCACCAGCCTGGCTCCATTGTGCACTTGCATGGCACAGGCCTGCCTCATGCAGGGGGAGGATGTGCTGCCTTAGCCAGGTGCATACTGCTGCCTTCTGCTGTCCTGCCAGCTGAGGAGTCCCCAGAACACCAGTACTATCAGTGGCTGTATCTTTACAGTAGACATATAAACCAGCCATATGCCTACAACTTGCCTCGAGGAGCTGATACTCCATGTAGGGGCCAAAGGTAGCAGTTGATGAGCAGGTTTACAAGGTGGTGAGCTCCACGTGAAGATCACTTTAGCTGGAATTAGGCCTGAGTGGAGCCTGGCCGCCACGTGCAGCATGGTGACAGGGTGTGAGACTCACCACTGCCTTTCAACCTTAATTACTACAGCCAGTGAATGTGGCACCCGAGTTCGGTGATGCAGTCCCTCAGCCTGGTTTCAGAAGGAAACATGGTTTGTGAGCTGAGGCAGTGTTTCTGTCTGGATCTCTGATCACCTACTAGGTGTCCCCAGGTGACACGAGTCACCTCTAACATTTCTAACATCTAACATCTCAGTGACATTTGAAAGAAGGGACAGAAATCTCATGGTCTCATCACAGGGCAGCTCAGGCTGGGGAGGACCTCAGGAGGCCTCTGCTCCAACAGGAGCTTGGCTCTGAGGTCAGATCAGGCCACTTCATCCATCTGGGGCTTGAAAATGTTTGAGGATGGAGACTAGACAACCTCTTGGGGCAGCCTGTGCTCCGCCTGACTGTCCCTATGGGGGACATGTGTTACAGGCTGAGCCTCTCTTCTCTCAACTTATGCCAGTTGTCTCTTGTCCTTTTCCTCTGTGTCACCTCCTCACTGATCACCCCAAGGGCAGTTGGGGGCTTCTGCAAGGTCCATCCCCTCTCCAAAGCCATCTCCGCTCCAGGCTGAGCAAGCCCAGCTGGCCCAGCCTCTCCTCACACAGCCAGTGCTCCAGACACTCCCTCTCAGTGGCCTCCCCAAATTTGATCCACTTTATCGATATCTCACACTAGGGAGCCCAAGGCTGGATGCAGTATCTACATGTGGTCTAGCAAGCACTGAGCGGAGGGGGATAATGACTCCCCATGACCTCTGGCTCTGCCCTGTTCATACAGCCTAGGATGACATTGGCTTTCATTGTTGCCAGGATTCTCTGGTGGCCCATGTACCCCTCACTGCCCACCAGAGAGTTCAGATCTGAGGCCCCCAGCACAAGAAGGACATGGACCTGTTGGAGCAAGTCCAGAGGAAGTGACAAAGATGATCAGAAGTTGGAGCACCTCTGCTGTGAAGACAGGCTGAGAGAGCTGGACCTGTCAGCATGGAGAAGAGATGGCTGCAGGGAGACCTTAGAGCAGCTTCCAGTACCTAAAGGGGACCTACAGCAAATCTGGAGAGGGACTTTTTACAAGGGCATGCAGTGACAGGACAAGGGGGAATGGCTTTAAACTGGCAGAGGGGAGATTTAGATCAGATATTAGTAAGAAATTCTTCCCTGTGAGGGTGGTGAGGCACTGGCACAAGTTGCACAGAGAAGCTGTGGCTGCCCCATCCCTAGCAGTGTTCAAGGCCAGGCTGGATGGGGCTTTGAGAACTCTGTTCTAGTGGAAGGTGTCCCTACCCATGGCAGGGGGGTTGGAACTAAATTAGCTTTAACGTTTCTTGCAAACCACTCCATGATTCTATGATCTCCCTACAGCCTTGTCTGACCAGCCTTGGCCCCTGCCAAGCTCAGCCCCATGTGCAGGCTTATGTTCCCAGGGCCCTGCAGCCACCCCAGAGCTGGGTCTGACCGCAGTTCCCCTCACAGGCCTGATCCTGATCTGCAGATTGATGTCGCTGCCTGACCTCAGCCCTGTCCTGTCCCCACAAGCCTGCTGGGTGATGTGGCCTCTCAGCTGCCCCACAGGCTGTCTGCCACATGTAGGGAGGGCCCTGGTGAAGCCCTGCTGCCAGCCGGTTCTATGCTCCTCACCCCATTCCCCAAGGAGCAGCCTGATCAAAGACTTCAGTCTCATGCTCTGCCAGTGACGAGGGGCACAAGAAGCCAGGAGAGAGCAGAAACAGGACATCTGACCCAAACTACCCAAAGGGGTATTCCATATCAGAGCACGTCAAGCCCAGTATATAAACTAGGGGGAGTTACCCGGAAGGCCCAGATCACTGCTTGGGTCAGGCTGGGTATCGGTTGACAGGTGGTGAGCAACTGTATTGTGCATCACATGGGTTTATTGGGTTTTATTCCTTTCCCTATTTAATTAATAATCTAAATAAAGAATAAATCATAATAATAATGCAAGGCTCTACACCTGGATGGGAGCAATCCCAGGCACAGCTACAGGTTGGGCAGAGAAGAGATTCAGAGCAGCCCTGCAGAGAAGGACTTGGGGGTGTTGGTCAATGGGAAAATGAACATGAGCTGGCTTCAGTGTGTGCTCGCAGCCCAGAAAGCCAACTGTATCCTGGGCTGTATCAAAAGGAGCGTGACCAGCAGGTCAAAGGAGGTGATCCTGCCCCTCTACTCTGCTCTTGTGAGACCTCACTTGGAGTATTGTGTGCAGTTCTGGTGTCCTCAACATAAAAAGGACATGGAACTGTTGGAACAAGTCCAGAGAAGGGCCACGAGGATGATCAGGGGACTGAAGCACCTCCTGTATGAAGACAGGCTGAGAAAGTTGGGGCTGTTCAGGCTGGAGAAGAGAAGGCTGCGTGGAGACCTCATAGCAGCCTTCCAGTATCTGAAGGGGGCCTATAGGGATGCTGGGGAGGGACTCTTCATTAGGGACTGTAGTGATAGGACAAGTGGTAATGGGTTAAAACTTAAACAGGGCAAGTTTAGACTGGATATAAGGAGGAAATTCTTTACTGTAAGGGTGGTGAGGCACTGGAATGGGTTGCCCAGGGAGGTTGTGAATGCTCCATCCCTGGCGGTGTTCAAGGGCAGGTTGGATGAAGCCTTGGGTGACATGGTTTAGGTGAGGTGTCCCTGCCCATGGCAGGGGGGTTGGAACTTGATGATCTTAAGGTCCTTTCCATCCCAAACCATTCAGTGATTCTATGATTCTATAATAATTATATTTTTTGCTTTAATCCAATTATAAAATTATTCTTAACCTGTTTTTTTTTCCCAATTCTCACCTCCCATCCCACCAGGAGGTGGGGAGTGAGTGAGCAGCTGCATAATACTTAGTTCCAGAATGGGCATAAACTATGATACATCCGTAACTCCATATGTGTTTTCTCTTGCCTGTTGGGAGTATCACACATGGTATGTCAGTGGAGATCTGTGGTTATTTGAAGTGAGGGAGTTTAGGAGACTAAAGACAAAAGCAATGAGGAAACCAGACTTGATAATTCCACTTTCAAGGAACCTGTTTTTCACGGTCTGTATGTACAGAGACTTGAAGTTCATGTTATTCAAAACCATGCAGCATTCATTTGTGCTATCATTGTTTTGCATGTGAAAATCCAGCCTTACACGGAAGCTTGATTTAATTCTCCTACAGCCTTGGAACCCCCCATCTACTAACACCCTGGAATACTTCCTAGTAGAGCAAACACTTCTGGAAAAATGATACAACAACCTTAGGAGATGACTCATGGGAGGTTTCCCCCATTCACTTGTATTCCATCACTTTAAACCCATTGCTTCGGTACTTTAAATCCATTACATTTTCTAGAGAATAATATTATGATGCCTCTTTCCTTGTCACCTGGCATTACCACCTGGTGAGAGCCACTGGCAGCTTCTCACCCTGAGAGCTCTGAGCTTGGCCTCCTCCCCACAACAGCAGCTGAGCCCAGCAGCAGGGAATGTGCCTGTACATCCCAACAGGGTCTGCTTTGTCCTTCTTTACTATGAGAGTGCTGAGACACTGGCACAGGTTGCTCAAAGAAGTAGTAAATGCTCCATCATGAACAATGCAGTGTTCAAGACCAGGTTGGACATGGCTTTGGGCAACCTGGTCTAGTGGAAGGTGTCCCTGCCCATGGCAGGGGGTTTGGAACTTGGTGAACTTTCAGGTCCCTTCCAAAACATTCTATGATTCCATGACTGTATGTTTTTTTCTTCTTCAAATTCCAGAGCAGCAGTTCAGCTGCCGGCTATATTGTGTCTTACACCACAGGTAATGTGCTGTTTAAGAGGAGAACACACACAGATCAGCTGCTCCTCATGCTGGCCTACACAGCACCCACAGGCCAGGGAAGGCAGAGCTCCTTGGACGTGAATGCACTGGGCTCAGTGCAGCCTTCCCACAGACCTGTGCTCAGGGACTCACTCCCCGCTCTCACACCAGCAGTACTGGGCTTTCTCTGCATCCGCAAGTGCAGTCTGAGGACCTGAAGCCTGCCAGCCTTGGGGAAGAGTGGCTGGAAAGCTGCCCGGAGGAGAAGGACCTGTGATTGACAGCCACTGCACATGAGCCAGCTTGTGCCCAGGTGAAAGCCAACAGCATCCTGGCCTGTACCAGAAATAGTGTGTCCAACAGGACCAGGGCAGCGATCATCCCCATGTACTCAGCACTGATGAGGCCGCACTTCGAATCCTGTGTTCAGTTCCAGGCCCCTCATGACAAGAAAGACATTGAGATGCTAGAGTGGGTCCAGAGAAGGGCAATGGAGCTGGTGGAGGGTCTGGAGCACAAGTCTGATGGTGGATGGCTGAGGGCACTGGTGTTGTTTAGTCTGGGGAAGAGAAGGCTCAGGGGAGACCTTATCGCTCTCGACAGCTACCTGAAAGGAGGATGGAGTGAGGAGGTGTCTGGTCTCTTCTCCCAAGTTAACAAGTGATAGGAGAGGAGGAAATGGCCTCAAACTGCACCGGCGGAGGTTTAGACTGGGTATTAGTACAAATTCCTTCCCCAAAGGGTGCTCAGGCGTTGGAACAGGCTGCCCAGGGCAGTGGTGGAATCACCGTCCCTGGAAGTGTTCACAAACCGTTTAGATGAGGCCCTCAGTGACATGAGTTAGTGGTGGCCTTGGCACTCCTTGGGTAACGGCTGGACTCGATGATCTTTAAAGGTCTTTACCAACCTGGTTGATGCTGTGACTATGACCCAGCCAGGGGAAAGGCCGCCGGCCGAGGCGCTCGTTGTTCCGCCGCACGAAGCCCCGCTGCTCCCCTCACACACTCCGCAGCGGGGCACAGCCCCTGCAGCTGGCGCACACGGGCTCTGCAGGGGGAGGCCCTCGCTCCCCGAACTCCCCCCCCCCCCCCGGGCAGGCGGAAGAGGAGGAGAGGGGAGGCAGCGCCGCTTGAGCTGCTCGGGGCCAACCCGGCCTTTCCCGCGCCTCCCTCCGGCACACCCGGCCTCGGCGGGCCCGCGGGGCGGGGAGCAGCCGGCGACTGCCTGCGGGGAGCTGGGACGCGCACGTCCGGAGGAGGCCCGGGCCGCCCGCTCTGTGTGCGTGGCCCGGAGTGGCGATGGGGAGGCGCGGGCTGCTGCTGCCGCTGCTGCTGGGCGCCGCGGTGCCGCTCCTGCGGCCGGCGGAGGCACCGGACCCTGTTAGCGCCGAGCGGAGCCTGGCGTGGGGCCCAGGGCTGGCGGCGGGGCTCACCCTGCCCGTGCGGTACTTCTACATCCAGGCGGTCAGCGCGGCCGGACGCAACTTCTCCCGCTCCCCGCCAGGTACCGTGAGTGGGCTGCGGGCGGGCGGGATAGACACCCCGGCCCTGGTGCCCCCGGTGTCCTCGGAGGAGCCGGTGGGAGCAGCACACCCCTTCCCTTTTTCTCGTTTCTCTTTCCCTCTTCCTCTTCCTTCCCTCCCTGGTCCCGAGCGCTGGCTGCCCCACTCTCCTCCAGCCCCTCTCAGCATCCGCCCGGTTCCGCATCCCCGGTACACGCTGGTCCGGTGGCGGACGGATGAGCGGAGCACATGGTCGAATCCCTCCTTTCTCTTGGTGCAGCTCAGTGCCTCCTTCCGTAGAGCTCCGCGTCTTGCCTATAGGCTCGAAAGTGCGTGATTTACAGCAGCAAGCTTGAAGAAACCAGTGCTCTTGGTAAAGAAATCGCAGAACCCTGCTCAGAAGTTCTGATGTAATTATCTGCTGTAGTGGTGAACACACACGGGTTGCTTACAGTGTCGTGTCTCAGCACGGCACTCTGAGCTCCGTTATCCTACTGCTGCTTCGTTAACAAGGGGCAATTTTCCTCTTGTTTACTCAGCACAAGCACAAATCGTCCCGACACTTCTCCCGAAGGTGGGAATTGGGGTTTGTTCTCACAGTCCGGCAGCATGCTGCCAGTCAGCTGTTCTCTGCTGGAAGTTAATTCCACACACTGTATTAGTAGTTGTAATTTAGAATAAAACCCACTTTTGCATTGAGGATTTCATTATGAGATAGACTTGCAGTGTCAATCCTGTGTTCCTAATGTATGTAATAAGGTAGAGCTCATTATTTTGCTCTGTGTTTAATATTGGTATAGATGACACTGCGAGGATACCTACTGAGTTTGCATGGGCTCTTCCTCTCTTACAGCTAGCAGGCTCCTGCTGCTTGTGCAGTTAAACAGTAGGCATCTGTCATAGAGCTTACGTATTCAGTCAGACAAAACCCCACTTATTTCAGGCCTGGACTTTCTCCAGCTGCTGTGCTGGATTGCAGCACCAAGTCAGTACTAATGACATGTACTGAAGAATGCAACTGCATCCTGCCGGTGAAGTGTGGGCTGATTTCAGCCACATGGGGAGAGCCTTGGGTTCAAACAAAAGGCTGCTAAAGGTAAAAAGGTGTGAAGCTCAGCTGGATTCTTGTGCTAGTTTAAATTCTCCAAGATGAGCTTGATAGGAGGCGGGTACTGAGAACCTACCTTTGACCTCAGTATGTTCATGTTAGTATAAGTTCAGTGTCTTCAGAATGTTTCCGGCTCCTGATGCCATCTGGCAAGGAGTGGTCTCCATTCACACCATGACATTCTTTAGGCTCCACTCCGAGGCAGTGCATGCATGCTGCCAAAAAGAGCTGCTGGCTTGGCCCATGCTAACTGCTGAGACATGCCAGGAATTATTTAGGAGCCAAGGATCCTTTAACAATATAATGGTACAGTTGATCATATTCCATCACATGTGCACTGTTTAATGTACTCATACAGACATGGGCTGTAAATTTCATTTGAAATGTTTAAAATTCTATTTGTAAACTGTCAGTAGGAGCTGCAGTTAGTAGTATTTGTTAGGGCACTTCTTTCCATTATAAACTAAATACATCTCAGAATATCCTTGCTGGGATAGTTAAATAAATCTGCCTTCTTTGCCTTAGCCTTTACTGGTAAGACCAGCCTTCAGGAATCCCAGGCCCCTGAAACCAGAGGGAAAGTCTAGCACAAAGAAGATTACCCTTGGTGGAGAAGGAACTGGTTGAGGAACCCTTAAATATCTGGGCATGCCCAAGTTGTGTGGTGCCTGATGGCATGCACCCAGGAGTGCTCAGGGAGGTGGCTGACATCATTGTGAGGCCACTTGTGATCATCTCTGTAAGATCACAGCAAACAGGAGAGGTTCCTGAAGACAGGAAGAAGTCACTTGAAATTCATTTTGAACACAAGAATTCTTTTACTGTGAAGGCAGTCAGACACTGGAGCAGATTACCCAGATTATGGCGTGTCCGTTTGTGGAGGTATGCTAAATTTAACAGGACACAGTCCTGGGCAGGCTGTCCTGAGCAAGAGGTTTGGACTAGATGATCTTGAGGTCACTTCAAGGTGCAACAATTCTGTGATTCTTGTTATTCTTTGTTTCTCCATTATGTTTCTATTACCAGGTTGCATGGTACAACACAATCTTGCACAGATTGAAGAAGAGCTAGAGGATATATTTAGAAAGAACTTGACTACTCTCTGAATAGTTCTGGGTATCTGACTCATAAACAGTTTTGAAACTGGCTGCAGAATTCACACTAATTCAAGGAAGAGAAAGCAAATGTGGAACTAGAATTAATTGATTCCCAGAAACTACTTTGATGCCTATAATTCTTATGTTATCAGACTGAAGTTTTAAAACATCTTCTCTGTACTATAGAATCACATTTTGGAAAAAGAACCGTTTTAGGATGCAGATGAGCCAATCTGAGTCAGTTCTACTGACACAGATCCAAGCTGTAGAGATCCCAAGCTGTGACAGTCTTGAATTAACTGTAACATCTCAGTCATTTAGTGCTGTTGGGACACATTGGAATTTTAATATCTTGATTTTTTCTGGATTTTTTCAGTTTCATTTCTTTGTGTGTACTGCTTTGTTGTAACATGCATTCATTTGTTTGGTTTGCAAGGCTTAGACTATAGTATTTGGTGAATAACTTTTCCCCTCTTTTTTTGAAGAATAAAGTTCATGCTGACCATTTGTGACCAAAATAAGGGAGCGTAACAGATTTATATTTATGCATATTCATGTTGTCTGCAAGGTGTTCCATGCCCCATTAAAATGTCACACTGCATTAATGATCAAATGTTGGTGATCTTCAAGCACAGGTCAGACAGATGTCCAGGGAACATCTTTATCTACTATCATTCTCTTATCCCTGCTTTTCAGTAGCTGGGACTTTAAATTTGCAAGACAGTCAGCTGCAGCCCAAAGGTGAACAATTTGTATCTGACTCCCGCATGCTGCAACTGCCTTTCCACAAGCTGGCAAGTATTCTTTTCTCCTGTTATTTTAACTTGGTTTCCTAACTTTCTTACTCCAGAGAGCACTAACTTGAAAACTTAGTATTAAACCTAATCTGCTTCAAAATACTATTAGCATTTCCTTCTATCTTGTAATCATTATTTAACTTTTTATCTCCATCTACAGGTTTTCCATTTATTAGGTATATGATGATCAAGAAAATTTGGTAGGATGATCTTCCATTGCTGGAAATTTATTTTACCAACTTGGTATAATCAAAAAATTTCTAGTGCAAAATTAAACAAAATTCCATGGACTTAATCCAGTAGAGTTTGCTCTCACCTTTATTTTGTATATGTGATTCCATCAGCTTAAAGGGCTTTTGTCTGGTTTTATTTTACTCTTTTCAGGAAGAACAGAGTTTAAAGTGGTAATTAAAGCACTTTCTCCAAAAGAAGTCACCAGAATTTACACTCCTCGGCCTTTGGATAGAAACGATGGCACATTTCTTATGCGGTATCGGATGTATGGGAGTGTCAGAAAAGGGTTAAAAATTGAGATACTTTATGGTGATCAGCATGTAGCACAATCTCCTTATATTTTAAAAGGTAAGGGTATATTTTTTATTTACTATATAGTGGCAGCCACAGAAATGCTATGGATTAACTTACTGCTAAAGGAAGAGGTGGAAAATTAGAGGTTTATTTGACCTTGTTCATGTGGTCTCTTCAGAAATGTTCTTATACAGAGATGTAAGCAGCGACAATCTCTGTACATTGCCAGCTTGCAGGACCTAGATGCGTAAGTATGTAGATCATGGCCCCTGACATTAAGGTGAAGTGTCTGGACATCTCCTCTTCGCTCTTGCATAAGGGAATGGATCTCTTCAGATTTGGTAGGGAATAAGAGAGCGATGCTTGTATTTTTACAGTTTCCAAGCAAGTATTCACTTAAATGTTGTGTTATTTTTATCTAAGGCAGAAAATACTACCTGCAAAAGCAAGGAGTTTGTGTTGTCCCCAGCATTTTATATTTCAAATGTCTGTGATTTCTAAAAAGTGTGATCCTTCATAACAACAAAGACAGTATTTCTTTAACCAGACAATCTTTAACTTCCTTTTCATTAGCCCAGTTTAATTCAATGGAATGAAAAAAATATTTAAAAGGAGGGAAACCAGAGCAAATTATTCTCTCATTCCAGATCTGCTTCTTTACCTGCCTTCTCTTGCTCTCAAATGGACAGCTGTTTAGCAAAGAAAAAAATAACATAAAGTTACTTCTCTGGAAAGACTTGTGTCAGTTCACCACTCTAAAGAGAATCTGGGCATGGTTTTGTTTTTCCTTTTTAATAACATTTCCTAAATATAAACTTAGAAACCTCTTCAAACTGAAATGAAACTGTCCTGAGTCCTCAAGGTAGTAGGATGTTTTCTTTTTGCTGATGCACCTTTGCCAGCAGCCATGAAACTATGACACAGGACAGAACCTGTTTTGATTAGAAGTCTATGAAATAAGGGCTTTTTCTCATGCTCTATGGGGCTCTTGCTCACACCTCTGCTTAAAAAGGACAGAAAGAATAGCTGATTATACATAAAAGAAAACATGTTATGCCACAAGTGAAGACTGTTGTATCACAGTTCTGAACTAGGCTAACAATGAAACTCTTTAATACCTGAGCTTTGGTAGTTATATACAGTTAGAACAATTCTGTATTACAATATCCTACATGCTTGGCAGGTAGCACAGTAGTAGAGCTTCATTTTGCAGATTAATTTTACCCTGAGAACAAAAAATCTAGCATTTTGATTTCTGAAAAGAGAAGAATGTTGGTGTTTTTTCAGTTACACTGCAAAACCCCAGAAATGTTACAGCATGATTTCCCTGGAAAACTATAGGAAATTTGGAATAAAAAATGTCAAGCCACTATAGTGTCTACATTCATATGACTGTGTGTTTGGGGAATTATGATTGATATAGAATCACAAATACAGACTCTCAGTGCTTTGTTTTCTGCAGGACCAGTTTATCATGAATATTGTGACTGTCCTGAAGAGGACCCTGAGATCTGGCAGAATGATATGTCTTGCCCATCCCAAGAACCTCAGATTACAAAGGACTTCACTTCTTTCCCCACCATTGACCTTCAGCGAATGCTTAAGGAAATCCCAACAAAGTTCAGTCAAACAAGAGGTGCTATTGTTCATTACACTATTCTCAATAATCGCATCTACCGTCGCTCCTTAGGGAAGTATACAGACTTCAAAATGTTCTCCGATGAAATGCTCCTGTCACTGTCAAGAAAGGTATCAGTTTTGATCATGTAGGGCTATTGAGTCATGTTCTAATACGGCAATACTGCATTTGTTGTTGTATATTCAGATCTATAATCCCTGAAGTAAGATTTGACTTCAGTTTTTTTCATCAAGATGACAGTGTATCTCAGGGATATAACATTAGGGAATTGAACTGGACAGTAATGAAATTGCTAGGAAAGCTGCAGGGGCTAAGGCCCAACTCTGCAAGGCTTTTGGTGGTCTCTGTGAGTGTTTGTTTCATACTTGCAGGGAGAAACTTGAAATTCATCCCTTAAACTCAGCTAAATCTGTTAACTAACTAGGAGGTTTATTGACTCTGCATGACATAAGAGATCCAAGGAAAGTATATAACAAACAACTTCTGTCTTTGTTATTATCCTTTCTTGGGTATACATTTAGGTTCACCTTCCTGATGTGGAGTTCTATCTTAATGTTGGAGATTGGCCAGTTGAGTATCGGAAAGCTAATGATACACCTGGTCCTATACCTGTCATTTCATGGTGTGGCTCTTTGGATTCAAGAGATATAGTCCTTCCAACATATGATGTAACCCACTCGACTCTTGAAACCCTACGTGGAGTCACAAATGATCTCCTTTCTATTCAAGGAAATACAGGTAAATGAGAGATCATGGAGTTAAAGAAAGGATTTGTAAACTATCAAAGCAGCAAGTTGCATTCAAATAATGTTTTAAAGTCTTTAGTTCACAAGTGCCTTAGGAGGTCTCTTACTACAAGTAGGTCAGTCTTTACAGAGTGTAAACACTTTTAACACTACTACTAAGCAGGTGTTTAATATGGATTTAGAGCCACAATTTAAGTCCAGTGTACAATAATTGTGAGTTTTAACTTAAAGGTATCCAGAAGATAGCTACTGTGACCTGTCAGAAGAAAAGTAAATACAATTAAAAGGCCTTTCTCCTCAGTGAAGGTCTTGAATATGTTCCTTCTAATCAAATAGTAATCCTTTTCCTAAAGTGATGTGGCCCAGTGTCCTGTTTACATAAAAATGAATTTGAATCCCAAAAGAAATAAACCAGTACTATGCTGCAGCCTCTTTCAAATAAGAAAATACTCTCTGTATATAAAATAAACCCACCTCAAAGTGGGATCTTCTAAATTGTTTTTCTTTGAAGGAAGAGTCAGTTTTACTGACAGGTGTCTTCCTCCCAATCAGGAAATTAATGAATACTTAGGGCTCAGATAAATGGCATGAACAATACTTAAGGAGTAAAACTTGAGTGAGGAGATACTTCTTTTTATTTCATCAGTTCACAGTTTCTCTTTTCTTTATTAGCTTTTAAGTCATTTAGTTCAATTACCTGTTTGAAGCACTGTGTTTACTGATTTAATACAGCTGCTTTTCCAGTTAGAAGATGGTAAGAGCATACTCCACTTTAGTAGGTCCTTTAAGGAAATTTCCAGCAGAAGATGAGGAAGGACATATTTCATATTTTTAAAAGCAGGCAGTAAGCAGAGATGAAGTCTTCCAGGCTCTTGCTAAGTATTTTGAGGACACCATATAGCCTTTTTTTCCTTTTTAAGTCATCATTAAGTGATTCCTCAAAGACCTAACTAAATTGCTAAGTGACAGAAGTAAATTTTACTAAAGAAATTTTGGTTATTGTGGCAGGCTTTGTGGATGGACAATTACTTTAATTATTAGTATTGTACTTACATAATTTCATTATAATCCATTTTGTAGCTTGCAAGATATTTCAAGTTATTTAAATATAAAATTGTTGAGTGGAAAAGCAATTCTCTGATTTTTCTAAGTAAGTGGTTCAGTTTCTCATCCCAAAATTCAAGCCAGAACTGGGAGTGTAAGCCCATGATTAATAAGGGATTATGGATTCACTGCAAGAAATCATGCCTGTTTTACCATGTGTCTGAGCATAATGCCACCTTCATAGCATGTTCCTTGTTTGCACTAAACGTACAACGAACATCTCATTACTGTTTGCTTTTAACTTACCACTCATTGCTCGTAGGCCCATCCTGGGAAAACAAAACAGAGCAAGCTTTATTCAGAGGTCGAGACAGCCGAGAAGAACGTCTCAATCTTGTCAAGTTATCCAAGGAAAATCCAGAACTACTAGATGCTGGAATAACAGGATATTTCTTCTTCAGAGAAAAAGAAAAAGAGCTGGGGAAGGTGCCGCTGATGGGCTTCTTTGACTTCTTTAAGGTAACAAACAGATTAGTCTTGGATTAAGTTTGCTTCAGGTTCTTACCAGATGAGAAGACAAGGCTTACTTCTGTGAATTCCATTCAGTAAACAAAACAATTATGCTACACTGGGAGCACTGGTTCACCTGCAGTAAATAGACCACCTGTAATCAAAGTCATGGTGTGACACACTTCTAGAAAAAGCCACTATACTTTTTTCCTGGAGTTCCCTAAAGAGGATTCCTGGGATATTTATTCAATAGATTGAGAAATTTGATTTCTCACCATCAGGGTTTCTTTTCTTTGGGGTATATAGGAGAGCAATGCACAATTTGTGTTCGTTGCAAGTATGTTATGAATGTCAGAGTCCTTGTAGTAGCAAGTCAGAAAAACAGATGGGTGTTTTTGTTGCACTGTAACACACAAATTCCACTGCAGCTGTGGTAAAAAAAGTAAAAGGGACACAAAAAGCCATTATAATATATGACAACTGAAGTTCTGTTCAAGAGATTAATATATCAAATGCTGTAACAGCCAAGAACATTTACTGCCAGAGCAGTACATTCATGGTTATTTTTACTGTAATGTTTCAGATTATTTTATATATGTTTCAGATTATTCTACTTAAGTGCATAATTTTAAATCAGAATAAATTTAATCTTTTTTAATTTAAGTATAGATTAGTTTTATTTCATTCCCAGCTTTAATAGAATACCCCTGAGGCAGTTCATGTGACACAAACATTCTTGACTGTCAGTCTTGGGTTGAAAACAAATCTTTTTTTTTCAACTATGTTATCCAGAACACCTTGAAACTACACCTGATTAACATTAAAACAGGTTTGAAGATGAGAATTAATAAACCCAATTAAGCCTTGCCTCTGAAAATGAGCTTTTATACAGTCAATGTTCCTGTTCTGATTCACATCCTTTCATCTTTTTTTCTTCTATCTTCATATTGTAGTACAAATACCAAGTGAATGTAGATGGGACTGTAGCAGCTTACAGGTTTCCATACCTCTTGCTGGGTGACTGCCTAGTATTGAAGCAAGATTCCCAGTACTATGAACACTTTTATATTGGATTGAAACCTTGGAAACATTATGTTCCTATCAAGAGAAACTTAGAGGACTTGCTGGAGAAAATAAAATGGGCTAAGGTAAGTTCCATTACTAATTCAAGTTCAAAGTGATAAACAAATATGTAAACTATTTATCTTAATATTCTCTTTTTCATATGCATGAACTTGATATTGAGATCCTGGGATAAAGGAAGTACATTTTGCTGTTAATATAAGCTGGGAAGGCGTTATTCAAGTAACCACCTCTATTGAGGGAAATGCTTAAGAATTCATTTTAGGTATATGCAGAAATGTTTAGTGAGTCAGAGTCTTGGTATACTGACTAATGCAGCTAATCTTCAAAGAAACACCCAGAATCCTAGATACCATATAAATAATTCTATTATCTTTTTTAGGTCTTGACTAGAACAGAAGTCACTGCATGTTTGGTTTGAATGTACCAAAAATTGCTGCTCTGTAACATGCTCAGAATGAGACCATTGTGTAACCAAACAAACCAATATCATTGTGAGATTGAAAACACCATTTGTGCTTGAAGTTTCGCTGTCGAGTTAAAAAACATAGGAGAAGTTTATATTCTGAGAGTACTGTTGTTCATCATAAAGAATCAGATGAGAATACCAAAAGCTTTCATACAGAGACCTAAAAAACTTGGGAGTAATTACATGAATTCAAGTGGAGTTATTTTTTTAAAGGAAGGCATCAAATTGGATTGTGTATGAGAGGACAAGTGCTGTGGCTTTGTCTTCTGTAAAACTAAGTATGTCTGGGAGATGTTGGACCTGATTTTGAAGAGGCTTGTGGCTTGGACAGAGCAGTACAGCAGTAATCAACTTAGTTTTCCAAATGGTGCAATTACCTGTTGTATGAAAGCTGTTACTGATAGCCCCAAGGGAGCGGTTGTGACCATAAAAGCAATCTGGTATTTTTTTAAAATCTGCAGTTTGAAATGTGCCTTTACAGTCTACCAGTAATTGCACATAAAGTTGCAGATTTGAATAGCTTCTTTAATAAAACTTCTAATGCCAGCCAGGCTCTGAGTAACTCGCTGATTGCTCTATTATTCATTCACTTCATCTCAATTTTTGCAGGAAAATGATGAAGAAGCGAGAGGAATTGCTAAAGAAGGACAATTAATGGCAAGAGAATTACTTCAGCCTCACAGGCTTTACTGCTACTATTACAAAGTGCTCGAGGTTAGTACAGTAGATCGTTTTTATTATTTTCCCCAACTGCTACTGGTGCTACAAACTTCATATTCAATCAGCAGCAGGCATGGTTCATATTATTCACAGTTCAGTTTGAAGAACTTTCATAAAACTTACTTCATTAACTGACATAATAGTTGATTTACAGAATCAGATGCTATGTTCTTTTGCCCCATCCCCACAGTCCAGACCTGGTTTCAGTGTCACTTGATATGTGGTTTCTAATAGGCATAGGGGATAATCTGTACAGAGCTTTCTTCCTTTTTCCCTTCATGCGTAACTCATGAGTTACTGTGCTGTATTACAAAACAGTGAATATATGAAAAAGAAGTTCCAGAAGTACAACTAGTAGGGTGGTAAGGGGTGAAGCAGGCCGAACAGTCATTGCTTCCCAGGGAGATGCAAATCTCTGGTGAAAGAAATTTCTGTTCTCTGAAAGTACTAATTTATTTTTCCTGTTTTCCTGTGCTGGGTTAGATCTCAGCCTCAGCAGCCACAGGTTGGCACAAAGTTTGGAACTGTTTAGTGTACAAAAATGATAGCATTATCTGTGTAAAGTGGTTAGAGGCACAAATAATGGCAATATTGAAATTACCATTAATAATAGGACAGGAGAAGACATTAAAGGAGGGTTTCAGAGGTAATGTAGCCTATTAGTAGGTGTGTTATAAAGACACCTTGTACACAGGTTGTAAACAATGACATAAGGAGCCTGGATAAAGGCAAGCTTGTGAGTGGAAGGGAGGAGGAAAATTCTGTTTCATGAATTATACGTTGGAGCTTATAGCATCCTTAAATGTTGTTTACATATTTCAGAAATATGCCAAACGCCAAGCCAGCAAACCTGAAATACGGGATGGAATGGAACTTGTACCTCAGCCTGATGACAGAGACTCAGTATGCAGCTGCCACAGAAAAAAGCCTTTAAGGGAAGATCTGTAACTGTACCAGATGAAGAAAATCACCCACTTACAATGCAAGAATTCAAATAGGAATTAAGCTGTGAAATCTAAGACAATTATGCACTAGCAAACATTCTTACTTATGTATTCTTCTTGTCTTAACATACTCTTTTTCACACTGACTCTGCTCTACAAGGTTGGTTCCCACAATTTTGTAACCTTGACCACCACCAGACAGATACTGAACCTGTAATGGGGAGCATCTAGGGGTTTTGTTTGATGTACTGCAGCATCAGGAGGAAGAGCAGAGTGCTGCTTTTGTTCCAGCTGGGACCTAGTTACCAAAGTTTTATGAAGAACCAGTCATCCACAAAAGATCTTCCATGAGTCAGTGAAGGTTATTCTAAAGGAGCATTTGCAACATACTAAAACAGTGTTATGATTTCTTCATACAGTTTACCTCAGTGTTAGATTGTTTCTTGTATACAAAACAATTTTCTAACTAGACAAAGAAAGTATTTGAGATTTACAGATATCAAATCTGTTGTTGTTTTGAGATTATTTTGTGGTCTATGACAGATGACAGAATAAAGAACATGATAGACTATTTATCAATTTCAGAGGGAAAGGAAGAGGAGGGGGAGAGATCGGAATAATATTTTATAAGCACCATGGCTGTGAATTACCAAAGTTAAATGCTGATTTAAAGCAAACTGTGTAGCTATAAAAATCAGAGGGCTTTGAGTGCCAAGACACCACTGTGAAAACCTGTTCTTGCCAGTAACCATGTCTGTGAATATAGGCACAGATCCACAAAAGGACTTAAGAACTTCAGGTGAGACCAGCTGAAATACTGGTGCCTTAGTTTAACAATACAGTCTACAGTATTCAAGGCTACTTGAATATTCCCACACTGGAATTTGTTAGCAGAATTGTAGACTGTAGGTTTAACTTCTGTGTAGAGCTAACCATCTTTTCACTTGGATTCATGAGCTACTCTCTCCTGTGCCTGAGTCCCTAGAGGGATATTAGCCATTTTCTGAATTTAGTTCATACCTAACCTTATACTGAAATCAGACAGTAGATCAGACTTCATTGTTTTGGTTCAAACATGACAGAAAAAAAACTGTGCTGCCTTTTCTAAGAGTCTGAGTGTTAGAGACCATACTAAGCAATTGGGAAGTCAACTGTCATTATTGGTTTGATTCAAAGCCTTTTTTCCAGAGTGCCTTAGCTTCAGTCTGGAGGTCTTCAGGTCTTCCACTGAAGTTGTGCAGCCGTGAAGCTAAGGATACAAAATTCACAGGACCAGAAGGAGCTGGTCATACCACTGCAATAAAGTATGCCTTTGGGTGTGGGGAAGAGGAAAAATGCTAGTCCTGGGTGCAGCTCTCAGTACCTCTGCTGATTTTTACCCAAGGTTCTCCACTTCAGAATGCATAAACAGTCCTGTAAGGAGACACCAATGCCTGTACCAAGACCAATGCCCACAAGCACCCATTTTTGTCCTCTGCATTTTTGGCTTGGCTAATGTAGCCTGCCTGAGCAGCCTCACACTCAGGTACACTCAGATAATGGCTTAGGAATAGGATTGTCTTAAGTCTGTGGAGAATTGTCTTAAGTCTGTGGACTTGTCTAATTGGTGCACAAAGTCTAGTGCTCTGCACTTCATGCAGGCTTCAGTCTCGGTTCTACACTGCAAATTACTCTTACAAAATACATGAAACAACATTTCTGCACTACAACAGGAAGAAAGACTAGATTTTTCAGTATGCTAAATACAGAAAGAACTTCAGGTTTCTGAAGAGGTTCATGCAGCTCTCCATCATTCATTTATTACATTATGCCAGTTAAGAAAAAACCTGGAACATGTGGCCCTGCCCATCATTCTCTTTGTTCTGGTTCTAACAGTATATATAGTGGTTGTGTTTTTATTTAGCATGACAATCAGTCCTAGAATTTCAGGCTATAAATACATGTTCAGCTCATCTGCCATAATATTTTCTATACCAAAATTCAGGAACAGGGTTCCATTGCTGAAGATGATACTAAAAACTGAGTATGTGCTCCTCTTCCCATCTCTGTATACAGTAATTTTTACTGTATGATATAATCGTATTTTGTGATATTGTCTATTTTACCATGTGCCTTTTATATTCACCAGTATTTGTGGAACTGGTGTGCTCCGCAAAGGCAATTAAGCAGACCAGATGGTTGACGGCCCGAGGTTTTTTTCCACCTCTCACACATGTATTTCAAACCAAAAGTCCAAAAACGATCTGTTTATATTTTTAAAATGGGAAAGAACAAGGGGAGTCATGACTCATACTTTAGAGTTCTTTGGAAATATCTGTGTAGGAAAGACTGTCTTGAAACAGAAGTCTTTCAAACTGGAAGAAGAATCAGTTAAAATTTAAATGGTCATGAATTCAAATAAATGTAAACATTTTATCCCTCCTTTCTTCCCTCCTAAGAAGAAAGAAACAACACCTATTTTAAATTCTCCTCTGCCAAAAAACCCTCCTTATTTTTTTAGTAAACATCACTTCAAAGGAAAGACTAGTTTGTCACAGAATGTCTTAGAGATGCTTTTATAGCTTAGAGGCAAGAAATATCCTGAAAAATACTAATATATGCATCTTCCTTCCAAAATTAAAAAACAGTAGAGACACAGTAGAACTTTCATTAAAAATGCTTAGTCATTTGAGAAAACCTGCTTCAATTTATAACTACAGATCTTCCAAAGATAAAAGGTAAGGCAAAGAAGCCTCTCCTCTTTCCACTGGTGGTACTATATGCAATTTAAATTATAATGAACAGCAATTGCAACAATTGCCCCTCCAGGCCAGAAAAATGTCAGATCTATTTTAGTTTGATGACAGGATGATACACTTTAGGCTCGTGTGTTACAGGAATTGCTAAATATTCAGTAAAACCTGTCTGTACAAGTAAAGTGTAATACATGCATTATGTGGTATTTTTAAGGAACATACATACACTAGAGTTTCTGTTATTCTGTAGTAGTTCTTAAACAGCAACTGAGTAAATTTCTTGTACACCTAGCAGTTCACGGTAATTTTAAAAATAGTTACCATAGCACAGTACAGTAACTTCAGATTTTAATGCAAAACATAGGATTTAAGTCAGAGTAAAACCTGTCCTGTTTTCATCAATGGCAGTCATTTTTAACACACTCTAGAATTTATCACTGATGATGGAGACACATTTATTTGTTTGAAATAGTATGTCCTGACGTCCAGGGCCAATATTTTCAAACACACGAATTCACATAGAAATGGTCTGAATTAAAAAAATGTTGGTCATGCAGAGCTTTTACTGCAGGTTCCTTACTTTCAAATCTCTTTAACCTAAACAGTAGTTTCATACACTAAACACTCCAGAAAATTAGTCCTTTTGTGTTATGTCATATACATGCCCTAATATATTTAGCACCCACATTTGGAAATACTCACCCAACCTCAGTTTCATCTTGAAATGAGAACTAGTAAATCCTGGTCTGTTGAACATAAAGGAAATACAAATTCAGTACATTTTTAGACTGTCTTTTTTGAGATATACCTGAAGATAACTAATACACTAGTTTCATGAAAGTATTGTGCCAGGTCTGCCTTGTAGATCCATAATTAAAAAACCCCTATAATCAAAGCTTGCCTGATGGAATGTTAGATTCAAGCATCCATCCTGGGAAGCATACGCCCGGCATTTATTACATTAGAAAGTAAATTATTTAGTTAGGGAGGAGAGCTGACAGGGAAAATATACATCACCTGTTTGAGCATGTTTGAGAAGCTTGCAAAGAAATGATAATAAAGAAAAGAAGCATTGCATAAACCTAGGATATTATCAGCTCCTTTACTGCTTCAGCTTTTCAAAAGCATTCTCTGCAAGTGCAGTGATGAACTGCAAGATTTTATATGAACATGTTATTGTTTAAGTTCACAGGATTCATCCACTAGAATCTCCTTGTCTGGATACTTTTATAGCATTTTAGTGAGGCTATATGAATACTAATGCTTGGCTTTTGTTTGAGTTGTTAATAATGTAAGAAAATCTGTACTATAGAGTGTTATGGCACTAATTTTGTATTTTGCTGTAAGAATAAGGGAAAAATGATTATTTTGCATGTCTGTTTGAAGACATTTGAGACATCTGTAGCATATACATTGAGTCCCATCATGGAGTTGTGATAAGCGAGAGGTGTATTAGCAAGAGTGTTGCCAGCACATCAAGGGAGATGTTTCTTCCTTTCTGTTTTGCAGTTGTGAGTCTGCAACTAGAGAACTGTATTCAATCCGGACTCCCCCATACAAAAAGTACATTGATATAGGGAGCAGATCCAGCCAAGGACCACCAAGGTGATAAAGGGGTTGGGGCACATAAAGTAATAGGAGGAGCTGAGTGAGCTGGGTTAGGTCAGCCTTAAAAAGAGAAGCCAGAGGAAAAATTACCGTGCTGAACTGTAAAGGGAGGGTGTAGGAAAGATGAAGCCAGACTTCTCAGAGGTACACAGCAGAAGGCCTGCAAATAACAGACACAATATGCAACATGGGAAATTCCAATTAGGTAAAGGGAAAAAATCTTCACAGTTAAAAATCCCAAGGAGATGAAGCTTGGCGTACATGACCTCCAGATGTTCATTGTCCTATGAACTACATTTCAGTCACAGACCAAGCTTTTATCTAGTCACATAGTAGGAGGATCCAGCTCCTGAGTGTCTCCAAGAGATAATTTAGTCGTTCTGTGCCGACACTTCTGACACTGCAGTTATGTCTCCCTTAATAATATTGAATTTGCAGATATTTTAATGTTGGCTTACAAGGCTGTAAATTATATATTAATATATGTACTACAGCTGAACCCAGGATATACATATTACCACAATATACCATAGTTATGCAGTACACAGAGAATTCAACAGAAATAGGATACACTGATTTGGCACTACATGCTTGGACTGATTGAAAGTGCAAGACCTGATCTTTGAAGATGCTGAATATACACTTAATATGTATGAGACAATTACGAAAGATTCTGGGTACAGTTATGAACCATCAAAGTAATTTTAAGGAGTCGATGGGAATATTAATATACTTTATAAGTTACACATACACTTAAATGCCAGCATACTCTGTAGGTCACTGATGAGTGAGCATGACATATTCCCACCCTACTCCCAGCACTAAAAGAAATTAGTCAGGATCCATCTGTACCACAGATATGTAGCAGAGAGATAGTCAAGACAAATAAGCAGAATACCAGAAAGGCCCGCGTGAAATGGGACAGAGCTCTGCATGGTTACCTTCCATGGTTACCCATGAAAATACATTATTCTGGCTAAAAGCTGAGCAATTGAAGCTGTATTTGTGAGACTAATTTCCACTACAGCTTATGTAACTCGAACGGGTTGTTCAGCATTAGCAGATGTTGTTGTTTACCTTTGGGTCAACAGTAACCACACTTCCAGCTACTCTTTCTCTCCCAAAATGTCCAGCCAAGTTGTTACACCACTCTGACTGTAGAGATACGCCAGCTCACAACTGATAGCCAGGAAAATACAAAATGTTTGCTACCAAGTTAGCATCCTGTACATGCGACACCTGGTTTCATCTTGCATGTTACTCCCACCACATTTTTTCACTGTTGCAACAGAAAGAGGTTTGAGTATTTTATTAATTCTGCTGAGAGAGTGAAAATGGTTTAGAGTGAAAATTGGCTTTGCTTCCAAATGATGATGGTTTTGCTCGTATGTTCAAAACCATCAGCTGTTACCTCAAGAAGAAGGTAATTTTGTCAGTACACTTAATTTTATATAATGAATTTTAAAAGAATTACAAAAAATAATATCCAAAATCACTCTGGTGGTAAAAGTTGTTAGTCTTTAAAAAAAGATGGCTGTTACAGATACTTCGGTCTTTTCTCTCTACTGAAAGCAAAGCATGAAATGAACTTTATAAACAAAGTTTAAAGGGCTACTTCAGAAATAGTCTATACTGCATTACTGTACACTAATAGTTAACTCCAAGACAAGGTAATTCACAACAGTGAAATTGAGTCAGGTTTATACAATAAGATTTTATCTGCTAAAATAAAAGATAAAGAAGAGTCAAGAGACATCAAATTTCTGACATAACCACACAAGCAAAATCCTATACACAGATTAAACTCACTCTGGCAGGTGTCCTTAAGATCATGAACTTATGCTGTTTGGTAAGGTGAGTTCTTTAAAACACATCAGGAATATATGTTGCTGATAGAAGATGCATCTCTGCCAATAAAGTCTGCTTTCTTCTGCCCTATGAACAAAGCTACTTGGATGTGGACTAACTCCTGTTGACCAACTCCAGCATGCCTTTTCACACTACAACCACTCCACCTTTTTTGTAGACTTCAGGATGTCCTCCATTCCCTGAAAGGTTCACTTGTGTCTGCAAAGTAATCAACAGCCACACTGATCCAAAACTTCCTGTAACTGAACCTGAAGGGTAGGTGTAAATTTGAAATACCTCATTTCCACTTGCTTATCTTTTCACTCTTAAAAAATACCCAAACAACAGGCATTTAAAGTTGGTAGAGATCACACAGATATGATTTCAGAGCATATCATTAATGCTTGGCAATATTTAAATGCAAGTAGTACATATGTAAGATGCACAATAATTCCCAGCATTTCTTATGAAAGAGTTTCTAAGACTGCAGGAAAATGAATTTTCTTGTGATAAAATGTATCAAATAAAAAATATTTCCAGGGTCCAGAAAAACTGCAACTTTTTCCTGACTATTAATAATACTCTATGTATAGTTAATCATTCACTGGAATTAAGACCATAGTTATCCCTATTTACTCTTCTACAGGATAACAACTTTCATCCATCACACTTCCATTCCAGTCATAGAAACATACAATAGCAATTGGATCTTTTATTTCAAAATGAATAGCAACACAGGAAAATTGTGTAAAACTTGACCTGATCAACAGGCAACACGTGCACTGGAAGATGCCAACTTGAATGAGGTCTCCTTTAGTGATACCTACTATCATACTCCTGTTTATGAACCAAATGAAATGAAATCTTGGGGAAGTCCTTCATGAAAACACTGCTCTAAGTATCACTAGCAGATTCAAGCATGAATCTGTTTGCTAACCAGATCTGTTCAATCTAGTGATCGAACTACCATCATAAGCAGTAGGTGTTTTCTCATTCTAGTCATAGACAATATTACTCCGAAGCAAATTCTTCTGCTCCTAAGTTATCACCTATCATATTCTCAAGCAACTGTGGTCCACTGTCAAATGTGTTTGCTACATTAATTTAATATTACGTTACACCCTGCTTTGATGACATGCACTAATGTGTAATAGTCGTCAAACTGGATCTGTTAAGTATGTTACTAGATGCAGTTGTCATCAGTTCCTTGATGGGTTGTCTTGTTAAGGAAGTCATTATAAAATCACTTCTAATGAGGAATACAAATGATAGTCCCATAGAAAGGCAAAATTATGGTCCCATTACAGTAAATGGCATAGGATTTTTGCTGAGTGCATTCATATTTGTAATAAAAAGTAAGATCTAGGTTACTTATTCCAATGAAAAAACTATGTGATGGAAATGCACCTACTGTTCTTTGGCAAAATAGAAGCTAGCTTTAACATCTTTGGGTTCGAGACACAGGCTATCTTCTAAGCAGTTTCCTATTTCTAGGGACTTAATACTTTGACAAGTTGTCCCCCAAGGGAACTGATTTAGTTCCCTTGAATCACTCCATCATGTGTCAAGACTAGCCAAAAACCTAAAGAAAGTAGGAAAATCATATGCAAAATTGGCAAAGTTACAGAGAAGAAACTTTAACTGCTTTCCAGTTAGGGTTACTGTTACACCATCGGTACGATTTTAACAATCTATAACCAGATGTGAAAAGCCTAATGAATGTGGCTGCTAAAACTATGTAATTTCCAGGGCAACAGAAGCAACGTCAACGTTCACTGAACTCAGAAGACTGGCCCTTGAAAATTACATCATATCAGACTGTAGTCTGCTACATGTTTCTGAGAATAAAATGATCTGTTCCTAAGGAATTCTCAGTTCCACAGAAAAATGAGAAAATATGGAATGATGCTGGTCACTTCAATAACCTTATTTAATAAGTGAATAAATTCAGACATTTTGGAGGCTCCTCACTTAAAATGCTTTGGCTTTTACTTTTATCTGGCAAAAATCCTCCTTCTCTTATCGAAAAATTATCTATTAATGAAGAATCAATTGTTCATTGGCTGCTGACACAGACTTTTCTTTGGAAGAGGAAACAAGTAAAGCAAACAAATCCTAAGTGGCAAAATTAGCTCTCGGGCTTCACAGGAACACTTGTTGCTGGCGTGGAGCTGGCAGATACTCCCTTGGTTAGCTCCTCTTGATCCGAGAACCACAACACCTCTCCTTGCATTTCCCTGTTGCCAAGCAGAATTCACTTATAGTAGTGAAACTAGTCCCTATATTTTCAGTTAGGTTGGCACCTATTATATTACAGGGTCCTCTTCATCCCTCCATGAACAATGCCATGTATTTATCTTTACAGCTACCTGTTCATGTAATAATGTACATACATTTGTATTCTTCCTGTGTTGTCAAACTAATACTTGTCTGGATTTAGTTTTGCATTTTAATTTAATATGAAATTACATGTAATTACTTTCTTTAATAGATTTTAATTTGGAGCACTGATGAGGACGAAGGCCTCTGGCAAAATCCGGCTCTTAAAATTGGCCTGAGCACCTTTCAAAAGCTATCTGTGGGTTACATAGTTGGGCCTACTTTCAAACAGAATTTAGATTACTTACAGCTTTTTGATCACTGTTTCAAAGTCTTTGTCTTTGAAACCAAGTTGCAATGTCAACTGATGTCACTGATGTAAATCAAGGGTTGGTTTCTGCATGTGCTTTATGTCTTCTTCATTCAAGGATTCTGAATCTCGTTCAGAGTACCGGCAAAAGCTTTCGTGAAACAGTATCTCCTGGCTTATTCAGTACAGGCATTCTTTCTTCTATCTATCTGATTTTATCTATGTAGCTGATCTAACAGCATTAATTATGCTTTAAAGATACATTTTAAAAGTTATTTTTTTGCTCTTGATAAAATAATACAGGATAATATGCTACATGATAAGAAGGATTAATAAATACAAATGAAATAAAGTCTTTTCTTTCTCCGATTAAAACTGCCATTACCTGGGACTGCATCTACAGTGTGAATATGAAAGTCATCTGTCACTTTACTGACAAAGTCAGTGTAGTATACTTATCTACAATATCTAACTGATCATGGGACAATTTAGTCTATTGAGAAATATAGGGACTGATCAGGTTATCAAGCAGTCTCATTTAAGAAACAAGAGATTCTACTTATCAAAGTGATCAGCATTGTATGAAAATAAAAATGGAAGTACACATTCTTTTAAAAAGGGATCAATTGAGAAATTCTACTGAGTATCTTCAGCTGTCATTGAAATCAGTGACAAAACTTACCTTGTTGGCAGGGAGTGTTATTTCCTTCTTCTAGTTCTGTAAGAAGTGTCTTTACTGGCAAATGCTCTGACCACACCACCCAAGTCTTGGAAGGCAGACGCAGGGACTGTGAGAATGAAGAGCTTAGGCCCACTGTAAGAGAGGATCTGGTTCAAGACCATCTTAAGAACCTGAACGTGCACAAGTCTGTGGGACCTGATGAAATCCATTCACGGGTCCTGAAGGAGCTGGCGAATGAAATTGCTAAGCCACTGGCCATCATATTTGAGAAATCATGGCAGTCAGGTGAAGTTCCAGACAACTGGAAAAAGGGAAATATAGCCCCCATTTTCAAGAAGGGGAAAATGGATGACCCAAGGAACTAGAGACCCCTAGTCTCCCCTCTGTGCCTGGCAAAATCTTGGAGCAGATTCTCCTGGAAGGCACATGAAAAACAACAAGGTGGTTGGTGACAGCCAGCATGGCTTCACTAAGTGGACATCCCACCTGACCAATTTGGTGGCCTTCTATGATGGGGCTACGGAACTGATGGACAGGGGTAGAGAAGTTGAAATCATCTACCTGGGCTTGTGCATAGCATTTGACACTGTCCTGCATGTCTCTAAACTGGACAGACATCAATTTGATAGGTGGACCACTCAGTGGATAAAGAACTGGCTGGATGGCCGCACACAAAGAGTTGTGGTCAATGGCTCAATGTCCGGCTGGAGGCCAGTAACGAGTGGTGTCCCTCAGGGATTGGTGTTGGGACCGGTCTTGTTTAACATCTTTGTCGCTGACATGGACAGTGGGATTGAGTGCGCCCTCAGCAAGTTTGCCGATGACACCAAGCTGTGTGGTTCAGTTGATATGCTGGAGGGAAGGAATGCCATCCAGAGGGACCTTGACATGCTTGTGACGTGGGCTGGTGCCAACCTTATGGAGTTTAACCATGACAAGTGCAAGGCCCTACACGTGGGTTTGAGCGATCCCAGGCACAGCTACAGGTTGGGCAGAGAAGAGATTCAGAGCAGCCCTGCGGAGGACTTGGGGGTGTTGGTTGATGAGAAAATGAACATGAGCTGGCTTCAGTGTGTGCCCGCAGCCCAGGAAGCCAACCGTATCCTGGGCTGCATCAAAAGGAGCGTGACCAGCAGGTCAAAGGAGGTGATCCTGCCCCTCTACTCTGCTCTTGTGAGACCTCACTTGGAGTACTGTGTACAGTTCTGGTGTGCAGTTCTGGTGTCCTCAGGACATGAAACTGTTGGAACAGGTCCAGAGGAGGGCCACGAGGATGATCAGGGGACTGGAGCACCTCCTGCATGAAGACAGGCTGAGGAAGTTGGGGCTGTTCAGCTTGGAGAAGAGAAGGCTGCGTAGAGAGCTCATAGCTCATAGCCCCCTTCTGAAGGGGGCCTATAGGGATGCTGGGGAGGGACTATTCATTAGGGACTGTAGTGATGGGACAAGGGGTAAGGAGTTAAAACTTAAACAGGGGAAGTTTAGACTGAATATAAGGAGGAAATTCTTTCCTGTAAGGGTGGTGAGGCACTGGAATGAGTTGCCCAGGGAGGTGATGAACGCTCCATCCCTGGCAGTGTTCAAGGGCAGGTTGGATGAAGCCTTGGGTGACATGTTTAGGTGAGGTGTCCCTGCCTGCGGCAGGGGGGTTGGCACTAGATGATCTTAAGGTCCTTTTCAACCCTAACTGTTCTATGATTCTATGATTGTGACAGGGAGGGCATTCACCAATGTTTCCCTTCCTGAATGTTCAGGATTCAGTGATAAACTCTTGAACTATTTAGTAATAGAAGTATTATACTAAACAAATATCAAATTAAAACAAAAAAAACAACAAAAACACCACTTTTTTTTTTTTGCTTCTCCTGTTGACAGAATTCAACAGAGTAATCAAAAGCCCTAAATCACACATGCTCAGTTTGGTCATCAAACTTTGGTACATGTTTAAAAACTAACAAGGGAGAGGGAATTGTGTGGTTTGCCCCCTGTGGCACCCAGCAGTGTTCAGAAGAACACCGATTTCTTTGTAGTCTGTCTTTTCAAGTGCTGAAAACACAAAGCAGTCGCATTTCACTGGATTCGTTTTCTGAAACAATTGTCTTTAAGCCCTTGTAGCTGTTTCTGGTAAAGAAATGAGAGTTCAACAAAGTGCCATGAAGATGATGAAAGAGCTGGAGCACCTTACAGATGAGGAAAGGCTGAGAAAGCTGGGACTACATATAATGTATAGAAGTATCTGAAGGGAGGGTGTAAAGAGGACAGGCTCTTTTCAGCGATGCCCAGTGACAGGACAAAAGGCAACTCTGAAAGCACTTTTTTTTAAATTTTTTTTTCCTTAATGTAACTTGTTCTATTAAGTCTTGGGAAGATAAAAATCTCACAATCCATACAGGTGTAGCTAGGGCACCATTCACTGGCTGCAGCATGAGTGCTGCTTTTCTCATGCTGACTTTTATATAAGTTTGGAGTCTGGAAGTGAGGTCAACCTCACTATCTCTACATGTTTCTAGATTTCAAGTGGGATGCACTAGTCAAATGAAATTAAGTGGTCATATAGAAACCTTTGGCAACTCTTGGCGAAAGCAATTTTTACTACAAGTTCGCTAAGGTGTGTCACCTCTAAAGAACACAAAAAAAGCTGGTAAAGCAGTGTTGCAGAGGCTGAGGTATTGAGACCACTGATATGCTTAAACAAAATTTATTTTACAAAACTGGTTAGAACTCTGTCAACATCTGGTGGAGAACAGATTCTATGATTCTATTTCCCTGCTCTGGAGGAGCCTTCTGTGGCCCTGATCTCAGCTGGCTGCAGCCTTTGGCGGAGGGGGCCGAGGTCTCTCCCGGACCTATGGCACACCGTGCCCGGGAGTGCTTTGCTGCCGGACGCTGTGGCGGCACCCACCTCCCCACCAGCTCCCTGTAAGTCACCCTATCCTCCTCCGGCTCCTCAAGGAAAAAGGGAGATTCCTCCTCGCATCCCCTGCGTCCTGCTCCGTGAAACGCCGGTCTTACCGGTGCTTCCTTGGCCCAAGGCCCGCCTTAACTTTGGAGCATACTAACAAAGCTCTTACCTCCTCTGCTGGAAACCGCTGTTCCTACAGGCTGCCCTTCAGGGACCGGAGAGCGGGGCTGGCGACACGGACACGGAGTGCTTACTGTGGGTTCGAACACTTACTGAAACCACCCTTTTTCCAGAGGGGCTGCCAGCGTACCTCTGGCCAGCGGAGGACGCCGCAGCTCCCGAGAGCGCTGGCCCGGGGACGAAAGACCCTCAGGAAGCATTCCCCACGGGAGGGGGAGAAGGTCTGGCCCGGCCCGGCCCGGCGGACCTGCAGGGGAGCCCTCATCCTGCTCCCGCTGCCACCGTGGCCTGCCCTGCCCACCGGTTCCCTGTGAGGGAGCGCGGCAGCCCGGCCGCCGGCCGCTCTGAGGTGGGCCCAGGCCTCCGCAACCCCCCCGGAGGCCCGGCGGGCGGGAAGCACGTTTGTTACGGGGGAACACGGGTATCAGCTTGTGAAAATCGTAGAACCATAGAACGGTTCTGGTTCTGCAGTGTTTCTGACGGCCCTGCTCTTCCGCTAGTAGACACAGATTAACCCATGGATCAGTGGGGACTATGTCTTTTTCTGATGTAGTCCAGTGTTCAATTTCTCTTACACAAATACAACTTATCAGACCACTTCAAAGACTGTGATAATTAAATTCTGTAAGGTTGGACATGGGAAAATCTGTTTTCGCCTTTTTCCCATAATTGTAAAATACACAGACTGGTTTTTTGGGTGTATTTGCACATCTCTACAGGACATGCATATATACAACAAAAAACATACAAGTTTCAGAAGAACAGATCCTCCTTTTCCGACGAAGAGCATTTACCCTCAGGAGATAAAGGCTGAAGTTCCACAGTACACTGCAAAGTCAGTTACTTACATACTACTAGTGACTTGTTGCGTTCTACTAGTGGCCTGTATCATTGTTTTCTGTTTGTGGCATAGTATTGTAAACCAAGGCTCATTACAGTAATGTAAATCAAACAGTACTTTTGCTTGCCCCCAGTCTTTTCTGGGTCCCACAGTTACAGATACTGTGAGGTTGAAAACTGAAACTATGATCTAAGGGAAAACAAAGCTGAACATCAAAGTAAAGACAAGTGAAATAAAGTGAAGAAAGAAAGGAAGAAACTAAGGACACAAAAGGCAGCTGTCTTTTAGAGTTAATTATAATGGACTGGAACTCATTTCTTACAAGCCTCTTGAAAGCAGTTTGATAATTATAAAAATATTTATAGGCCAAGTTGACTTCCTTTGCTTATTCCTGGGAGACTGTAGATGGTGTATTCTTTAACTAGCTTTGTCTTCTTGCTAGAAACCTCATTATGTTTTGCATGTTTTCTAGTTTCTCTAGTAAAAGATCTAAACCTGATCAAGAGCTTGTTTTTGCAAGTGCTACCAAGTAATTGAAACAGAGTATTCACAGTAACATATTGTTTCGAACTTAATTTCTCAGTGGGATGGGAGCATTATAGATGGCTATTTTTCAACTTGCAGGCAGAGTTGCTAGGTGTTGCAGCAGATGCTTTCATCACGTTCAGACTAGATGCTGTAAGTATTTTATGGTATGTCATATTCACTGTGGTATTCAATCTGGATGCACAAAATCCCCACTCTATGAAAGCATTAAGCAGATTTGCATACAATAAATGTATTCAACTAGAGCAAGTTAAGGTGGATTAAACTAGATTCCTAAATCCACAGTCTCTGCAATCCTAAGTGCTTGTCAGGCTAATTGACTCAGAGACTTGTGGGCTGTCTGCTCCTACTAAGAGCACAGCATTTTTACATCTCAATCAGGTTTTTTGTTGATTTCAGTTGAACCTGTTTTTTTACGACAGACTTTTAGCAGCCAGATTTATTTTCCCTGTCTTTGGTCACTTAGCAAAGATACATCAGCGAGGAGCATAGTTGATCAAGGTCCCTGTGTAGTCAACAAGAAGAAATCATTATCTTTTTATGGCAATTAATACATTAGCTGTTATAAAGTTGCTCTGGGGAAGTACCTTTCTAGTTCTGGTAGCTACAGAGTGAACCTGTGATTCATAGGTTCCTGACTTCAGTGCTACAGTGAGATTTGAAAATGGTATGAAATGCTTACATATTCTTTTACTTGTAATGTCATGTAATGCATCTGCTTTGATTTAGGCATAAAATACTTGCTTCTTGATTTCTGATATTTAAATTACTTGAGATACTGTAGCCCTACTTCGTGCTTCAAGTTTTTAAGGTATTTAATGAAGAACTAAGAATTACGGCTACAACACCTGAAATTGCTGGAAGGAAGCTAATTTATTGCTAAAATTATTGCCCCCAGCTGTCTGGCATTTTTACTAAATTTCTGCTTTTCTTCCATAATTATTTGGCTTCTGTTTTAAACCTTCACATCCTTATTTAAGTTTGCCTTATGAACAAAACATCATTAGCGTACATTAGCCTCAATTATACATGAGGCTAATAAAGCAGTAAGCATTACTTGGACTTCTGTTCAAGCTGTAGTATAGAGGCCAAGGCAAAAGTTAATTTATTTTTACAAGGTGATACCCTTCAGCAAGAGTTAGCATGGAGTAAGGAAGAAGTATGCAGGTAGGAACTACAGAACCACTTCATAACTTTCTAGAGAAATAAATTAATGTATGATCTGTACAATGAGTTAGAACTCCAGGTGAGAGTACTCTTGAAAGGCAGGTATTTTGTGGTGGACTCGTCATTGCTGTTTAAGGTTCAGCATTTATTTCTGAAGTTCAGTGATCATTGCTCCAGACACAGATAGTTTTCATCTTTGATAAAATAAGCCAATACTAGGCCAGGTATGTTGACACTATCTAAGAAAATTGTCTTTCCATAGTGAAGTATCATATGTAGTTGTTGCCATGAGCCCTCCTCTGTAGCAATATGCAGCAAGGTAATCAGTCAGATCAACCCCAAAGCTTTAGCAGTCCATTAAAGTGTGGTTTAAAATACACAACTCTTGCAGTCACCAAGATTTCTGTATACTTTATTTATCCTTTTGAATTACTCTAAGGATTAACTAGTGTTACCATCTTTTATTGTTGGCATGCATAACAAAAGTTAATCAAGGTTGTAATACGACTGTATGAGCACTGAATGTATTTTAGGATTACATTTGTTTTATTCTTGACTGCACTTTTTGAAGAAAAAAAGACAATCTTATGAAGGCAAATGCAGTTCTTTGCAGCACTTTCCTTCTGTTTATATTTAGCACTTCCAGTATTAGGAAATGGGTGTCTTTTTGCACATAACAAAAAACATTACAAAGGCCAGACATCAATACATGGGAGTGATCTCATGACTCCTTCAGGAAAAACAGCTGATTCATATTATTCCACAAGGATAAATCACTCTGACTGTAAAAACAAAATTGAGCCTGCTACAAGGAGGCCCTAATTTTCTTCTTAGAGGATGATAAAGCATTTTAAAGTAAATTCTAATTAGTTCATAGAAATACTTGGAAGACCAATGTCAAAAATAACGAGTTATTCATAAATTGGATATGTTAAGTGCATTGTGACAGCCAGCATTTAAAGTAAATGACCTATTTTATATATGGTACATGTTGTAACAGCCTCCTCCTCCAGCTAAGCAATCCATTAAACTCTTCAGTGTATAGTCAGTTGGATCACTTGCATACTGAGACAGTCATATTTCTAATAAAAAGTAATTGGACAATGCAATAGGATAGAAATGTAGATTTTTTTTT
Organism: Pezoporus flaviventris; assembly: GCF_033815535.1. Lineage (NCBI taxonomy): Eukaryota > Metazoa > Chordata > Aves > Psittaciformes > Psittacidae > Pezoporus > Pezoporus flaviventris. Next base: position 19,399,454 of record NW_026892573.1, read on the forward strand.
TTATACCATCAGATTAATTTATTAAAATGATTTTACAGACATATGATTTCTTAAAGCATTATTTAACTTCAGAAGCTTCAAGTATGCCTATAATTAAATGACGAAAAGTTCTTTCACAGTAGCAAAATATAAAAAGCCCCCTCAGCTACATCTGTTACGCAGATGCTGTAATGAAAACAGGAAACGAGTGAAGTAGTGGAGAGACAGGCTGAAAGCTGCATCCAGTAAGGCCTTCTGAAATCAAAAAAAAGAAAAAAAGATACTTTGAAACTATTAGAATCAAGACTCAAAGTTGGGATGGAAAGCGGCTGAGGCCAGTGGGAACAGTGCAAACACGGAGGCCACAAGCTTACTTCTGTGTTTTACATAAGGTAAAGCTGGTAATTTGGAACTGAATGATGACAGAACACTTCTGCTTTAAGTAATCATTATATATCCTGAGGAGAACCACACTTTCAAAGGTCTGTTTATCTTTCTCTATATAATGTCTGCATTAAAACAATACCTCATGTATAGTCATCATTTTAGGTGACCTTGTGTGTAAATGATAGAATTAGGATAAGCAGATAAGACATAAACAGCTGTGTGTCACATGGAGGTTTGCACCCACAGTGGTTTTCACAGACCTAAATAAATTGATTTTAAACTGGTTTTAATTACACTGGTAGGACTGCTGTGTGCTGATAGGGCATCAGTTAGGCCTCAGTTTCTGTGTTTTGACATAGCCAGAGGGCTTTTAGTGTGCATCATCTACTTACATATTGTGCAATGTATAAGTGTGTTAACAAACATTACTGACTGATTAAGGTAGTGAGGCAAGTCAAGAAACCAAAACAAAATTATATAAAGAGCCAGATTCTCATTTGCACTTACATAATTGAAAATGCTTGATGAAATTAAGGACTTACAGCACTGTCTGGAAGAAAATTGGCCAACAAACTGATTTTGTGAAAAACAGTATTTTTTTTTTCACAAAAGCAGAGAAAATTGAGCTTATGGACTGGAAATGTTGTGTTCTGGAAATACAAATGGCATAGCAGGAATGAAGCAATTTCCCAAAATGTAGTTCTGTTTCTGCAGCACACCTAGAACTGGTTTTATAGAGTTGGACAGCTATTACGCATATAAAGTTCTTCAGCCTGTAATGCCTTGATCAGCATTATGGAATAGATTTTTCTGGATGGAAGGATTAATTTCTTAGTATTTGGAAAAACTCTTTTATGCTGTGTGAGATGTCAGCACCTGGAATGCCAAAATGGCGGTTCCTTAAGCTTGAGCAAAGTCCATACAGTTGCAATTTTGTTGCATCATTTAACAAGGGCCTGTAGAGTAATTTTTACACATCCATTATATAAGCATATATATATTACTGAAGTATCTACTTAAAATACTTCCATCTAAAAAAACCCAAGCAAACTACTCTAGAGTAGGTTGCTCCAAGCCCCATTCAACCTGGCCTTGAACACTGCCAGGGATGGGGCACTCACAGCTTCTCTGGGCAACTTGTGCCAGTTCCTCACCACCTTCATGGGGAAGAATTTCTTCCTAATGTCTAATCTAATCTCCTCTCTGCCAGTTTAAAGCCTCCCTTGTTCTGTCACTACACGTCCTTGTAAAAAGTCCCTCTCCAGGTTTCCTGTAGGGCCCCCCTTTAGGCACTGGCAGCTGCTCTAAGGTGCCCCTTGAGCCTTCTCTTCTCCAGGCTGAACAGCCCCAGCATTCTCAGTCTGTCTTCATAGGAGGTGCTCCAGCCCTCTGATCCTTCTATACATAGCCGCATATTCTTATCATCCCTCCTTCTTTGCTTCAAGCACACATGGTATAAAGCACCTAAGGCAAATAAACAAGCTCAGATCTTGCATGTTGTCTGTTGTATGGCAAAATGGATGTGTAGAATGAGGAGCTGTTTTGGATGTAGCAGCAGGAAATCTGCAGGGCAGACAAGGGTGTAGTCACTTTGCATCACGTTTTTTGTGGATACATACACAGTAGTGAGGGAAGAATGAGGGAGCAGGGAGAGAAGCTATGTGCACCTTTAAAGATATCACTGACATTATTCACTATAGTGCTCTGAAAGCTGACATGTACTTAAAAGTGTTGTGGGCAGGACAGATGATGAGAGCGTTTGTTACGTGAACAACATGGTAAGTCTTCTCATATAATCAGGATACAAGTAAGATTTTGAATTGTGTTGGGAAGAGAACCTAAATGCTCATTTTGCACACTTCCCAGCTTCCTCGCTGAGGCTTCACTCTTCAACCTACCTGCTGAAATGATGAGTTTTATTTAATGCTAATATTAAAGTGTCATCATTAAGTGCTAATATTAGGTAATCTCTCCCCAAGAGCTGTTTCAGGCTGTCTACAGGTTCCACAAGACACCACAGCTGCCACACACGGTTGCTTTGAATTCACAGGGGTGAAAGTAGTAGTCAGAACCTAAAGAGTCATCACTTCCCAATCATGCAACCAAATTCCGCCCAGGCAGATTTTGGAATTGCCCATTTACGAAAGCAACCCTTTGTCATTGAAGAATTACCACTTGTACACGCATGGAGTAACAACATTCATGAGGAGTACAATTAGTGACGATGTATAAGAGCACATTATCCCCTGAAAATATGAAACCTAGCTTTTCAGTGCATTCAAAAAAATACAGTGTTGAATGCTTTGTATAAACTCAGGAGTTTCACAGTAGCATAGAATAGTGACCTAGTTAATTCAGAGTTACTGAGAAAATGATTTTGGGTTGTTTTATCTGTAAGAACAAAAGGAGTTTTCAGATCTGCACTCATGAAGGCTGACATCCTTTTTAAGTATCTCACCAGGTGACCTGTTCAATAAGATTCCTATTCATGGGACAGCTTCTTGCTGATGGAAAAGTTCAGTCAAGGTACATAATTCAAATTGGTTTACCTGCCAATGCTTCACTTTTTCCACAGTTCATACTCCCGAGGACATTTCTCCAACAGATGGTTCAACAGCAAAAAGCCCATTTCAAATAAGTATGTTCCCATTTAAAAACTCTTCTCCTATCATACTGGATCACAGACTCATTTTTCTTAGAAATTCTCTTTTCCAAATGTAAATGTTTACTGTTACTAAGATGCATTCCAAGGATAAAGAAAAAAAAACCAACCAACTTGTCTCACTTATTTCCATTTTACTATTACAGTAAATACATTCGAGGCTCATGAATACTGATCTACCTTACCATCAGTAGCAGCATTAACAGCATTTCCATCCAGGTTTTATTTTTCTATTCTTCTACAAGGAAAGTGTGTACCTATAGAGGATACATTTTGCAAACCATTTACTTTCTAATTTTGACTTCTAAAAATTAAGGCATTACTGGAGTAAAAAGAAAAGCAGTCGCTGATGGTTGCTATTTGGCTATATGAGGCTTTGCACTGATGACAATTATCTCAAGAATGTTAGATTACTCAAAACAGATCTCACAGTAACAGGACTGTGTCACACGGATTTTGACAGTGTTTTGGAGACACTAAAATTTGTTAATAGGTCAAACTGGTTTCATATGTTTGTCAGCTAACTGGCTTTCACTGCTACAGGGGCTTACAAGTAATGTAAGCAGGTTTAAAGTACATTTACAATATCTACCTGCATTTTCATTTGCATTTCAATCAGCTTTAACAATGAAAATGTACAGACACTCAAAATTTAGGCACTAAATACGGCATTAACAGCATTGCAGAGGAATAATTTTTTCCTCTGAAGTTAGACTTTCCTGAGACAATCATATTAATATTAATGGTTCCCCATTTGCTGGAAGTAAAAAACCTAAACTGCAGCCCAGCATGACAAAATATTTAAATGAAGCAGCAGTAACTCATGATGGAGGGAAAGGATCTGTCATCTGCTTTTATGCACTATTCATTCATATGTCACCTAGGAGTTCTAGTATTAATTACTGCAAAAATGCCTAAAGAACTTCCTCTACAAGAAGCATGAGAAATATTTCCAGAAATGCTACCAGATTTTTTATGTCTGTGCTTTTTGTTTAGTCCTTACCTACCTGCCATTCTGTAATTGCTTGGTAGGACTTTTCTCCCTTTCCTAAGTGTCATTCAAAAGAGTATGTGCTCTGTCAGTTAAGTTTCATCTTCAGAGAACAAATCACTGTACCCCAGGACGACAGTTCTTCCCCACAGAAAAGCCAGGATGCACTTTCGGTGCCAAGGATCAACAGAAATTTATGTCAGCTTCATGAAAACATAATCACATGAAAACAAAAGATTCATCTTGCAGTGTTGACATTAACTTATAAAACAAAGACAAAGCATAAAAAAATGTGGGAATACTGTACAAATAAAAATCACTGAAATGCTAATTAGAACAGAAATCCTTCACTATACTCCTGTAAAAAGCATAAGGTGCAAACTAAGGTAATGTCAGAGTATGCCAAATTTTATTCACATTTTTATATATAAAGACGATTCTGGAAGATTTATTAAACATACTAGCACGGCTGTTACTTGAGTGGATTCTCCTATTACCTGTATTCATTGACTATCCAATTACAGTAGGTATTTTTATTTAAGGAGTAATGTATTCTGTGCAATCAGAATGGGATTTTTGTGCTCAAAATACAACTTCAGTGTTTCCGACAAGAGTTTACTGCAGATATAGAATGACTGTTAGAGGCTTTAGAGGCATATTTGGTATGCTGAGCTTCATTGTACAGTCAGTCTATTTTATCAAGGAAGCCTGAGCTACAAAAGCTAAATATTCATTGTTTCATACTACTAACAGTATTATAAAAATAAAATACCAACATAATTTAATTTACAACAGGAAAAAAAAGCAGCGGTACTATACTTGACTCGAAGTTTGTATCTATATAAAGAAACATCCATTTAACTAAGCTAAAAACCAAAAAACCCAACCCCAAGAACCCTCAGCTCCTTAAACATTTGGTTCTTAGGTTTTCTTTTATATTCACTGTAGCATTATCTTTCAGGTATAACCCCCCTTTTGAAATGTACTTTAGGTAGTTATTGCATGACTCCTGGTTTTTAGATCATCCATTCTGCACGGTCACGTAACCATACAGAATTATTACACACAAGGCTCCAGTGATGAATCTCAGGCTTTACAATTATAACACACCCAGTATGCCCAAGCAAAGTTCTTGCAGATCACAAGAAACATCAAACCCCTGCTTCATGCCTTGTGCTGTATGGTGAACATAAGTGGACAAAAAGTATTTTCTTGGTAACAGGTTATTGAAGAAAAAAAATCTCCAGAACATCTGCCAAACACTGATGAGTAGAAGCCTCATGGTTGCTCCTGCTCTAAGTTTAAACTGTGAAATACCGACTCAAACTGTTATGACACTTGCTGCATAGAAATAAGTTTCTTCTAAAAACGTGCTGGATCCTTCCAAGTCACACCCAAGGTTTCCATCCAAAAAAGAGTTGGCTCAGATTTTTGGGATCCATGGCCTGCTGTATGAGGAGGTTCACCTGTCCTCCCACACTGAGCACTGTTCCATCCTCAACACCTTTCAGCTTCTCCTGAAGTCTCAGCAGAACACGCTCAGCCACTTTGTTAAAACTCTGGTCATCTCTGCTGACAGAATGAAAAACCAGAAAAACAAGTGCACTTGGTACGGATCCTGATCAACATTCAATAGGAAACCACAAAGCAAGGTGATGGGGCAGGGGGCACGTGGTAAGAAAGAAATCTTGCACCTGGCTTTTCTTTTACATTCTTGTGGATCAGCATTGAGTGTGGAGTTCATGTCAGCCTCATCCTCTGGTCGCTGCTGCAAATACAAAGCTTTCAAGGGGTTGATGGTCCAGTGGAAAAGAGGATCATAGAGCAGCACCTACATGGTAAATAAACATCTATTTAATTTAAATCGTTCATTTCAGCTAGTTCAGTACCCAAGCAGGAAGAGAGACACTCCTAATGCTCACACTAATCACAATATTAGGAGATGTTTTGGGGTTTGGGGTTTTTTCTTAATCCCATAGAATTGAGCTAAATTGCTTGGTAGACAATCCAACAATTAAATTCCATCTGACCATCTGCAGGTACTGGTGTTGTTCACCCCTGACTCAGTTTTGCCACTCAGTCCCATCTCAGCAATGAAAAGGTCATTTTTTAATGCACTAAAGACCATAATTAGTTTTTAATGCATAGTATAAGCTGCTTTTAAAAACTAATTCTCTTTGTGACTTATGCAAAGAGGATTTAATTCAATTGGCACTGCTCATGCTAAGAATGTTGCACCATGGCTAGAAGCATTTAGATACTGAACAGGGAAAACTGCATATGCCTGAAAAAAAGAGTTCCCATAGAAAATGCAAACTGGTCATAATTTTACTGAAGATTACATTCACTCACAAATCTGGCCAACACTACTGCACTCAAATTCAATAAAACCTCCCTACATAAATATTTGGTATAGCAATGCATACGAAGACAAAGAGATGAAACTAAAGATATTCTGGCAGGTTACTATCAAAAAGAATGACAAAATGCTCACCTCTACAATAGTCAGCAAAGCTTCTTGGTTATTTCTCATTACGGCCATTGTTTTCTCACAGCATCTAGAAAACATTTTACTGTATTTTTAGGTTCTTTTTGTCAAAAAAGAACAGTATTTTTATCATTTAAATTATGGATATTTGTACCCTTTTTAAAGGATTTCTAACATATGAGTAACTTCTCTGATACTTCCAGTTTTGAAAAGGAAAAAAAAAAAAAAAGGAGAAATTTAGAAATGTAAGACCAGAAGGAGACTGGGTAGTTCATTGATTATATTCCCTATGGGAAAACGATTACCTGTTTCACTATCTCGATATGTTTCTACCTGCAGAATTAACCACCAAGTTAACACAGATCCTTGGCTGAAGGAAAGCATGTGAGAGACTTGTGGGGCTGCTCTACACGAAATGAGCAGATCCAGTGGGCAGACATTAAGCTATTTCTGAAATCTCTCCAATGAGTTTAGTTACCAAAGTGGTAAGTAAAATTTTACATGCATTCCCGAGCAATCTAAACTTGCGGAAGGAATACGAAACTCTGCCTTATGGGACAGGTATTCCAGTTAAAGATGGATTAGGCCTCCCATCTACTTCAGGATAAGAACACACCCAAAAAAGGTAACTGACTGTGTTCACACCCAATCCTGAGATGACTTGTTTATGCACTTACACCTACACTGTTAGTTACCAGCCAGTCTGGCTGAGGCAGAAACAGTATCTGCACCAGTGCCTTTCATACTGCATTTACTTCAGCTGGAGCCAAACAATTCATGTTTTTCTATATCATGGGACACAGGTTTCAAAAATAACATGAAATTATGAATTTGACAGCATCATGTTTAGAATATAAGTGGTAGTGACTGTCCTTCACAGGACAAAGGTATATTAGGAACCACTTGTTAACGGTAATTACTACCATACAAAGACAATACTTACACTATGTACTTTTTCAAAGACATGAAACCTGGGGTTTGCAAGCACTATGTTCATGAACATCAGGGATGTCCTGAATGAGAGAAATGTTCTGCTTTTTAGGGCTCTCTTGGGTCATTTCCCGGAGATAGGGTGGAATTTGACAGAAACTCAGCCCTTTTGGGATGTTTCTGGTTTGCAGCTCAAACCTGTCGTGGGATTTATATTTTGCACTTGCAAAGTGATATCAAATATATGATCCAAAAGAGGAAAAAGACTTCAGGATACAGAAAAATGAACAGAAATAAGAGATAGAACAAAATGGTTCAAAGAAATAGTTCTGAATAGATAGTATAGTTCTGAAAGAAAAAAAATCTGGCAGTCTAGATCAAGTGACGAAATTTAGCTGTAGAACCTTTGGAAGCACTGAGCCATCCTTGAATTCCACAAGAGGGTGACAATAACCCATTAGTTAGTGAAGAATATTAGGAGTTGGGTAACAATAATGAACTTGCAATTGATCATATAAATAAGAGCATAAGAGTTGAAGTAACATTTAGCTTGGATACCATCAGCAGAATGATATCCAAGGCACAAAAACTATTTAACATGTCACAATCCTAACGCCAGGTGCTCTGCTACCTCCTCCCCACTGTGTGATACAGGAGCACTTACCTTCTGAAGACTCCTTCTACGCCAGTAATACCCATTCCATCCACAATGTCCCTGGTTAATCTAAATGGAACAGTCTCTGGTGTGGGAAGGATTTTACCTTGCTCAAAAGCAACCCCTAAATGAAAGGATAATAAATGTTTTTAAAAATGTTAAAGTACAGAAAAAAATACAGTCCTCTTGCCTGTTCCACTTACCCAAATCTATATGCACTAGTTCTGCTGTTTGTTCATCTATCAAGATATTCTGAATATGTCTGTCTCCAAGTCCAAGGATGTAGCCAACTAAAACAAAAAGGTAGGTGCTGAAACCATAGTTACATACCATAAAAACAGAGGTAAGATTTAACAGAGAGGATTATTAGGATCACAGTAACACGTGCAAACAAATTAAAACTGCGAATATTTCTTCACCCATGTATACGTATTACTCCAGTAAAGAGCAAATGCCATTCCACAAATCCAAAAAGAAAAGGTTAACTGGATGCAATTGCAAGAAGGTTATTCTCATACAGACATGTATTGTTTTGGCTACTCCACAGACTTCTTGCCCATTTGTCTCCATGGATAGGTTAAGCAAACAATTTCACAGCTTTCAGAAAAACCCAACAAATCAAAGGCATAAAGCAAGTGCACAACAAATTAGGGTTTGTTATTATTACTGTACTGCAATTTGTGTTTGCTACTGGTTTCCTATTAGCTGATGGGCACAGAGAGCAGTAACATTTCCTACAAAAATCTTTCATCTCAGTTCTGCTAAACTGTTGATTTACTTCAAAGTAAAAGATTAAGCTTTTCAACTCAGTTAAAATATTTGAGGCTACAGATGAAATGAATAAATGATAAATCGAAACATCAGAGTTAGGTAGAAACTTTAAAAAAAACCCAACTAGAACCTAGAAATACAAACCACCAGAAATACAAAACCGATAAACACAGAATTTCATTCTGTATTTCTACTGCAGAAAGGGAGGGTGGAGAGAAATTAATCAGAAATCTTCATTACCAAAATAATGCTGGTGTTCTTGCTAGCTTTTTTTGCCCCTTGCTCCTCCTTTGCTTACGTGTGACAAAAGCAGAACAGCCATTACCTTGGAAATGGTATAAACCCCTTGTTTACATAATCTAAAAAGCTAGTGTTAATAATCTAGTATCATACCTATAGAAGATGTTGCCACACTGCGGGTATACGCCAGTCGTTTTTCAAACCACACAGCTGGATCCAGGAATTTTTCCATGCAGAAATAACGAAACACAGGTTGGAAATTCTCACAGAGTTCCATGAAGATGATGTATTTCTCCTCAGAGCTTTTCTTTTGTGCAGCCTTTAAACACGTAAGAAATATTTTCCCCATGACTGACTGCTCTGGAAGGCAACCACCTCTTCCTTTGAAAGGACTATGCTCCTTTTTTTCTACTCCCCTCCATCAAATGCTGTTCTCAGTCCTTTCTCTGACCTATGCATTACTGTCTTTTTTACAGCAATCACTAATGCACCTATCACATTTACTAAACAACTCTGTTTTCATACATAACTCAGAGGCTACATGGAAAAAACACATTCCTTTTTCTTTGGTTGCAGTTGTATGTACTTTATGCGCATGTACAGGTAAATGCATCTTGTTGGGAGCTATTTCCCTTTGCAACTCTGCTGGTACCTTTGCCTATCTGATAGTTTCACGTCACTGGGAGAATGTCGCTCTCACATGCACAAGCTGCACAATGCCAAAATTAAATATACTTTTATCCTGTTAATAGTATACAGATATAAAAGGAAATAATTTCTTGCACCATCATGGCTTTATAAAGTAACAGGCAAACCTGTCTGCAATTTTCTTAATGTCTGGTGAGGTGGTTTGTGGAACTAAACTAAACTAAAAGTCTGAAGATCTCTTAATTGTCTATCTATGCCACTGGTCACACTATAGTACATTGAAAGAATAGTATATAATTCTCCATAAATTTCAGCCCCCAGTAAAGAATGAGCTAGCTATTTTATTACTTTTGTAGTTGTTATGACTCACCATCATCATTTTCTGACAGTGAGAGCTGGAGTAATCTTTTGGCCTGTATCTCTTGTGAGCTCCCTCTTTGACATCCACAAGGAAGTTCCCGATGGGTGTTGTTCTTGAGCACCACTCAAGAACACCACTTCTCTGAGACAGGGGAACCACCTGTGAAAACAAAACCACTGCTGCATCAGGGAGGGTCATACACTCCACCGTGAATATACATACTGCAAAGCATGGATGTGTATTTCTGGGGCTTTTTAAAAAGGCAAAAGACCAAAACATACAGCTGACCACAATACATGTTTTAAATACACATGTATACACATTTAAAATACACTCAAGGTTTTTCTCCCAAATACTTGCATTTTTTTCCTGGCACAGAGACCCTTCCACTGCCTACTTGACTACAGTATTTCTACTCAATTTGCATGTTTGTATCAGTATTTTAGATGACCTCAGAGTGCCCAGAGCTTGCCACGTGTGACTGCGATCATACAAGCATTGTGCGAACAAACACATAGTACCTGCGTGAACATACTAGGCTCATCTCTGCTTCCCACCCTTCATAACCGCCTGTAATAGTTACCTCAATTGCTGTAGCAAACAGAACTGGCCAGAACAAAGAATCTCCTGTCCTAAGAGAAACAGCTACTGACGGTTCCTTCAGTTTTCTTATGAAGGTCTCTCTTATCATAGAATCATAAAATAATTAGGGTTGGAAAGGACCCTAAAATCATCTAGTTCCAACCCCCCCCGCCGTGGGCAGGGACACCTTACGCTATGCAACACCCGTTCTCTTTTTCCCTGCCCCCATTCATTTTTTCACACATAGAAACCTGAGTCTTCATTGAAAATTATTCAAGAAATGTGACTCTAACTCCACCTGTGAATTCTTAAAACTAAGCCAGCAATTCAGAATAGCTCCTTCAGAGATTCTGGAGAGCACACTTCCCATTTGTCAAAGACAAGAGCTTTTACTTAGAGAGTACTTATTCAGAGGTCACCTTCACAGCTATTATTATAATCCAAGCACATAAAAAGGAAGGAGGAGAGGAAAGTTCCTGTTCAAACACATTTTCTGCATTCACCATAAGAATTTATTGCTGTATTTCCAATTCCAATAAAAACAGTTCTGCAACTCAAATTCTGCATGAACAGACCCTAGATGGCTCTTCTGGATTTTCTGGATTCAACTGTAAGGCATACCACAAGACTAAGATTAATTATTAATTAATCAAGGAATACTGCAAGACTAAAATTAATGAGAATTCGTAAACAACTTGTATGCTCAAGTAGCAATTTACAATTCAAGGACAGTGCCTGCTTTAATTTCTTTTCAATTATAAGTTAATTTAAAGACAGCTTTGAAGAATATTGAAATATATATTAGGCATTAGAATTTTTTTCTAAGGATTTGGGAAAAAATTGTAATAATTATTTTAATGACTAAATTGTACTGTTTATTGCATACTTTAAGGAGTAGTGACTATGTTAATAACATAAATAAATACACTTCATGTCAAAAAGAGGAGACTGAGGAAATATGCTTTTATTGGTAGTGCTTATTCCTCTGCTGCAGTAGCTGATCATGGTTACCTTGTATCTTCGGATGGTTAATTTTCTCTTGCGTGTTTCAGTGTTTTGCTGGAGCAATGTGTTGCACATCTGGAAAACCTGTTGCATAACAGCATCTTGTCTCAAGTCATCATGCCCCTTTAGAGTAAGCAGAAAAAGCAGTTAAAGAACACTTCCAGCATTCAACTGCTTGTTCAGTAACTTTAGAAGAATTATTTAAAAAAAAATCCACAAACCCCAATTTACTTTTCCACTTAAATCAGTTGTAATAAAATGTTATTAACATTTTTTTTTTCTCTTTGTTTTTCTAATAGTGCTCAGCTCCTTAAGTGGAACCATTATCACCTTAAATCATTGCCTTTTTCTTCTGTTTTGGACAAATGCTATTTGACTAAGGTTTCAGTCACCCCACCTGCTCCGGTACCCTTCTGAAAACCAGGTGTTTCATTCACAACATTCAGCAATGCAGCACACAGGTGAAGAGGCAGCTGTTGCTACTGCAGCTCTGATTACTGGATGCAGATGTAGCAATGCTTGCCTCTCTTGACAACTTTCAAAACTACCCATACTAAACAAAAAAGCAGAATTCTCCAAGCAGCTGCTGAATCCTTACATTCAAAGACAGATAGAATAAAATCAACTCCATTTCAAAAGGTCTCACTAGTTGAGACATGACCACACAAGTTGCAGGTCTGGGAGTTGTCAGGTAAGCTACTGTATATTACATACATTGTTGAAAAAATAGTTACAAAAATATTATCATTCTTCTTCTATGATTATTTATATTAAATTGTTATATTACTTATTACTACCTTGTAATTTCCTTTACTAAAGCATTCCTGAACTGAGAAAACTGAACTGTGAAAAGCCTCCTCATGGCACAGAATTCATACAGATGACAGAACCTACCTTCACCAACTGCCTCCTTTCTTTACCATCTGATCCTACACAATCTATTATTTTAGGCAGATTCACGCCTCCTGCTAAGTGAAATTCTGGCTTAAAAGACTTTATTGTCACCAAATTTTCATATTGTCCTGTGGGATCCACCTGAAATTATAAATTAGTTTAAAATTAATATAAAATCACTAAATGGTTTGGGATGGAAAGGACCTTAAGATCATCTAGTTCCAACCCCGGTGCCACTGGAAGGGGAACCTCACACTAGACCATATCACCCAAGGCTCTGTCCAAACTGGCCTTGAACACTGCCAGGGATGGAGCATTCACAACTTCCTTGGGCAACCCATTCCAGTGCCTCACCACCCTCACAGTAAAGAACTTCTTCCTTATATCCAATCTAAACTTCCCCTGTTTAAGTTAAAACCCATTACCCCTTGTCCTATCACTACAGTCCCTGATGAAGAGTCCCTCCCCAGCATCCTTACAGCCCCCCTTCAGACACTGGAAGGCTGCTATGAGGTCTCCACACAGCCTTCTCTTCTCCAGGCTGAACAGCTTCAACTTTCTCAGCCTGTCTTCATATGGGAGGTTACCTCCATTTCTCTCAGAGAAAGTTGTAGGAAGTTGTTTGCAAACCTCATTAGAATAGTAGGTGTTAAATATTAATATAAGCACTGCATCATCTATAAGGATAATACCCACAAAGACTACAAAAATATACTGAACAAAGGAGTGAGCTTGATTCCTCTTTGTTTTCCTGGTAGGGAGGACACGGTGCTGCAGACAGCCAAGCTCTAACAGAATCTCAGCATGTCCCAACTGGCTTTTTCCCAAGAAAATGTTCATGTACGGTTGGAGGGCATTAAGTTTACATTAGGCTGCAGATGGACCCAATCTACAATCCTAAAACTGTTACAGTCTACAGGATCCGTATTTAATCTGTGGCCTGAGGGACTTCAGGGAAGTTTGGCTGCATAACATTTGAATTTTAGGTGCCTGGCCCAAAAAGCATCTCCACACTCCTGAAAATGGTATGTATCCTCAGTAGAGTGTGGGGCATCTGAGTGCCTATACACTCATCCCACCAAACACTTAAAATGGATTATTTACCATTACTGAATGGTAAAAACATAAGCTGGCCATTTAGGAACAGAAGAAGCATATCTATTAATTCTCACTCCTTTCTGAACAAACTCTGAGCTAGCACATACAAACCAGGATATTCACATTCCAAAATAGTCTCTGTGATTCAGGTAGCCCATCACCCCTTCTGACAATGAAAAATTAGTCAGTGATAATAGTGGCAAAGCCATCTTCATACAGTAAGGCACAGTAAAACACTATCCATCAAATATGATACTTAAGGTCAAAGTATTCTAAAGTCTAAGGAAATAGGATACTTAAGGTTAAGGTATTCTAAAAATCTAAGAAAATCACCTCACCCTCATCTCCCACCTGACAGGAAAGTAGCCCTGGTTTGCTGCCCTACAACAAACGCAGGAATTTGATGAAGCGACAGATGTCCTGACTACCACTATAAAAAAATTGAAGTTGATTCTACAATTTGGCATTATAGTGTATATTTATTTCAGCTTCAGTCACCTTAATTTCCATGGTAGGAACCACAACATCATCCAAGTCCTTCAGTTTAACAATTGGCTGGTTAGCAGGAATACTTATTGCTTCTGTAATTAAAAGGAATTCATGTTTTTAAATTCAGAACTACAAACATACATCAAAGTTCACAAATACCATGGATTTTGAGACCCAGAACCTCACTGCATACTTATGTTGAGCTGACGAAGATGACCACAGACAACAAGAGTTGTCTGGAGTTTCATACTTGGCGTATGAACCTCACAGTGCAAGTAATTACTATGACTTTTAATCCAGACTAAGTTTATCAAAAACAGGACACAGTGCTAGCACAGTACCTCCTTTAAATAAATATCAGTATTTAGAAATATACTTTTAAATAAAAGAAAATATAACTTCTCTACTAAAAAAAAAAATGTTTTTCCAAGACTTACTTCTTTCAGATTTCCATGGCGTAGCATCTATATTTGCTAATATGATGTAAGCATCACAAAGTGCTTCAGTATGTCTAACCATACGAGCTCTCGTTTTTCTTACGATATTGATTATATTGCTAGCGGCCTCCATTCTGTCCTAGAAAACCCCAATGGAATACAAACATCAGATCTTGCAAACTACACCTTGTAATATTAAAGATGCATCATAACATGCAGTCAAACAAGTAAAATTGAGACACATCCCATGAAAACAGTGAACATTGTAATAATGGGCAGCCCTTTGCGATGTGAATAGGAATAAAGTGAAGAAATGTTCTGTGCTGTCTAATCTGAGATAATGAGTGAAGTAAAATATTACTGGGAATGGAGACAGTGCACATCTGTCCAGACAATGTGCAAAAAACCTGCAAAAAATTCTTTAGGAAGAGGGACAAGCAGTTTTGGGTGTTCTTCCACCATCTTTCTGTTTCCATTGTTTCCTCCCAACTGGAGAAAAAGCCTGTATGCAAAAGGCAAAAATCTGACCGTGTATCCCTTCTGTGCCTAACTCTGAGACACTTGCTGGAGATGAGTGTAATCCTACTCCTAAAGAGTGGGACCACAAAAAACAACAAATCTGAGAGCAACATGAAAAAGGCCACATGAAAACATGGTGAAAAATTGTATCGGGGCAGGGAAAACGGTAATGACAAACAACCATGCCAGGTCTGTAGAGATGGGGTAAAGAAGGGGCATTAATCTAAATATGAGATGATTCCAAAGACAGGTTCCAGCAAAAATTAAGCCCTAACAACTTTAACGTGAATCCATAGTTTGGTATAACCCATCATCATGGCTTTTAACATAAAAATGTCATATAAAGGAATGAAAGATACACTGCACAAGATTAAATACTTAGAACAGCTGTTATCACTCAAAGCAGAAAAAATACTCAATTCAGTATTATTTTGTGTATTTTTAACAATAAACCCACTTAAGTCTTTGTTGCATCCAAAATGCCTTTTACAGAATCACACATCAAGGACATTTATCACAAAACTCTTTGCTGTTTTTTGCAGGAAATGTTAAATATGTTTTGTTCAATCCCATAATTACTCCTTTCAATAATAATGACCAACGCATGCATAAAAGTAGGTTTTCTTATTATTAAAGCACTTTTTTCCTCCTACTACTCTTTCTTAAAAAATAAAATGAAAGGACTGAATCTCATTGATAGAATAGAAATTTTTGTAGTCACCACATCAAGCTGGGAGATATCTTTCGGTGCATTTTTCATTAACTCATTTCTTCTTACTGCATTTCGTTTTGTGAAGAGTTCATCTTTGTTAGCATTTGACAAAGCTAGTATTATAAACAAAGTATGATGGGGATGATCCAGTGAAATTCTAGCTATTAGCTGTGGAGAAAAACAGTAAGATCCCATTATTGAAAACTGTGAAGAAAAAAAAAAAAACCACATTAAAAATTATCAATTCCTTTGAACTTCTAAGTTTCCTAATAAGAAATAAGAAGTAAAACTTAGATTGCATTTCCACAGCTAAAATATGTTCACAGCATACTCCTATACCTGCATATGACTATTCTTAAACAACAAGGAAATCAATTAAGTAGCAAGAAAAATGTCCCCAGTCCTCTTCCCTCTATACTGATTTTGCAGCACTCATTGTTAATACACCTTTATCACCTACATAACTCCTTTAGCTGTAATTGCACAAAGGAAGATATGTATCATTTAGAAGTATGCATGATGAAGCCAATTAACTTATCTTTAGCTACAACAAGCATAAATTACATTATTCAGAACTTCATGAAATCCTAGACCACCCATCAACTTGGTTCCCATCCGAGCAGCCAGCTGGTACATCAGAGGCAAGAACTTGTATGAAGGGATCTTCTTTGCATTTTTCTGTAGTAGAAAAAAATGAGTTAGAAAGCTGTACAAAACACAAAAACCCCTGTAATCACAAAATACCAGGTAAGGGCTAGCAATTTTGGTCTTGCTTTCTTTTATAAGCTGGGAATATTCATTGCTGTATGACCAAATGGCAATCCAGTGAGTATCACATCATCTTGGTCTGTGTCTCCTAAATGCTGCAAGTCCTTAGTAAGAAAACTATTTTCTATTCTATCAGAGCAGAGCTTAGATATGCTGATTCAGAATTCATTTCCAGATTCTTTGTGGCAAGAGACAATCCTAACTAACAAGTACAATATAGTTTAAGACATGGAATAATTGTTCGTCAAAAATATGAGTAAAGAAACACTTTCTATTTTTCAAAGTTAATTATAACACAAAGCAATTATACAGACCTCTGTTATAAACAATCATTCAGATTAAGAACTATCAGATTTCCTGCATGATTCTAGAAATGATAGAACCAGCTTAAGAACTGGCCCTACACCAGGAACTTTGCTGGTCCCTGGCTACTATGTTATAGAGACACTCTGAAAGTATATCCTTTCACCTAATATTATGTACAATATTAGCTAGAACAAAGTTCTAAAGGATGCTGGAAGATGATCGTCTTCCAAGGTTTGTAAAGAACAAGGTGATAACCGTGAATTACAGCTCTTTGATGAAAAACTAACTGATAAGCAATGACTGAAAAAATTAATTTTTGAAGGAAAAGTTAAGGAGATACACAGGAAAGCATACTGCACAGCACTGTATTTCATCTTCTAGAAACAAGGAGGACAAGAAGTTATGACCAGTAATGAGTGGTGTCCCTCAGGGGTCGGTGTTGGGACCGGTCTTGTTCAACATCTTCTGCTGACATGGACAGTGGGATTGAGTGTGCCCTCAGCAAGTTTGCTGATGACACCAAGCTGTGTGGTTTGGTTGATACCCTGGAGGGAAGGAATGCCATCCAGAGGGACCTTGACACGCTTGTGAGGTGGGCTGGTGCCAACCTTATGTAGTTTAACCATGCCAAGTACAGGGTCCTACACCTGGGTGGGAGCAATCCCAGGCACAGCTACAGGTTGGGCAGAGAAGAGATTCAGAGCAGCCCTGCAGAGGACTTGGGGGTGTTGGTCAGTGGGGAAATGAACATGAGCAGGCAGTGTGCGCTTGCTGCCCAGAAAGCCAACCGTATCCTGGGCTGCATCAAAAGGAGCATGACCAGTAGGTCGAAGGAGGTGATACTGCCTCTCTACTCTGCTCTTGCGAGACCTCACCTGGAGTATTGTGTGCAGTTCTGGTGTCCTCAACATAAAAAGGACATGGAACTGTTGGAACAAGTTCAGAGAAGGGCCATGAGGATGATGAGGGGACTGGAGCACCTCCTGTATGAAGACAGGCTGAGAAAGTTGGGGCTGTTCAGCCTGGAGAAGAGAAGGCTGTGTAGAGAGCTCACAGCCCCCTTCTGAAGGGGGCCTATAGGGATGCTGGGGAGGGACTATTCATTAGGACTGTAGTGATGGGACAAGGGGTAAGGAGTTAAAACTTAAACAGGGGAAGTTTAGACTGGATATAAGGAGGAAATTCTTTCCTGTTAGGGTGGTGAGGCACTGGAATAGGTTGCCCAGAGAGGTTGTGAATGCTCCATCCCTGGCAGTGTTCAAGGCCAGGTTGGACAAGGCCTTGGGTGATATGGTTTAGTGTGAGGTGTCCCTGCCTGTGGCAGGGGGGTTAGAACTAGATGATCTTAAGGTCCCTTCCAACCCTAACTATTCTATGATTCTAAGAAACATGGATAATACCATGTCAAAGCATAAGGAAAAGCAACATCAGACATATACCTTCATCAGTTCATTGACTCTATCAACTCCAGAATTTTCAAGCCATAGAGAACAGAGTCGAAAGATCCACATATCATGTTCTTCTCCACTTAGTAAACAGCTGATATAGTTCTCCACTGCTTTACACAAGAAACGTTTACGATCCTCAGTTAGGGCATGCATGGCACATTCATCCAGTTGAAGTTCTCGCTGAACTTTCACTGTATATCTGTGTAAACAGAAATTATTTTTAAGCAACAAATTATTTCTTAATGAACTTGCAGCAGGTCTGTCAGAAGTTCTGTCGCTAATTTAACATTTTTTAACTTGTTTTGTATGTACAAGCACAATAAATTAGACAACTGAGAAACCAAGTTGTGGGAGCTACTCCTTTAGTGTATGTTCACACAGACCCACCACTTTAAGTAAATTTTCAGTGGTTTTGTTTTTTGTTTTAATGATTTAATCTCAGTGTTGGGTCATAAATGTGAATATCCAATACCGATCACTTCTGTAAGGACTTTAGTTTCCAACAGCTGAAGTTCAATTTTTTCTGCTCATTTGCAACTGCATTTACTAAATCTTCAAGAATTCTGTATTAAGATGAATTCTACTTTCATCAAATGTGCAACGGAGAAAAATCTCAAAATTATTTATTTTCACTCTGTAGTATTCTGTCAACTGAACAGATCCAGGGAATAAATGGGAATTCTGGGCCACGACCATCCGTGCTGTTTAATTGTTGTAATTCTCCTTGGCTTAGTTTTCACCCACACTACCTACCTAGCACTCTCCTAGACCATGTTCAAGCACATTTCAGAAACTATTTGCAAGAAGCACTACAGATTTGGCCACTATTTTGTGCAGAAGGAAAAATTCAGCTGTAGAGATGTGACTCATGCTGTACCAGTTGTTCAGAGAATTAGTAAAGATAGAGCCTTTGACAGCTCCATAGTCACCACCTCTCCATTTGAATGCTCACCTATTTGTCTCAGCTTTACACTCCTTGAGAAGAATGACCTCCTCCTGGGCCTTCTTCAGTAATGTCTGCTTATTTTCAAACTCTGAGGATTTCATGTAATTCTCAATTCGCTGGTACTGATTATCTGAGAAACGAGCCAAAGACAGGAAAGCCTTCATCTTCCCTTTCTTTAGCTCATCACTGCTGTCTCCACTGTGGCTTGAAGCAACTTCCACCGCCTAAAAGGGAGGTTACAGTAACGATGAGACTGATAATCAAATTAATAGTGCTGCATAATACTTGATTAAAATCATATTATCAGAGAAAACCAGAATGCTTGAGGTTGGAAGGGACCTCTGGAGGTCATTCTTTTCAACCCCCTTGCTCAAGCAGGGTCATCTGCTCAAACAGGTTATTTAATGTTGCCTATGATGGAATATGTATGCATATAAAATAAACCTACCAGCTGAATATTTTTCTCTTTGAATTTAATCTTTGAGGAGTGTTTCAGTGAGAACAGTCTAAAAGATAATGCTGTATGAAACAGCTTTAATAACCATACAGAAGTCTCCTACAGTTATCTTTTAGAGTAACTAGGCATGAAGTTTTACAATGGTTTTACAATAATTTTACAACTTATAAGATGGTAAAAAAGGCAGTCGCCAAAGTGCAAAAACCAAAAGGAAATTCTATGTGAAAGTCTTTGATTCAAATCTTCAGAGTGAAGAAAGCATGTACAGAGTAACAGAGAACAGCAACTATGGAGAGTTTCACAAGTTAGCATGAAATAAATTCAGAGTGGACGAATATTAATAAAAATATTTCTATTACTAAGAGTTAAAAAAATACAGTATATAGAAATACCGGAACAAGACTTTCCAGCACTTGGCGAAGAATATTACAAATACAATACCCATACTGAAAAGACAGTAAGTGAATCATCTTTCCTGAAAGGGAAAAGATGGGGATGGAGTGGAATAGAGGAAAGGAAAAGGGGACTAGTAGTTGTAATCACTGCACTTCTAAACTAATATTAAACATAATTTTTACTGTGAATTTTATAAAGACATTCTAAATATTTTATAAGATTCAGTGTTACACAATACTACGTGAATACTTTTATAAGACGACGTATTTTCAATCCAGAAAAATAAAGGCTGCATTGAAAAATGTATTTAACACATATTTTAGCACAGCATTATCTTCAAGACTGTATATTTCAAAGACTGGATGCACCTTTTCTAAGTATTTCTGCATGATGACTGTAGGGTTTTCCAAGCATGTTTCTGCTAACCAGGTTCCACATAGCCTCAGACACTCTGTATATATCAATTTCAGATGAGGATCATTCTCAACCTTTAGGAAAGCAAGTTAGAGGGGAAAAAAAGAAAAAGAAAAAAAGAGGGAGACATCAAATAAAAATACCTTTTGCATATGAGGTAAGCAATTTACAAAGCTTTTAAACCCTTAATATAACTCAATCACTTGGGTCTCTGAACGTAATGTATCTACAGAGTCATTTACCATCCACATCTAAAGTAGTCAATAACCTTAAATCACATTCACATCCTATGTGAGTAAAAAAAAGAACATATTTTTAAATACCTGAGAGTTTGAACAATGAAAACCAGAATAAATCAATGATAAAATGTAATAAAAATTAAATAAATTCACAGCATGTTTCCAGGATTGCATTTGCTAATGTTTCCATTTAATCTGAAATACCACAGTACATCCTGTAGGAAGCATTCAGGAATTGCAGTAACTATGTGTGACCATTAAATTTTTCAGGCAGACCTCTACACGGAAACTTGATTAAAAGTGCTCCAGAAAGATGAAGGAGCAGGTTTCCAAAGAGTATTTTCCAAAGGTCTACATAAATTCGCAGATTAAATAACTGAACTGCTAAAAGAGGTATAAAAGCTTTTGCTTAAAACTGCCTGAGTGGCAGGTGGCAGATGTGACACCAATATTTCAACAAGTTCCAGGAAAGCACACATCAGTAAGACTTCAATCAGAAGTGGACAAATTAGCAAAAAAATATTGACTATTAATTTCCAGCAAGAGAGATGCCATCACTTCTTTGGGCAAACTGGTCACAGTATTTATAGGTAAGGAATTTTCTTCCTATATCTTAATCTAGTGGCTACACTCTTGGTGATGTTCACCTTCATAGCCACAAAGACACGCTGAATCATTTTAGCTTGCTGTTCACTAGGACCAGCAGGTCCTTTCTGGCAGTTACACTCCAGCCAATTAAAACCCTCCCTGTAATGCTGCTTGAGATTATTCTATCTCAGGTGAAGAACTTCCTACTCATCTAAAGCAATTCCTATTGGCACAATTTTCAAAACTATTGAGGTCCCTGTGACTGGTGGCTCTTCCTTTGAGAATCTCTCCAGTCACCTGTGGTGTTCAAGATACTAGTCTTGAGGAGGCAATGAACAGTGAACACAAACACTGATGATGATACCAAGTTATGCAGAAAACAAGGACAGATGAAGAACTGTAAGCAAAAAATAAATGACAATAAATAGAATTAAAAAACCTGATGAAATTACAAGCACAAAAAAAAGTGATGCATGAAAGGGGGAAAAGAGACTTCCCGTAACTTTAGAGATTATGTAACACGTACCTGAAACCAATTTGCATCTAATTTTTTTATCATACTTTTAAGAATATTCAGTGCAAGACTCTCTTCCTTTTTAGCCCAGAAAACCTGAGCTTCTTCTAGTTGCCAATCAGAAACTCCATATCCCGTTGGATTGTGTTGCTTGATCTGAAACATAGCCCTTTCTGGAAGCTGAAATTGAAAAACACTATAATCAATTCTTTAAGTTAAATACATGTATCTCACAGCAAGTTTTGTTTTTAAACTCCATCTTCCTTTGCTCTACTTGTGCAGCATATTCTGCCTAGCCAATTCTAAGAATTTATCTGCAGCAAAGAGATGAAGTTATTCTCCTACACTTGCAGAAAATCCTGATTTGTAACAAAAATGGACTATGGAATTAAACTTGACAAACCCCAAAATAATGTATCACGTTCTTTCTGCAGCTTTACTCTGGAACACTACAGCAGTATGATGCAAGTGGAAGCTGGATATATAAAGCTGCACTAAAATAAAGTACTAGAGCTATAAGAACATTCTTCACTAATATTTTCTTTTTGATATTATATTCCTCATAGAGTAGCTTATAGTTATGAACAAAACTTGGACAACACAGCCATAAATACAATTAATGAATTAAGTTCTACATAGTTTAAGTCTCCAACTAACTGACTATTGAATAAACTTAGAATACAGTTCATCGTTGGTACTGTTGAAAAATGAAGTTCTTTGGAAAACTAACAAACTAAACATCCATCACTGATCTTTTCTGCAATTCGTACCTGAGTATTTTTAGCAGTTCTTGCCAATCTAGACAGCTCCACTAGATGTTTGGTCAGGATGTCTTTAATACATTCTCTTTTCATATTTTCATTTTCTTTTTCAAGCAAGACTTCCAAAACTACAGTGCGCAGAGCCATGACAGGTTCCTGGAAACGGAAGTCGCTGTCCTTGAGAAGCTGGGACTGCCTCTGCCATTTCAAATAAGTATCATTCAGTTGTTGAGTAGTAACAGACCTGTAATTGCCACCAAAAGAACACAAGACCTGTTATTAATTCTTGCTAAATATTAGTGAAATGCAAAATAAGTAACAAAAGTAAATTACTGAGGTAGTTCACAATCTACAGTTCAAAACCAAGAAACAGTCCATCAAACCCTAGAAGATTAATATGCAGAATAAACTGGCAGGTAAATGCATCAAAAACTGTTGTGGTTAAAGGTCTATCAGCAATGGGAATTGCCTTCAAACACAGGACTACTGAAAATACTAGAGAGCAAGATTCCTATTGTATAATATAGGTCATATATGGATTAAAATAAGCATATATTCTAGACTGTGATACTGTAGCTGTGTAGGCTCTCCTTATATGTATTATTTTCTTAGACAATTCATTAACTGCAAATAGCAATGGTTCATAATGTCCTGGACATGCTAAAGGACTGTAGGATAACTATTAGCTACTAGGCTGATTAAGGGTCTGTAGCATCTCCCGTTTGAGGAAGGGCTGAGGGAGCTGGGCCTGTTCAGCCTAGAGAAGGCTCCAGAGAGATCTGATCAACATATATAAGTATCTGAGAGGATGGTGTCAAGAGGATGTGGCCAGACTCTTCTCAGTGGTGCCAGGTGACAGGAGAGGAGGCAACGGGTACAAACTAAAACACAGGAAATTCCACCTGAACATGAAGAAAACCTTTGTTTCTGT
Source organism: Pezoporus flaviventris (assembly GCF_033815535.1). Classification (NCBI taxonomy): domain Eukaryota; kingdom Metazoa; phylum Chordata; class Aves; order Psittaciformes; family Psittacidae; genus Pezoporus; species Pezoporus flaviventris. The sequence continues at coordinate 19,423,070 of NW_026892573.1, forward strand.
GAGGGTGGTTGAGCACTGGAATAGGTTGCCCAGTGAGGTTGTGGAGTGTCCTCCCTTGGAGATATTCAAGAGTCATATGGACACAATACAGATTAATGTGCTCTAGGTGACCCTGCTTGAGCACAGAGGTTGGACTTGACCTCCAGTGGTCTTTTCCAACCTCAACCATTCTGTGATTCTGTGAAACTGATACCACTACAGCAGAAAAATTCCAACATTAATAGCATTAGAGATATAAATACTCTCCTATGATTAAAAAATTATATTAAGAATTCAGGTAGTATACTGATATTAGTAGTGTTCCTGAAGAAAGTGATTCAAACTGAAGCAACGTTCAATAGATCTATGAGTATCACTAAGGAAACGGAAAACATTTTTAGAAAGGAAACTAGAAGAGAATAACTCAGTTACTTTAGTAAACCAAAGGCTAGAAGACATGATGGCTACCTTGGAGTATAATAAAAAAAAAAAAAACAACCAAAACCCCAATTATTTTATATTAGTATTGGCATAATATCATATCATAGAATAGTCAGGTTTGGAAAGGACCTTAAGACCATTAAGTTCCAACCCCCCTGCCATGGGCTGGAACACCTCAAACTAAACCATGTCACCCAAGGTTCTGTCCAAACTGGCCTTGGAACACTGCCAGGGATGGAGCATTCACAACTTCCCTGAGCAACCCATTCCAGTGCCTCACCACCCTCACAGTAAAGAACTTCTTCCTTATATCCAGTCTAAACTTCCCCTGTTTTAGTTAAAACCCATTACCCCTCGCCCTATCACTACAGTCCCTAATGAAGAGTCCCTCTCCAGCACCCTTATAGGCTCCCTTTAGCTACTGGAAGGCTGCTATGAGGTCTCCACGCAGCCTTCTCTTCTCCAGGCTGAACAGCCCCAACTTTCTCAGCCTGTCTTCACACGGGAGGTGCTCCAGTCCCCTGATCATCCTCGTGGCCCTCCTCTGGACTTGTTCCAACAGCTCCATGTCGTTTCTATGTTGAGGACACCAGAACTGCACACAATACTCCAAGTGAGGTCTCACGAGAGTAGAGTAGAGGGGCAGGATCATCTCCTTCAACCTGCTGGTCACTATAATTAAAACTAAATCACAAATAAATCCAGTCTGGAAATAAAGAGAATCTAGATTTGTCTTCACATAGTAAAGCTAAAATCTGTATCATTTTAAAGACGAGGTTTGAGATGTTCATAAGCGAATTTGTTGAGGTGATTTTATTTTTTGTGCTAGACTCGATTACCAAAAATCTGAGAACTCAGAAAGGAGTATGAAAGAAACTTAAAAAATACCTGGAAAACAGCAGACCTGTATTTTCCAACTCCCCAATTAGCTGTAGTCTGCAAAGAGTTGGATATAATGAATAAACAGACTCAAGACTGCCTTTGCACAGCTCTTCTACTTCATTCACTCTATGGATTTAATAGAGAAATACTAAATTAGGGTTTTTTAATATTCACAAGTAATTCCAAATATCCATAACTTAATTTCCTTATAGTGAACAGAATTTAACCAGCAAAACTATTAAGTTCAGTTCAGAATTATTCGTATTACCATAAGAGTTCAAAACATTAGTTTTTTAAATAACTGAAAACACTGTAAGCATATATCAACTCCAAACTGTAAGTGACAGATCAGCTAGAGTAGTCAGCAATCAAATCCACTTAAGATGACCATGAAGTAAGGGATGTAGGCCACAGGAAATGCATTTTCAATTAGCACACAAACTGTATATGCACAGAAGACAAACTGAAGTTAAAAAAAAAAAAAAACAACAAAAAAGCTTAGAAACAAAGCTGCACTACAGAAATATTCATTAATTCTATGCACAAGTCTTCATTTAAGCCCATAAAATCCCACAACAGTTTTTTAAACGTAACTTGTGACTACAGACACACATTCCATCTCTCTCTAACAGCACAATATTTGCATGCAGTTACCTGGCATCTTTAAGACCATCATAGAAAGCAGAGAATTCCTTATCTCGTAAAGACTGAAGAGCATCATACAGTGATTCGTGGTACCCTGGTCTTCCTGTGTCATCGCTTAGAAATAAAACAAAAGTAACATAAAATAAAAGGAAAATGATAGTTCTTTTGCAAAGAAGTCCATTTTACCTTTATAACAAATATTTTCAGTAGTACATTTTCTGCAGTTGGATGGATTGCTGTCTTGCATGATAATCAATAATAAGTTTTAACTAAATTTAGTATTTTACAAATTCAAGATGTGCTTTTAAAATAAAGAAAAAACAAGAACTGATAGAATGTTCGGAATACATACGAGATGTTCAAGGTTGTATCAAAAATACGGCACAAAACCAACTGCACAGTAAAAAAATTAATCATAACATTTCTCACAATGTTATGCTAAAAGATACCTATAATGGTATGTATACAACTTCAGTTCAGGATGTACAATTTTTTACATTTAACTTCAGAAATACTTATAAAAGGAATAAATAAAGAAAATCAAAAGGCTGAAAAAAAACCCCACTGAACCCAGAGTTCAATTCAATTTTCTCTTTGTCCTTTTCACTTTTCCTTCTGCTTCTCTCAATCCTCCTCTTCCATGCCATCTCATTCTCTCTCATCTAACATGTTATTTTTTTGATCCTGTATTAAAACTGAATATTCTATTTGCATAAGAGGTTCATAACCCAAGAGGTTTACACAAACCCTAATCCAGAGACAAAGTACGCCCACCTATATGAATTTTGTTGTGACTGTGGCATGACACATTTGACAGGATATGTCTGTGAAGTCTTTCAAGTGCTTCTAAACAATGATCTAAAGACAGTGCAGGAGGAAAGAATGAACACACCAGGAGCATGTTACCCAGACCCATTTCTTTGTACAAGTCTTAGGAGAAAAATCCTCCATTCTCCCAACTATTAAAAGTTAACATAGAAGGAGTTACTGAAGACCCCATCACATAACTTCTGCTTTTGGCAAAAATGTAACAGATCTACTCTGTATTCCTCCTAAAATGTGTGATGATGTGACTGTATTAGGAAGGCTCAGAGTTCATACTAGATCCTGGCCAGCCATATAGAGTAACTAATGCCAGGGATCCAACATTACACAAGAGAGGAGATTGCTCCTTACAAGGGAGGAGCCATGAATCAACACTGGTGTTTGCTTATCCAGGTCTTGATAACCTCTTGTGGCTTACCAAGTAATATTTTCCCCATTTGCTTATAAATTAAACATTTAAAACTATTTCTCCCTCATATGTACTTGAGACATATCTATCTGAGTCAAAATGGAAAAAATTCAGTTTATAATTATGGACAATCAAAAAGAAGAATCAATGTGTACAATTTCCCAAGAAAAAGGAAAGTGATTTGCTTAAAGGACAGCCAGGTCTAAGTGAAAAAAGACTACTTTTCCATTCAGTGATTAAGATAAATTAGGTGACCTGCTTCATAGAAATGATATTCTACGTTATCCTTTTGTTTGGAACTGAAACCATTGCCTTTCACTTAAAGAACTAGCAAAAAAGTAAGTCAATTTACTTGACAGAAGAGATATGGTCCCACTGCATAGTCCTCCATGCTGCCTGATAGCGTATTTCCTGTAGTTCTGCACTCCACTCAGTGTTTTCATGTTCCAGTCCTTTTAAATACGTGGAAAGAGTGTGGCGAAGGCCAAAATTCTGCAAAGCCTGGAATTAACAAAATTACTGAAAGTTGGTTTTCCTCCTTTAATAAATGGAACTGGTTTTTTTAGAAGGCTTTGTTTTACCTTAGGAAACAAAAGAAGCTGTTGGGGGCAAAGCAGGACCATAAGTATTTCTAAACTCAGCACTATATAAGGTGAAAACTTTTACACAAGAATGACTACTAATCACACTACTGATAACTGCAAACCCAGAAAAAGAGTTTTGTTACTACTGTGGCTGGCATTTTTTTGAAATAAACTTCCATGCTGTCTTTGAAATGAACTATCTGCTCACATTTCTCCATTCCATCATTCCTGGGCAGTAAGTCTAAACTGATTTTACTTCTAATGAACTTTTATTTCCTGGGGGGGGCACTTGGAAAAGTTTCCCAGCACTCTAAAACTACTAGCTGTTTGCAGACCATAATGACTATAATTATGACCACTTATCCAAATGTGTGCAGCCATTATGAAGGAGGGACACGTGGAAGTTTTACAATGATACTAAATTATTTGGGGTAGGAAAAGTACCTTAGGAAAATGAAATTAGGAGAAACACAGATATATCTGTGTGATGTTATTACAGAAGTAGTGTAAATATTTTTAGGATAAAAAGTCAAAATATTTTTAAGGGCTCGAAACAAGACAACATCAATTCTATTTATTTATTCTATCAGAAGTACCACCGTTTCAGTACAATAGTTGCCATAATGGAGAGGTCTAAAGAATGAGATAGCAAAAATAACTGCTTACATTACTTTTTATATGCTGTCATTTTAGGAGCTGGCCAAATTCTGTATAAAATTAAATATACTTATTTTGAAATATTTCACAAAAAAATTCACTACCTAAAATAGGGACTACGGGTGAATGACAAGAGGACTAGAAGCCTTCAGGTTTTCAGGACAAATATTAAATTGCCTTATGTTATACGGCTTGTAGGCCTACAAGAGTGGGCTCTTTTCGTCCTAAAACAAATTTGCATTTACTACAAATGACTCTCAGTATGATGGATATCAATTCTTACATTCATTTCCTATTATAAAATAAAATTACCTCTATTATTCCTGCCTGGTGAGTAGACGGTGCGAGGCTTGCCTCAAGGTCATGTGTTACAAGGGCTTTCTCCCAAACTGCTTCATGCTCATACGTTCTTATCCTGTTGTAAGTTAACAAGAAGTTTTCAATATAAGTTTCTTACTAATAAAGGAAAGCAATGACTTTAAAGAACATAAGAACATTAATAAATTATACCGTGCTAATGGCTGTAATATTCTTCCTCCACCACAACCATACAGACTGTCAGGTTCTCCAATGCTTCTATATATGTCCATGAGAAGGTCCTAGAACATGTGCCATAAACCAAAGAATTAGTTCTTTGCAATCAGTTCAAGTGAGTTTTATACATAGCATATAAGTTTATAAACACTAGTCCTTCCATGTAACATGGTGCTATCATTGCTTAATTTTCCTTTATCATTGCTTATTTTCCTTTATCTGAGCCTGGTACCACCACAGGAAGACAAGTTTTTTCGCCTAGCAAAGCTCCTCAGGCCTATCTAACTTTTCTGCAATGTTACTAAAAACTAGCACTTGACCTTAAGCGGGCAGGTTGAAAAGCAAAAGGCAGTAACACTGAATGAACATCTGACATACCAGCTAACCCATGCACTTTAAACATATGCAAGCACAGTTCTGGAATAATGAACTAAGCAGTAACTTAGACAAGACTACCAGATTTTATCTATCCAATAAACTGGATAATACCACTTCGGCTTTGATTATTACAACTTGCTACACCACTTGCTGACTTTTTATGAAAATATCTCTCTGACAAAACACACTGAAAAATAGTCACCTGGTTACCACCATGAGGTCAGCTTTTTCGGGAACAGTCTGCTTTGCTGCCATTTAAAATGCATCAATTAATTAGCTTCAGAAGAACAAATACTCCATTTAACTGGAAAGGCCATTGAGTCCACTTTTAATTAGGAGAACTTTCAAATACTGTTTTTGAAGTTCAACTAGATCTGACTTCAGCTCAGATGAAACCTACTAATTGTACTTCTATGAGAAGACTGCTTTCAGATTATGAAGCACACACATTTACCTGTAAACTTAGGCCAGTTTCTTCTTTGCTTTTTTCATTCAAAATAGTAATAGTTGTTTTTTGATCTTCTTCTTCTTCAAATGCCAAACTCTTAGCTGCTTTAAAGGAAGACCTAAAAGAAATGTTTCAACCAGTAAAGTTAAATGAAATTTCATACAAAGAACTAAAATTCTGAAACAACACTTAAGCCCAACACACTGGGCCCAAATACAAAATGCAAGATCAGGCCTGTTGTATCCTTAGGTTATTCAAAATGGTTCTCCACCAGAATAACAAAGTAATCAGCTGAACTATCAACATCAAGGGATTTCAAAATCAAGGTGTTTTGGGGGAAAAAAAAATCCCACGCCACCTTATAATATCTAATCTTATTAAATCACACTGCTTTTGTGAATGCCTGAAGCAAGAATGCTCTTTTGGGAAAGAATAAAAGCAACCACATAATATATATGCTTATCACCATACTTTTGTAATACATTCACTGCCTTAGAGCTATTTGTTGCCAAAGCGAAGCTAGCAAACTAGCTCCATGTTTTAATCTTGCTACAACGGAAGACAAATATAACTGTCTATTACAGAAGAAATCTCTTTCTACAAGGATCGTTCAGGTCTACCTACGCAATTCTGGTATTCTGTGAATTCACTTCTGGCCATAATTTAACTACTGGAACACTATTAATTATGTGAAACAGAATCTGAAAAGCGTTCAACATAAAAAGTGAGTTTCAATACATTTAGTATTCAGAATCACTACCTTTACTGAAGTTTCTCCAGAACACACACTACTAAGAAGACATTCCGGTTAGAAGTCAAAATGACACTATTTTGAGTGTGTCAAAGCTAGCAAAATTAGCAAGGTTGGGATCACACTGGCAGAAACATTTTCGATGTCAATAAACACACCTACAGAATATTTTTAAAGTTTCCTTGACTTCTCATGGAATAAAATACTACTGGGACACAAAACCCATGATCCATTATACCCAAAATGTCAAAAAAGAGAATTTCTCAAGCATTGTACCTTTCTTGCTGTTTGTCTCTATTTATCTTGTCCGCATAGATTTCTGTGTAGAGCAAGGCTGTGAAGTGAGCAGCACAAGACTGTGCTGCTATAGCAACCTCAAGATAATTCAGATCTAGCCAGAAGCTGTCATCAAAAACTGTACCTGAAACAGATCTGATTAAATAAAAACTTCAAGATTGCTGTAACAGACCTCTCTGACGCTAAACAAAATAAATCCAATCTAATTATAAAGCCTTGTAAAGGCTAATTTTACCTTACTCCCCTCAAAACCCATACCAAAACCAGAAAGTTTTTAGAGGAATCTTTCAGCCTTTAAGGCTAGCCACATCAATTCTGTAAGAAATGCAAGGTCACTACTATATCCTCAATTCTTTGAAAAGACACGGTCTCTACCACAACCTTGTCCTTTATCTACAGTGTCAACTGATCTCAGACAGTCATAATTAAATTAAAGCAACATTTTGGAAAGCTATAATTTACCTGTTTTGTCTTCTTAAGTAATCAACAACAGTAAGCATGGCTCGCCGAGATACTTTATCCAAACTTTTAAAATTATGGGTTTCTTGGTCTGGGATATAGATTTCAAAAGAAAAAACATAATGAACTTTCATCAGAACAGAACCATTTAAAAAATAAAAAGGTGTATTTCGTACTCAAGAAAAACATAAAAAACCTTGCTTGGACAACATTTCCAAACTTAAAATTAATAGTTTGTCACCAAATGTACTTCCTCTCCTTATATGATGTTAGTGACATTACAGCAGTTTATGCTGCAACTTTCTTTATCAAATTGTCTTTGTATTAATAATGTATATATTCTATCGCTCCTTATAGAATTCAGAGATCATCCAACACCATTGCACGCTCTTCCCTTAGGCCTGAGACATGTAAACTTATTCCAAAGCCACAGAAATACTTTTTAGTAGCTTTATTGTAGACTTTATAACATGTATGCTTGTACAAAACCCACTATTTCCCACATACAGACACATACTTTTAAAGAATTTATATTTCCATGCCTTGCTCCTAGTTTTCAAAAATACCAAACAAACAGATGGCTACAAGCTGTGTTCTGGTCATTGGGTTAATAGTTTTTTCCTTTTTCTGGACATTTTTAATTAATAAATCACAAGAAGCAAGAAGCAGGGAAAGCATAAGCAAAGGTTTGATTAGTACTATGCTATAGTAAGATGCAGAACTACAAATCTGTGTGTTCTTAATAAACAGAAATGAACAATGCTACCAAAGACCTTACAGAAGGAACATCACCTCCTTCTTTGTACATCATCTCCCATGTGCTTAACATATATAGACATATAGTGGGGACATGTGACTACCAGTTCCTAAAGCATCATGACATTTTGCTCTCCAGAGTCAGAGAGGAATTTAACTGCCAACTGGTCATTTTGAGTGGCAGTCCATGACTCAGTCTCGCAGCACACAACATTGGATGACATCTAAATTCAGCAAGTAAAAACATTATGCAGTGGTGAATAAGGAAAGAAGCTATACCGAAGAAGCTACTTTGGTGCTGCCAATGAACAGGCATCTCCACCAAAAAAGATCAAACAATTGGACAGAAGCTTCCAAAATCCTGTCTGCCTGCAAGTGCACATCGTGTTTGATGTCAGAAAATAATCTTTTCACAACCAGAATCCTTCTTTCAGATGAAACAAAAATATTATGACATTACCTGAATCTGAATTTGGAGGTGTAGACCTACTAGATGAGGCAAATCTGCAACAGGCTGTAAAAAACTTCTGGATATGAACTGACAAAAGATTTCTCCAAGATTCATCTGAGTCATGAAGAAGGATATCATGAATCAAGTATGGAAGCAAAGTTTGACACAAGTCTGTTTTCACCTAGGGAACAATCATGCACAGCAGCTGCTAAGAAAAACAACCAAAAGCCTTTCTTTCTCAGGTTATACTCAGACTGACAACTACTCAAACAGCTATTGCTTAAGAACATGTAGTATGAAAAATGTAAACCACTCAATGGAGCTATGCTGGCATTGAGTTATGTAAAGTTCATCTATGTTTACAATTGTCTCAAATCTTGTATTTCAGGAGTGTATTTTTTAGGTATTTGCAATATCTGACTATAAAACACCACTATTAATGTTAAGAAAAAGTAATAACTCAGTAGCAGAAATTACTATTTGCTATCAAGATGATAGCATCACATATTGCATACATGTACATACACATATACCTCACCTCACATAGCGGCTTCATTAGCTGCAGAACTTCATTCTGCACACCTCTACTGTCCAGTATTGAACTAGTCAGGCGCTTGATCCAGGTCTCATGACTTTCTCCCAGAGGAATCCATAAGTTTGCATCATCCAAAGATGCCTCTGTATCATTAGCAGGTACTACAAAAAACTAGAAGAAAAAGAAAAAAAAAAGAAAAAATTGCAAATGGAAACAAATTCTATGCATTTGAAAAAAGATACTGCTATCTGCACAGATTAAAACATATTAAATATTAACTGTGCTTTAACTGATTGACAGTATTTTTTCATGTAAATTTAACGCAATTTTTCATGTAAATGTCATTTTGTTCATGTAGAGTTTTCCAAGGAAATATGAAAATATTAGAAATAAAATTTTACTGTTAACATCAATAAGGCCACATTAGACATCACATTTAGGTTATAAAACAAGTTTGAAAACTTAATTATTCATTATTTATGGTTCTTTTTGACCTATCTTCCATTGACTTTTTGTAAGAAATGATACTGGAATCCTCAGAAAGAATGTATTACATTACCGAGTAGATAATCAAAAATTGTCTGTCTCATAATGAAAGTACAGAGCTTTCTAATGCCAAATTGGTAATTTCCTATGTGAAGAAGCCACAAATGCTGAAACAGAAAGGAGAAACTGATGGACAAAAGCAATCCCATTTGCAGTCTGACTGCAATCTGAATTTTACATTCAGCAAAGCCTATCCCAAAAATATTTTCAAATTTACTTTTTTAAAAATATGTATTTTCAAGTTTTCTCTGCCCCATATCCATCTAAATAAGGTATATCAGAAGAAGTACCTTTTTCCTAGATATTCTGAAAGGCTGTAGATAGATTAACATGGGATCAGCTTTATTTTTATAAACTTCCCAAAATTCACTGCCAGACTTGGTGGCTAGTATGTTTTTCAAACAGGAAACAGCAGCAGCTCTAACATCAATACTGAAAGAGTACAAAATGTTGTCATTAATTTCATTCAGATATTTTACTTTTAAGATCACTTTTATAAATATAAAAAATAAGTAACTCTGCAATCTGACATGTCTATCAAATCAGAAAACTGTGGGCTGGGTTATGCCACTGCATATTTTGTTATAAAGCAAAGCGTCGGTATTTACTCCACAGCACTGCTATTCTCTGGCTCAAGCCCAACTGCAGAATTTCTAAGAAACATCTGAGCTTGACGGGATAACTAATCTAAGCCTTGAAGACACACACCATTGGACATTAATTCTGAGGTGATTTGAGCAATGCACAACTTAGAAACTCCCATTAAGCTTTGAACGAAATAAATTAAGCAAGTATACTCACCAGTTATCTGTTAAAGCAATATTTATTTGATTTAACATTATGAAGACCCACTGAAGTCTCCTATCTTCAAGTAAGTCCACTGCTTTAGAATCCAGTGCATTTTCAGCACGCTGAAGAGCTATGGTGGAGAAATCCATTGGACCAATTTCTCCCAAACAACTTCCAACAGCCTCTGTAAATGCAGGTAATTTTATAATCTTATGCATGCTAAAACAAGGTCCCACCCTAAAAGTTGCAATTAATACAAACTAATTTTGGAACTAAGATTACTATGGGGTAAAACCTGCAAACGTTTATAATCACTTGAGGAACTTTATGATTAAAATTACATGCATAAAAATTTTGCAGTTTAAGACTCAGTTAATATAGTTATGCTCTCTAAATTTTCTAGGAGTGCCTATGGCTCTGGGTTTTGCAGTTTAAATCACATATGGATTTTATATCTGCCTGTGTCAGAAACAGGTAACTGCAAAAGGCCACTAAGAGACACTCATTTTCATTCCCTAAGGATATGATAAACAGTAGCCTGTAAACTCAGTGAGAATTAACCTACATTTCACATAAAATGATGTATCAGTGTGCTCCTCACTTGTTTTCCAGAAAAAAATAGTGTACAGAACCACGACTACATACAACAAAAAATAAAACAAAACTGACCTTAAAAACAATTTAAAAAATAGGTGTTAATGTTCGTCAGAAAGAAACCAAAATCTATTTCCCTGCTCTTCCCCCATAATTGGCAGGTGTCTTCAAAATGTTTCTATTATCTACAACATTGTATTAGCCACCAAAGCAAATAAAGAACACACTGAAGATACTCAGACTGTATTTTTAACTAAATTTAATAAATCATCTAAGAAACAAGAATCACAATGCAGAAAAAGCTGAAACATACAGCTTGCAAAGATGCTGAAGAATGTATCATACTGAAATCACTGCGAGCTTTGGGTGCTCACCATTTCTAATTATCAGTTATTAGTCTTTTAGACAAGTATCTATTAAGGAAATGTTCTCATTACTTGTGTTTCTGTCTAGTTTAGACATCTAACTTCAGTAAACATCACCTTCATGGAGGTACTCCCCGCTTGGGGAAGACGGGATTTGGGTATTAGCTCCAGTGCTCTGGATCAAACATTAATCAGGTACTCAGTAAACAGTGAACAATTTTAGTAACACATAAGAGGCTCCAAGATAGAGAATTTTCAGTTCCTCCAAGACATGCTTTCCAAATTTTCAGATAAGCTCTCTTCAAATTTTGCTTACTATTTCTCAACTTAATGAAGTAACCCACATAACAGCAGGTGACTCTTTACTTAGAAGAGACCAGGGTCTAAACTGATGAGAAATTAAGTTATTAGTCAAGAAATTAAGTCATATGCAAAAAAAGCAATGGGAAGTAACATTGAAAGTGGTCACACCTTCAACCTGGGGTTTGCAATGGCAGCCCTAGAATGCCTGTGGGACTAAGGAACTTACCTAGCACTGCTTTTTCACCTGTATGGTTAACTGCCATCTTGGCCAGCTGCAGTAAGCTCACCACCAACTTCACTACTACACAATCTTCTGGCTTTTCTATCATTCAGAAAGAAAAATAAACCCAAAAGTCTCATTGTGTATTTGTAACGTGAACGTATAAGAACACACTGCTTTAGAATCTTTTATCTATGAATGTCAACATGCCTTATTAATGGTGAAGTTGGTATTAAGCAGTACATTGAAAAATTAAGCATTTTGTCTTACTGATCATGTCTTGAAAAAATTTTTATGCATTTGACTATGCCAAAGAATACCCAAAACTAGAATACACAAACGTTATTATTTTCAGTATTTTGATGCAGAAATGACCATTAAACACATGAAATATCAGTATCAGCATAAAAATATTACTTGAAACAGTAAAATCACACAATGTGACTCCACTGACAGCACTTAAGCCAATATCAATGTTTCTGTTCTAATCACAAAACCAAGGAATATCCAAAAATAAAGGTTTCTGCCAGAAACCTCACAGAATTTGACTAGCTTTCTAAACTCCCAAGACGGGTACTTCCCTATATATCTGCTGCCTGGCTGAGGTCTCTTTTTTTGAAATAAGCATTTTGCCTTTTCCAGGAACAGTCTAGGAAAAAATATGATGATCTGCCAATGGAAAAAAAGAATAAAAGTGGTACTTCTTTTAAAAAAAAATCCTGCTGCCCTGTTGATTGGAATGGAAACATGGAATCAGGCTTTATGTTTGTTGACATTTTTATAAAAATGAATACACGGGTCCAAACTGCAGTAATTTCTTTCTTAAATGTCAGTTTTCAGAATACCATTTTATAGCCTTTACCAGTGACTATTTTTTTTAATTCTTTTTAACAGCTAAAATACTTCTACTAATGTTACAAAAGCGCTTCATAGACTTTAAGGCAAAATGAAGGCAACAGGTTCGTCAAGCCTGTCCACCTGCCTCCAAAGGAGTAAGAGTAAGTATTTCTTCCCAGGCTTTGCCCACGATAATTTAATATATGATAAAATACAACAGTAGATGTCAGTACCCTGGAAACTTTTCAGGAGATCCTTCATCTGATCCTTATATTGTTCCAATTGTTTGCGTAAATCATACAGTCCTTCAAGTCGTGTTAAAGGCAATGAATCACAACCACCAACTGAGAGAAAGTGATTAATTTCCTGCAAAGCAACATTTTGTATTAAGCATATACAGCATACAAATAAAAGCTTCAAGTAAAAAAGTGGCTCTCAGTAGTACAAAACGTGGATATGAATAGATGCAAAATAAATGGAGACCTACAAACACCTTGGTGTCTGAAACTGGCAAGAGAAAGAATCCCCACCTAACTTTAAAACTTTTTCAAGATTTATTTTTTCTCTAGCCATATCTACAGCTAGAGAATTTCCTTTTGAAAGTTTGCATTACAGAAACCACTCTGCCATGAGATATATTTTAAAATGTAATTACCTCTAAAAGAGAATATGGTCCTTTACTGTATTTTATTTTCTGTTGAGTTGCTCGCAAATCTTTAAAAGCAGGATATTCAGGAAAAGGATCTAAGCATTTGATTGCTTGGTAGAGATTTTCATTATCCTTGTTATCTATCACCAGATACTTCAACACGCCTAGGACCTGAACATAAAAAGTAAATGAAAACCAAAAAATACAAACATTTTTGAGCCTTGTTTGTGTGGCAAGGTTTTGGTAGCTGGGCGCTACAGAGATGGCTTCTGTGAGTCGCTGCTAGAAGCTTCCCCCATGTCCAATAGAGCCAATGCCAGCTGGTTCCACCACTGACCAAGGCTGAGCACACCAGTGATGGTAGTAGTGCCTCTGGGGTAACATAGGTAAGAAGGGGAAAAAGTTACTGTGCAGTACCAATTGCAGCCAGAGGGAGAAGCGGGAGTACATGAGAGAAACAACTCTGCAGACACCAAGGTCAGTGAAGAAGGAGAGGAGGTGCTCCAGGCACTGGAGCAGAGATATATTCTCATGCAGCCCATCGAAAGTCAGGCTGTGTCCCTGCAGCCCATGGAGGTCCATGGTCGAGCAGATATCCACCTGCAGCCTGGGGTGGGCCCCACACTGCAGCAGGTGAACATGAGTATAGATACAGCTTTAACGACAGTGAATATGAACTGAAAAGCTAATAGCTAAGGAACAAGCAGCAACTCAAAACTACCTGTTCCTGAATCTCAGGCTGTTCCACGGCAAGAGGTATTAGGGTTCCTACAACAACATGAAGGTGGCTGTCCAGGGCATCACTGCAACATGTAACTGCTGTGTGGCAAACGTGATGAAGAAGATCACAACAGAGTGAAAAGCTGCGCATGGATATGTCTCTGACAGTTACAGGTCTGTCACAAGAAATAAAAAGTGAAATTAAGGAAATGCAAATTGTCATTGTCTCAAGTATTAAACTATTATACAACAGGAAAATATAGGGGTAAAGGGGAAATATAAATAAACTTTATAGGAGGAACTGATTCTAAACTTTAAAATATATCAAATCTATCAGCTCTAGGGATTTAGCTCTCATGTCTTGCCTGGAGTGGCCTGACATTGGACATGGTCCTACTGCAGCTTCCTAATACTCAAAGAGGAGAATGGCTATTTCTTCCCTCATCTTGCTGGCTACACTATTACCAGCACAGTTCAGTACACAGTCAACGTATGGTAATGAAAGGCATGCTGCAGATTCATCCAGCTTGTCCTCCAAGACTCCTGAGTCCACTTCTGCAAAGCTACTTTCTAGCCAGTCAGCTCTCAAGCCTTGACTCGCACATGGGAGTATTCCATCCCAAGTGACAGACTTCAGTGTTCATTGCAATAAATATCATAATAATGGGATTTACCATAAATGCCATCTCTTTTCAATATTCCAGGGTATGAAATGCTTCCAACAAGCAAAGGAATCAACTTACACGCAAACCAAATGACATTTAGATGAATAACTGTCTTGGAAATCCAAAGCTAAACCTCAAGGAAGAGAGTATCTCTAGTCCTTACGAAAGGTAACAATCTCCATCTAAATCTTAAACTTGAGGAAGTACCAATTTTCTCGATCTGAACACACGCATGTACCAATTTTTGCTCATTTTGTTAGCTACTTTTTGGTGAGAATGTAAACGTCAATACTCTTTATTAATTCAATAAGCACATTTTGACATTTACTTTGCACTTAAGTCCGCGATCTGAGTATTTCTCCTGTATCCTTCTAAGTCCCAAAGATGCCTTCTGTCATCAAAATCAGTCAGGAAGAACAAGATGAAATTAATGTATTTACCTGCTATTAATGTGGTGAATCAGGGTGTAAATTACATCTCGGAGGACAAAAGCCCATGCTCCTCCTAAACCATCTTTTATCTCTTTAAGTAGAAGACTAACAAACAAGTGATAAATTATAAGAGCTCTGTGCTTCTTGTAAATGTTGGTTGTATCTGACGCATGCTTACAAAGGGCTAGAAGGATTTTCTGGAATGAATCCTAAAAGTAAATGTGTGTAAAAAAAAAAAAAAAATTGTAATACCAATACAGATGTCCTTTATAAAAAAAAAAACAAACACTTTCAGCAATAGCTATATATAGATTTTTTTAAAAGACATGGGCAAAAAGGCTTTATTATTTTTACTCCTTTAAACAAACAGAAGACCTTGACTGAAAGTCATTCTCCAAGCAGGACTGTAAGCCACATACCTCCTAATTTTCTTTTTCCTGTGTCATTCCTCCCTTCCCTTCCCGCTCCCCTCTCTCCCCTGCCCCAAGAAAGGTTATGCAAAAAACAGTTATGGTAGTTTTCACTAACAGGAAAAACATCAAATGAAAAACATTAAAAACCTGAATAGTGCTTCAACCTATATTCTTTCAAACTTAATGTTCAGTTATTATTTCATAGAATATACCAATACAGATCGCAACTATAAAAAGTAACTATCTTCCAGTAGTAGACAGGTTGTATTAAATTTTAAAGAATTTATTCCACAAGCTGGCAATATTAACTTTTACATTCAAGACATTTAGACAAACATGGTAGAGAAAAGGTTTTTTTTCTTATTGTGAGACTGCTTATGGATAGACAAAGTAAGTTGCATATGCAGTAAAACAGTGTACTTTGAACAGATCTTTTGCATCTGAACTATGTCTGGTACACACAGATTTCCCCACCCTTTAAAGTAATTTTCTCTATTTATACAATATTTGTTATTTTTTATATTTATATAACACATATAATAGTTCAAGCATGTGATTTGCACAAGGTTACTGTGTCTCTGAGCTTAGGACTTCTTCCATCTCAGAAGACAAACAAAGGAACAGAAAGGTTTCTAAGGTTGTATTTTTTATCTCCTATATACATGCCAAAAATGTCCAGTTAAACCAAAATGTACCCATAAAAGAAATGTTACATTCTACAGAAAAACAAAATCATCATTACATACTTACAGGGCTTTTAGAAAGAACTGCTACAAGATTTTTCAATTTGCTTTTATGACAGTTATTAATATAGTCCAAGGTTGCCTTAATCACATAAGATGGAAAATGAGGAGGATTAGGAGCAGGATCCAGTTCCCTAAATGAATAAAAGAGACTATTTTTTTTTTTTTCCTTCCCAAAATCAAACCCCATGTAAGTAAGTCTCACTGAATAAACTCATAACTCCTAGGAAATCTTTTCTGCTTTCAGTAACTAAGTAACCAAAATCCTACAGCAGAGTGAACTACATCTTATTTTTTGCTGTTTCCTTCTATGCCAGCTTTATAAATTGCACTTTCTTAACATTATTTTACTGTTTTTTGAAAGATCCTATTTCTAAAAACCCACACATTCATCTCATCTAAGCTACCTAGTAGGAAATTATAATTGCAAGTCATGGAAAAAGGCTTCTGCGCTTTGCAATTATGGGAACAATTTGCTTGAGAAAAAAGTAATCATGAATCTTCCCATTAAAAATAAAGTAGTTGACTCTGCTGGGACCTCAAAAAGAAATGCATCATGACAGTACCAAACCAGCAAGATCTAAGCTTCATTACTCTCATCCTTACCATTCACTTCTTGGAAAGAAAAACTTCAATTGCAAGCAGACACCACAGTTAATAAACTCACTGAAATTTCTTTTATAAAGTTCTGAAATCTTCAACCATTTAATTTTTAGCAGAATTTCATAGAAAAGCTTTGTTTTTTTCAACTTTACATTTCTACAATAATAGTATCTTCTTCAATAACTTCAGAAAGTGTGATATTTTTCCACCTCGTTTGTATCTAAACAAAAAAATCTGTAAAATTATGTCCAGACGCAATTATGCGAATAGTGGTATTTTCGTAACAACAAAGCCCAAAAAGCTCAGAAAAATGAAGATATTTATGGCATTAGAATATTTCTATCATTTATTTGACATTGCTTAAGCAATCTCCTTACCAATGGCAAGAGTCGACACTACAAGAACTACTAAGAAACGTTTCACTTCACTTCTCAGTGACTTCTAAACATTTAAAGGCCTTTAAAAGAATCATATAAATTTAGACATTAAAAGCTAACCAATTTTACATTCGAATTTGAACTAATTTAAATTGGCATTGCCGTAAGTCCAGCTCACTAACATACAATGGCATTCCCTGGCCCACCTATTCATTCTTTATAAAATCACAGAATGGTTTGGGTTGGAAGGGACCTTAAAGTTCATTTAGTTCCAACCCCCCTGCCATGGCCAGGGACACCTTCGACTAGACCAGGTTGGTCAAAACCCTGTCCAACCTGGCCTTGAACACTTCCAATAATGTGGCAGCTATAAATTCTCTGGGCAGCCTGTTCCAGTGCCTCACCATCCCCTCAGTAAAGAATTTCTTCCCAATATCTAACCTAGCTGTAGTATTATAGAGGTTCTCCTTACTGATACTGGGGAGTAACGCTGTGAGAAAGCATGCCTATGATACATCATTACTAATGACAATAAAATACATGAATTCTCAACTTCAAGGCCACCTCTTCTTATACATGAAGGGCACATTTTAATGCACTATATTATACAAACACACTCAGTGTTTAGAAAATACACAAACACATACCTTATGTATTTACTTAGCTGAGCTCCTCCTTCTGGAGCATCAGGTGGTTCATGTAAGGTCATCAACAGTTCAACCACAATCTCTGGCAAGTTATTATGTGACAAATTGTCAATTTGCTAGAAGAGGAAAAATAGTGGTTTAATGAGAAAAAAAAAATTTCAGCTAAAATAATTTAACATGTCTTTTCTGAGAAAACCCTTATTTTCCTGTATGGATTTTCTATTCGTTCAATCATCCATGCCATACAATTCAATAAAAAATTAAGCCTGGTAAAGTCTTATCTATCGCAGTTGCAGGTAGAACAATTTACTTTCCTACAGTATCTAGAAGAAAAACCATTTTACTACCTGACAGTTCTGAATATAGTCTGCCTCTAGAGAAGATGACTCCTCATAAAGCATTAATAAAATATTTTATGAGGAAAACATGACTTTCTTAAACACATATATGACCAGTAAACTCAGGGTTGTAAATGAATGGTAAAAAAGTTATTACATTCTGAAAAAAATTATACTTCAAGTCAACTGTCTGCCTGAAGGTTTCTATTGAAGAGCTACTTGAAAACCCTGGGATAAAAATGTGGCTAGCTTGGTTGTATTAAAATAATAATTTTGAACTTGAGCTATTTGTACTTTCACAGAATATAAAGAAGTTTCTTTCAAATCTGTTAAATGCCAGAGCACTCAATTTACAGATTTAAAATGGATACCTGTTTTCCTAAGCAGTTTTCATCCTTAAGCATGTCATAGACTTTAGAAGCTGCATCTCTTTGCTCTGCTACTTCACTGTTTCCATGGCTTTGATAGGCAAAATACGGGAGGATATTCACAAGTATCTTCGGAAAACAGTCTCCTAGCACTTGCCTCCAGTCTTTTTCAATCTTGTTGGCAAGTGATTTCACTTCTTCAAATTGACTTCTAATCACCAGGTGTGGAACCAAAACTTTGTAACAAGACCTACACATAGTAAATACATTTCCTGAGTGTCCTTGTAGTACATTTTCAGAAGTCTCAAGTGCCATACAGCAAACACCATCCTCTACTGCATAACTGTGTGATTATAGTCTAGCTACTACTATACAAAAAAAATTAAATCTTGCCAGTACAAATATAATACAAGATACTTGGAATACATTTTAGAAGGTCTCAATATGTCACATTCCAACAAAAACCTCATGTATTAATACATTTAGAAACTTGAAACCTCTGTCATAATTGTAAATAAATCTAAATAAAATGCTTTCATGTAACAAATTTACCTGTAGAATTCCTCGAGGCTAGTGTGGTTCAGAAGAACATAAGGAAAAGAAGACAGGCTATATCCACTGTCATTTATTTTCAGCCACTCCATCACCAAATAGTCTAAATGTGAAGTCATGAAGTCTTCTATACTTTTATAGCCGAAAATATCGGATACTTTTTCCAAAACCTGTGTATGAAACAGGATTGCAGAAACAGCATGCAGAGTACACAGTACTATGGCAAACTGGCAGTACTACACCTCCATGCCCTCCCCAGCCTTTTAATGACTGTTTTTATAACTCAGCTCCTCTTTAGAATAAGCAATTTATCATTTGTATTGCTGTATCTCAAAATAGTTCAATTAAGAAACTACAACTACCCAGTAAGAGGTGGTACACAAAGAAAGGACAGACAGTACACATTTTGAGGGTAGAGACTGTGTGTAAAAACAACAGGCAACAAATAGAAAGAAAGCATAAAAAGGACAAGTGCACTAAAAAATGACTGGCATGAAAGGCTGATGTATAAACAGCAATTACTTCAGCACACCCTTGTGAACTTCAAAATTAAAGTACACAAGATACATACTATCTTCCAATACATTGCATTTATTTTACATGTTTTAACACTGGAAAGCTCATTTTACTTCCACTGGATAGAAAGATTTATTTTTTTTTTTAAATGAGATCTGCAATCTTCAATGTATAAAAATCTGTACTTCAGATACAGATTTTGACATGGAAAATTTACAGTTAAAATTGCTTTTATGATGTCATTATTTCTACAGAAGTCATTAAATATAATGACAAATATATTCAGATATTTAAGTCCTACACTAGTCACACTTTTACAAAACTTAACTTTCAGTACTGACAAAAGCGTATTTTACCATTCCAATTTTAAACTAACCTAAATTTAGAACCTAAGTATAAAAGGAAGTTTATACTTGCCTTTTTCACAAGGTGAGGTTCTAATCCATTCTCTTTCATAGACTGGCAAATAGCAAACAAAGCTTGCTTTTCACAGACTGGACTGCAGCACAGAACCATGGTTATAAGCATCAGCAAAGTAGCTTTTCCATTACACTGTTTGTCCAAAAGATCTTCAGGACTTGCATCACCTCTGATCTTCAATAAGAAATAATGCACTCATACAAATATTCTGTTAAAGCAATCTTCTAATTAATAAATACAATCATAGAATAGTTAGAGTTGGAAAGGACCTTAAGATCATCTAGTTCCAACCACACTGCCATGGGCTGGAACACCTCAAACTAAACCATGTCACCCAAGGTTCTATCCAACCTGGCCTTGAACACCACATTCACAACCTCCCTGAGCAACCCACTCCAGTGCCTCACCACCCTTACAGTAAAGAACTTCTTCCTTATATCCAGTCTAAACTTCCCCTATTGAAGTTTTAACCCATTACCCCTCGTCCTATCACTACAGTCCCTAATGAAGAGTCCCTCCCCAGCATCTTATAGCCCCCCTTCAGATACTGGAAGGCTGCTATGAGGTCTCCACGCAGCCTTCTCTTCTCCAGGCTGAACAGCCCCAACTTTCTCAGCCCATCTTCATACGGGAGGTGCTCCAGTCCCCTGATCATCCTCGTGGCCCTCCTCTGGACTTGTTCCAACAGTTCCATGTCCTTTTTATGTTGAGGACACCAGAACTGCACACAGTACTCCAGGTGAGGTCTCACAAGAGCAGAGTAGAGGGGCAGGATCACCTCCTTCGACCTGCTGGTCACGCTCCTTTTGATGCAGTCCAGGATATGGTTGGCTTTCTGGGCTGCGAGCGCACACTGAAGCCGGCTCATGTTCATTTCCCCACTGACCAACACCCCCAAGTCCTTCTCCACAGGGCTGCTCTGAATCTCTTCTCTGCCCAACCTGTAGCTGTGCCTGGGATTGCCCCGACCCAGGTGCAGGACCTTGCACTTGGCATGGTTAAACTTCATGAGGTTGGCATCAGCCCACCTCACAAGCATGTCAAGGTCCCCCTGGATGGCATTCCTTCCCTCCAGCGTATCAACCGAACCACACAGCTTCATCACAGTGTCATCGGCAAACTTGCTGAGGGCACACTCAATCCCACTGTCCATGTCACCGACAAAGATGTTGAATAAGACCGGTCCCAACACCATAAAATAATTTAAAATTAGGGGCATTGGCATAAATACTGCTGAAAATGTTGCACACTTGTAAGAGAAATGATGGAGAGACTCATAAAAGAAGCCTCTTTTCTGCTCCTGATGCATATAGGAAAGAACTATGTTGTAATTCAAATGGAGACCTTCCCTTATTAAAGCAAGGTGCTGACAAACTGATAAACACTGAAAAGTAACAAGAAACTGCAATGAAAGGGCAGAAGCTAATAAATAGCAAGCTAAGGTGACAGAACAGGGAGCCAAGGCAACAGACAGACAAGACAGCAAAGAACTGGAGGCGATGGTACAGAGATACGAAATGAGATGACAGAGAGATAAGGCCTCAGCAGCAAGCCCAAGCTACAAGACAGCAGACAAAGGGAACAGAGACAAAACACAGCAGAGAGACATATGATAGTGTGACAGAAAAAAAAACAGAAAATGTAGGTGATGTAGATGACTTAGCAAGGTACCAAGGAAGGATGAAAAGTTAAGACACTAATAGAAAAATTAACAGTTAAAGAAATTTCACAGTAACATACTCCATGGCACTTCTAGCGACTGCAGTGAAGTAAAACCATTCTTTCATCTTAAATTTCTTCTGACTAGTTTAGATTTTTAAGCAAATTATGGTTTTGTGAAAACCACTGCTTTTAATACCACTGGAAACATGATCTTACTGGAGCTTATAAATCTGTTTTTATATTATGTGAACACATAATTGAATTTACATTGCCTCTTATTCACTCTATGTCCTCTAGAATATTGAGGCTCCATTTTAATTTGACTCTCAACTGCTACAGTACACAAACCTGCAACAATAAATCGTATGATACAAAAGAGCAGTCTGGAACATACAGTAAAAAAGTTCAGAAAGTTGTAATATGTGCTAAATAGTGAGTGACTGGATGCGTAAGGAATTTCCTCACTACCACCTTTTTTCAGCAGCACCTCAGGATATCATAAGCCCAGAAGAAATTATGCTCTTGGAAAATAAAACATGATCTTTTTGAAATGACCATCTTATTCATAAAAAGAAAACCAGGTAAAACTAATGACTAGATGTTGGTACCAGATTTTTCATTCCTTCCTGAACTCTGAGATACGCATTCTCAAAAGCTTTTTGCTGGAGCTTCAAGGGAAGAGGTTTTGACATTCCAGAAGAATCTCTCTGCTTCACATCTTGAAACAAACTTTAAGAAAAGAATAATAATTATTAGCATAACATTCAGACCACAGAATTACTGCATATTGTGCACATCAAAAAAGCAGCTTCCAATTTTCTGAATATCACCATTTTCTTCTTAACTTTCTTGTACAGCAGTCTTTCCTTCCTCTGCCTCAAACATTATCAATAACACTATCTGTTAGGCCAAAATGGTAGAGAATAGCCTGAAAATACAGTTCTATAAATAACTATGAAAGTTTCACAACCTCTGCCAAGTGCAGGAAGCCAAACTTCAGATGTCCATTGTAATGCAACATCTCATGTCATGAATTACTTTGGGAATACGAAAAATGTGTCTGAAAGAATTATTATTATTTTTTTGTAGATAGAGGCCCAACCCACTTTGCTCTTTGTAAAAAAAATGGCAACATCACAGTGGATTGGACAAAATGTTACTCTAGCCATTTATTTCTACATGACTATTAGCAGATACCTAAGAAAGATCACCATATGCTTGCCTTGTATGCAAAATAATTTCTTGAATATAACATTCGTCCACAGATGCTCTAACCAGACCATATTATGATTTTCTCTTTCATGAATTTGTTGCTTTTTGAATCCCTCAAAACATTCAGACAGTTGAAGAAGGTAGGATAACACTCAGGATAACTGAATGCTGTATGAAGAAGTAAACCATATTTTCTTAGCAAGAAATTTTCAAGAGAACATGTTAGCTTCACTTGATGTCCCCTAGTCTTTAAACTGGAAAAGACTCCCAATCTTCACTTTGTTCCACTCCTGATTTTGTAGTTCTATTATACCTCCTGCATTTCAACTCTTTTTGTGCTAAAGAGCTCTAGTTTATGCAACCAATAGCTATGCATAAAGTTTTTCATAATTTTGAACATCCCTCCTTTACTCCTATTCCAGTTCAATTATATCCTTTTTTATGCATGAACAACTATATATATATATACAAAACCTAACATCCTTTGAAAAGCTTTCTATGCTACACAATGCACATAATCTATTTCTAGAGGATTAACTATTTCCTGTTCAAGTTTTGCATAATAAACCTAGTGCAAAATTTGCTCATACATAGCTTTATATATATACTGTTTATCTCTCTCTACATATACGATTAAAGCCCCAGAAGTACTGAAAAGAGCAGCTGTAGAGTAGCAGAAGTAACACTCAGTTAAGTGAAATTAAGCATTATTATCATCAGAAAAAAAGAGCTACATTATCACCTGGTAATTGACTTTGCAGCAAGAATGCGAACTTGATGGTGGCTATCTGCGAGAAAATGGGGAAAAGCATCGCTCACAGATAGATCTTCATTTATCACATTAAGGATCGCCCATTTGCAGTAAGGATCAGCCTGAAGAATATTAACATTGTGGTTTAAAATATACAGAAGATCTACAATAGAATATATACTAATGTATACAAAAGATCTTCAGATACTGTTTTCAGGTACACCTTGAGTATATACTTGACATGCTAATGAATGCCAGAAAATCTGGGATTACCTCAAGCAGGGCTTTCATGCACTTTAAAAGGGCCACTCTTACTGGGGCTGTGCATTTCCCTCCTTGAGATAAATGCCTAAAATAAAGAAGATTTGAATAAATGAAAATATTTAAATAAACTAAAAACAGTTCTAAGAATAAGTCTGACAAGTTTCTGCTGCTCACAGTTCAGTCTTTTGTGCTTAATAGGCAGTCTTTGTCAATATACAACAGTGCAGAATTTACTGTTCTAATACTATCTTAAGGACAACATGATTCCTTGCTACAAATACAACACAGAAAATCTAGAAAGTTAAATGCTGGATAAAAATATCATAGGATACCAAAAGCAAGACAAACAATAGTACTATAGTCTTCACACTGATAGCAAAAGTTAAAATTTTTATGCCCAACAGACTTCTGCATTAAACAGACAAAACATACCAAAAGGCTCCAACAACTGTCAAAAATTGTCCTCGCGCATGTCTTGTCTTTTCAGCATCTGTGTTGGACTGGGCCAACTGTACTACTATAGGAAGCAAATTATTCAGAATTACTTCACAAACTTCTTGATCTCGGCGGTACAAAGAACACAGGGAACTGTGACAGAAAGAAACAAAAAGCATCCTGAAACACTGAACAGCTCCCAAATCCTCTGGCTGTTCAACTAAAATAGCTCTAACACATGCTGAATAGTTTCTCCCTTACGAAAGAGACTGAAGAAGCATATGAACATCATCTTCAGGCAAGAGGTGCTCTTCAATAGGGAGCTCCTTCAAAAGGACCAAGTACTGGGGAACAAAAAAGAAAAAAGAACCAAAATGGAAAATAAGTAGACAAAACTCTAGCACATTTTCAGTAACTCTTACATGAAATCATGCAGTAAGGATACCTATTGTATAACAGATCTTACATGTTAGACTCTGACCATCTTTTCATGCAAATACTGTCACACAGTAATATGGCGCATGAAATTTTTTGGTTTGGTAGTCAAAAATATTTCCTTTGTAACCTAAAACACAGAGCCTATTGTACCACTATTTCTAACTATTTAAAAATTAATTAATGATAAAGACAGGATGTTTACACTTATCAACTCTTTATTTTCTGGCCTACAACACACTTCCAAACACTAAAAGTAGCTGGTTTAATGTCTTCTCAGGGGACATATAACAAGACAAAGACAAGAATACATAATTGACAAGAATATGCAAGTTTAAAACCAGTACAAATACAGAGATGGGTCTGCTGTAAGAAAAAACTCACGCTCACCACATGCAGGTGCAGTGGCTTAGCACCGTCAAAGACACTGCCATCAGTAAGCATTAACAGCTTCCTCCGTATATCAGAGACTCCAAAACTCACTGTTTGAATTTGGACTGTAGTTACACAAATACATAAGAATCTCAGGATTTCAAGGAGAAGTAAATCCTGCTTTGTCAACTGTTCTTCAGCTAATGGACTCAAAGCACCTGAAAATAAGATTTTCATGTAAGAAATGCTTCTCCAAGGACCATAAAAAACCAACAACAACCTGATCACATTTCAGGTCTTTACAAAACTAATTTATATTTCCAGAATAGATAGAATACTAGCAACCTTTATATTTATTTGTTATTAAGAAGTTACTGTATCAGTAACAGCTTCTTGAGTGTGTTTCCCACTTTTTCAAATGCTTTCTCTAAAATGGAGGCTTTTAATTTTTTTACATATGGCTGATTTCTCCATCAAGGTTACAGTCTGCCGAGTTCACTATCTACAACTGTGCTCTTTTGTGCTGTTAACTATAACTCAGGATGTATTTTAAACTACAGATTCAAAGCTTTCCCAAAATTGAAACTATTATAACGAATGCTACGCTAATACCCTCATTGAAATGTCAATTATAGCCTAAACAAAGTAGTTTCAAATGCAATTTTTCTGTCACATGTAGAACTCTTGTAACTTTCTGCAATTGCAAACTTTATATATTAGAATTATTTATTAGATGGTTCGAGAAGATACATCATGAGATAATTCAAAATGATAGGGAAAACAGACTAGCTGCTGTTTGTGGCATTAATAAACACCCTGATTTCCTTCTCATTCAATAATAATTGGAAGACATAGTCCTGATTATAAACTAAGATACATACCATTTTAAGAAAGAACTTAAAAAAAAAAGAACATCAGAACTTGTAGCTCCTAACAGGATTCATGCTCTTGTACCTCTGCAGGTCCAGAGATACAAGAAAGCCAATCCTGTCAATAACTACTTATCAGGAAAAGGAGAAAGTTAAATAGGAATACTTTTGAGAAAATTAAGCTCAGTCTAATGACAGAGAGAAGTATCCTACAGACACACCTTTCAGTCTCCTCTTTGCCAACAATTCTGCTTGACATTGAACAAGTCTGCCAGCTTCTCTGCTTGCATTCTACTATTTATAAAATAAAAAATAAACTCCCTTCTAAACGAGCTAGAACAATTCATGAATATCTTTAAAACACTAATGACGTACAAAAGAATTATTGTTTAGAAAGTACTTGGTTCAATCAATACCTGCTTCAACTATTAATAAAGCAACACAGTTTTGTATCTCGCTGTCTTTTAAGCAAACAAAGAGCAATCTGTAAAAATTAGCTTTTGTAAATAGTTTTGGACACAAAGAAGACTTACCTGTTACATTTTGCATCTCACTAGATTCACTTGTATCACTGATGCCAGTCACAGCAGGATCATCAAACAGATCATCAGATACCTGGTTATCTCCTTCCATTATACTCTCCTCAGGATCATTACTGACTAGATCCACTTCTCCCAGTATGCTTGGTTTTCCAGTAAATGTCATCTGACAAAAATACCACATACTTTTAAAGTTGGTGTAAGACAAGGAAATACACTACTGTTTCCCAGTGACCTAGAATGGCTGAATTCAATATGGGCTACACTGAATTGATGAATTTCAGCCTTTGGAAGAAATCAATCTTCTACACATGTGAATTCTTTGATTTGAACTATTCTCTTTAGGATAGAAGCTTCCTAAGCCAGGTACTAGTCTCTGTGTTTTAGATGGTGCCAAGGATATTGTCAGTATCTGAAAAACAATTCTCCCTATGAGACTCTCAAACTTCTCACTACATAATTACAGAGAAATTACAAGAATGCATATGACATTTTCGAGGGCAAATTAAGTACTGCTTTCCCTACCAGATGACAAGCTAACAGAAGGTAAGACTCTCAGCTTCTCCTCATCTGAAAAAAAAGGATTTTGCCTACTCAAATCTGATTACAGGACAATATGCCAAAACAAGACATTTTAAGAGTTGTGCTAAACACAATGATGTGCAACCGTATTACTTTTTTCAGTGAGAAAGGAGTCATTTACAGTTAGATTCAATATCTACAAAATAAACACCTTCAAAGTGTTCTAAGGCACATAAGTTCATGAAAATACAAACGAAACAGAAGCTTTTAGAAGTTTAGAAGTGCATTAAAGTGTTATATGTTATAGAAATTCTTCCCGTGGCATAAAACTTCTACTTCAATACAGTATTAAATAAAATTCCAAAAATAACATACAGTGGTTTCAAACGTCAGTTGGCATGCTAACCTTCATCAAACTTTATCCATCTGCTCTCATTTTTCCCCTATGCCTGTGTTCAAATGCTAAATAGAAAAGTTTCCAGTTAGAAATCCTCTATAAAACTCAATGTATTTTGGTTCAGTTTTTCAGTAATTTGGTTTTCCTCCAAACTATTATAATGCAAAAACAATCCTCTTGCAGAAGAGCACTGAATTTAGAAGCAGACATCAGAAACAATGGAAAATACTTACCAGATTTTTGCAAGTATCTACAAGGTCATTCATAAATTTCGATGTTAACAAACGCAGGAATATACCAGAGTGCATTTTATTAGCACTGTTCTGTAAGAAAGCAAGATAGGTTAATTCATTTTTTTCAGGTACCATATATATGATATTCACTTCATGATCCCATTAATGAAGAAAGAAATATAAATTCCTTGAAAAGCTTTACCTTCACACAATTGCATAAGCATTTTGTACACTGCATTATCAAAGTCCTCAGTGAGTTGATCTGGGCATCTTCATTTAGTTTGTTGTTAGAAAGAGAAATGCTTTCTCCAGCATAATGAATGAGAGACTAAAAATACAACAGTTAAAATACCAGTTACGTTCCTTTATCCATTGGTACAGACACAGTGCACACAGAGACAAAAGGTTATGATTCTCACTTATACACTCTCATTCATATAGCTTTATATGAAATACACACTATATAGCATATAGTGTGTATTAATGAGTTTTGACCTTTTTTCTTTCTTTGATTTTTGTTTCACACTTTCTGTTCTGTGACAAAAAAATGGCCCAGACCTGTCTGTAACACTGACACTTTCATTACAAAAGAAAAATATAGCATCTCTCCATGATGTGTAAGTTTGAGGTTTCCATATTTAGGCAAGAAATAACTTCTGATAGCAGTAGTAGTATCAGCAATAATAATAATTATAGCTGTCTTCGTACCAGTTGAAACCACCAAATGATCTTAAATTCCTGCATGAAAGACCTAAGGACATGTCTACATGTCCATTGTTATTTATTTATATTTAAAAAGGGGTGACTCAGAAACGTATCAGTATTTAGAATACTTTGCCCTGCAAAACTGATGCATTATTGGTGTACTGACAATATGAATAGAATTTTTAAATTATTTCTATTTAATGGTTTATTTCATTTTTAATAGCTCCCAAATGCATTGCCGCTTACCTTAGCCTTCTGGAACAGCTCTGATTTACAGACATCCTCTTCTTTAAATATACCAGTGTAGCAATAGCAGCCAAGAACACCAGTCAAGAGACTGGCACATCTGACAAGGTGTTCTGCTGTAACCACCTTAGACTAAAACACACAGTATAAATACCAGTGGTTTATCATGAAACTTCTTCATCAAAACACAGAATTGTTCAGAGCTCCTACCATCTCAGTGGCCTCTTCTGCATGCATGAAGTGCCTTGCACTGGGAGGCCTAAAACTGGATGCAGTATTTCAGATGCTGCCTAAAGTCACTGTTAATATAACCCATACTTGCAGTTTTCTTTTACAACTAGTCCTTTACACATGCTGTGTTTTTTTACAAAACCTAAATATTTGAGACCTCTGTGTCTCAGGCTATCTTGGCTGAAAACTGGCAAGGGCTTAAAGCATTACAGGGGCACAGAAACTGAAACCAACATCACAAAAAAGCAGGGCAAGTGGTTTATGTGGCAACTTTTCACACATTTCCACTTCTATACAGCTTCTGTGTATTCCCATAATTTTGAAAATAACATCATTGGCAAAATATCCATAAAAGAAATGCAGACTTCTCTATTTTGTATTATTGGATATAGTTTTTAAAATGCTTGTTGTTCAACTTTTCGTGGCAAAAGGAATTAAAATCTATGTACTTTGGCCTTGAAAACACATTGTTTAGAAGCACAAAGATGTAACAGTCATTTCCACCTTACCTTAGAAGCATGGATGCTTAAAAGCTTTTCTGCCATTGCTAAAAGACATTGCTCCAATGTTTCCCTAAGATTCTGGTTAACAGCAAGTCTTGAACCAGTCACATTTTTATCTGCAACATTTACTGCAAAATTAGTGAAAATATCCATTTCATCAAATGTTGTCTGCAGATACAGCTCTTCAACATCGGAAAAATTGCTTTCTTCTTTCCGTTGCAAGTGCTGCACACTTCAAGAGGAGACATAATTCTTAGCGGTCAGTATACAACTTACAAGACTTTAAAACCATCATTTATATACAAGGAAAAAAAAAGCAAAATAAAGTATTTTATCTTTTTGTGTTTCCAAACTCTGGTTGATTTCTAATTTCTGAGGTGACTTTGATTTGGCAATGGATACAACTTTAGCTCTATCTGAAGAAACTGCAGGCAAAAGTGAAGTCTGCACACGCATCCTATGTTCTACTGTAGTTCATATAGCAGCATCTGTTTTGCATTAAGATGGCTGACCTCAATCTACTTCACACAACTGGCACAGAAATTCAAAACCACCCTAAAAATAGTATTTTTAGCTTCTAGTAGGAAGGTCTTATATTTCATCAGAACAAGTTATACACATTTTAGTTTATTAGGAGGAAACTGGATATAGTCCAAGGGCTTGAACATATGAATCACTGAAATATGCAACAGCATTTGTAAGACTGACTCTGACAGAATCAAGCAACGTGAGGCCAGGGCCACAAATACAGGTGGAGTGGCATGAGGATGTATGAACAGTAAGCATCTAGCCAAGTTTCCACTTAGCATTAATCTTCAAGAAAAATCTTTAGATATATGTTTCCTTTAGAATGGAAGGTAATGTTATAAAGCATGAACAGGTATTTCTATAAAGCTACAAATTATTCAAAAAATATAATGAGTTGATATACCTAGTGTACTTATGGATAAAGAGACAAATATTTAGCTAAATCGCTGAAGATAAATAATACACATAGCCCATATAAGGTATTTTGTTCAGTACCTGAAGCTTTGACTGTCAGCAAAAGACTATTTTAACACACGCTTAAAGCATCTTAACAAATCACAAAAGCACTGTTATTTTCATGGGGTCTCAAAGGTGTTATACAGAAAGATGCAAAAGAGCTTGAGGAATTACGCATTTCATTATCTCTGCCTGCTAAACTGACAAATATAAGAAGCTTAAGTATCTATAAAGATTGATTAAAAACATACCATTTAGCATCATTTTGGAAAAAAGTCATGGCAGCTCTACAGTTCTTCACTGTAAGGCTCACAAGAATCTTTTGTAATATAAGATGAGGAAAATCACTGTAGAAAAAGAAAATCATTTTGTAGTTTCTTGCCATCAGACAAGCTCTTGGGATTCCTGAAGTACACCCAACAATTCACCAGATCAACTGCATATCTTCGAAGCAGCTTAAGTTTTCACTTAAGGTTTTAAACATAGTTCAAGTATCTGCTGTGCTATGGACAGATAAGTAAATTACGGCCCCAGAATGACATTCCACAATAACCTTACAAACTCTGTAAGCTCTACCAAAGCACTAATATTATGCAATTCTGTAAATCCACTTTTTCCTGTGTAATCTCCTGTGTCACAGAGTGAACTTACATATAAAAATAGGCCACAAAGACTTTACCTGCAGAGCACAGGAGGCAACTCTGCACATTCTTCCATTTCTTCTTCCAAACAGCTGGACAGTAGCCATTTCATTATTGCTTGCCTTAACACGGAACCCAGATTTCTTTCAGAATTATTCTGTTCCATTCCTACATCTAAATTTTCTGGCACTGAATAGGCAGTCATCAATAATGATAAGCAACATACAGCAGAACTGTAACAAAAAGAGAACACAGGGCATCTGTGAGAAACAATGTGGTACTTAGCACTCTAAAGCGAAGTCACTACTTCTACATGCTCAGGGAGCATCAAGTATATAAGCAAGTTATTAAGCACACATACTGGAAAGCTCCTTTTTAAAAAATCTGTGGTTTCAAAAGCCACATTTTGGCTATTACAGACATTTCCTGTCTATTTTAGACTGTTTCCAAATACTCATTTCAGAATCAAAATCTAGAAGAAAACGTACTTTTTAACTTCCAAAATCAACTTTTCTTTCACTTTCCATTTGATGTTTTTAGTCATTTTACATTTGAAGATGCTTGCCTCTTCTCCTCTGCCTGCTTTGAGATTTATGTCTGAAATTTATGTATTTATGATTACCTGTATTTATGCCCATTTCAAATGCTTAAAACACAAATTTGTACAGTTCTTGAACAGAAATACAGCCACAACAATAATGTTATTTTGAATAATACAGTGATTTTGGCTGCACAACAATAGCAATGTGAATGAGACACAAAAATATTATCCTTGCTTCCCATTTTACCTTGAAGGCTTACATGCAGGTCCTGAAAATATTTTCCAGAGTTCTTTATCTGTCACAACAAGATTTCCTTGAATCATAGCTCCAAGTAGCCCAAAGCTCTCCACTTCAATTTGCTGGAAACTAACACTACGAATGGTAAGAGACCAAATCTTTGCCCAGATTCTCTGGAGCTCCAACTTGTGGATACTTTTCAAATCAGTCTTCCGGTTTTGACACAAAGCCATCTCTCTAAGACACTTCAGCACATACGGGGTCCTTTCTCCTCGGCGCTGCTGAGGCAGCAACTGGTGAAGTACACTGAGTAAGGGAGGTAGCTCACTGTTAGGAAGACTCAGGGGATACTTTGATACTAATTGAGCTGTAATCTGTAACCTTGAAAACACAAAGTGAAGCAATTAATATCAAACATATGTAAATCTGTGTCTTCAAAAGCAAATGAACAAAGTGTTCTCCAATTGTCATTTTACATTTATACTTTCCAGTATTGAGCCTATTTGTTTACTAACAAAGGTTAAAGATTGTGTATTAGTACTGTTTTCACTTGTAAAGCCTGATCACCTTGCTTCACTATCACCAATAATTCCTTACAAGCCGACTTCATTGATTTCTGACTACAAGGGAAGAAAATTTCAGGAAAAAAAAGATTTTTTTTCCTTCTCCGGGACTGGCCTGTTATACATTCTGACCCACGGGGTAGCCTTAAGGGTGAAATTACATAAACAGAACATTACAGCAACATCTCTTCAGATAAGAGAAGTAAAATTCATCAAATGAACAAAATGTTAAGCTGGGCATGGTACGTTGGAAGGATGCTGCTCTTAGCAATGGTTGCAACTCTACTCAAATTACAATACTTGTGGTATTTCTTGGAGATGGCCACCTCCACACAAATGGCATGTTAATTACTCAAAACAGGCACTTTGCCTCAATACTGAGAGCAATAAACGCACATACCTACACACACAGAAACCTGCCACCCCAGCTCAGGACTCAGATCATAAGCAGCTGCACTGCTGTGGAGCCTTGTACAGCACTTTTCCAAGAAAAGTCAGAAAGACAGAAAGGAGCACTAACGGAAAAAAACATCTGGTGTAATCTATTGCAGCTAAAAAGTCAACATTTTTGGGCTTAGGACTACAACTGGTTAGTTCTGGAAAAGTCTAGCTGTGGTCTTTTAGCTTGATTCCCTGTCAAGCTCTCTGCTACAGAATCCTCCTGCAGCAGTCAGTGGAAGACGGTATGTAGCTATACCTCAAGGGCAGAAGACCCTCATCAAACAAAATGATCCCCTATCAAGGTCCAAGCTAAGGTGCTAGGCCTTGCCCCTCAACAGTTTTTAGGCCAGATATTATGACAAACTGTGTGAACCAGCCCAAACTGTTAACGGTTGCTGTCCTGTGACACAGCCAGCTTAAGAAACCAGTAAATCTCACGTTCACTTCCCAATACTAACAAGCTGGATCACATACACAACACTTACATAAAGAATGGCAATATCTAGAACAAGAGACGAGGAAAAAAAAAAAAATCAGAGGCAGTAATATCTTATACACTACCACACAGTTTACCAGGCCTCATGTTATTTCTTAGGAAACCAAAGACACAAAATTTTTACAGCAAGAGTGCCACAAACACTACTCATTACTTTCCAAATGCTGTGATAACCTAATCTGAGTGCTTAGATCTATGTCTGCATGCCCAGACACTTCATCTGAAAGCACATTCAGAAGTATGTAAATGTAGAAAGATGTCTGTAGTGATATTTATTTCACGTAAAGATGGTATTACCAAGGTATGACATCAAAATCCTTCTGGGATCTTTGCAGGTTGTCTCGAATTATCTCCCAGCCTAGTTCAATCCTCCTGCGCTTGCTTGGTAAGGTTTCATCATTGGGCTCTCTTTGTGAAACAGCATAAGACTGGGTAACTTCCAGAACTTTGGTATCCTCTGTAAAAACCTTTTATAAAGAGAAATAAAGAAGTATGCAAATAAAAAAAAAAATGTAGGGAAAACCGAAATGATAAGATAAACTGGTCTATTTTTTACTGTGCATAAAGCCTCTTAAGACGCAATCAGAATTATTCTTTACTACAACAGAACCTTTGTTTATAGTCTAATAAACAACACTAGTGAAATCTAGTGTGATTTAGGAGCCACACACTTCTAAACTGCACAAAAATTAATAATTAAACACAACAGAACACAGACAAAAGGTACTAATACATCAGTAAATGATTCTGAGGAAATGCTAAAGCCTATTACTCTAAAAAAGTAAAATGCACAACACAGCAAATAAATAGTCAACTTTATATTCAAATAAAAACGTTACCTGATGACAAATATCAGCCATTAATTCAATCAAATTTTCCTTTACAGTAATATTACGTGAGGCTGAAGAATACTTTCCTCTACTGCTGATGAGATTTATTTCATTCACCAGCAGATCATACAGGTTATATAAGATACTTTGCCATTTTTCTGAGTCATATGCACCTGTACCTGCAAAATCAATGAAAAGATAACCTGTACCACATTGTATGGATACAATATGCAAACCTACCTGTATGATGTAAAATACACACCTACCTAGACGATGCAAAGTACAGCCAAAATCAGAGTAAAGCACAAAAAGCTTAACAAATGCAGACATGCAAAACAAGCCTTATAATGGAGAATGAATAAAATAAAAAAGTGGAAAAGGTTAAAGAGAATTTAATCAGTGTATACAAGTAATTAGGGAAGGAACAAAGTTTGTAATAAACAGTTCTTTTTCTAACTGGAAAGACTACTATGATATGCAATGGATAAATTTGGACTGATTATAAACTCTTTGCCATTTGTAGACAATGTAAAAAAAACAACACCTTTAAAAAGATGCTGCAACTGAAATAGGCCATGACAGACAAGCAGAGTTACTGAGTGATCTTCTGTGAAAAATTTTATACAGTAAGTCAGATTTAGACCATAGTAGTAATTTTTAGGCTTAAACAGACCTCGTAAGATATGACCACATGTGACAATCTAAAAACAATCCAAAATATTCTTTCCCTTCCCCAAATATTGTATGCTTTGATTCTTTAAAATCACCTTTTGATTTAAAAAATTTAAACCCCAACCCTTAAAGGACTTAATACAATTAATATTCTCTTACTGCATACAATTTGAAAACTCATTTTCACTTTCACTCAATATTAATCTATAGCATAAAACTACTGACAAGTAATCATCACTCCCATTAATGTTTCCAAGACTCAGTATCAAAATTCAGAAAGCTGGCACAATTCAAACAATCGCATACAGTGATAGAAAAAACTTCAAAAAACTCAAATAACTTTTGCTGTACCTTTTCCCTGAGCTTTTGCACCCTTTGGATGATGAATATGAACTTGGAAACGAAACAACTCAATTATTGACTCCTTCAGGGAATCCTTTGGTCTATATTGAGTCCATATATAAAGGACTGTAGGCAAAATTTCTTCCCCTAATTTACAAATCCGTATGCGACAGTTGACAGCAAACTTATTGCAGAAGATATTCATTGCTCCAACAATATGATCCAGGCCTGCAGCACTCTTCTCTTGCCTGCAACATAAATCTAACACTCAAACTTCCAGAATAAATAATCTCATTTCTTTTCACAGGAATTGTTTAAACATGAATACTAGCAAGTAACTATATTTAGAATATTATTTGCCCACTAAATCCAGAAGTTAATATTTTCAGTAATTTATTAAATTGGAATTCAAAGACAGAACAAAATATGCCTGAAGAAGTATTACCTGCTATTATGCAGGTATTATCCCAAATACTTAAAATGAGCTATCTTTATAAGTAAGTATTAGCATACAAAAGGAGCACTTGCAACATACCTTGCACACTGCATTGCTTTTGAAAAGAAGATAAGCATATCAGAACTCGACCCATCAGTTTGGAAGCAGTACCCCCTTGCAAGTGTGTGAATTATCCTAGCCACCAAGACTCTATTAATCTTCCCAGAAGGTTTGAGGTACAATTGGCCATACAGGACCAGCAACTCTGCAAACATATTAAAAAAAAAAAGTCTTTATGACATAATGTGTAAATATGTTATAAATATAAAAACATGTATATGCATATATACTACAGAGGATTACATAAAAATGCTGGAAGCAAACTATTGCATTGAATACATAGAAATGATCATTCTGAATTGAGCTGCATTTCGCTATTCACAAAAGTTAACAGGGCAGGGGGAATGTGCACGTGGGAAATAAAGCATGTAGTCTACACTGGAAGTAAAGTTATATTCATTCTGAACTGTGACACAGTCTGCTTTGTGTTACACTGAGCAAAGTACCTACCACCGCATGATCAATTTGCACAACTACTTCCACGCTCAATTTCTACTCTACATCAAGTAGAGCAGAGGCTCCATTTGTTGCAGAATACACAATAAAATACTTGGAAACAATTTACAGCCACACATACACTAACAAAGAATTTGGTGTAAAAGGAGTAGGTAAACCAATCAGAACAGTTGAAACTGAGGCTCCCCCATATTTCCATTACATGGAAATTCACACAGCTTCGAGTTTCTTTTAGTAAGATTAAGTTCAGCTTCTACTGGCCTCACAGGACTCCTTTGATAATGCGGCCAATATGACAGCTTGTCATAATTTTCACAAACACGACTATAAACATTCAGAAGCTCAGAATTTCCAGCAGATAAGAGCGCCTTGTGAAATCAGTACTTGTTATCTAACTTTGGCCAAGAACTGGAATCCATGTTTACTCTCAACTGCTGTACCGGATCACTGATTTTGTAAGTAGAAAACAGACTTCTCCATTGTACTCCAAGAATTATAAACAAGGTGGAATTGCTAAAAAAGGTTATGATAACCTTTACAAAGCTCATATCTCTCCTTTAATAAAAGCAAATTGCTTCATTTAATGGATTTAAGTCTGACTTCCTCTAGATTTATGACCATTAGTCCAGCCTCAGTTCAGTAACTGAATTCAACTGTGCCCCTTAAGATCTAATGCCAACATTTCTTCTGTCACTTTTCCAAGCTTCCACCCATACACAGATTCAGCAAACTTCTGTGTTCCTAACCTACCTAACTGCCACACAGTAACTCTCATAGGCTCCTCATGCAATCTGCACGTATACTTCCTGTGACACTCAGTCTTAGCTTCCCTTCTGTGACTTCTTCAACATGTCTTTAACATCCCTGGTTACTTGTCTCATTCCCTACCCACCTACCATCAGTTCTACCCAAGTACCCAATTCTTCAAATGCCTTTCCTGTCTAGTACTTTGAATTCCAGCTTCCAGCCTCCCTATCTGACCAGCAGGCTTACAGCCCTTTGTCTTCTACCCCACTCACTGGCTCCTCGTCACGGGCAGCTTTCCTATGCAGTTGAGGCTTCAAGTTCTATATCCATGGTCAAATGGTACCAAATTCTTTAACTTCTGAGATCTCACCCTCAGGCTCTCTAACTACCAAACCACACCTCTCAATCTGAATGGTTCCATTTCATTTCATCTGTATTTCCACTCAGTTCAGGTTACATGCATTGCCATCACTCAACTTTTAAATCTGCTTTTATCTATTGAAATCTTAAGCTTTCTAGGTTGTCTTTTTTTTTTATATATGAAATATGTGCATATAACAACAGTGACACAACAGGCTTTTTAGGACCTTCATAAGCCAACAAAACTCTGATAATAAAATTCAATAGTAATGCTTTATCAAACCTACACCAGCCACTACCTAATAAATTGTGAACAGGAGCACATTTGCAGCGCACACATTCCATGGATTTGTTACACATATTAAGCCCTGTGGAGACCATGTGTTCATATATTAACTCATATAGAACCTGATTCTATATGAGTACACATGCTCAGCAAGCAAGAGGCAAACAGGATGAAAAAGAAAAAAAAAAATCAATTCCCAATCTTTGCTGCTTTAATTCAACTGTAAGCTTACAAGGCTGACACTTTTTTAGTCCACTTTTTGTGTAGCACCTCACACAACAGGGCATAAAGAAAGCAAAATGTACCTAATCATGCTTCTATAATAGGAAAAGACATTTGCTGTACGCTTAAAAACGTT
Organism: Pezoporus flaviventris; assembly: GCF_033815535.1. NCBI lineage: Eukaryota > Metazoa > Chordata > Aves > Psittaciformes > Psittacidae > Pezoporus > Pezoporus flaviventris. Next base: position 19,461,084 of record NW_026892573.1, read on the forward strand.
ACCTGACCACTGCTTCTGGGATATCTCACACCAATATTTCCTTACTGAGAGAATATCTTTAAGGAGTATACTACTACAATCAGATCCACATGCAGCACAACTTGTTGGATCTCTTATAATTTCCAGCACATAAATCAGAAGTTCCTGACATTTCAGCCTGGGTCTTCCTATATGAAGAAAGAATGTGAGATTGTAATTAACCTAAAGTGTACCAAATAAATCTGAGTACCAAACAAATTATTTGTAAATGTTTATTTAAAAATAATAAAAAAAAAAACACCTCAACAGTTCAGAAACAGTTCTCTTAGGAATCACCTAAAATAGCTTCTAAGGAATAAATTACTTACGAGAGGACAAAACAGTTATATACCCATTGAATAATTAGAAAAAGGCATTGTGAACATCAACAAGGACAGAGAAAGAGCACAAAGGACTGATTCACATCAAGATATTTAAATTGTGAACACCTGGAAGTGTGTGAACCCTACCCTGGTAACTTACATCAGAGTAAAAACTCAAAGTTGAAAACAAAGCACCAAAACAAAAAAGTAATTCCGTATGAACAGATGTTACTGACTTTTATTAGCACATCTGATTAAATATTTGACCAAGCTTCCAACTTCTTGCACTTTTTTCTGTCTGGTAGTTTGGGTTGAAGCAGATGCATTTGGTTTTGTCAGCTGCAGGTTTTTCATTTCTTTCTGGAAATACTTCTGCAAGACACTTCAAAAACAAAAGAGATTAATTATCTGCACGTTTATGACTAAACAAAAATAGGCAATTACAGTTTTAGCCTACAGTGTCAGTGCTTGTTCTTCTCACAATTCTAAATAATGAAGACTAATTGAAATATATTACAGCTTTAGAATGACAGAAATAATCTATTAAAGGAGCTGTAAATTCTAAAATAATCCAGAAGCACCTTAGAAACCAAATTTTCCTTTAAACTTTGTATAATGCTAAACATACAACTTATAATTAGGGAAAAAATACCCAATGACAAGTTTTTCTATTTAAGCTGCAACATTGTACAACAAAACAGTAAGAAGTATTCTTCACTGTTTTTACTGGGGAAAAACTTCCAAGTCCTATTTCACTATTGTTAAAAATTAACATGATTACATTTTAGATCTAAAAATAGACTTTTCACTGGCTTTGTCGCTAGCAGTTACTGTCAATTTTCTGGCCTCCTATTTATATTCAGTTCAGAATCTGTATTTCTGTATTTCTCCTGTGCATTTCTAATGTATTTCTGGCCATCTCAAAAGAAACATACAAAATTTATCAAATACCTCTTGTGGTATTACTGGTATAGCTTTGAAACAAGAACTACTCCAATGCTGAGCAATTAAAAACATAATGGAAAGCTGACCAGCCTATGAAAGCTAACACTTCAGAAGCACTTTTAACATGAAATTTAATACTGGGTCCACTTGCTCCAAGAAGAGATTGCACAAACACTCAGACCAGTCTCACAGTACACCTAAAGCACATTATATAAGAAAAGGGACTCTACAAACCTGAGCCCAGCTTCTTTAATTCACAAGCCACACTCCTTCCACTGTATCTTGAAGAACTCAGGAACACAAAACATTCTAATGAGCTATCTACAATCTACATATGAACTACACATTGAAATTCAGATGCAGAGGATAATTTTCAATAAAAGAAAGCAACTATTATTTTTTGCAAGAAAAAACAACCAATTAATTAATGATCAGTTTCCTAGCAGTTAAGTTTTCTGCATGTGTTGCATTTTGGCTATTTTAAATTTACTTCCTTCAGAGACTAACACAAGTCACTTCTTGTTTACAAGCTGACAAGAAGACTAAATCAATCTGTAGAAAGATCAGCATTAAAAGAGTCCCAATAAACAAAAGAATGATGTTTCAAATAAGAAAACTGCAACCATTAAAAAAAGGAAAAAAAAAAACAATGAAAACTACCTAAATACAGCATCCCAGTTGAGCTGCTTTCCTTGTTTAGAATCAGAATTCCGGTCCAGCTGGAGAACTGTTTCAGAATCACGGAGAAGTCGCTTGAAATTTTCAATTTCCTTCTGAAAATGTATTTCAAGAAGAATTATTAATGATTCCCTTCACTGCTAATTGAGGCACACACACCAAAAGAAAACTTGTTACCCTTCGCTCCACAGCTTTCTCATTTTCAAGACGACGACAACAAACAAGCAGATTGTGTAATGCAAGACTCATGGTTCAGTTTAACAGAAGGGTCATTTGTATCTGCAAAGAGAAGAAAATGATAAAACAGTAATTATTTTATTTTATACAGAGCCAAGTCAACCAGTCAAAAACATAGCTATGTGATATATTTAAAATTATAAAATGCATTCACTTGGAAAGGACCTTAAAGATCTTCCAGTTCCAACCACTGCCATGGGCAGGGACACCTTCCACTAGACCAGGTTACTCCAAGCCCCATCGAGCCTGGCCTCGAACACTGCCAGGGATGGGGCAGTCACAGCTTCTCTGGGCAACCTGTGCCAGTGCCTCAGCACCCTCACAGGGAAGAATTTCTTCCTTATATCTAATCTAAAACTACCTGTGTTCAGCTTAAAGCCATTCCCCCTTGTCCTGTCATTATATGCCCATGTAAAAAGTCCCCCTCAGGGTTTCTTGTAGGCCCCTTGAGGTACTGGCAGACTGTTATAAGGTCTCCCCTCCAGTATCAAAAATAACCACAGTGCCATTTCACTGAAAATCTCATTCATGTCTGGGTTAGTCTTATTGATCACAAGACTGAAGCAAAATCTCATGCCAAGAATATAACCTATTCCCAAATGCAATGGTCAAAGAATAACAGCAGAAATCCCCTTCACATGACTGACTTTCTCCCTTTTTCTCAGTGTTAAGAGTAGAGTTGGTCAGGCAATATGGAGTGACATTTTAAGAAGATTCAAATGACACAGAGCTGAACACACTCAAACAGCACTTTCAATAGCCAGCTGTTGTCAGTACCTGTCTTAACCTCATGCTGCCAGCAGAAGGCAGCACTTTGAAAACTCTTCCTCTCTCACACCACGTTTTTATAGGCATGCACTACCACATTGACAAATCCTTCTGGACTCAATATGCCAAAGAACGCTCAAGTATCAATCATAACAGAAAACAACCTTTTTCTTCTGTAGCAACTTAAAATGATGCCTCATCTTCCTCAACAGAGGCTGGAATTAGCTAGATCCTGCATTTCTACTTTACATAGAATTATGCTGACACAGAACACAACAGTGACATTGTACACAATTTTTCTACTTCTCCTTTTACACCTTTAAAGGAGACCCAAGAGAAACTCAGTCAGAAAAAGATAAGACAAACTCAAGATAACTCCAAGCACATGCTGCTGAGGCTTCAGCAAGCGACTGAGAATAGGCATTCATGATACACAGCACTGCATCTTGTGCACGTAAATGTGAATATAAAAACACACATTTAGAAAAGCAAAACCTGAAGTATCTACTGCCTTTTATTTATTGCTTTTGGCTTCAGTCAAGATCTGGCTGGGACTAAGTATAATCAAGAGATACACTGACTAATAGGTATGTATGAAAATAAAATGTAAGCAGGAACGCTGGCTGTACAGTACAGCTGAACTCATTTAAGTGATGAAATGAAATTAAAGTTGATGCTTTTGCTGAAAGAGAAACTGAAAGGAGGAAGTAACATTTTAACACTAACAGTGTCTAAAAAGCTGATGGGCTGAAAAATGGTGGACCAAGAACTGTAGCAACATGGGTTTTATGTTGTAGGGTCTGGGTATCAAACAGGAAGATGTTAGTCCTCTAGTTTGTACTTAAGGGCATTTCAACAGGCATAATAACAACAGTGAAAAATTCCTAATACTGAATCCATCTACTATTTCTCTTACCAGTTACACAGTTTTCCAACTACCCATTATGACCACCGTCACCTCCTGGTAAAGACCACGTCGGTCAAGGTGCGCACACATCAGTAGTACATAAATCACCGCCCCCAGGCATATTTCCCCCCCCACCCCCAGATGCTCCCGCGCCAGAGCACGGGGCGTTACACTAACGGCCGCCATCAGGCCCCTCCCGCACGGGGACCTCCCGCTCCGGTACCCCCGCAGCAGGCGTGAGGCCCCTCAAAACAGCGTCACGACGGCCGCTGGGCTAAGCCCGGGCCCGTCACCTCAGCTGCCCAAGGGCGGCAGAACTGGGCTCACCACCCGAGAGGGCGCGAAGCCGGGCAAGGGAAGGGGAGGCCGAGCAGCCCCTCAGGCGAGAGCCGAGGGTCGGAAGAGGGGGACAGGAGCGGGCCCACCTCCGAGCGGCGTGGCGGGCGGTGGGAGCCGGCGGGGTGGAACGGGCGCCCGCGGCTGCGGTTTGCGACCCCCTCTCCTCCCAGCAGCGCGTAGCTGGGAGGTGCAGGGCAGAGCAACGTGCACGGACAGCAGCGGCTGCGTGCGGACCTGGAAGTGGATGAGCGGCAGCAGCGAGTTCCGGCGGAAGGAGCTGGGCCGGCGCTAGCAGGCAGTTTCCGCGCCTTCGCCTCGGTGGCGGGGCGGCTGAGCTGTGCCTTCAAGGAGCGGTGCCCACTGCCTCCCGCCTCCCCCCGTTCCCGCTGCCGCCTCGGGCCATGTTGCTGCCGTCCGACGTGGCCCGGCTGGTGCTGGGTGAGTGAACGATTGAGCCAGCGAGGGCGGGCGGGGCCGCCTCTCGCCCCTGTGGCGCGGCGGGTCTCCCGGGGCGGGGGCAGGCGGCGGCCGCGCCATGGGGTCTCCGCTGAGGACTGTCAGGTGCCGGTAGCGCCCTCGGCGCAGCAAGAGCACGGAGCGCCTGCGTCCTTGACCCTCGACCGCGCCGTGATCGGCTCCCCTAGGCCGGGGTTGTCGTTGCTTCTGTCTCCGAGGCGTAGCCCCATGGCAGAGGTCTCTGGGCTGCCCCCCTCTCTCCTCTGGCCCAGTCTCCTTTGGGAAGCAAACACAGCTCGGTCTTGAGGAGCTCTGGGGCCTCTGGAATCGCCGTGGGCGCAAGGGACCCCGCCCGGCGGTAACTGCTCCTCAGCTGTGACTCCACGAGAATGTGGTAGTCTCTGGTGTGCACGTACAGACAGCTGTCTGGTGAAGGAGCTGTTAAAAGTATGCGATTCCAGAGGAATATAAGGTGATCCAAAACATCTTTTATGAAGATAGGCTGAGAGAGCTGGGACTCTCAGCCTGGAGAAGAAAAGGCTCCTGGGAAGCCATAGAGCAGCTTCCAGTGCCTAAAAGGGCCTACAAGAAATCTGGAAAGAGATTTTTTTACAAGGGCATGTAGTGACAGGACAAGGCGGAATGGATTTAAACTGGAAGAGAGGAGATTCAGGTTAGATATTAGGAGGAAATTCTTTACTGTGAGGGTGGTGAGGCGCTGGCACAGGTTGCCCAGACAATCAGTGTTCAAGGCCGGTTTGGAAAGGGCTGGGAGCAGCTTGGTCTAGTGAAAGGTGCCTGCACCCATAGCAGGGAGGTTGAAACTGGATGATCTTCAAGGTCCCTTCCAACCCAAACTGTTCTGTGATTCTATCAGCACCTTTTGGCACAAGTTGCGAGGATTACCTGGCAGCTTGTGTTGAGATTCGGTTTTCAGTTGTCCACATGTTTTTGAACACAAAGCCATTAAGCCTGTATCTTTTCTTCAGTGTTCCACTGGCACATTTTAGTTTTAAATATTACCTGAAGTGTTTCTTGCTACTGTCCTGAGAAGCAAGGCTAGTAAGAGGTGTGATGTTTTTATTATTAGGAAGTAAGAGATGATTGTTAGAAACCCCATGTGTTTTAATAGAACACTTAAAATCATAAAAGAGAGGTATCTTGCTGTACTTTTCTATTAAAAATATGGCTAAGTTACAGGTATCTGGGTAGAAAACCTCACTCATATGCTTACCAGGGACTTTATACAACTGAGCAATATTAAGTGCCCTAAGGATGATCCATCCTATCTTGTTTCTGTTGTGGCATGGTGCGTGTATCGTATCTGTCGATCTTCTTAGCATTTAAGGTTGTAGAACAGGATATTCACTGTAACTCTTTCTGTCTTCTGATAGGGATTCATCTTCTATGAGTCATCTTTGAATTTGGGTGGATAAACAGGATTCCCAGTGCAACAATTCTTCCTTTTTGTTTTAATCTTTTTTTTTTTCCCTCTGTATATAGTCTTTCTGGTCCTGTGAAGATTGATGAATATTGGTTTAACAAACAAAACTAAAATACGATGAGCTCACCCATAGAAAAATACATAAGAAAATATATCTTTTTCTAATTACTACAAAAGTGAATATGTACTACAAGTTAGATGTGTGTCATTATGTTTCTTAAGATAGTTCAGAAGGTACTGTGCCTTTTGTGCCCTTAATTTGGTTTTGGTGACATTAAACATTGTGTACTGTTATGCCATTATACGATGTGTGCACAGGAGCTCAGTTGCACCGATCTTAATTTAGGCATTTTTAAACTTGGGAATGCCTTATTTTGCAAGAAATTGGTGTATGTGCGAACTTTCCCTGTATGCAAGCATTTGGTCATGCCTTGCAATACTGTAGTAGTAGGTTCAAGAAAGAAAAATTCCAACACTATGTAAGTGTCTACTTGAGCTTGACTGTAAGAAAGCTGTACCAATTGTCCTGGTTTCAGCTGTAACAGTTATTTTTCTCTTTCTTAGTAGCTGGTGCAATGCTATGTTTGGCTTCAGTCTGAGAACAACGCTGGTAACAGACCAATGTTTTAGTTGTTGCCCAGTAGAGCTTACTCTGATCAAGGACTTTTCAGTCTCATGCTCTGCTAGTGAGGAGAGGCATGAGAAGCCGGAACGGAGCAGAGACAAGGACACCTGACCCAGACTAGCCAAAGGGGTATTCCATACCACAGCATGTCATGCCCAGTATATAAACTGGAGGGAGTCACCCAGAAGGCCCAGATCACTGCTTGGGTCGGGGCTGAGTATCGGTCAGCAGGTGGTGAGCAACTGTACTGTGCATCACTTGTTGTAAACCAGCTTTATTGTTGGTTTTTTTTTCCCTTCCCTATTAGTAGTAGTAGTTTTGTATTATGCTTTAGTGTTCTTATCTCAGCCTGTGGGGTTTACATTCTTTCGATTTTACTCCATCCCGCCTGGGGGGGGAATGGAAGAAGTGGAGGAGTGAGCGAGCAGCTGTGTGGTTATGAGTTACCAGCTGGGCTTAAACCAGGGCAGTCCTTTGTGACACCCAGCAAAATGCTGAGATAACAACAGATCTGACAGAGTGTGTCAAAACCATGACACCAACACAGATGAAAGCTTCACCTAGCCTAACACCCCATCTCCCATCCTGGCCAGCAATGGATGGTGGATAAGCATAAAACTGGCATATAATTGTGTTTTCCCAAAACACCCTTTCAGCTTCCAGCAATTTGTGGCTTGAGAGTTTTATAGCAAAATGTATTTGAAAAATTAAACAGGACAGCCCTTCCTTTTCTACAGGTATCGCAAATGCTTTGTGTCAGATAGGCCAGCTCATACACTGTGATTAAACTCACGGTAGTTATTCCCAAACTGTGTTTAACTTTCAAGTTTGCGTATTTGTTGAAGATCTGAACAAGGGCTTATGTGTCTGAAATATGATCTGCTTTTTCCAGCTATGCTTGTATCTGCTGAAGGGTATTTCTCTTCATACAGACTTAATGCTGCATTTTCCTATAGGCATTCCTGAACTGACGTGGATCATTCTGGGGCCCCATTGAAATAGATATGCTGATGTATATGTATCCTGCATTGTATAATTAGGCACATATTTTATCCTCTCTTTAAAACATTGCATGTTCAGTTCTGCTACAAGCAAAAAAGAAGAGACATTTTCCTTTGTGGTTCTTTGTTCTAGAATCCTTCATTCAGATTGGTCTATTTCTATCTTTTAATGTTTAGAGTATTTGAAGATTAAAGCAGGTCTTAAAAAGTTTGATTAAAGCAGAACATATTTGCTGAGGAATGGAATTTTGGAAAAGTAAACTTTTTCAGTGTATGTCCTGTTAAGGTAAGTTAGGAGTCTTGGGGTGTGTGCAGAGCACAAGTTGCAGCTGGTACATCTATTCGAAATGAAAATTACAGTTAAGTGGGGGGAAACATTTTGCTGTTACTGATTTTTGCACAATGCCTTTTTTTTAATAAATCTTACACACTGTTGTAACAACTACACACGTTTTACTTGTTTTGAAACAGGAGGATGTGTGGAGAGCTATTGTTACATAGCAATGCACTTTATTAACAGAATGTTAGAGAATTCAATTTAATTATCAGACTGAGTTGTTCAGCCTGTGCGAGGGTTGGTTTGTCAGCCTCCTGAGCCAAGAACTTTCATTTTCTCGTCTGTACAGTATTGTTTGTGCTAAAGATCAATCAGAAATTTTTCATATTGCCTCACTTCCAGTCTTGACGAGATTGTAAATCCTGTGTGGTATCACTAATATATTTGTGCTCTTTCTGATTTTAACTATTACAGAAATATTTTGATAGATGTATCTTTTTTTAAAATAATCTCCCTATCCTTGACAACATACAAATCTTATTTCAACGCTGCATGCAGCTGGTTGTGTTAATGCTTTGATACCTATTGAGCAGGAGTAGTGAATAAAATAGCAAAAATTTCCATCTGATTTCTTGCAGGGTATTTACAACAAGAAAAACTTCTGGCTACCTGCCGTGAATTTATTTTGGAAAGCTCAGATTTGAAAGAATATGCAGAGCACTGTACAGAGGATGGGTTTATTCCAGCCTGCTTGCTGGTGAGTTTGTATTTGCAAAGCAGAAAGTTAAATTGTCTTGCATCCATGGGAAAGAAAATTGAGATATCTCAGTGTAACAAGTATTTCTCAAATGCTGCTTAAATTTTTTAGTTAGGTCATGCCCTCTGGGTTTTGGGTATTTTTTTTCATCCTGTGGTATTAGCAGTTACTTGGTTTCTAGTTTTTAATCTTACTAAGAAGCATTTAAGTGTAAAATATGCAAATTGGTTTCAGTATGTTACATTTGGTCTGCTTTATAGCTTTGAGGCTGATTTATGGAAGGGTGTTGCGAGAGTTTTATTGATTTCAGGGCTGCTGTTGTAATTTATTAGAGATCCCTTTTCTATCCTAAACAACCATTTCAAGTACATATTAATATTGAGGTAAGATACCTCGGCTTTATCTTAGGGTGCCAAATTCTGTTGACAAAAATTGATTCAGTTCAACTTCCTCTCTGGTCAGTATCATCTGCTTTGTCCCAGGTGATATGTGGAACTTTGGGTTTGAATAAATACAGAGTGTATCTATCTATGTATGTACATAAGTACATACTGCATACAGGGTAATTAGATACTTTGCATTTTTAGTATATACAGAATGGAATTTAATACAGCGTGCATATTACAGGGCTTAGATATTGTTAAGTATTAACTTTTTAATGTTTATGAGTGCATCTTCTTCCTGTTTTCAGTTTCAGTCCTCTAATACGTCAGTTAAATATGTGATCTGGGATTTTGTCCACAGTGTTCAGAATTTGTGGAAATCTCCTCCGAGATCCAAGGTTCTGATGCATTTATTCAGAGCAAGCCACTGAACTTACTTTATTTACAACTTTTTAGTGTACTTTGGGAGTTGGAAGTGGCGAACTGAGCCATGGCCAACAAAAATTAGAAAAACCAAATGTAAACAAATTACCTGGATTCTTAAGGAAAAATTCTCACTAGCAGAACAAGTAAATATGATAGGAAAGTGTGACTTTTAAGAATTTTACATTAGACAGAAGTTCTCTTCATGTTTGCATCCTAACACATGTTGTGTTCCAGCATGATACAAGCTCATTATTCTGTTACAGCTGTTCATCATCTTATTTTGGGGGTTTATTCTTAACAGCAAAGGTGAGTGGAGGTCATGCAGCTCTAACTGCCATATCAGTGTTGTGCAGAGATGCAGCACTTCAGATTCTGTGTTCATAATGGCATTTTGTTCTGTAGGTTGCCCTCTGCCTAGCTTGAGACCAGCATAAATTACAGTTCCTGTGCTGAGTGTCAGCAGGGTGTAGTATCCTAATGAGCTGCTTAAATATAATGTGGTACAGCAGATGAAGTATAAGTTACAAGTAAAGGTTCTAAGACCAGTATTTTTTTTCCAGTCCCTGTGTGGAAAAAACTTGACGACTATTCTTAATGAATACGTAGCCATGAAAACAAAAGGTAAGCCTTGAAAATGAGATTTTGGTTTATTTTTCTTATTGGTTCGTTGTGAACTCCTTGATGAAGAGGCAACATCTTCACCTGTATATGGACATATATTTTCAGTTCAGCACACACCATATATTTTCACTTCAAATTTGAGCAGAACTTCTAAGGTAGTAAAGTACAAAGATGTAATAAAATGTGCAAATGGTATGGGTTTATGCTTGTAAAATTGTGCTGTTTATAAATAGGAGGGGGAGATGCTGATTTCCTCTCTCTGGTGACCAGCAACAGGACATGGGGAAACAGAACGAAGCTGCATCAGAAGAAGTTCAGACATCATTAGGAAAAGATTCTTCACTGAGAGAATGGTTGGTCACTGGAACAGGCTCCCCAGGGAAGACGTCATGGGAACAAGCCTGTCAGAATTCAGGGAGCATCTGGACAATGTTCTTAGTCATATGGTTTAGGTTTAGTTAGTAATCCTGCAAGGAGCCAGGGGTTGGACTAGATGATCTTTATGGATCCAACTTGAGATATTCTGTGATATAACTGGGAAGAGTCCTATGGTGTGAAATCTTTCTTGTCTTGTTTTTAAACTAACTAAAATAATTTCAGAATAACTTACCATTTTGTATGAATATTGAGGTGGAGTTAGAGTGTTTCCTGATTTTAAATGCAGTTACTGAGCTTCTAAATGTTTCCGAGTCTAGCAATTCTTTGGTACGTGTTGTATGATCAGATTGTAGTGGCCCTAGTTCTAAGACTTGCGATTTAAGACTTACCATGTTTGGAACATTTCTGATTGTTTTTTTCTTTTCACACTAGGTTTCATAGAAATGGTAGCTAAGACACATACTTTTTTCAAAATACTTTGTACTTGGCACCTTGAAAAACATTATAAATTGATCTGCTTACGTCTTTCCATTTTTACTTTTAATATTCTCCACTTCAAATATACCAAGTGATTTTTTTTTTTTTTTTTTTTTACCAGCTCTGGTGACACCTTAAAATAAAGCGTTACTTTTAAAGGCCTGCCTGCCAGGTTACAGTTTTCAAAAGCACTCAGGTGATTTGGAAATATGAATACCCTTTCCAGAAGTTAATTAGGTTACATTAGCCTGTGTATGCCCATGGCACTGTGTGCAGATTCCATTGAGAATTATAATCATGAATGTCTTCTCCAGTTTCATTTAGGCTTTCAAACCCAGGAACTGTATCGATAATAATGATTTTACTTTTTCTCAGTATGTGTCTGGTTTAAGCATTTGTAATTTTGTGTTTTCTTTTTGGTTTTATGGCTTATTTTAGAAACAACAAGTGAAGTTCCAGCAATGATGTCATCTCTGTGGAAAAAATTAGACTATACACTTTCTCAGATCAGGTAATATAGTTTTGAAATAAAGACACTAAAAATTCACTCTGAGTCCCTATGTTGATCATTTCCCTTTATCATTGTATGAGAATTGTTTTGCTCCCTATTTCCTCTGGTGAAAAAGATAGGTATGTGAGAGCTGATGGCTGACATTTCAAGGCAGGACCAGCAGATAAGGAGGGCATTAGTTTGAGAACATGCCTTCCTGTAATAAAACAATACACTATGACTCATTTAGAATCTGATACCATTGTGGTTACTTGATCAAAAAAATGTAAGCTTCATCTGAAGTATCTGTGAACACTGTTTGAAAGAAAGCAATCAGTAGATTGAAGGTTTCTGAAGTAATGTGAGGTTGGGACCAGACTGATGTAATCATGATAGATACTGTCTCCTTGTGTAGCTGAGTGTTTCTGTTGTGCTCCTTTTATTGATGTCACGTACTTATTTTTTAGGAGCATGCAGAATTCCACAGGATTTTCTGCTAATCAAAGGAGTAAGTAACTGTTCCAATTCCATGGGATCAGTAGGCTTTATGTTCAGATTATGTTTTGCAAAAAATGAGGGAATGCTACAGTAATGTAGCCTTGCTCTTAAAATGTCAGATCTCTTCTGCAGCGGGGCTTTTTTCAGCATGTCTAATATCTTCAGTGCAGTCTGGGTTACAGTAGTGATCAAGGAAGGAAAACAAAAGCTGAGCTTTTTGCAAGGCACATCAATTCTCTATATAACATTTTCTTCTCTGCTGAAAATCTTTTAGAAGTTTACAGGGTTAAAAGTTTTAAAAGCTGCTGTTTCAGTCCTGAAGCTGTTGACTGAATTTGTGGTTCTTAGAGGAACTGAAAACGTAATCAGTCTAATTATGATGCAGTTGCATTTCTGTAGAAGGCAAATATAAAAACATTTTACAATCTTGAAACAATTTTTATGCTTACAAACATGTAGCTGATAAAAATATTAGAAGATACTTGTTTTATCTAAAATTGTTTCTGATAAATGGAAACTTATATTGGTTTAGCTGTTTCATTTAGTATCAGTTAATGAGTGATATATTCTATAATAAAGTGTATTTTTGCTATGATTTATCCCTGTAAATATTTAAGCAGTGATACAAGCATGCCTACTATGTCTATGGAAGTTGGCTGTACTTGTTGAATTAATTTGAATTATTTTTAATAACTTCTTGAATTATTTACAGGCTCAAACCTGTAACACAGAAGACATGAAAGGGTGTTGGTTGCTTTTTGAGTTTCATGAGTTAGTTGTTGTACATAAAAAAGTTTCTGTGGAGTGTCCTTAATCAGGTCTTGGAAAATCAGCAATCTTTTCAAATTCTTGTATCGTGTATTTCCATCTTGTCTTATTATCTCCAGCACGTACAAGAAGTGGAATTGTGGAAATGAAAAGACAGAGAATGCTTCAGCAGTCAGCTCCTACGAACTCCGGATTGTTATCAGTAGCCTGTCAGTCAGGGCTGCAGAATTCCTCTTCTGTTATATCTCCGCAAGTTATTCACAGGCCAACAATAAATCAAAGCATATCACAGACAAGACTGAACACATTGTTTGTGCACCAGTCACAAACCCAGGAAAACAAGGGCAGCAGTAAGTTACTCATATTTTTAACCTGTTTTTTTTTCTGTGAAAAATCTATGAACATAGATGGAAGTTGTCTGAAATCAGGGCTTACCATCTTCCACCAAAATAGTTCCAGAATTCATGCTTTATTCCCCTAGCTCTTCAGACTGGTTCAGATGATTAAGAAAAAAGAGAAATGGCTCTTGTGTACTTGCTTGTTAATGTGAGTACAGAGATCAGAAGTACATTAATCTGTCATTCTATCCTGTGGTCTCACCCTTAACCCAAACACTTGTTTTAGTAGGTAGGGATGATCCACATCAAGTGCATGGTTTTTTTCAAGATACATTTAAAAATAATAATTTTCATGGTAATACCAAATTATTTTTATGAATTCCCAAGAAAATTGGTTGGAGCATAGTAAGTAATGTGTAGATATCTGTAGTGCTTTGACAGTGTCACTAGAAAAAGTACTGGCATCAGGGTTGTTTTTTTTTCCCTTTATGAAGCAGGAGATTTCATCCACATTCAGGTACCAGCATCACAAGAACGAAAGCTTCATTCAAACTTGCTCTCTCCAGGAAGACGGAAAAGGTAAACACGGGGGTTTTTTGTTGTTTGGAATGCTTCACGTTTAAGATCCACTGAGAGTGGCCAGTGTGTGTGATGTTTCACTAAGGAAAGGAAAGTTAAAGAACTTAACATTAGACAGTGTCGTGGTTTAAGCCCAGCCAGTAGAGCCACACAGCTGCTCTCTCACTCCTCACTCTTCTTCCCCTCTGCTCGCAGAGGGATGGGGAGTAGAATTGAAAGAATGTAACTCCCATGGGTTGAGATAAGAACAGTCCAGTAACTGAGGTACAACAGAAATCTCTACTGCTACCACCAATAATAATCATGATAAGGGAAATAACAAGGGGAGAGAATATAAAAATAAAACAGGAAAGTTAAAAAAACAGTAAACACAAGTGATGCACAGTACAGTTGCTCACCACTTGTCGACCGATACCCAGCCTGACCTGAGCAGAGATCTGGGCCTTCTGAGTAAACACCTTCCCCCCGAGCCCCCTTTATATACTGGGCATGATGTGCTATTCCATACCTCTTTGGCCAGTTTTGGTCAGGTGTCCTCTCTCTGCTTCCTCCTGGTTTCTTGTGCCCCTTGTCACTGGCAGAGCATGAGAGACTGAAAAGTCCTTGGTCAGAGTGAGCGCTACTGAGCAAACAACTAAAACACCAGTGTGTTATCAGCATTGTTCTGAGACTACAGCTGAAACTGCACTGCACCAGCTACTGAGAAAGAGAAAAATAACTGTTAACAGCTGAACCCAGGACAGACAGAAAGGAGGCTGTTTGTGCTTCTTTATTGCCTACAGCTGGTCTTTACATTATTCCACTAGTAGACGTAGGGAAATAATTTTGGATCTTGAGACTTAGTGTTCCTTCCAAAATATTAGTTATAAAAATTCTCAATATTGATTATAAATGTGCATTTTTTCTATTTTTAATGTAGAAGAACTATGGGCTTCAGTAAATTTTGTCAGCAAAAACTTTCATATTCACACTGAAAGTGGTGTAAAAAAGCCTGTTTTTATGCTAGCTTTCCTTTTTTGTCTTTGCATTCCAATATCCTTTTAGTGAATTGACTGTTCTTGTGTTGCATTTGTTGTCTTTATCCCTGACTAAATCCCAGTAGGTGGTTTTGCGTATCATTTTTCTTGATCCTTACTCATATATACTCTTTCCAAGTCCTTTTCTATTGCTAAATGATTTTTTTTTTGTATTTAAGTGATTTTAGTGCCCTTGCTGATTGATGGTTTCAGAAGAGTCTATACCCTGATCTCATATAAAAACATTACATTTCTTTTTCATCATCTAAATTCTTATGCAACATAACATTTGTTTGCTTCTTTGACAATAGCTGCTTCTTGAAAGGTCTTTATTTTCAATTGTGATGTCCAGATCTTTTTCTTGAGTCACAGTTAATTAGAACCTGTGACACCAGTTAGTCATGTTTACTAGGAGGGGAAAAAAATCCCAACTGAATAGTGGGCTTAGAATTAGAATTCCATTTGCCATTGTGCTGTTTATCCACAGTCTGCATATTTGTTTGTAACCTCTGTGAAGTGGGGGACAATGTATGCATGTGCATAGTGAGTCGGGTATTGGCTTTTATTGTATTTCCAATATGTAGTTAATTTTCTGTTGATTAAAATTTGTCATTTGCTGAGAAGGAAGAGAAACACTGGATTTATTGACCATTAGGTCTATTGTTTGCTATGTTCTCACAAAATACATCATAAATTTCCTGGAATGTTTCAGTGAATCTCAGAAGAGGAAAAGTATTACAACATCTGGACCTCTTTCAGCAACTAGAAGTTCTCAAGACACTGATGAAGTAATAACAGAAAGTGAGCCTCTTGAAGAATTCATAGATGGTAACTTCCCAGTGAGTATATACTTATGGAAGGTACTTACACTTACGAAAAAAATTCAGACTAAAGGGAAAGAAAAAAAATTCAGACTAAAGGGAACTATGCTTACAAAAGGGTGAGTGTCAGGATGATGGACCTAGGTTTTTTTCAGTGATGTCCAGTGACAGGACAAGGGGCAATGGGTGTAAACTGGAGCATAGGAGGTTCCATGTGAACATCAGGAAAAATTTCTTTACTGTGAGAGTGGCAGATCACTGGAACAGGTTGCCCAGGGGGGTTGTGGAGCCTCCTACGTTGAAGAGATTCAAGGCCCGCCTGGACAAGTTCCTGTGTGATGTACTCTAGGTTACCCTGCTCTTGCAGGAGCGTTGGACTAGATGATTTTTTGAGGACCCTTCCAACCCTTAGGATTCTGTGATTCTGTGAATTAGTCTTCTATATGTTGTTTATCTTGGGTTTTATAGAAATTGCATTTAGAAGATAAAGTTATTCTTTTGAATTTGAACTATATTCTGTGTAATAAGTTAGTGAGAATGGCATGGCTATGTAGAGGTTTTTTTCCTTGATATATTGGCTTTGTTAAGATACCTGTAAACTGTTACAATATGGTAATTTTGTAGAGAATGGAAAACAAAGCAGAATAAACCTTGCTGTACTTTAAGAGTAGAAGTAGAGGAATGGTTTTTGGTACTGTTTCTATAGCAATGTCATGCAGTCACAGGTTGGCTGTCTCTCTGTTACCAAGAGTGTTCTCTTTGTTGAATTGACTTTATTGATTTTTTATTTTTTTTTATTACCACTAAGTTGGAGATCCATGCTTCTTCTCTAGTGATGATAAAAATAGAAACCTGACCACTTAAAACTGTGTTTTCCAGCAACTGGTTATTGAAAATGCCAGAGAAAAAATCTTGAGCAACAAATCTCTTCAGGAGAAGCTTGCTGAGAACATTAACAAAATCCTGGGCAGGTAATAAAATGAATCTCTAAATTTCATATGTATTCTGATTTGATTTATTTTTGTGTTCTGAACTAATGAATAATGTGTTCCAGTGATGGCAACATTGCTCAGGCCCCTAAACAGACAGACAGTGGTCCCTCAGAACAGGAGACTTCAATTGATGAAATCCTTGGACTCCAGGTAGGTGTAAATTGCCATGCTCACAGTTTTTTATAAGACCAGGCACATGAGGATGATAAATTATGGGAACTATACTGAATCTCTGTCTACTGTCTAATATCTGAGATTGCTCTCCTCTTTCTCTTCTTTCTTTTTATTCATTTGCTTGTTTTACAGTACTTCTAAGCTTATCTAACGTCTAGCTTCTGCCCAGGGGCAGTTCCACAACTTCCCTTGCATAGACATTAACTCATCCTGTTTGGTAGTGGGCAGGTTCCAAGAGCTGAACTAACAGGATTGTTTTGAGCCAGTTTAGCACTCTGAATTCATTTCCAGTGCCTGTACAAGGCAGCACAAGCATGCAGCAGAGTTAAAAGCCAAGGGAGTGGGACTGCTTCTGGCAGTGGTTAGCTGTTCACATTACCCTCAGACTGAAATTTAAGTATGCTTCCCACAGTTGCCTTGTCACTGCATCTTTGGTACTGGTAGTTGGGGATCAGGTTCTGACTGGGGATCTGATCAATAGCCTTATAAAAAACAAGGGAATTTAAAATATCTTGGCAGTCTCCAAACATTTTTAGTCTAATCTGATACTCTGATTTGCTGCAAGATAAACATGGAATGTCTAGTATAGCAAGAGAAACTGTCTTTGGAGACTAAATAAGGATGCTTTTTCTTCAAATTTAGTATTTTCTTGCTTTTGGAGGAAGTGTACTTTCTGCAAACTAAACTTCTGGTGTTTTTCCTTTGTGCTCCTGTAACACTTAACCTGGCAATCACAGAGTTATGAAGGGCTCTTAATGAAGGTATAATCTTCATAGCCCTCATGAAAAAGGCAGGAGAGTAGAGGCAGTTGCCTGCTTATGAAGTAGAGGTATCTGTTTTTTAAAAGCTATTCTTCTGTCACATGGTGATTTTTAGGTCAATTGTTGTGAAAATACATAGCTGAAAGCTGTATCCCATTTTTTCTGAGCAGAAAAAATCAAAGCAGTTTCTTGGTTTAGTTAGAGTAGCTGAGACAAAATAATCAAGTCTGTCATATGGGATATCCACCCTTAGAACCACCGTAATAAAAGACTGTACAGAATCTCTGGGAAGTCAGGAGAAACTTTGTATTTGAATGCTAGAATACGTACCGAGTGCTCTGCTCATTTTCCTCCTGAGCTGCTACCAAACCAGTCAGCTTGAAAAAGGACCCATAGAGCAGCATCCAATGTAGTTATGCCTTCCAATTCTATTCCACAGAAAAGTAGTTGGAAGTTATAGTCTACAACTTGTAATGGGTAAAGGAAACAAAACTTGGCTTTGCTTAGTATTGTCTTCTAGACACATGCATAACCAAAAAATGCAGGTTAATTTAGGGATCTTTTTCCTCAGTGGTTGGCTAGTGCAGGCTTATGGCATTCATACTATCTGCATAAACTGCCCAGGTGACCTGAGATTTAGACCTTCTTAAACAGTGCTGATCATTATGAAGAGAATACTCCAGTGTGCATGTGCAGGGTGTAAGGTCTGATGAAGATGTTTGAGGGACTTTATTTCTTAAACTAAGTCACTAATATTTTGTTTAACAGATGTTAAATTTGTGGCAGAAGTATTTCCAGTGTTAGTTTTTATGTTTCGGTGCTGAGCAGAAGTAATAGAACTAAAAGCAATCTGAAAAGAAAACAGTTCTTGTTTGTTTTCCTTTTAAGTTACGGAAGTAGGTGTCTGACAATTCTTTATGTCTTGTCTTTTCTCAGGGTGAAATCCATATGTCAGAAGAAGCTATACAGGACATTCTAGAACAGACAGAATCCGATCCAGCTTTTCAGGCACTCTTTGACTTGTTTGATTATGGTAGGACATATTATACTCAATTGTACCATTAATATAAAGCATCATGAATGATGGGTTTCCCCAGGTATTGCTTGAAGAAGCGAAAGTAATTAAGCAAGCCTCTTTTGCAACAGGAATGGACTGTAGGGCATCTGCAACCCTCAGTTCAGAATCAGATTTTTGTATTTATATATGACTGTAAAGTACAGCATTTTCTTGTGGCTGAAATTCTGGGTTTGTGCTGGTTCAGTGATTGGTTTATTGGTGTTGCTTTAGATTCTTCTGGTCTGAAGGATGATAGTTCATACTTGGTCTTCTATGCTGTTGCACATTTTTTCTATCTGTCTGATCAGGGATATCCTTTTATAAAAAGGACATTTTAGTGCTATTTCTGGATTTGTAATGAATATAGACAAATAGTTCTTTGAGTGTAGGATTGCGTTTCTTGAGTATGAAATCTCCATGCTTCATTTAAAATGTAATAATTGCATTTATGTGTAAAGGCCATATTTAATCATTCTTACTGCTTTCTTTTTAAAATAGGAAAGAGCAAAGTAAATAAGAATTTACCTGCTGGTATTTCTGGTCAGAGTGGAGTAGAAAATGGAATCCTGGTGGATGAGGATAACCTGGAAACACTTGAAAGTTCTTTAGGAACAGAAGACTCTAGTATATGTAGGTTGTTGTGTTTTAGTTCGGGTTGTTTTTTGGTTGTTTTTTTTCTTTAAGATCTTTTCTAGTCTCTTTTCATTATGAAAATATTTTCAGACAACTTGTACATTTCCAAAGCTTTTTATTTTCAATGGTAATATGGAGTCTGACTTGTACATTGCATGAACATATGGATATACCTGTTCTGTTAGAAAGTTTGTCAAATTTAACAGTAATCCATCAGTGTACTTGAAAGTTGTACTTGATAAGCTCCTAAATGGAATCAAAATACCTGCAAATCTGTTTTCTCATTCAAAATAGAGATGCTTTGCAATATTCATTGTGGAACACATAAAGTTAATATCTTACATCCAAGCATATTAATCTTTCTATTCTGTAATGTATTGGTTAATTAATACACAAAAAGATACTTGCTCTGGACAAAAGGTGCATTTAGTCTGTCTACCCCATTCTTAGCAACTGTCCATCAGCAGCAACTATTCAGCAAAAGCCTGTGAGAAATAGAGCCAAAGGTCTTTATCCTGAAATGGCTTTTTGTGCTTGTGGAAGTCTGATTTATTGACTTAAGCCATTTGCTTGTTATTTGTATGCTTACTACTTATGTACAAACTGATTTACCAGTTTGCCTAATATACATAGCTATCCATTGCATATACTTTCTGATTAGCTTGAAAGTAAGGATAAGTAGCATTATTCCCACTTACCAGTTCAATGAAGACTGTTTCACATGAAACTAAGTTGCTTCTAAAGCACTGTAAAAGGATCATCTGTTTGATAATTATGGAACTAATTTATTTTTTGGTTTACAGGTGATAATTCTAGAGAATCACTATCCTGTAAAGGTTTTCAGTTAGGAGAAGCATCATGTGCCTTGAAGACCAGCATTAACAATGATGATACAGCTAAGAAAAATACAACTAGTGACCAGCTGCATGGGAATTGTGGACCAAGGAAGCAGACTGAAGTACTTAAAACCATTACCCCTGAACATATTGGAGAGCTTGAAATCGCTTTTGACTCTGTGCCTGGTTTGACTGAACCTGACAAGAGACAGAGTTCTGATAGCAAATGTAATGAATGCTGTGGAGATTCTTGTGATAAAAAAGAGTTGCCTGCATTAGTATCTGAAAGTGAAAGAGCTATGGAAATTGGAAAAGGACCATTAAGTCATAGTGCTCAAAGTACTCCTAATTTAGAATATGTTCATTCTGGTAGTCCACAGATGTCTTTGATTTCATTGGCAGAGGGAAGTACAGCCAGTGAAAACAGAGCACATTCTGGAAGTAAATGTCACTTATCACCAGATACATCACTATCTGAAAAAATACTTACTGAAAGCCCTTCTAATGGGAGCCCTGGCCACAGTGTACTGCTGAGAAAAAACAATTCCTCAATTTCTAGCCCATCAGCAGATGCAGGAAAGGAACACGACACAACAAACGGTACAGCTGCCTTACCTGGTATTTTACAGGAGAACTCTGTCCATCAGGAACAGAGTATGCAATCAGACTGTGCTGCAAGAGCTGCAGTGAAGGTTTCGGATCTTGACAAAGCAGAGTTGCAGCTTGAAGTTGTTGATACCTCTAACAAAACTTGCTCAAATGATCAGCATACGCTTGATAAGCCTTGTAAGAAATATTTAAGCTTCCCTTCAGGACTGTCAAGCTTGGAGGGAGCACAAGGGGAAGTGCAGGAACCTTCATCTTCTACAAAAGTAGATGCTGATAATGTATATTTATCTTCTGGTGATGACGCATGTACAGAAATTTCTGTAGTACCCAATGAAAATACTCTTACTACATCTGAAATATGCCGCTCTCCTCTCCCAGAAACAGCATCCTCAACAGATGAGTCAGGTACTGAGGCCAAAAGTATAAGCGGCGTATCTTCTAGTAGTCAACCGATGGATGTTGATCCTTCTAATATAATGTCCCTCAAGATCATCATCAGCGATGATCCATTCATTTCATCTGACACCGAGTTAAATAATGCTGTTTCCAGCATCACAGGAGAAAATTTGCCAACTATAATACTGTCTTCTCCAGGCAAATCCCCAACCAAAACTGCAGGCCTGTCCAAATGTCTGACTTCAGAAGACACTGAAAAAAATGTGGATTCAGATTTGACAGAGCAGAATCTTCTTGTGCTTAGACCTAAGGATCCTGTGGTCACCTCAGTCAACACTCAGAATGAAGACTGCACTGTTTTTTCAGTTGCAGGTACAACTAACCTTTCCAAGGAAGGGGGATTTATACAGTTGATGCCAGCAACAAGCACAGCTTTTGGGAATTCAAACAACCTTTATATAGCCACCTGTGTGACTGATCCAGCTGCCTTGGGCACAGCAGTAACACCGTCAAATGTAGTTGTATTGCCTGGCAATTCTATGCCACTTGCTGCCCAAGCTCCAGCAGTACAACAGTTACGGACTCCTCCTAGATCCAGCAGTACATTTGCAGCAAACCAGGCTGTCTCCCCAAACTTCGCACAAGGTAACCTCATTGTTAGAAAATGAAAATGTGGCATTTATATAGTGGTTTTATTCCTTTTTTGCATGAAAAGTAAACCATTTTTTTAAACACTGCTGTATCTGCCCCTTGAAACTATCCAGGAGTTATTATGTAGCTTGTGAGTACAGTAGTTGCTACTAAAAATGAAATAAAAACTACGAAGAGTCATCAACCAGGCTGCTTTGAAAGAAGTAGTCTTGTATTTCAGAAGCTTACATGATACAGTTTTAACAGTGATAAATTTAGGAAGCATATTTTGGCTTATACAAGAAAAGATTTTGTTGTTTTGGCTAAATAAACCATTTTTGTTTGTTTTG
This sequence comes from Pezoporus flaviventris, assembly GCF_033815535.1. NCBI lineage: Eukaryota > Metazoa > Chordata > Aves > Psittaciformes > Psittacidae > Pezoporus > Pezoporus flaviventris. Next base: position 19,483,092 of record NW_026892573.1, read on the forward strand.
TTTTAATAAGTTTCATGTTACAAATTGAATGCTGTGTTACAGGTATCCATGTTTAGCTTTGATAACTGGCTAGATACAGATGATCCTTCCAAAATTACTCACTTGTTTTGTTTTATTCAATTTTCCAAGAACCTCTCCTACATTTAGACAGTATGTTCTGAAAGTATAACATTTTTTTCTTTCCATAATGTAAAATCTCTCCTAGTGCAAACATTTTTATTACCACAGCAATAAAAAAAATCAGTGCTTTTTAAGGTGTGAAACCAAACTATAAGCCAGCTGTGTTTACACATTTAGCTTTCTTTCCAAAACTAAAAACTTGTTACACTGATCTTTGAATTTCTCTGTGTAGTGATTTGATTGTGCTCCACTGCGACAGTATGTGCAAGACCTTGGAGCACTGAGAGGCATTTTCTGTCATGGGGATTTCTTCAAGCAGCTATTACCTTCGGTTTTTTTTCAGAGAGAGAGAAACACAAGTTTGCCTTTTCTTCTGCATGTGATAGTTTTCCTGGTAGTGCTCATTTAACTGAAGAGCAACATGGAATGAATTTTCTGTTCACTTTTGGAATTTTTCTTCCACTTTTCAATGAATGTGCTATAATAGTTCCTGTATGTCTGGCAGCCATACGCTAACAACTTGTTAGAATAACTGAAAATAACTATTTTAACAGCAATTTAAATAGTTAAATAGGGAACTTTGGCTTCAGTATTCCAAATTAGTTTTATTATGCTTTTTTTTTTCCCAGTAATTAATCTCAAACCCACTAATTAACTAAACTTTGTGTACTACGTTTAACACCTCCTACCAGCCAGGAATATCCATGATGGATCATGGATACATAGGGACAAACCTATCCCAGCATGTTGTGTGCTTGTAAGCAGAGGGTGTTATGGGTACACTGGAAGAAAAGAAACATAATTCTGGTAATAACATTTGAGCATCGTAATTGTAGAGGGCAGGATGCAAAGAGTTGTTTGTTTTTATTAAGCAGCAAAATGAGCTTTTGATGTTACTGTTTGTTATAAACCAATTCAAAGTTCAAGCCTTAACATGGGTTTGTCATACTTTAAGCTTCATTTTGAAACATGTCTTAAAAAGGAAAACAGACTTTAACGAAAGAATTCAGTATAATGTTACTATTCTCTAGTAGTAATGTATAGTAAGGACAGTGAAGGCTTACTAAAAAGCCAGAGCTTTTCTTGCCACAGGTTTGAGCATGCATTGTTTTAAGAAAACCTGTTCTGAAGCTTTTCTTTTCAGTAAAGTGTTGTTTCTGTACAGTTGTAACACTTTGATGTCTTTTAGGTTCTGCCATTATAATTGCATCTCCAGTGCAGCCTGTTTTGCAAGGAATGGTGGGAATGATACCTCTCTCTGTAGTAGGACAAAACGGAAATACATTCTCGGCACCTGCCCGCCAGGTAGCTCATCACAGAACTTTTCAGAATTAAAGCTGAGGTGATCAGGAATCTTGAGATAAATTATAACAGAATATTTTGATTCTTAAAGGTTCTACATATGCCTGTGGCTAATACAGTGTGCAACAGAAGTGTCCCAAAACTACCCATCCCTCCCAAATCACAAAAGATTCCTGGAGCAAGAAACAAGACTAATACAGGTACCTGACTTGCCTTCTTGAGAAGGGTGCAAGAAAAGGGAGGGGCTCTAAAAACATGTCAGTTTTATGCATACCACTGCTACTCTGCCGGGTAACTGCTGGGATGGCTTTGCAAGAGGCCTGTATCTACAGTTAGTGACTGCATCTGCTCAGTTTACAAAGAGCTCCCAGCATATAAAATAATTCCAGTTTGGGATCAAGCTTATTTTGCAATGTAATGTTTCAAGGCTCTAATGCAGTTTCTGAAAATTTAATTTTCTTTATATTTCTGATTATTTTTAGTCTTGTTGGTTGTAAGTACTGTTTACTGCTGCCATTGAAACCAAGCCACATAGTAACAAAGAAGTTACTGGAAGAGTCAGCAATTCTAAACATTTATTAAGGAAAATATTTAATAGAAGGGATGCATATACACTCTGCTGCCTGTTTTCTCTTTGCCATTTCATGTGCTTGTGTATATTCATTTCATTGACATCTTGCTTCTTTAAATAGGAAATTGAAACAAGACTGGAGTTTGATTCATTTCTCAGTGTTGGGAAGGGGGTGAAGAAAAATAATTGAAAATGGAAAATAATGAGTTGTAAGGACAATTTATGCTTTAGCCTGTCTACCTTTTTGAAACAGAGACAGCTTACACATAAAATGGAACGAAGCTGCAAATGAAGAAAAAAGCTGGGGTTGTATAGTTAGTTCTGCATTATACTTTGCTGATGGATAACTGAGAGTTCCCTGCAGTTATTTCCCACTTGGAAATCCCTGCCATGTGTTTGTGTCCTGGGTTTTGTCTTGCCAGGCCTACCTGTTAGGTGTAGGCAGCAAACTTCTTGTCTGTTCTTAGTTGGTGACCTTTGCTAATCTATTAATCTGTAAACTTGAAAATTACAAAAATAAGGCAGAATTCTGTCCTGGGTTTTTCTTTATTGGTTCTCTGTCAGGTGAAATGTCATTGTACTCGCTGTGAGGTGATTTCCTTGGAATATTGTGGTTTATTAACATTTCATCTGTTGTTCCAGGAAAACTGGTACCAAGCGTAGCTGAGCCTTTGAACCACGCAAGTTCTCGAACACAAAGGTCAGTAGAGCCAGCTATTCAAACCTGCTTTCTTCTTCCTGCCATGAATTGCTTTGAACAGTACTGGTGGAGAAGAGAGCAAGTTTTATTAATGGTGGCACAAGCACCCCCTTTATTTCTCCTGCTCTGCTAAGAGCACTGGAACATATGTGTGCTAGTACTGGTGCAGCACGTGCTAGAATTCTGGTGGTACTGTTCCTAGGCTAATTTTGAATGGCTTTGTGTTTGTTTCTATCTCAGTTGTCAAATAAAAATTGTTTGAGGGGAGTGCAAGCAAGGAGCAATTGCCTGTTACATTTACTGGGAGATTTTAGTGACTAAAACCTTTTCTTTTTTTTTTTCCCCACCTTTTCAGATGAGTATTTCCCACGTTTTGTAGTACAGCCTCATTGCCTTTACTGCTCTCTGGCCTTTACTGCTCTCTGGCCCAAAGCCCATAGAGCTTGTTAGATTGGGTTCTGCAGCTGTGTGTTCTAGCTGTGCAGATTAGAGCACTGCTTGGTCCTTTAAAGTGAAAAGCCAAAGGAAAGATGGTGAGGAGAACAGCATGCTAACTTTGTAAGTGATGAGTATCACTGAAGTGCTAGTTGGGATAGGTACTCGTTTTCTGTTGGGCAAGTGAGAGAAGAGAAGGCAAGGCTTCAGTAATAACTCTCCTTGTTGTTAATGGACTTAAGAAACGAGAAAGTTGGAGTGAGCAAAAGTGAAGGAGAAGATAAGAAGCTCAGTGGAAATATTAGACGTGAAACATCCTTTTATTGTTTAAAAATAAAACATACTTTTAAAAAATCTACCTATTCAGAACTCAGTTAAAATGTCGGGGAAGTGAAAAAAACAGGAACAATAAAGTCAGCTTATTAAAAAAAATTGTATCTCAATGTATACAGTGTATGTGCCTGGAAAAACTAGCAATTTTTAAAAAGCCACAGAAGCAAGATTTTGGATAATACCACTTTGATAATTCAGCTTTCTGTTAGTTGTAGTCAATCTCCAGACATATGTTTTGCAGAACAAAGAGAACAAAATGTTCCCTGTAAAGAGATGTCATTTCCCATTTCTACTCTCTACACTTTCTGCCTCATCTCAAATTTCACAGAAATAGAACAAACTGTTCCCACCTGTCCTTTCTTTACTACCCCAAAGGTACCAGAGTTACCATCCCGAAGTTAATTTGCTATTTCCTCTTGCAAACCATAAAGGCTGATCTGCACCGGCGTGTAGCAGAGATGAATATGAAGAGGCTTTTCTTGGAAACACAGTGTAAGCAGGAAGAGGGCACAGACATAATAGTGGTATGAGCTGACAGAACAGTAACATCCTTCTCTTGATGTCAGTACAGCGCAGTGGTGGCTTTTTCATACTCATTTGGCTGGTTGTCAGGTGCAGACCCAGCCTGAGGGAGTTTGTGTGCTCTCGCCCAGATGCCCACTGAAAACTTTGTGTCTTGCTCTGTGTCCTGTCACCTACAGCAGTGCATAGGGGAGAGTACATCTGATGATACTGCCCAGAGTTATTCTGGCAGCCTCTTGGCAGCTTCAGCTCCAAGGGCTTCCAGAGCCACAACCAGTACTCTGGGGTGGACTATCTTGTCATGAATGCACTGTTTGTTTTGAACTCAAGTGAAGTACCAGCATCCAGAAATACCCCAGGGTAAAATGTTCCCAGGATTAATTACATTCACTTCAAAGCCTCCTTGTTTTGGTTTGACCCTGGTACTACTTTTACTTGATGTTCCTAGTTCTTCCATTGGAATTAGTTTCCTTTTATTTGGCTTTTTCTCAGAGTTCGTCTCAGTCATCTCTCTTTCCAGGCTGAAGAGCCCCAGTCTACCTACTTCTTCTTTGTACAGGCTCTATTTTGTACTTTTCTTGTCATCCTTTTTGGCCTTCTCTGAGATTTCTGCGGTTGTCATCCCTTACTCCTGGTGTTTGTGTGTTGATAAAATACATTTAGAGAATAGTGAGAGCTTTAAGCAGGTGTTTTGAGGGGCAGGTGAGGACTTCCAGCCAGATGAAATGGACTTGACTAGTAATAACAGGTATGTTGCTGAAGTGTTTTCATCTCATTTTCAGGACTGGAAATTCAGACAAGCTTATCACTGCAGAGCTAGGAAGGAAGGTGGAGGAGAACTTACCTGTTGCACCAGTAGAAAGCACAAGCTCAAGTTCAAGACAAAGTGAAAGCCACAGAAGAGTGCTTTGCTTTGATAACGTCCTACCCGCTGCAGGAGGAAACACCCAAATTCAGACTACTAAGAGTTTATCCCAGAAAGAAAGAAATGAAAATACTGTATTTGCTGTTGACTCTGCATCATCCTCTGCTAAGACACAGGTAGCAAAGAGAGAGAAAGATAAAACATTGCCTAGAATTCTCTGTAAGCCAGAAGTTGGTAGCAACAGAAGCGCATCTGCAAAGGAGCTGCAGCCTGAGCGGAAGGCATCAGCTGCAGGGCTTCCATTAGATCCCTTCCACAAGACTACAGCAAATAAAGAAAATGAATTACAAAGGGATACTGATGAAAAACAGAAGAGCCAGGACACTGCCAAACTCTCAAATGGCCAACAGAGTGTTAGCTTGTGGAATGAGAAGACAGTTGCTTCAGTGCCAGAGCTGAACAAAAAGCAAGGTTCACTGTCGAGTGGAAATGGCAAATCCTCAGTGTCTGTTTCTTTGTCTTCGAAGGAGCCAAAGAGAGAGACACCTAAAGTTTCCAGCCAAGGCCTTTGCCTGTCAAGCCCATTCACTAAGCAGTGTGTGGAAATGCTGCAAGACATTCAGTGGCACAGCCCCACTAGTAAAACAGTTGAGAACGGAGAATTGCCCGTGCCCCGTACGCCATCTGGAGTCGGGGACAGGCACACAGATGATACTACAGACAGCATGCGGACACCAATGTGTCGGCGCTTCAACGAGGACAGCACCACCCCTAGAATCATGGTGCCTCCGGCTACACCAGACCTGCCCGCCTGCAGCCCAGCCAGCGAAACAGGCAGTGAGAACAGTGTCAGCATGGCTGCTCACACGCTCATGATCCTGTCCCGGGCAGCCATTGCCAGGACTAGCACTGCAACCCCCCTGAAGGACAACACCCAGCAGTTCCGATCCGTAAGGAGTGCAGTAAAGAAAAGGAAACTGGAGGACTTGAATGAAGGTGAGAGAAATTCTCGTTCTGCAACTAGGAAAGACCTTCAAAGCTCTCCAACGCCATCAAAAAAGAAGAAAATAAAGGCAAGTGCTGGCATTTACTTGTTAATTCTAAACATACATTGGTTATTTATATAGATATTTATAAAGAAATGGTTCAGAGGTGCTAGTCCAAATCCCAGATACTCCAGTTATATTTGTCAGATTTACTAACTTTGCCTCTTCAGCCTCCTCTGAACTAACAGTTTTCTTAAGATTAGAATAGCCCAAATACAAGAGGGATGTGGACCTCTTTGAGTGAGTCCAGAGAAGATTATCCAAGGGCTGTGGCACCTTTCCTATTGAGACAGTCTGAGAGAGTTGGGCTTGTTCAATCTGCAGAAGAGAAGGCTCCAGGGAGACCTTAGAGCAGCTTCCAGTGCCTAAAGGGGCCTACAAGAAATCTGAAGAAGGTCTTTTTAGAAGGGCATATAGTGACAGGACAAGGGGGAATGGATTTAAACTGAAAGAGGAGAGATTTAGCCTAAGTATTGAGAGGTTGTTTGCCACTGTGAGGATGGCGAGACATTGAAACAAGTTGCCCAGAGAGGCTGTGGCTGCCCCATCCCTGGCAGTGTTCAAGCCCCTCCTGAGCAACCTGGTCTAGTGAAGGGTGTCCCTTGCCTGTGGCTGGGGTTTGGAAGTAGATGATCTTTGAGGTCCTTCCAATCAAAACTATTCTGTGATTCTATGACAGTCTTCAGATACCCACAAGTAAACTCCTGCTGGCACTGCACATACCTATGGAATCTGTTAAATGAGTTTCTGAATTCTTAACTTCAAACTATGTTTCCAGGTGGAATGTAGGAAATAGGACAAACTCAAACTAGGCCTTGCTAGAATTGAAGCCATTCTTGCATCCCCATTTACCATCAGGACTAGGAATCCACATTTTATGTATTCCCTGTCCCTGCAGTCCATAGCACCATTCATTTGACTTGAGGATTTAATGACAAATAGCAAAGATGAGTTGAGAAAAGGTGATATATGCAAAGAATCCAAAAGAAAACATGGTATAGCTTTGTAACTCACCGGGCTTAGAGCACACTCCTGAAATACTGAGAAACACTGACTTACTCTTACGTACATGACAAACCAGAAGCCATGCCCTCCTGAAGCCTGGATTGGCTCCTGCTGGACCAGAACATGCAGCTACTCTACTCCTGTCCCCTAACCTGACGGCATACAGCCATTCCCATGTCTGTTCCTATGTGAGCTTGGTGCATTTATGTCTACAGCACAGATGGAAGGCTGAGGAAGAAAGCGATGCTTCTTCAGTAGCCCCAGGCTCTCAGTATTTAACCTAACTGTTCTCTTCCTCTCCTACAGAAAAAGAAGTTACCAAATTCTTTCCCAGCAGGCATGGATGTGGACAAGTTCTTGTTGTCTTTGCATTATGATGAGTGAAAAAATAAAGAAGCTGGGCTGTGACTGTTCAAAGCCAGATGGTATTTGCCGAGGTTTTGAATGAGAAGTTAATTCTAAAGGGTGAGTTGCACTTTCAGTGCACTGGAGTTTCACTTTATAGCAAAATCATGCTGTTCCTGAAGCAGGTTTCTAAGTGTAAATATCATTGAGTTGGTCTGTGTTTGTTTCTGAAAAAGCACTTGCGTAATTATAGAGCCATTTAATTTGCAAAGTTGTAAATTTGTATAAATGTACTGTAAGAAAAGTTGTATGTTTCCTGTTACACCACGTTGTCTGTGTTCTGCTGCATTCTCTACTTCCCCATCCAAACCGCTTAGACAGTTTGGTAAAGGCAGTGTTTGTAGTTCACTGTTCTGAGACAGGGGCCACTTCCCATTGTCTTATTGAATCCAAAAGGGATTTAATCTTTGGGTGAAACCGGCTTGTACTAACCCTCCCTCCTAACTGTCAAACCCATGCTGTAAGGCTTTGAATGAGTTAACAAAAGTGCTGGTAACTAAACATAAGGCCAGTAAAACCTCCAAACATATTTCTCATCTAATGAAGCTCTGCCCAGCCAGTTATCCAGGTAAAGCTTCCATTTGGATGAGCCTCTGTTTGCAGTGGTGGCAGTTGAATGCAGAAGCTGTTTCCAGACAGTGTGCTGTGCTGTTGGGTTAACTCCCTTATGCCTACCCCAGTGTATGAACACTGAACCTGTTGCAACAGCCAGACAAGCATTTTGGGGTGTTCTGTTGCAAAAGTCGGTTCTTTTAACTGCCATTTGTACTGGTGAGTTAGCGTTTGTTAACCCCCCTTGTGCTTTCAGCCAGACACAGAAGAATTGGCAGCTAATCTTTCTGTTCAATGTAGAATTTTTCTACAAACTCTTTTCCAAACAGGCCCAGGAGAAGCCCAGCCTACATTTGAGTAATAATTAGCATGGGTAAAAATTCCCACACTAGCCTTGCTCCAGTACTGCAGGATTTTCTTTACTGGTATTTCCTTCTTTGTTCTCAAATTGCTGAGGTCTTAAAAAGTTGCAAGTTTTCTCGTAAGAGATCTGTACAGCGACAGGGCAATGGTTCAGATAGTATACAAGGATTCCTAAGGAACCAATATATTATGCAGTAGATGTTTATATTAAACCCATCCAATAACTGAATACTGCATAGCGTTTACAGCTTGAATAAATATTTTTGGTTTAATAACAGCGTTGTGTGTTGCTTAATGTTTTGTACATCCATGAAGCAGCTCTAAGGAGGCTCTATAGACGAGTCACGTTGATCGGTCATTTTTAGAGTTCAGTGTTAACCACTATGGTCTAACAGCAACTGTCAGAGGGGCTCAGGTTAGCAAAGAAAACCGTCTTAAGCATAAAAACTGCGTAATAGTTTTCTGCCAGTTGGTAGGTGACATTTGTAAACAGCTTTGCTAGTTCTTTGAGACCTGGCATAGCTCATACATGGGACAGCTGCTATCCACCATAGTATTTTTCAGTTCAGGTAAACTTGTGATACTAAAGTGCATTATCACTTCACTTTCAACTGGAAAAAACATCTTCAGTTCCAAGCTGCTGTCACAGGGCAAAGAATTTTAAGCAGAGCAGGTGTCAGAGAGTGAATGAAGGTGTTTTCTTATCATGAAGCATTTAAACCCCACTGTTCATCTGCTCCCTCCACACATACATTCCTTCCTGAAAAAAACAGATCCCACTATATCCCAGTCAATGTATTTATTCCCCTGTTTCATGGAGGAGCATGTAAGTGGGTGAAGATGACTTCCTGTTGAAATCCCTGTGAAAATTAAGAAAGCAGCTGTCATAAATCCCAGCTAAGAAACTTTGAAGTGTTTGCTGTTTGTCCCTTGAAGAAAAGGTTAGGGGAAAGAGGCTTTATACTGGGGCAATAGTCAAGTTTTGCCCCCTGGTAAAAAGACAACTGAGGAAACTCCATGGATTGTCAATGACCTCTTGAACACAATTCATTCCAGGACAGTATTTTCCTGTCTCTTCACACCTGCAATACAAACACATAACTCATCTCTGGAGTCAGGAGTGCAGCAGGTGCTGGGGTGTGCCTAGGGAAGCAGTAGTAAGGGCAACTGTACTCTTCCAGTCCCAGTCTGCCTCTATTTGAAAACAGCTGAGAGAACTGACATCACAGGGGTTTATATGAACAAATATGGAGCAGTAGCATCTTCAGCCCTTGTTCGTACTTGCATGTGTAATTTACAACACTGTCTCTCCTACTTTGCTTTGCTGCTGCCCCCAGGGCAGCAAGTATTACAGTAGGGCTCTTTGACTTGGCTTCAAGGTACATAGCAGTAGAAACCCAACCCTTGAGTAAAGTTACTTTTTCCATGAGAATCACTCAGTAGTTAAGAAAATCAAGCAACAAAACTGCAAAAAAGCAGTAACAGCACAAACTGAGTTACCAAGAGCATTCCTTTTCAGTGGCACTTGAGAAACCATACATCAGTGACAGGGAGCCACAGTTAACAAACATTCTTTATTGTCAGGTCTCAAGCCATTAACATAATTGGACATTTTTTTGACTGTATAAAAACTTACTACTTTAACTCAGTGTAAAAGCTCAGTTGTCTGTATGAATGATAGCTTAAGAAATTTTAGAGTAGCAGTTATGGAATTCATCCACTTATTTATGAATAAGATGTAACAGGTACCATTCATGCTTTGATCCGAGAGCATTTACAGCTTTGTTTTTGGCACTGGTTGTGCCTACAGCTTCTGTATCAGAATTGCAGAAGCACCTCCTCCACCATTGCAAATTCCTGCAAGGCCATATTGTCCTTGTTTCAATGCATGGGCCATGTGAACAACGATTCTGGCTCCAGACATTCTAAATAAAAGAAAAAAAATGCATATAGCTTAATTTAAAGGAAATTCTTAATTTGACCTCTGCAGGACAGTTGGCAGTACATAGAAGTGATGCACTGGAGGGGAAAAAATACAGAAAACCCCTTTCACCTCCATTCAGATGCAATAGAGGTTATTTTTCTCAAGCTGTACCAGAAAGATTGTTACATACACACACACAAAAACTCTGGTTTATCTAAAGTTTCTTCTGGAAAAGGAAACCACCATATGTTATCAAGTAGGTCTACAGGTAGCAAGGCTCTTTCAAAGACAGTAGTCAATGTACCACAGAAACCAAACAATAGTAATAATTAACATCAGTTTCTTACTCGCTCGATACACTGCAGTGTCCTACTTTGATCCCCCTAATGTGTAAAATCAGATATTTAAATTGTGTCATTAGACTGACAAGATTAGCTTTTAAGACAAAAAAAAAACAAAACCATATTCCTCTCTCAGAAGCTGATATTGCAGAGACGTCGTTATGTCTTGCGGGATTAGGTTGTGGCCAGAGCATTTTATGAACCATGAAGTACTCCTGCTTGTTCCTGATGTATAACACAGTTACTTCATACCTATATTTAGTTAGAGGTTTCCTTACATGCCTTGACAGTGGAGCATGATCACTCTTAGGGAGAACTAATGGGATAAAGTCAAGTCATAAGTTACAACTGCTGAGGACACAACAGGTGATGTGACTCCTCTAACCAGAGGATGCAACCTCAAATGACCCACCAACATCCCCCAGACCACCCCATCTGCTGCCCCAGGTGCTTGGAGCACTGCCAAAAAATGCTTTGGCAAGACCTGGAATTTCACTTTGCTCAGGTAGGAAAAATACAAGTCCCTGTACCCATATCCTTCACTATTTTCACAAGTTTACCTGTAAATTTGATTATCTACTTGATGGTTTATTCTATCATGTTAATGGTGATTTTGTTTTAATACTTCCTAAACCCACACAGCTGTGGTAACAAGCAAGCTCCTTGTAAAAGTAGGTGATAACTAACAGTGAAGAAAAAAATGGGCTTCTGTTCTTTTCAAGGTACTCTGAAACACGCAGTGCCTGAGTTAAGTCACTACATACTTGACAGCCAATTTCTGTTTCCCTTCCTGCTTCCATTACACTTGAAAATGAAGGTGTGTCAGCAGTATGGCTAGAAAATAGTGCCTCTGTGTGTAAAAACAGTGCTCCTCTGCTTACCCTATAGGATGTCCAAGAGAGACAGCACCTCCATTCATGTTTACTTTTTGTGGATCAATACCCAGCATTTTAATATTGGCCAGTACCACAACACTGAATGCTTCGTTGATTTCCCACATTGCAATATCTTCCTTTTTCAGGCCTGTCTCACTCAGAATCTAGAAATAACAACAGAAATAATTACTCTGATTAAAAGATTGGGAAGATAATTACAGAAGTAACTAGGTCGGTTTTGAAGTGGGTGACTCAGGCTGTCCATAGTCTGATTCAAGTTCACATTTTGCAACCTCTTTCTTTGCCAGATGGGAAAAAGCAAAACTGGGAGACTGAAGCACAAACTTGAGCTTTCACAAAAGAAGTGGGGAGTACCTTATGTTAAGAATATGTTTTCATCACACACACACCAAGACCACTGGTACAGAAAGTGCATCTAAACTGGTGCAGTGTTGCCTCAGACCACACACTTGCCTTCAGTTCCTTTTTGAACTTGGCTGTTCATTTTGTCTATTTAGCCATAGTAGCTGCAAAACTTCAGAAGTATGAAATAAGCCCAAGGTTGGTGAAAGCACTATAAAACAACCACAGAACCATAGAATCAAGAATCAGCCAATCAATGAGAGAATCATAGAATCCAGAGTACCTGGAAAAGACCTTTAAGATCGAATCCAGCCGTTACCCAAGGACTGCCAAGTCCACCACTAACTCATGTCACTGAGGGCCTCAACTACACCGTTTGTGAACACTTCCAGGGACGGTGACTCCACCACTGCCCTGGGCAGCCTGTTCCAATGCTTGGTCACCCTTTGGGGAAGAATTTTTTTCTAATATCCAGTTTAAACTTCCCCTGGTGCAACTTGAGGCCATTTCCTCCTCTCCTATCACTTGTCACTTGGGAGAAAAGACCAACCCCCACCTCCCTACAACACACTTTGTGGTAGCTGTAGGGAGTGATAAAATGAACCTCTGAAAAAGGTGTTCTGTGTATTTATGTTGTAATAATTTCAGTCCTAATTAGAGGAAGACCCACTGAGGGATGAGCCAATGATCAGTGCTAAGGAAGTCTGCTGGGTTTCAGAAACCCCTCAGTTTTATTCCTACCTTGGGAACTGCATATGCAGGCGCAATGGGGAAGTCAATAGGATCAACAGCAGCATCTGCAAAAGCTGGGAAAATGGCAAAAGCTATTTCAAAACCTTTGGTTTTTACCACACATGATTTTTACTTGTGCAAGCAGCAAACCCAGCTAAGAAAAATTCTGAACAGAATGGTCCCAAAAATAGATACAGCTGAAGTTTAGTGCCTTAAGTGAGCCACATAATAACGTGTTCAGATTTTTAATGTTATTCCATATAGAAAATTCTGTTTATGGTCAACAGCTGCTGGCGCAACAATTGAGATTGCTAGAGCTGTCCCGAGAAGATATGGCCATCATGCCCAAGGGCTCACCTGTTCTGTTGCAGGGATATCAGGTAACCACCTGAGCAGGACTCCCAGTCAGACAGTAAACTATGGGAGTTGTTTCCAGGACTGTACTCAAAGACAGGAAAAGTTACCTCTTACCTACTACCCGTGCCAGTGGTTTGACATTCAGTCTCTTGGCTGCCTCTGTAGTCATCAGCACCAAAGCAGCTGCTCCATCATTCAGAGTACTGGCATTGGCAGCTGTAACAGTTCCTGGAACAGGTAAAGCAATGTTTAAACTGAGGAGAAAGCGAAATACAACTTACATACATTTTGTTAACAACTTTTGTAACCTTAGGCCCTTAAATACAAGGTCTTGACAATATGGTGATACCTGTTGCACTGAGTTTACTAAAAATGAGTGTTGTTTAGTTTGGGGTTTTTTTGAAATTGATTAAACAAGTAAATTACATCTATTTGTGGGTGGTGGTTTGGATCATCCCTTCCGTGTCAGCTGCATTACTGCCATTAACACTGAATTAACTCAAAAATGGTTGTGAACAAGTGGCAAGTTGGTACTGGCAACTGGTACTGGTCCAGAGAAGGGCCGTGAAGATGCTCTGAGGGCTGGAGCACTTCTCCTATAGAGACAGGCTGAGAGACTTGGGCCTGTTCAGCCTGAAGAAAAGGCTCCAGAGAGAATTTGTAACAGTCTTCCAGTATCTAAAAAGGCCTACAAGATAATCTGGAGAGGGACTTTCACAAAGGGCTGTAGTGACAGGACAAGGAGGAATGGCTTTAATCTGAACAAGGGTAGTTTTAGATTAGATAATTAGGAAGAAATTCTTTACTATGAGGGTGGTGAGGCCCTGTCACAGGTTGCCCAGAGAAGCTGTGGCTGCCCCATCCCTGGCAGTGTTCAAGGCCAGGTTGAACACAGGGGCTTGGAGCTACCATTTGAAAGAAACTTCTGGTCTAGTGGAAGGTGTCCCTGCCTGTGGCAGGGGGTTGGAACTGGATGAGCTTTAAGGTCCCTTCTAACACAAACCATTCTATGAACTCTATACAGGCACTCCACCTGCCACGGAAACAAGGGCTTACATCTGGTAGAGGGGAAGGCAATAGCTACATAGAAACCAATCTGTTCCAGTCATGTTACAGTGAATGTCCAAAACAGAGGTTGTCACTGGTTTAAGTTCTTGGACCACCTTTTAATCCAAACTAAGTGATGCTGTGGTGAAGCATCAGCTGGTTATCTCAGATATTTGAAAGCTAATGGACTACTTACTGTTCAGCATTCAAGCTCTGCGGACTGGACTCTTGTGGACTGTAAAAAAAGAATCCTTGCACTCAGTAAGGAATTAAGCAGTCAGTTTAACCATATTTACCATTTTCTTTTTGGAAAACAGCTTTCAGCTTTGGAACTTTACTGAAATCAACACGTTTGTATTCTTCATCTTCATTTACTTCTGTGTCTGGTTTTCCTGAAATTCAGATTTGGTTTATTATTTCACAGAACAATCCATTATTAAGACATTCCAACATAGTACTTTGATTAAATGCTGCCTTATTTAAACAACCTGTTTCAGTTAAAAAAAAACATAAACACATGTAAAAATGCATGTCAAAAACTGAAAGAAAAAATATTAGTCCTTAATCCTATTTATTCATAGCAAATCCATTTATAATTCCCAATGGCTGAATGAAAGGGACAAGGAACACATCTTTATGGTAATTACAATGGAAATTAAACCACAGATGTCCTCAAGCCGTATTAGCTATGTTCAATAGCCAGTGTTCCACCCATATAAAAGAGGAAGAAGATACGGCATGTAACACTAAAGAACATTAAAGAAACCAAAACCAGATGACACTGCCTGCAGCTCACCAGAATGCCTGCATAACAGAACTCTTAGCTAATCCAAAATCAGTGTTCCTGGGATCCGCATATCTAAACACCACACTTTGCACTGAATACAAAGTTACAGCCTTTGATGAGAGACACAATTCATCTATCACACCTTCCTATGGTACCTTTCTTTGAAACAGTGACAGGAACAATTTCATTTTTCAGTATTCCTGAATCCCAGGCGGTTTTGCTTTTGGTGTAAGAGCCTATGGCATAAGAGTCCTGTTCCTCACGTGAAATGGTGAACTTCTTCGCAGTGTTCTCAGCACAGTTGCCCTTGGAAAAAAACAGGCACGTTAGGTTTGGTGTTTCTGGAGATGGGAAGTAAAAATGTAACTGAAAAAACTCAAACAGCAGATTTCCAGAACTGAATGGGACTAATATCTGGTGTCCACTTCTAATTTATAGTCATAATCAAACAGTAACTTTTGGGTTTGGAACACAATCTTCAGATTAAGGAAATGCTTTCTGGATCCAGATTATTAAATTTGGTTCCATGAAGGAACCATCCCATTTTTTTTTAATTAAAAAACTGCATGCAAAGTAAGTTGTAAAGTGTGTGGGGCTGACATCTTCAGAGGCTGAAGGTCTTTGTTCAGCCACAAAAGACTCTGTTCACATCATCTTACTGGTGTTTTCGTTCCATTACTAGCTTGCCTATTCCAAAGGTTAAGAGAACAGCTCAGCACACAGGGCTTGATCAGCCTTCAGGGTCTCATACTCTAAAAACTGTACAAATAAATGTATATACCTTTTGGCAACTAACTGGAATGAAGCAAGTAGAATGAAACAATCTTATGTTATGTGCAGGTCAAGCACAATGATAATTTACAATCATTATTCATCACCAATACTGCCTAAATACCTGGTGACAAAAACCGAAAGGCACTCAGTCAACCTGAAGGATTTGTTCTTTAACAGGTTTTAAAGGTTTCACCTTTAATTTCTGTAGAAAACTCAATGAATCGAGAAAAAACCCTTTAATATCACATTCCTCAAACAAGCAGGTTCACTTCTATGCAGTTATTCAAGAACTTTAAGCCTCTGTGGCACCAGCAGCTTAGTCTATTGCCAAAGCACAGACCAGAGTCAGTTCTTAATGCCATTGGGTGGGCCTTCCTGGATATTATCACACAGACTGTTAAGGTGTTCTGAGCAACCTGCAGCTGCTATAAAGACAAAAGGTTCTGAAGTATTGCCCCAGTCTGTTAAAACTCTGTGTATTAAAACCAACTCCTAGAGTCTCTCCCCACATACAGGAGCTAGCAAAGCCACTACCTCCATACCTATAGAAATCCTCACAATCAAAACCTATTCTAGCTGAAACGCAGGAATGGATTTCAACCAACAGTCCAGCCAGAGTACCCTATAATGCAAAACAAATACAATCCCACATAGAAGCAGTGAGGCCTGTATCAAATTTGGTGGCCTTCTATGATAGGGCTAAAGAACAGATGGACAGGGGTAGAGCAGTTGATGTCATCTACCTGGACTTGTGTAAAGCGTTCAACACTGTCTCACACGACATCCTTGTCTCTAAATTGGAGCGACATCAATTTGATGGACGGACCACTCGGTGGATAGAGAACTGGCTGGATGGCTGCATGCAAAGAGTTGTGGTCAATGGCTCAATGTCCAGCTGGAGACCAGTAACGAGTGGTGTCCCTCAGGGATCGGTGTTGGGACCGGTCTTGCTCAACATCTTTGTCGCTGACATGGACAGTGGGATTGAGTGCGCCCTCAGCAAGTTTGCCGATGACACCAAGCTGTGTGGTTCGGTTGATACGCTGGGGGGAAGGAATGCCATCCAGAGGGACCTTGACACACTTGTGAGGTGGGCTGATGCCAACCTCATGAAGTTTAACCATGCCAAGTGCAAGGTCCTACACCTGGGTCAGAGCAATCCCAGGCACAGCTACAGGTTGGGCAGAGAAGAGATTCAGAGCAGCCCTGCAGAGAAGGACTTGGGGGTGTTGGTCAATGAGAAAATGAACATGAGCAGGCTTCAGTGTGCACTTGCAGCCCAGAAAGCCAACCGTATCCTGGGCTGCATCAAAAGGAGCGTGACCAGCAGGTCAAAGGAGGTGATCCTGCCCCTCTACTCTGCTCTCGTGAGACCTCACCTGGAGTATTGTGTGCAGTTCTGGTGTCCTCAACATAAAAAGGACATGGAACTGTTGGAACAAGTCCAGGGAAGGGCCACGAGGATGATCAGGGGACTGGAGCACCTCCTGTATGAAGACAGGCTGAGAAAGTTGGGGCTGTTCAGCCTGGAGAAGAGAAGGCTGCGTGGAGACCTCATAGCAGCCTTCCAGTATCTGAAGGGGGCCTACAAGGACCGGAGAGGGACTATTCATTAGGGACTGTAGTGATAGGACAAGGGGTAATGGGTTAAAACTTAAACAGGGAAAGTTTAGATTGGATATAAGGAGGAAATTCTTTACTGTGAGGGTGGTGAGGCACTGGAATGGGTTGCTCAGGGAGGTTGTGAATGCTCCATCCCTGGCGGTGCTCAAGGCCAGGTTGGGCAGAGCCTTGGGTGACATGGTTTAGTGTGAGGTGTCCCTGCCCATGGCAGGGGGTTTGGAACTTGATGATCTTAAGGTCCTTTCCGACCCTAACTATTCTATGGTTCTATGAAATGCATGGATCACAGCAGAATATTCTCCAAGACGTTTTCCTGTACACCAGCAGAAACACTAACAAAGCAGTCAGTAATGTCCCACAGTTGTGAATTACTATAGGCAAAGGTCAGAAATACTCATAAACTGAAAGTAGTCATTCTCTTTTCAAACTGTTCTTCCTTTGTGCTTGTTCTTCACTACCTTCATATCAGTTGTTTTCCAAACCCAGCCTGAACTTGCAGTTGCTGCCATGTGATGAATAAGCTTATCAGCCAACTCAAACCTTCCAACAGAAGATATATGTACATTGCGGGAGGGGAAAAAGTAGGACAGCCTCCTGAACTGTACCAAATACGTACCCTCAAAGACACCAAGTAACTTGACTGCTGTCTCCCAAAGACAGAGCAACAGCAATATATTAGTTGCAGATTATTTTTGTTTTAATCCCTGCTCTAGGCTATTCAGACTTCAATCAGGGACAAATGAATATTAACACACAGTGTCTTCTATCTATCCCTCCATTACAATTCTTACAGGAAGCCTGGAAATGGAAGACTTTTTCCTTCTCTGATAAAGTTATTCCTCATTTCTAGGTTGGCTAAATAAAGCAGTTTCATAATGATCATAAGCAAGCTCTTTAAAGCTGCACCAGGTCTTCAGTAGTGTACAGGAATATTTACCATATGGATATGGTTATAAGCATCTGTCAGCCCATCTTTTACTATCAGGTCTTCCAGCTTTACTCCTCCATAAGGCGTTGATCCTCTGCTCATTGTATAGGGAACATTAGACATGCTCTCCATTCCACCAGCAACCATCACATCCTGCTCAAAGGAAACAAGTTTAAATTAACAATAATGCAGTGTGTTCTCCGTAACTTCTTGTAGAGACAAATATTAGCAAAAACTTAAAAATGGATTATTTATATTTCTGAGGAATCTTAGAGAAAGGGGAAAAGAATCTTCATGCATTTAAAAAGAAACAGCAGGAACAACAGCTGAAGACAGTTAACCCACCCTGGCGGAACAACTGGATTTTTGTCTTGTGGAGCACCTCCCCTGTGAAGACAGGCTGAGAAGATTGGGGTTGTTCAGCCTGGAGAAGAGGAGCTGTGTGGAGACCTCATAGCAGCCTTCTGGTATCTGAAGGGGGCCTACAAGGACCGGAGAGGGACTATTCATTAGGGACTGTAGTGATAGGACAAGGGGTAATGGGTTAAAACTTCAATGGGGGAAGTTTAGATTGGATATAAGGAAGAAGTTCTTTACTGTAAGGGTGGTGAGGCACTGGAACGGGTTGCCCAAAGAAGTGGTAAATGCTCCATCCCTGGCAGTGTTCAAGGCCAGGTTGGACAGAGCCTTGGGTGACATGGTCTAGTGTAAGGTGTCCTGCCCATGGCGGGGGGGGGGGGGGGGGGTGTGGAACCAGCTGCTTACCTCAGCTATACTGTTATTTTCACAAAAGGGACAAGAAAACTTAAATACTATACTTTTGTTCTAAACAACAAAGACCAAAAAGTAAGTACATTTCTCACTTAGAAACCACTTACTTTATAAACCAAAAATACATACTGAACTGACAATACTTTCACTTCAGGGAAGGGGAGATGTTGCCAAGATGCTTTGAGTATGGAATTAAACACAAAACTGCAACGTCTTTCTTCACATTCACACTTCTCCCACACTTTGCTGCACAGCATTTAGTGACTTGCTGAACAAGGTGTTCTCCCATCGTCCCATTAAGTAAGACTATTTTCCCCATCGTACTGAGCATCTTAGAACACAGTTGACAGAGACAGGCAATTCTCTTCCATCAACCTCTTCAGTGAAAATGCTCAATCAGCAACAATAGATTTCACATCTTCTAAAACAATAAAAAAAGCCTAAAACATCTTTAATGTAATTGGAAACACATTGCTTTAATATGCATATTGAAATTACTGAAGTGTTAGAAGTGTCTGAATGTCAAGATTAAATGTGCTTCAGCAAAAATCAAATCTATAAAGATATCTTCAATTTTGCAAACTACAAAGCTTGAAAATTATGTTTTAGGGGTTGGGGAAGGGCTTGGAGAAGGGCAATAGGAAGAACATGTAAATATCTCCCGGCCCCTCAAAAAATCCACTTTATCTGCTCAGCTCAAAAAATACACCTGACAATTTCCTAACTTTAATATTTCTTCTTTTTATTCTTTTTTTCTCTGCCTTAAACCAAAACACATTTAAGTGTCTATAAAATTCAGGTTTTGCATAAGCAAAACAGAATCTGGCTAATTAGCTTCCTTATCCTAAGACAAAAGACAGACCCAAATCAAAGATCACTCTCATTAGTAAGACAGGATCTACAACATCAGTTGTGTGGGTTTCTTCCATAATCCAGCACTAGAATTCACCTACCTGACTCCCACACATCAGGCTTTGTGCTGCCATCATGATTGATTTCATTCCTGAAGCACAGACTTTATTGACAGTTGTAGTAGGAGTGCAGATTGGCAGACCTGAGTAAAGAAGTTGTACAAACAAACAACTGTATTATTTAAAGGGTAGACTAATACCTTACTGATGTTCAAGCAATATTTCATGTGGGACCAATTTTTATCTAAGCCCAGGGTGTCCAGCTTGCACTATTTAGCCTGCCAGGGCAATTCCCCTACTCTCACCCTTAGTTACTATCTTTCCTGAAGAATCCTGTTTCTCCCCTTCCAACACAGACTCCTGATGAAGGGGCAAGCAAGTGAAGAATCAGAGAGACAAGAATATCAGCAAAGCGATTCCAGAACTATTCCTCCTCCTGAAACCCCAACCCCCGCCTCTAAGGAGTATTAAAGACTGAAAAGTATAAACAGGCTGTTTTGGAAAAAGTCTGGGCACAGCTCTGCTTTAACTCGCAGCTCAGTAATGGACACTGTCTACAGAAAGACAGAAAACCTTTAAACCCAGTATCAAGAGAATGAATACCTGCACCCAAGACTGCTTGTCTTGCTGGAGCTTGTCCTTGTCCAGCCTGCAAGACATTACCCATATACGCTTCTTTCACTTCCTCTGCAGGGATACCTATAAAACAAAATTGTTTCCAGCCAGGACTCTTTGCAGAGAAGATGTAACTCCCTACTACCAACCCTCCCATTGAAGTTTTCTACAAAAGACTGATGAAACATGCCATCTCCAACCTGTGTACTAACAATACACAGGACCCTTTTAGGTGCATCCCAAAACACTACCCTCATGTTCATGAGCCATGATGAACTGGTGACCCTGCAGGAAAGAATTTCTTTGTTACCCTACAGAACAAGCTACAGTTAGCTAACTAAAGCAAACAATTCCAAGTCTCACTAGTCACCTGAGAAGCTCAATTTCCATGGTTAAAGGCAGAAAACTTTCTACCTGCCACAATTACATGTAAAGAAACAGTTTTGTTTGTTTAACAGGGGCAAGCCAAGGCCACAGGTAGCTGCCAAGAGGCCTGCTCTCCCACTGCATTTCTTGCAACAACCCTGGTGTCCAAGTTCCTCTAATATGCTGTTTCAGGAAGAGCCAAATGTATAGAAAATTAGCCCTCCTTTCCCCCCAAAAGGCTTTTTTGCCAATTTGAATCCATCAATGTACTCACAAGGCTGTCCTAGAAGTGCCCATGGAAAAAATGGGCAGGGAAAGGAAGGGCCGCTGGTTTCAGCAGCAAGTAGCCTCTGCATCAGCTTAGTTGTGTCATAAAAACCACACAAGAAAAACAACCAGCATCTTTATTCAGATTTAGATTAGCACAGATATCCCTAAGCAATATTCTGCTCTGAGAAGCAGCACTTAATTCGGACTGAAACAAAGCCCAACACTTTACTTAAATATCATTTGTGGATAAAGACTTAAGAGTGCCACAGCATCAAAAAAAAACCAGAACCTTCAGTTTACCAAGCAATTTAAGACACACTGATACTGTTTGGAGCCACTTGAGCTCTTGTTTGCCACAAAATAAAACATTTACATATACCTGCTCTGTCAATTGCTCCCTTAATTGCAATGGAACCAAGTTTAGTGGCTGGCAGTGATGAAAGAGATCCTTGGAAAGATCCAACTGGTGTTCTTACAGCACTTGCTATCACCACCTCCTAAGAGGAGAAGAATGGAGCAGAAGTCACAGTGTCTCTCACATACGCACATACGTACCAGTGTTTTTTAACTATATCAACTTTTACTCTTTCATTGATGTCACAACTCCCTTTTTATCCTGCAAGTATTTCAGAGAACTAAAATAAATCTTTATTAATGCTTGCAGCAAGGGAAATAAATATAAGGAGACTAGTGTGCAGCTACAGGACTCCAACACTGGGACCGTGGAACTGTGGTGGTATGGCTCCCATGGCTGAAGTGCTGGCATGCAAGGATATGGGCTTTTTAGGAAAGACAGGTGAGAAGATAATGGGGTGGGGTCTTGTCCTTGGTGTGACAGAACAGCTGGAGTGCATTCAGCTTCAGAGAGATCATGCCTGCAAGAGTCTCAAAGGCTCTGGAGCAGAGTGGTGGGAGGGCAAAGAGGCTGGTTCATGTTCAAGGATTACACCTCCAAGCTCAAGAGCAGTCCATTCCAAAAAGCAGTAAGTCAGGTGAAAATGCCAAGAGGGCTGCATGGATGACAAGAACTCATACACAAAAAGGAAGCACACAGAAGGTGGAAACAGGGACAGGAAACCTGGCAGATACTGTCCAAGCATGCGGGGACAAAGTTATGAAAGCAAAAGCTGAAATGGAATTGAATCTGGCAAGAGATGTCAAAGGCAATGAGAAGTGCTTCCATAAGGATCAAGGAAGCAAAAGGGCATCTATGGAAAAGTTGGGCCTGCTGCTGAGTGGGGCAGGGGACGTGGTGACATGGAGAAGGCTGAGGTACTGAATGCCTTTTTTACCTGGCAAGTACAGCCTTCAGGAATCCCAGGCCCCACAGACCAGGGAGAGGCTGGAGCAAGGAACATGTACCCTTGGAAGAAGAGGATCAGGTCAGGGAATACTTAAGAAGAATACTTAAACAAATTGAACATAGGTAAATCCACAGGCCCTGCTCAGCAGCACCCACAAGTGCTGAGGGAGCTGGCTGATGTCTTTGTAAGGTCACTCTCAATAATCTTGGAATGGTGACTGCAATTGTGGAGGTGCCTGAAGACTGGAGAGAAGCAATCATTACTGCTACCTTCAAGAAGGGCACGAAGGAGGACCCAGGGAACTACAGGCCAGTCAACCTCACCTTGATCCCCAGGAAGGTGATGAAACAACTAATGCTGGAAACCATTTCCAGGAACATGAACAAGAAGATAGTCATCTGCGTGGATTCACAAAGAGGAAGCCATGCTCAAACAACCCAACAACCTTCTTCTGCAGTGAAATGACTGGCTTGGTAGATGGGAGAAGAGCAGTGGACATTGTCTGCCTAGACTACAGAAACACTTTTAACACTGTCCCCTGGAAGATCCTCATACAGAGGATAATGAAGCATAGGCTAGATATGCAGACAGTAAGGTGGACTGAAAGCTTGCTGAACATCTGGGCCCAGGAGGTGGTGATCAATGGCACAAAGTCTGGCTGTAGGCCAGTAACTACTGGTGTTCCCCATGGGTCAAACCTGGGTCCACCCCTGTTCAACATCTTCACCAGTGATCTGAATGATGGGCAGTGTTTGCTGGTGATACCAAACTGGGAGAAGTGGCTGATACACCAGGGGGTTGTGCTGCCATCCACAGGGAACTCAACAGGCTGGAGAAATGGGTTGACAGGAACCTCATGAAGTTTGTCAAGGAGCAAAGTCCTGCACTGGTGTGGAGTAACCCTGGGCACCAACATATGTTGGGAATTGCCCAGCTGGAAAGAGCAGTTTGGAAGAAAAGGTATTTGGGGTCCTGGTGGATACATGAGCCATGAGCTCTTGCCACCAACATGCATACAAGGCCATGAGGCAGCAAAGGGCCCATGCAGCAAAGAAGGCAAACGGCATCCTGGACTGCATTGCCAGCAGGCCAGGGGGGTGATCCTTCCCCTCTACTCAGCTCTGGCGAGGCTACACCTGAGTACCGTGTCCAGTGCTCAGCTCCCGGGTATAAGAGAGACCTGGGAATACTACAGAGAGAGAGTTTAAGTGCCACTAAGACGATTGAGGGCCTGGAGCATCCATCACACAAGGAAAGGTTGAGAGAGCTGGGACTGTTCAGCCTGCAGAAAAGAAAGCTCAGGGGCACCTCACCCACATGTATTGATACCTGAAGGGAGGGTGCAAAGGGAACAGAGCCAGGCTCTTTTCAGCGGTGCCCAGTGACAGGACCAGAAGCAATGGGCACAGACTGACACACATGAGCTTTCCCATGAACATTTCACTGTGACTGAATACACGTTGCCCAGGGAGGTTGTGGAGTCTCCATCCTTGGAGATATCCAAAAGCCCAGATTCCAGCAAAACACATAAGCAGTAGTTTAAGACACGGTACGACATTCAGCTCTATACCTAGTAGCCCCATAAAACAGATTTATTCTTAATTTGCTTCTTTGCTTTTTTACTACATCAACGTGTCCACCTGCTAACCCTGTGAGAGCAGCATGAGGAACTGGCATCAAGATGATACACATTTCTGACCTCTGGCTGCTCCAGACAGCAGCATTTAGAAGCAGCAATGAAGACCTCCAGCTGTGCTGGTTTCTGTGGAAGTTAGACACAAAGCTTTACAGCATCTCACCACGAGTTCTTTATTTAGAGAGAAAGGCCAAGAAAAAGAAACTCTACAAAAAGCATCAAACAAGCAAATAAAGAGACAAATTATACCTGTTGTAAACTAAGAAGGGCTGCCTGGTTCTGTAACCCCTTCTTCATCATGATTAACTTCAGTGATAGTAACATACTTGTCCTCATCTTTTACATTGTACCACCAAGTTCCAGGACAACATTCAAATAACCTAAAGGGGTCAGCTGGCATCAGCTGTGTTTTCCAGGAACAGGCAAATAGTTGCATCACACAGCAGTTAGCTGACACACTCTGGCCAATGTTGTCCCACACTATCTAACTATTAGCAAGCCATAATAAAAAAAGAAATCTGACTTTTATTCCAGATTTTGCATTGAAGTGTGACTTGGGCACAAGTTACATTGTTTTCAATAGGGATTTTTTGGTGATAACTTTTAAAAAAACTTCATTGATTAAGAAGCAAATTTAAACCAGTGATTTATAACAGTCAAAATGTACATCAGATGCTTTGTACTTACATTTAAAGTACGTTGTGATGCATAGCCACGGCTTGTGTACCTCAAAGCCTGAAAAGAAGAAAGTCCTCAGAATTTCACATCAAGAAAGGCAGTGCCATGACATTTTAGTAATGTACCATTTTCATAGAAGTCATTATTTAAAAAAATAATATCTAAAAAACACTGGAAAAATACTGAACTAAAAAATCATAACACCTCTCTTAAAAGGCTTGTTATTTTACTGTAACATCTGTGATAAAAAACTCTCTGAAAAATAAACAGGCACTCCTTTAAAAACAAAACCCAATTCATTTTGGCCAAGTCTGTTACATGCACATACAATGTATGTCTAAACCAGGAAGTGAGTGGTGCTGTCTTGGAAAAGTTTACTAGTCCCTCTGTCTGCTTCTCTGGACTTTGGTTTATTCATTCCTAACATTAACTTCACTGCTTTTTAAACAGTAGCAGTTTGCATCTACAGCTTCATTTCACTGGTGTTTCATGAACAAAAATGAGGATAATGAACTCAGAATGCTGCAATAAAAGATAACATAACCAAGAAAAAAGACAAATCAACTGAGCAGGCTAATTCACCAGCTACTAGATTTATCTAAATATGCAGTGTAAAGATACAAATGTCTATCTGTAGGCATTGTTACAGATGTTAACAGAATAATCTTTCAATTACTGCTTTAAACCACTTTGTTAGCCACTTCCTTAGACAACATTTCAGTACACTGGAGACTTCTGGTCATTACTGAATTACGGTTAGATAAATACTAATAGAAATAACCACTTCAGGACACCACAAAAACACCACCAGTTTTATAAATCAAAGAATGCCTTCTGCCATTGTATCCACAATGTGGGAATTTAGTTTGTTTCTCCCTTCATTTGACAACCTTCAACCAACAAAAGACAGATTTCCCCCCCCCCCCCCCCCCCCCAGGGCAGGCGTGGGCAGGAGCACCCAGCACCGCACCTCAGCCGCCATTCTGATGGCCCTGCGCGATTCCTCTCCTGGCCTTGGCTAGAGAAAGCCTCTGGCAGCTGAAGGCCTCTGACATCCCCACCGCTGCGCCGGGTAACAGGCGGATACAGGGGCCCTCCAGGGCCCCGAGCTGCGAAGGAACGGGCTGCAGAGCCGGGGGAGGGCCCTGCCCAGCGGCTGCGCCCCCGTCGCGACAGCCGGTCGTGAGGCAGTGGAAAAAAGCCACTCTCAAAATCGCGGCTAAAGGTCCCGTCGGCTTAGCGCGGTGCCGGCGCGCGGATGAAGCGTGGGGAGCCGTCTTCACCGACCCGCCGGCTCTGCGGCGACACGGCCCACCCAGGCCCGCAGGCCGCGGCCAACACCGTTGTCCCGGCCCAGGCCCCGCGGCAGGAGCCGGTCCGAGCTCCGCTCCCTCCCGGGCCGGGGCATCGCTCTCGCCCTCTCTCCCGCCGCTCTCAGGGGTGAGGTGGTGGGGGCGCGGCCCTCCCCGCCGCAGAGGCAGTGTGACCTTGGCGGGGCCGGGACCGGGCAGGGAGGAAAAGGAAAAGGAGAAGGGAAGCGAAAGGAAGGGCTAGAGCGCGCACCGCCGCCTCACCCGCAGCAGCTCTGCGGCCGGGCGCCGCCACCCCCGGATCGCCGCCGCCACCACCATGCTGCCACCGGCCGCCCCCGTCACCTTCACCGCCGCCCCCTCCTCGGCCTATAGACGCCGACACTCCTCCCCTCTCCCAGCTCCCATTGGCTCTGGCGCCGGAGGCGGTGCCAATCGCGGCCCTGCCATCGGCTGGGCTGGAAGGCGGGCCTCAGTGTCCCCGGCGCAGTGAGCCCGAGCGGTGCGAGGGGGATGTCGGTGCGTGCCCGGCCGGTGCTCGGTAGCTCCTGCCGTCGCCACGGGCCTTCCGCCCTCCCTGGTGACAGGGAGGTTTCTTTCGGCTCCCGTGCTGCGGATTAGGGACCGGGGGGAGCGGGGCAGGCAACCTTGGTTTTCGTTCTGAGTAACTTAGTAAAGGAATGAAGGGGGCGTGGAGGATCCTTGCGGAGCGAGAACCAGCGCTCAGGGTTGTCTGCTTTCACCAGGGAAGGGAAAACAACGGTGAGGCCGCGCTCCGCCGGCCCTTGGCCAGTCCGCGCGTCCGCGTTAAACTGAAATGAGGCACAGAAATGAATCCCCTCGGGGAACCCGTGTCAGAAACACACCTATGCAGTTACTAGGTCTGTGGGATGCAGGTGCTGGAGTGCATCAGGGCCTTGCATGCCCTTGTGCTGTAGCTGCGTGCTGTCTTCACAAGAGCCAGCAACTTAATTCCCATTAACTTCCTCCTGTCTGGCCCCGGCATAAATACCTACCTGTTACCCCAGAATTCAAACCTGGCTGCAAGCTGACTTGGTAGCTGCCTTTACAGAGAGGCTGATACCTGCTTGACTGCAGATCTCAGGATGCCCATAGTGGTTCCACAGTCTTACACTTTGTTTCCCCCTCCTCATGCTCTCTGCTCTGGATTTCTAGATGAAGGCCAGTATTAAATCTCTGCAGCTGCCTGCCTGCCTGACAGTGCCCCTCTCTCCTCTGTCTATCCAACATGCATTGAGCTGGGCCAGGAAAAGCCTGATCCTTCCTAGTCTTGAGCTTTACATCTCAAAAGAACAGGTTCAAAAGACAAGATGACGTCCCCTGTGTCTGTGCTGCTGCACACTTTGTAGGACAAGCAGCTCTGTATTTGTTTCTAATCAGTTTTGCTTACCTTCTCAGCCACTTTTGATTCCTGGAGGAGTCTGTTACAGTAACCCACAGCTGACAGCTACATTCCCTGGAGCTGGTGTCTGCAAGCCAAGTAAAACAGCATTTACTTACTCCTTCACTTCAGCCCACAGCTGAAACTCCAAAAAGCATTTGGACATAGCATGGAAACATAAAATCCACTAAGTTGGAAAAGATCTAAGATCATCAGGTTCAACCATTACATCTGAAAAGCAGGAGTATCTCAACAATTTGTTACTATCCACTTGCTATCTTGACTGTTTTGGTTTTTTTTTTTAAGTAATTTCTTTTCACATTGTAAAGCAACATTCATCAAAACTGCTTCAGCTCATTTTCTGTTCTCATTCGTTTCCCTTTGAGAGAGGATTTCATTTTGTCTGTTTTCAAAATTAAAATACTTCTTGCTTTCCATGTGTGTGTACAGTTTCTCTGGACACATGGCAAGAGCCTGATGGGGACTGGCACAGATGGAGGAAGCGTTTGCACCCTGCTTCCTTGGCTGTCGGCAGCTGATGGTCTGAGTGTTTGACCAATCTAGTCCAGCCCTTTGGTTTAGAGCCAAAGTTATCAAGTACAAGCCAGAGATAACACAGGAACTCACAAATATTGACTCAGGAAGATCTGAAGATTTTACCTTGAAAATATATATGTATCATGTAGGAAAGACATCCAGCTTGGTTAGATGAGGATATTTTTCAGACAAGTAATGCCAAAAAACATATAGAACAAAAAAAGAGGAAGCTCTTCTTTAACTTTGCCTTTACTCCTGCAGTATAAGGCCCTTCCTGCAGTATAAGGCCTGGTTACAACCTGCTTATGCCCCAGGACTAACATTCCTATAATCTCAGCAAAAAAGACACAAGGACCCTCCAAGATGTTAACAGGCCCTTTACTGGAGCTCACACAAGAAAGAAAAAGAGGCTGGTAACGTGGGAACTGCAAGCCATTCTGTTCCTGCTGTGTGGATGAGTAAAGAAGAAATGCTGATAGTGCACCTGGGTCTTGAGCAAGCCAAGGAGTGTTTGTGTGCATGGGTGCAAGGTCAGGATAGAAAACCACCTGGGGAGTGATTGCTTATAGAATGGAATATATAGTGACTGAAAACAGTCACTGTGGTTGATGTGGTTTCTGTTTGGCTTCGTAGCTCAGACCTGTATCTGTATGCTATATATCACCATGCTGTAGTGAATAAAGTAGAACTGGTGTGTAAGCACGAGGTGTGTGTCTGTGTGAGTGTGTTTAGCTTCTTGCTTTGCAGACTCTGCAAGTAAAGAGAATCGTACTTCCCTTCAGACACTGTGACCCCTGAGATGTGCAACATCTCCAGCTGGGGCACAGCCCGTGGTGCAGGTCCTACATGAAGAGGTTTCCCAGCTTTCTGGTCTTCAGAGCTCTTTTAGGATCTTC
Organism: Pezoporus flaviventris; assembly: GCF_033815535.1. Taxonomy (NCBI): domain Eukaryota; kingdom Metazoa; phylum Chordata; class Aves; order Psittaciformes; family Psittacidae; genus Pezoporus; species Pezoporus flaviventris. The sequence continues at coordinate 19,511,758 of NW_026892573.1, forward strand.
TGAGAAGAAAATAATTCTGTCCATCTCTCCTACTGCCAGAGGATGTTCACCTGAGAACAGGTGGCTTTGTTTTCAGGTAAAGACAACACGCAGGTGGTGCAATTGCCAGTGCCAAGAGGGAGCTCCTACAGGTTCCTTAGTTACAATTAGCTGGCCACATATTTTCTGTGGTGGGGGGATAGGTGTAGCACAGGAATGGCCAGAAAGCCAAACTGCGTCCAGGCCACATCATGGCATAGCTGTGCTGTAGGGTAGCCTACACCTTCCCAGATTAACTGGTATGTGGGCCACTGACTCCTTAGAGTACAACGGTCTGCTGGTTAGGATAGTGCTGAAATACGACTACTGTACAGAGCATCCTGTCCCTGGCTAAAGGATGAGCAAGGACGGGCAATTTACCAGTTTTCAGCAAGGTAATGATTGACTCCATGGAATTCAGAAGATACAACACAGCACTATAATAAAATGATCTAATTATTCTGCAACTTTGAGTCTCCAAGATAGCAGATATTCTTGAAATAACATCAGTTTAAAGGAAGTTGAGCAAGAACTCCAGTGCTGAGAGAAGTGAAGAAAAAAGAAATGTTCCCTCCCCAGAGTCAATAAACACATTTCAGGGTACAAATCTCCTAATCTCATGCAAAAAAAAGCCCCCAAAAGGTAAAGAATGCCTTTCATAGGCCAGGCAAAAATCCATTGCCGCCAGCATTCCCTGTGCGCACAGGAGCACACTGGGACACACGGCAGTGCTGCCCATCTCCCTGCAATTTGGGCTGCACTTTCCCCCACATCTGCTTCTTTACATGGCACCCCCCATGACCCCATACTGGCGGCAGGGTGCCCAGGCCAGCCTCCTCCTCACCCTGGCCAAACAGCAGGAGGAATTGGGAAGAAACCCTTTTTCCTGTGGGATTTGTGTCCCTGCCCATGACGCAGTGGCCAGGGGCTGCTTGCTCACCTTCAGGAGAGGGTCATCACTGACAAGGGTGCTCTGCTGGGCGCTCCCCAGCGATTTACAGATTCAGTCCTGGTCCGGTGATCTTCATACATCTTCCTCCTCCCCTCCTGCATCTGCTACTACCTCTAGTCTATTGGTTGGGGGTTTTAGTTGGGTGTGTTTCCCCCATCTCCCCCACCTCTCCTCTGTAGTCCTTTTCCTCTGGGAGGGCTTTAAGATGTTTCAGGATAATTAGTATTTAGAATTCCAGATCTTAGATTGGAATCTAAGGAGATGAGCACCCCCTACAGCCACCACTTGAGGCTGAGCATAAGAGTCAGGGCAGTTTCTCTGGACTTCCCCAGCATCCACCTTCACTGGTTAGTGATGAATTTGCCTAGCCCCTTTTGAACTCACTGATCCCCAGTGTCCCCTGGAAACAGGTCCTCTGTCAGCATTTTAGACCAATCTTGTGCTGGTTTTACCAAGCAGCCCTAATGATGATGTTACAGGGTTCCGTGAACATGTTTCTGCCTTATTCTCTACCTTTCTGCTTTGTGAAGCTCAGTCACGCCCATGTTTGGATTCTCTCCCAGCTGAAGCCCTGGCCATTTCCTTCATGCCACTTGGTGCAGAAGCTAGTGAATAGCTGCTGGCAACCAGGCACTCTGCTGCCACTACGGCTGGCTGCAGCACTGGGGGATACACCTCAGCCAGGAGCATATTTCACACCTCCTCTGCTCCTTCAGAAGTGATGGCTCAAGCCAGGGCCCGTCTGTTCAGTGCAATATATCCTGCACTTTTACATGGGCTCAGCCGATATCAACTGCCTGCTACAGGAGATGTGGTAAGTTCTTGAGTGCCTTCAAGAAGCAGAAATCAATGACTGCAACAAAGGGTAAATCCTAACCTGTGTGTATATAATATTAGACTGCGGTCTTAAAAACAAAAACCACAGTGCACTGCCTTCTTCAATGCGTTCAGCAGCTCTGCGCACCAAGAACAGCTGTAACAGCACTCATTTCAAAGTCACTAATTTTCAGTGTTCAGTCTTTCAGACTATTAAAACTAAGCACACTGTACGGCTCTTCCTCAGCTCAGGAGACGAGATTTGTTTTGATATGTCCTAGATCAGCAACTCAAAGCAGCAGCCTACACATCCCCAAACATTCTCCCTTACAGGTGCATTTCAGATCACATGTGGGACTTGGAGCACAATATCCAACTGAAAGTACACAGCAGATCTCCATCACTACAATAAATGAGGGTGAAATGAAGGCACCATGTCTGCAGCTACAGAGAAGTTGAGAGAGATGTTTTGAGCGGAGCACAAGTCCTGTGAGGAGCAGCTGAGGGAACTGGAGTTGTTCAGCCTGAAGAAAAGGAGGCTCAGAGGGGACCATATCATACAGCAAGGTGGTGCTGGTCTCTTCTCCCAGATTACAAGCCGTAGGGAAAAGGTCAAACTGGCCTCAAGTTGTGCCAGGGGAATTAGGGAAAATTTCCTCACAGAAACGGTTGTCAAGCACGGGAACAGGCTGCCCAGGGAAGTGACTGAGTCACCATCCCTGGAGGTGTTCAAAAGACGTGTAGATGCGGCATTTAGGGACATGGTGAACTTCACAATGCTGGGTTAATGGTTGGACCTGACACTATTAAAGGTCTTTTCCAACCAAAATGACTTGATGGTTCTATGTTGACATGTAAAGGAGAGAGAAAGCAAACAAGCCATGTTCTTGGTTTGTCAGAAGAATGAAGCAGGTTTAGGGTTTGGGCGTTTATTTTTTTCATACTTAGGTCAATGATTCTACCTAAATAGTGATACATTTACACTGGTAGGAGTTGATTCCGCCAAGGAACTCCTGTGGCAAGAGGCGTACTTCTAGAGAACAACTCCACCTGGAAAACCATTGCTCAGAAAGACCGCACTGCCCTAACAGACTAAACACACCTTTGAAAATAATGTCAGTCCCCATCAACGTCCTGCCTGCAGGAACAGAACAGTCACCCAAAAATAGCTTTGTATCCTGTACAAGTAGTTCTAACCTTCGCATATACCAGAAAGCACAAACCACTGTGGGCAGCTGGTGCGCTCTGGAAAAAAGGAGTTGAAATGTAAGAACAGATTCACATTGAAAGGCAAGGACAGTCAGAGAAGAAACATTACATTTCGTTACAGTGAAAGCACCAGTCAGGCCATCGACTGGCCTCACATCGCTGTTTGTCTACTGTTCTGGCACGGCAGGCTGTGATATGCTTGAGTTGAAAGACTACAGCTCATCTTTAAATACAATTTGGAAGACTAAATAGCTCTACATATAACCTCAAGTACTTGAAAATTCAGAACAAGAAAGGAACTGGAAGTCTTTACCTTTCTTTTTAGTACTCTGATCATAAGAGACTTGGGGACCTGGAATCAGGCAAATTTCATACAGTAGCATTTTGCAGGAGCAGCACCTGAACTGGACTTAAAACTTTTGCAGGGGAAGACACCAAACCAGCTCACTAAATGAACAGTCTTTTATATTACATTTTTATTTTGCAAGAAAATAAATTATACAACTTAAAAAATAAAATTCAAAAATTAAGCAGTACATCAAAATAGTTCAGCTGGACTGCCATACAGAAACTACCACCATTCAAAATCGTACAGCATTATTATCTTGGTAGTGGCACACATTCAAAATTGGAAATACCATACGTAGATAGATATTACAACTCAGGAACTCAAGTTTGCTCAACACTCCAGACTACATATAGTGTATATGACAGGAGAGCTCTCGGGTGTTGTTTATTTCACAAATATGACTTCAGAGATAGCATCCCAGTCATTTTGATGACAATAGAAAACAGCTGAGAGTTCAAGATAGGAAATCTTTCTGTAAAACTATCAAATCTTTTTTGTGTGCCAACTGTATTTCTAAAATTTGCACTTTACAGGACAATGGCTTCCCAATGCAACTAAATGCAACATGTGAACATTCAGAACATTTGGAATCAGTTAAAAAGGTGAAAACGAGAAAGTCACATTGTCTTTTGGAAACGCAATGTCATTACAGTCATAACAAATGAAAGGTAAATGAGTAGGAACAGAAGGGAGGGCCACCGACTATGGAAAGAGAAAATGGAAGACTTCAGAATCGAAACTGAGATCCTCATCAAGTTGCTGGGACAGAGAAAGATTTAACAGTATTTCTTCATTAAACCCATTAAAAATGATTTTTTCGCTCCTCTCTTCTACACCAGATTTCATTCCATAGCTATTCACCGTGGCAGTGTGCATGGCAACATGCTTTTCAGATGCAGCACCTCTTTAAGCTAGGTCTTTGGACATATATATTCATAGCTAAAAATTGCAGCCTTAAAAGTGCGTTGTTGCCATATTGCAAGTGAACAATAGTTCATTTTCATTTAGGTCTGAACTTTGCCCTCCCCAGAAGAATAGTTTACCCCAGGTATCTTCCTGTGCCCCAGGTGATACTAGTTTTAAGTGCATATTGGTGAAAGTGACCTGATGAATGATGCTAAACATGATTCTGCATCTTGAACAAATTTGCTGGTGTGAGTCTCAAGAGTCAATAAAAAACCCGACATCTATTTCTGGTATAAAGAAAAACAATCATGTCATAGGCACATTACCAATTCTATTTCTGCATCCCAGGTGTTGAGAAATGTAGAGATTAGGTTATATTGGTTCATACTTATCAGTTGAGGAAACATGCAGCTCTTTAGCTTTTAGCAACCTGTTGCTTTCTACACACTCCAGCTCCCTTGACAGCTATATGAGATGCAGCCTCTTAAACACCTCTCAAATCTAAATCAATGGCTTCAAAATTGGCATCATCCCCTTTGCAACTCTTTCTGCATGACAATTTCACACCTCTTGTTCTCTGGTTAAGGGCTGAATTTTTATGTTGAAGAGCATGCTCAGACTGTCCTGTCTTCCCCCAGTAATCCCAAGTGAGCATTTATTACTTCTAAATTACAAAGACTGAAAGTCTTGCAGCAGGGTCTTTTATTAGAGTTTCCTAATGTTCAAACAGTTTTTACCAGTTAACTATACAGAGCACCACTTGCTTTCGATTCTGAACTGCAACACCATAGGGTCAACATAAAAAGATGCAGTAGTTTTAAACAGCATCTATTTTTGAGTAACCATAAAAGCATGTAACATAAGCTGTCGGATTTCAATCAACTGAAACTGGCCAGGTCTCGGTTTCTCTCCATCTTTCATTCTCTCAAACCTGCACTACCAAACCCCTCCTACTCAAATAGATCTCCACGTACACACTGTTCTTGGGCAGTCACACTAGCATTTACATTAGTAGTAGAGCGTGTAGCTTGTTTAAGGGTCCAAACAGCCACCCCTGCAGAGTCTGCTGTCCAGCCACTTTTACTGTACACTTTAATGAAACCACGTGAAAGCAAAACTCCTCTTAACCAACTGGAAGGTTTTCCTTTTTGACTGAAGTTAACTGTATCTTTTTCCCCCTTTCCATTGAAGAAGATGAGACTTTTAGATACTGTACTTGAACTGGTTAATTAAAAAACATTCTGCACACTTGTGATTTATAGAAGAATATTCATACAGAACTGAGTAGAGCGCAACTTACCTTTTGTCCCAAGACAGCAACTCTGCTCCCGTGACTCATATTATCAGTCCAGCACATGCTGGGACATTTCAGAGGAGCAGAGAGGCAAGGCAGTGCCAAACGACTACTTCAGATGATTGAAAATAGAAGAGGTAACATTAAAAAGCTGAAATTCCTGATGCATATTTGGCACTCTCTCTGCATACACTAAACAAGGTATTTTTCCTTGTTTTTTTACCATTTCCATTAGAACTGTATTTCCTACCCTGCCAGTTTAAAAAATAAAAAGCAAAGGGTTTTTCATATAAAGATGTTGACTTCTAAGCAAGAAACCAGCCCAACAGCATTAACCTTGCATGTATATGAAGTTACCAGTGAGGAATTAGTCCAGAGATCTTCAAGTGTTACTTTCTTTCTGGGGTAGTTGTGCATCAATTACTCTTTAATGCATTCAGGTATATGTAGTCATACTTAAATATCTGCAATATAAATATTAAATGTACAAGTAAATACACTTAATATTTCTGCTCGGTATAGCAGGCCCAACCATGAAAACTGCTTTCAGAGTGAAGAGAAAAAGTTTTACCTTCCCAAAAAGGATTGTAGCAAATACCTGTCCAAATCAGGTAACAAATAATGTATATCCACGTGTTTACAGCAAACAATTTAAAAACAATGATCGCTTGCTTAAGGAAAAATATCACTCATGACTTGGAATTACTTTTATGTCACTTCTGTGTCAATTTTTAAAATCCAGTTACTAGATTGAAGCACTGCTCTAGCCAACAGGTTTTAACTGTAACAAATACATATCAGTTGTGATGCATGTGTTTGTGTCTCTCAAATGTTATTACATAAAAAGGATCAAAGGTAGACAGTACATTATTCTCTTGATCCAAAACACAAAAGTGAAAGTGCTACTTCTAGTCCTAATTGCATTAAAAAACAAAACAAAAACAAACCCCACCCCCAAAAAAAAAACCAAACCCAAAACAAAACTAATAGCAGTTCCTCAGTGCATGAATATTTGAATAGTTTTTCCTTGTGCAAGTACTGGTCATCTAAAAACCCAAACCTGTATTCTTCCTGGTGGGTGTAAAACAAATCTACTTTAAAAAGTTCACAATGGGCTCTTCATGAATGCAAGTTTCCCACAAAACAGCATGCTGTTAAAAGTGTGCAACATGAAGGGAATGCCATCATGCTAGCTGAATGAGATTGGCAAAATATAGTCCTCTGTAAGGTAAGGCAGGGATTTTAATGCGTAACGAAAGTCAAAACAAGTCCTTCTGCAGCACAACTGGTGCGGCTGTCTGTCCAAGCACCCTTCTGGCTGTGTCCTCAGCATCCCGCAGAGTCCTCCAATTATGCCATATATATGAAGGTGTTGATATCCGACTCATCTCTTCTGATATATTTGTGCTCTATAAGCCACTCAATTTGCTCTTTTATCATTTTCTTCTGTGGCAAGAACATGTTTTTCAATATTTCTACCAGTTCAGTCTGAAGCTGGGCATTAGTAATTTTCTTCCGCATTTTCATTATTTGGATGATAGCCTCCTGGAGGGGACAACAGGAAAAATGAGTAATGCTTTTCAAAATGCCTGGGTGAAGTGACAAAGTGACCACAACATAGAATCATAGAATAGTTAGGGCTGGAAAGGACCTTAAGATCATCTAATTCCAACCCCCCCTGCCATGGGCTGGGACACCTCCCACTAAACCATGCCAACCAAGGCTCTGTCCAACCTGGCCTTGAACACTGTCAGAGAGCTCCTGGTAAGGCAGGGCAGCAAGGAAATCTGTATTTTTTCAACAAAAATAAGACATATGCTGCCTTTCTTAGCCTAAGTAGATACTGATATGCTTTCAAAGAATTTGATTAAGGAAAAGAAATGAACACTTGCAAGATGCAAGAGATGTAAGTGCAGTCAAATCTGCAGTTAAATCTTATACCTAGAGTGTGAATTGCTCACTAAACCCTAATGTTAATTCAGTCTTTGAGCAGAAGTAGCCATTTCCAGCAAGTATGGCCAAGATGTTGAGTCAGGTGTTACAATCCACACGGTGCATGGCCTGGAATCTAATTTGACTGATTAGACCTGCATTTGAAGGTAAGATGAATTTTTGAGACTCCAGTATAGGTAATAATCTCTGATGTCTAGAAAAAAAAATAAATCGTTTTTTTAGAACTGTCAGCTCAAAAGACCTGACTCAAGTACAGCCAACCACAGAGAAGGAAGCTGCAGTCTGTATGTCTAAGATGGACTTGTAATGCCTCCCTCTAAAGACAGGGCCTCTCAAAAACTCATACTGCTACTATAAAGTGTGCTCCCATCTCTCAGATAACTCTACTCTCTTCATACAGAGCAATCAGAGATCTCAAGACCAAGAGGACTGTTTGCTCCTGCTGGTGGCTCAGGTTAGTCAACTTTACCATTTGCTGCTGACACCCACAACCACACACAGCTGTACAGCTTGCTTTGAATCTGCTTTGTCCTCTTTAAAAATTATGCCCTCGCACATCAGACCAAGAGGCTGACAACTACAAGTGCACAAACACACAGGCAAAAATCTGGTATTCACAAAGGCTCTAAGCTAAATGGCAAAGGTAAGTTCCAATGGGATTCAAAAGCATTTGTTCCATACATCAACATTCAAACATGGAATGCATGCAGGAATGATAACACAACGAAAGAAACAGGGTCATTCTATGTTCCTCTAGCAGTTTACTTGCCTGTGTTCGTAATATTCTTAGCTGGACTATTCCTTCGTTCTCCTCTTCCCGCATTCTCTCTGTAGTAAGTTGCAATCGACCAATCAAGTTTATCTTGCCCCTTTTCTGAACTTTAGCATTTTTTCTGAAAGAGTTGTATTGTATGAAAATAAGCAAAAAATACATTTTCAATGAAGGAATTCCTGTCAAAGTGAAACTGTAGCAGCAAGAAGTGCCATCACACATCAGATATTTACAGGCTATCAGCATTGCCGCTGTGAGATGGCTGGATCATAGCTCAATGGCAGCGTCTCTGATGATAAAAACCTGAATATACCAGTATCAAAAAATCCATCAGCTGAAACTGGCAGCGCGCAAAGTGGAAAAGTTACCAGGACTGTGTTAAATGGCAACATTTCAGAGAATTAGATTTAATGATAGAAAACTAGGGTTCTTTGGAGGAAGTTTTTAAAACAAAGTTTAGGAAAATGGACTGGTTAATGGTCCATCAAAAGAACTGTCTGTCTAGCAGAAAAAAGGGCCAAAACCCAGCAGGTGTAACAAAGAAAGCTGACACCATTTCTTGTGGGGTTACCCACAAGCTTTCTGTACAGCCTGTCCCTTCTGTCATTCCCTCCCATCATTTCCTAAAGCTCATGATCCTGATGGCACAGACAAACATCACGGCTCTGGGCAAGAAACTGAACCCCAAGAAAGCAGATTTGTCACCACTTTCTCTTCCCACAGATCCAGAGGTCCAGCTGCTACGGAGAATGAGGCCCAGATTCTAAGACTACTAGCAAGGAGCCAGTTCTAATCATAGTCACTGATAGTAAAGAGAGGCAAAAATCAAAGTAAAACATGCTGAATGTAGTTTTTACACTTCAGATGTTCTCTCTTTATACTACCTTATGCTCTGAGGGATTTCAAAGCACCAGTAAGAGAGCACTGCAATTCTCACTGAAATAAAGACACTCCTCTAGTGCTGCTTTTGACAGCATAAAATATTATTATGCAGTTTCACTCCTTTTTTTAACATACCATTTTCTTTGGAAATTCATTAGAACAGGAAGACAGCAAAGCCTCCAACTTTGCACCTGATCGCTAAGTGACCCTAAAAGACATTTTATTTCAGAGATAGAATCATAGAAACACGTGTCTGAAGGGGCTGCTGGAGGTCAGCTAGTCCAGCCACTTACTTGAAGCATGACTATTGCCAAAACTAAGCGAGGACAGGGCAGCAAAGCATGAGTCTAGCTGAATCTCGGAAGCTGTCAAGGGCAAAGGTTAACTTGAAGTGAATTCCTCTAGTTATAAAATTGTAAATTGTTATTTTACTTTTCAAACATCATCTTACATTAAACTGAACTCCTGGTTCACCGAGAAGAGGGTTCCTTCTGTAAAGTCTTTGGGTGAATTGACTTGAGGTTCATACAATAAAACCTGACGTTTCAGCTTTGGAAATGCTACAAGAGACTACAGAGAAAAGGGAGGGGGAAAGAATGAAAATAAAACACCAGACTTTCCAAATTAAAAAATTACTTTTTAAGAACACAGATCACTGCTGTGCAGACTGTAGTGAGGAAGCCACATAGCTGTTTGCAGCTGCTAGAGGGCAACATGAAGATAAAACCAGAGAGCAGACACAGTTTACCCAATCTCCTTCTGAAATAGGTTAGCATAAATTACAATCACAGAAAGCAGCAAAATGCAGGAACTCACAGCTACCTAAGTGGTGTTAAGTCTGACTTACGTGATTTCTCTCTTTATTCTTGAGCTAAATGATTAAAAGTCTGAGAGAGCAAACACTGAAGTTATTTTAAAGCAACATACATTTATCAGGTGCTGCTGATTTCCCCGAGTTAGACCAGTCCAACTCCACAAACCACAATCATAACTGTGTGCTTTAGTCAGTATATGGTCAAAAGGCTCTTTTGTTTCCAAAAACTTAAGTTAGATAATACTGGGTAGAGAAAACACGTTAATGTAAAGGCTGTGTGCTCAGCAGCAATGTGAGGAACCGTTGTCACAACTGATTAATTAGCATGAAAGGTATTCACATTTCAGTTTCAAAGCCTCATCTGACAGTGCTTTAAAAATACTAATCCAGTATTTCATAGTACTGGAAAAAACTCCAAAACCAAGCAGCAATCTGTTTGAAGAGAAAGGGAAATACCCATAAAGTCCTCCTAAGTTCTGCATCAGGGAGTTCAGTTGCCAGTTTAAGATTTTCAAAGCTGATCTTCTCTCTAGGTCTTTGGTTCCATGCAAACAGCACAGCTAGCTGAAATGTTGTTACCTCCAAGTCATATTGGCCAACCTCGTTCTTAAATGTTATCTGTGAACAGAAAGACAATTTTACATATAAGCCTTTCTAGATCACAAGCTTTCTTACTATTATAAATACACAGAAAATACAGTCATTGAGACTGATACACCAAAACCTACACACTTACAATTCCATTAGACATGAGGTGGTGCCAGTGCAGTTTTCTACCACTGTGATTCTTTTTATAGAACTCTTCAACTTCTGGGATGAGATCCTCCAGCTCCGTGGGCAGTGAGACAAACACTTTTTCAGAACTTCGGGACCAGGCGCCAGCATTTAAGATTTTAATATTCACAGAGTCAGCTGTAAGACAACATTGGGTGATGTGACTCTCCAGGTATAAGAGACAGACAAAACAAAGTAACTAAATGCATTTTTTTCCTCCTCTAAATACAATTATGGAGGACCAAGTTTTCAGAAAGTCGCAGGGTGTCACCTACTTAAACATGAGGGTACTCCATCTATCACTGCTGGCTTTCTGCCAGCAACGCTGATTGGAATCTCTGTTGTTTTGCCTTGCCTCTGCAGAGCTCCTTAAGCCCTGAAGCAGCTTTATAGCTGATGCTTGTAAGCACTGCTCAAGGGTTTTCAGCAGTAGCAGGTCCAAACCTGGATGTTCCTCAACCTCTCTCATCAGTGAAATTTAATCTCAGAAATGTGATTTAAGCTCTTCATAGCGTGCATCCAGCTCTCCTGCTGGCAGATAAAGGAGGAGCACAGCATGAAGCACTCATGAAGAATGATGAGGGCATAAAAGAAGGGAGTAGTTCAGGCATTCACCTGGTTGATACTGATTCAAGCCCCTGCTTGGAATTTATTTACAGGAGTAGGGAATCTATCTACAAGATTGCTTATAATGAAAACCCACAGTAACTTACTGATAATGATGATATAGCTCTAGTGTCAACTGTAAGAGAAAGTAGAGTCTACAGACACTTTCAATCTAGGGGCAACAATGCCCTAAAGGCTACGGTCAACCCATGGTTGATTTAACTCAATATTCAACAGAATTATTTTTCACTAAGAGCAAGGAAAATTAGCAAATCATGTGAAAACCATACCTGGTAAAGCAAGTTTATTATTTTTGTGCATTTCTTTGAAGGCTTGGTTCAAGTCTTCAGACACTTTGATATCCTGGAACATTCTAGCCAGCTTGTTTACATAGTCTGCTGGCATTCCTACTTCCTGTACAAACAAACAGAACACTAAACTATGACACAGACAACTACGAACAAAAAGCTTTACTTGAAAAATAAACTAAAAAGAAAAAATGAAGAGCATGAAAGTACACAGGTATCAACAACAGAAATATAAATGCAATGCAATATAAAGGGCTTTTTTTTTTCCCCATGGGTCATAGCTAGTTACCCCTTCAGGGCATATGATGATTCTTTTAAAGAAATCCAAGTGCTGAAAAGCATGTGCATGCATTAAGGAATCAAGGAATTCAGAGATTTGAAAGGATCATGAGGCATGCAAATCATTCTGATTTACATTCAATTTCACAATTAGAACACATCTCCAATTAATTTACACACCTACACAAGTACTCTGCATTTTGCTCATTTGCATACAGAATATATAAAGCCTTCAGATAATCAGATGTGAAATACTTTCAAATCTATCACTATCACTATTAGGATTAACAATTATTTTAGAAAAGAGCTAAACTTTTGCTTTCAGGAAGTACTGCAATGAAACAGAAGTAGAAGTAGTCCTAAGTAGCCTGCAGTTTAAGATAGAACTCACCTAAGCAAGAGGGATATCAAGAGTGTAAGAGTGGGAATTAGTACCACAACAAGAGGCACAACCAAAGAAAGATGTCAGGCTACTTACTCTGAGCCATTCCACCATATTCTCCTCAATTTCACTATCAGCTGATATATCTAATATCAGTCGTCTTGTTAAATGAGCTTTGTGATACCGCATGAAAACATCTTTATTCTGTACATATTTAAGGACCAAAAGCTGTCAAAAAAGTAGATTTTAATATATTTGTGTTATCAATCAGACAAATCTTTGAATGCTGATCTAATGCCACTGTAGACAATGAAGAAGAAAAAGGCTACTTGATGTTGCCTTAAGAGCAACTGTGTTAATACTTTTCAGAGGCATCAGTTATGAATCTCTCACCACACCTCCAATTTCTTCATTTGCCAACCATCAAGAGCCTTCTCTTAAATCAGAAAAGACATTGACATTGGTATGTAAAAGTCTCCTGTATTATTTTCTAACTAATATTAGTTACTGTAATACATGACAGTCTGATATAGGCATTAATTTAGCATGTTCAGTTTGTGATCTGACAGAGACATGAAACACTGTCCACATTACAGGTTTTAAACACACATAGGCTGAATGACATAATAATCTCTTTCCCCTGTTATTACACCTTGCATAACTGTTTTTGAAGATCAAGGCCTCCACCCACACAATGAAATAACCCAAATCCATTCTTCAGAATAATCAAGAAGTAGAAAGCAAAAACATACCACTTCTTTAAGTTTTGCTTCAATTTCTTCAGAGGTTAGTTTTTTGCTTAGTGGTGTTTTTCTTAGCAACATGTCACAGTAATTAGCAAGAAGCTCAGGGCATTTGGATTCAGGCTGTGTTTTCAATCCAACACTAAATAAAAAGAAGAAAAATGCATCTTCAAAACGTATAAAATCTTGCTATTCCAGAGTAGTCACACTGCCAACAAGACAGACCACTCTTTCCTGATCACCTTGGCAAGGATCCTGGTGGTGAATTCATATCCTTGTTAAACTAATAAAAAATTAGGGAAAACTCCCTTTTCTCCTTGAAAGAATAAATTCTACCAAACATTTTCAGACAACTTTTAATTTTAGAATTCTAACAATGAGGGATTACATTGAAATTACAGTTTGAAACAACTAAACATTGCATGGCAGTAAATGTTCCAGTAAAGGATTAACAAATGCTGCACTGAAAAGCCCCCATCATCCTGTCAGTATGCTCCAAGGAAAGTCCCAAGAACAGCTTCCTGCACTGCATTTCACAGACTGCAAAGCCCAACACATCTGTCATACAGTAACAGGATAAAATTGTTTTAGAACAGGTATAAAAGCGGGCTGGCTGCTTGGAAATTAAAAGCAGGTTAAAGTTAAACAAGAAGATGCTACAGTAGACAGACTTGTTCCTCAAAATGCATGCACATGCAAGCACAAGGTCGTGTTCTGCACCCATGTCTAGACTGGTGAATAAAACAGTGCCAAGGACCAATCCCTATTTATAGAGTCAGACGGCACCAACTACACTGCTACTCTTAAGGGCCCAAACCAAAGGCAGCAAGTAAAATCATAGGCAAGTTGTAGGGATTCTCAGGAACTGGTGTTCTTGCTCATTCTCCCACCCTGCCATCAACTAGTGTAGACAGTGCTGTATCTCTTCAGACAACCTGCCCTTTTTAACTCATGAAGCAGCTTGCAGTCTAGTGACTTCTGCCCTCCTAAATACCATTTGGAGTAAAAGCAGATCAGTGGTCTTTTGGTTAATACAAGTCAGAACCCTCATTTAAACAATGTGCTCCCAGGGATTTCTGAACAAATCAGACTATACATATAAGCAACCCCAACCACCTAAATATATACAAATTCTTACCCAAGTGCACACCACATATTAGGTGTTAACAATCAAATAACTGTTTGCTACATTCTTTTGGCTGAGTTAGAAGAATGGCCAGAGTAAGCATGGTTTTCCTTTTGGAGTCTCAGGAGCCTGCTAATCTACTGCAAATTGTTTAATCTAACCTGGTTAATCCTGCATTGAAACAAAAATGTAACACCCAGCCAGGCCACACTCTCAGCTGGTGTAAGAGGAGGTAGGAAACAGCTCCTGGACAGTTACAGATTAATCTGCTACAGTTATTCCCATAAAGATTACTGCCTCTGTTTTCCCTCAGGCTTCTACTGAAGTTGCAGCAGTTATACAGCTCAGGTTTTCGGAATTCATAACTTGGGAAGGTATTGTTTAATTAAGCTAACAAGCTGACTTATTACTTTACTATAAAAGAATAGATCCCTAGTTACTGCAAATAAACTTGAGTTTAAACAGGCTGCTATTCACTGAAGAGTCTTACCGGAGAGGTTGATAAGGAATCTGAAATTCCATAACATAAAACCCACAAAGCACTTTTAAACACAGTGTTACTTTCTGAAGGCATTTTAAGAGAAGCTCAAACTTTCAACAACTTTAAAATCTTGATTCAATTGAAGTTTGCATGTCTTACCCCTTTTGCTTCAATGGCAATTCAAGTTTAAATATTGTAGCATCATTCACAACTGCTTTGTACGCCTGAAAAGTAATTACAGATTATTAGTGCTTCACTCAATTTCTCTCTTAAATATACAAATCACAAAGGTTTTATATCTTTTTTAGATTACTATAACATTATTTTTTTTAAATTAGCTCAAAGTTTGCAGATTTGATTTTCAACGTGAGAGTTTAAATCTTATGACTTAATTTCCCATTAACTGCTGTTCTGTGTTTTCCTCATTTCCATTAACATCCAATTCCCTTTAAGCAACAATTTAGGAAGTGACTGCATAGAGCAGGTTGCATATCTGAAGTCATGAAACTACACCCAAACATGTATTAAGTTCTAAACATAAATATATTGCTGAATCAGACATTGAAGTGCTCAACATAAAGATCATCTGCTGTGCTCTACAACATCACAAAGCTGAACACAAATGCAACTTCATGCATGACTACAGCACAAATTAAAAGCTAATCAGTTTGAGGCAAGTGTCTTCAGTATTTTCAGCTACACTCTTCCTTGCGTAAGAACAGCTTCTAGATTTAACAGTGAATGGGCACACAGATTTCAGAGACATCATAATATGAACTACACCAATTCTTAAACTGAAAACAAATGAACAGCAGAAATACATACCTTATCTCTTGCAGTTAGAAACCTTGGGTCATCTTGAAACGCTTCTTTAACCAACTTACTAAATCGATTAAATAGTGTGAGCAATTGCTCTACGTATTTCTCAGAATCCTAGAGTGGCAAAAATCAAATTAAAAAAACAAGCTCTAGAGAATTCAGGGTGAGCTTTCATATAATGCCCTAATCTATACTAATGTAGTATTCTCAGGCCTGCGTACTACAAATGAGCATTTTATCTTGGTTCTTTGTATTGAAGAGCTTTACAGCATCTAGGTGTCAACACAGACTTTCAGATAGTATTCCAACATATAAGCATATATATAGAGATAAAAAATATGTAACTTTCAAATATTTTGTAATAACTTTTAAAATAAAGCATGTTTTCAAGGACCAATAAAAGGCACATCCTAATTGCTGTACACACTCAGGCCTCCTAGACCCAGACAAAAAGATGATAAAAGGCTGAAAAAGAACAGTGCGGGGAAAAAATGTCTAATATCCACACTGAACAACCCCTTGAACTTTGAAAGTAAACTGCAAATTTCATCAGCAAATTAGAATGCTTTTAATTAAGATGCTGACATGATCCTACTATGTAAATATCCCATGCACTTCATTTATAACCTTTTCTATACTACAAATTTGATTCATGTTTTAAAGCTACAACTGAGAACAAAAGGAATAAAAAATGATTTTTAAGACATCTAAAACTTTCAGTGGGTCAAAATTTGAAGTTTAAACATAAAATCTTAAAAAATTATTTCAATTCACATTATGTCCCCAAAATAGAGAGTATTTTAACTTCTGAAATGTTGGTTTTTCATTGTTATTTTATTAAAACCCAATAAACTTACAGTAGTAATAGTTTCAGCAGCTGCTACCATATCTGCAAGTCCGGCACTAACAATATGTTCTTCCAAGTCTTTTAGCATAGGCTCTATGCCATTGGGAACTTTATCCATGAGTGAAAACATTAAATGCAACTCTGAAAGATACAAATACTGATAAAGCCACCGGTCAAAGACCTGTATAAAACCAAACATACTGCATTTCTGCAAGTATCTCCCAAGCAGAACACTGAATATGTACTCAACAGATAATCCAATTCACCCCTTAAAAGGAAAGATGTTTTCAACAGTGTTCTAAGTCTGGTCCCAGAAGGAAATTCTTCTGAAGGCAAAAAGAGGTATTTATTACAACATAATACTTGCTTATGCATGCATCATCATAAGCTTGAATAAAACCCACTAAAGTCAATCGCAATTTGGACTTAGTCCAGGTTCTCAGTATAACTGCCTTAAAATCCCTGGCAAAATGGGAGTCTCTTAGTTGGAAGCCTACAGGAGTGTATGAAGGAAATTGTATGGATTCAAGTTATTTTTGATTTTTTTTTAATTAAAGGCCAACAGAGCTGTCTTCCATATCTTCCAATGCCATCTACAATGTTTTGTTTTAATTAAAAGCATGCCAAATTCTAAAGTAACAAAAACTAAGGTAAACCTTTCTGTTTTCCCAAAGAGTTTATTTCGTTTTTCTGAAAGTTACCAGTTCAAAAACTTTAAAAACTGATCTGGTTTACTTGTCTGCTTTTTGTGGAGGTATTTCAAGACTGCTAAAAACCCTTTTCAAAAGTACTGAAACATCAATAATCATCTCATAAAAGCTTTCTACAAAATAACACCTGGATTAAGGTCACCAGATTGTTTTAGAAAGACCACAGACATTTGAGCTAAACACAGCAAAGGACTCTGCTTAATGAAGTAGAACAAACCCATCATGGACTTTGATTCTTTTTTTTTATAGAAAAAAAGAATCTGATAGATTCGCTTAGTTCCTCGATGCTGTTTATCTACTGTGAAATGAGACAAAAGCCAGACGCCCATCTGTTTTATCCTCCACCATACTTTTCTCAGCAACCCCACTGAAGAGGAAATAGATGTTACCAACTTCTGGATCCCAACAACTGTTGCAGGAACCAAATAGAAAAGCAGTGCACACAGAAGGAAAGGGGAAAAAAAAAAATCTATTGTACGTTCATCTAAATGTATATAATGTAACAATGCAAATTTAAGAATGGAAACTGCAAAAAAAAAACTCAATAAGAACTTGCAATTCTACTAAAGACCACACAAAATGGCTTAGGAGTGTGACTCCCTACTGCCTCAGCAAGTTCTCTGCAGTTGACATGCTGGAGGGATGTCATCCAGGGGGAGCTTGACACACTCGATAGGTGAGCCAATGAAAACCTCATGAAGTTCAACAGGGCCAAGTGCAAGGTCCAGCACCTGGGCCGGGGCAATTCCAGGCACAGCTACAGGCTGGGTGGAGAATGGATTGAGAGCAGCCCTGAGGAGATGGACCTGGGGGTACAGGTTGACGAGAAGCTCAACATGACCCAATAGTGTGCGCTTGCAGCCCAGAAACCAACCGTATCCGGGGCTGCATCAAAAGGAGTGTGACCAGCAGGTTGAGGGAGGTAATTCTCCCCCTCTACTATGGTCTCTTGAGACCCTTCCTGCAGTACTGTGTTCAGCTCTGGAACCCCCAGTGTAAGAAGGATGTCAACCTGCTGGAGCGAGTCCAGAGGAGGTCATGAAGATGGCTTGCTCAGCTTGGAGAAGATAAAGCTCCAGGGAGACCTTAGAGCAGCTCCCAGTGCCTAAAGGGCCCTACAAGAAATCTGGAGATCGACCTTTTTAAAAGGTCCTGCAGTGACAGGACAAGGGGGAATGGCTTTAAGCTGACAGAGGGGAGATTGAGATATCGGGAAGAAATTCTTTATTGTGAGGGTGGTAAGACACTGGCACAGGTTGCCCAGAGAAGTTGTGGCTGCCCCATCCCTGGCAGTGCTCAAGGCAAGGCTGGATGGGGCTTTGCGCAACCTGGTCTAGTAGAAGGTGGCTCAGTCCATGGCAGGGAGTTGGAACTAGATGATCTTTAGGTCCCTTCCAACCTAAACCACTCTATGTTTCTGAGATTTCAGGAACCAGACAAAAAATGGTGACAGAGGTATTCTCAGTGCAATTTAAAAGTACTATAAATGATGGCAGCACCGTTTTCCACAGGGTAAATCCAAAAATCTTACTCAATGTTTACTGAATCTTTCCACGTGTACTTTAAAAAGGGTGAGAAGGAGAAAGAGATGGTGGGGATAAAAAAAAAAAAAAAGGAACAAAATGATATATTAAAGGGTTCTACATCTGTTTCTGTAAACAAGTAATGGCATGAATAATTCACACAAAAAATAATTCAGTGGTTTCTCCTAATAAATGGTGGCAAAGGAAGACTTCAGGTGCCTCCCTAAAACTGTCAGAACCCAAAAACCCAGATTCTTCAAAGACAGATTTCAAAGTAACAAAAGCAAAAGGAAGATTTCACTGGAACTTTGTTCAGCAAACATGACACTGAGAATAAAGAAATCCATCCTGTTGTTGTTGGGGCACTTCAGAATTCCTGTTTTCATTTTGTATTCAAAAAAGCCAAATGTCCTTTTTATTTCTGTCATGAAGTACTTCAAGAATAAAATTTAAGCCTCCCATCCCCAATACTATAAGCCAACAGAAATGCACTAAGCCAGTTCTGAAGAGTATTTGCAAGTTATCTTCAATAGTTTTTAGCTGGAAAACATGATGCCTTCCTCCCTTTGTATGGCATGGAAATTTTAAGCACTTAATATTTAAGAACATTTTAAAGCAGTACCCAGCTCATAACCAAAAAAAACAAAACAGTCTTTTTTTGACAGATGCTGTTCAATTAAAAAAACAGTCATGAAGTTCTTCGGGATGTGAGGTAATGGCCTCAAGCTGCACTAGGGGAGGTTTAGATTGGATATTAGGAAAAAATTCTTCACAGAGAGTGTGCTCAGGCATTGGAACAGTCTGCCCAGGGCAGTGGTGGCATCACCATCCCTGAAAGTGTTCAAAAACTGTGTAGAGGAGGCCCTCAGCAACATGAGTTAGTGGTGGCCTTGGCAGTCCTGGGGTAGTGGTTGGACTTGATGATCTTAAAGGTCTTTTCCCAGCTGGTTGATATAATAGTGAAGAATAGCAGAGGATATTATTAGATGTAGGTATTCACATGTACATCTCCAATCTTTAAATAATTTTTTAATCATCTGCACCTGCATCCTCTATTAAAACATTTTAAAGAGCACAGGTAGGCCTAGGAAAACACAAAAGGTTTGAAATTGATGCTTAAGCTCTTATACACTAAACAGAAGTATTTTGCAACTGAGCAGTACAATGGGGCAGACATAGCCAAAAAGAAAGAGGACTGTGTGAACATTTCACCAAGTTTCTAAAGTTAGATGCTTCAGATGCTACAGAGATGAACCTTTCTGAAGCTCTGCATTTCAATAAGCCTCCTGTATTCTCCCAAAGGCTGTAACATATACTCATAAGAAGTTTGTTGGCTTTCTAGATTTAGTTCTGGACTATTGCCAGAAATCACGCTGCTAGATGAACAGATCAGTAGGACATAGTTTTGAGGTCAAATATTTTCTGAAATGCTAGCATTTAGAAGTATTTTGTACACTGTTCGAGTCATAAAACAGTTTTCACATTTACATAGAAATGAAAACTTCATATAGACATATAGCATATATTCCCCGGCTGCAGGATATTTAAAAAAAAGAGGAAAAAGAAAAATCAGCCCCAAAACCTGTGATTTCAGCTTTTTCTGTTTGTTTTTAGTTTCCCTACTTAAATTATGATAATTTAATGATTTATCTATTTTGGTTTATCATACAGGACCAACACAAGACTTCTGAATCACACTAACCTCTCAAGTTATGGAAGCAGAGTTAAAAAAACCTTGAAACTTTACCAAGGCATGCAGAGCTAACTCTAGTACTCACAGTTGACACACTGGCTATAAAACCAGCTTAAAAACTTGCAGAGTTTTTGTTCATTGACCTATTGGTCCTGCACAAATATTCAGAATAAGAAAGTTTTCTCCTTGCTTTTCAGACAAACAACTTTGCAAACAGATGCTTCACTTTTTTCAAGGGAAGGGGCATAGTGGGGGTAGAATGAAGGGGCAGTGTTTGTATCTGAATTATTCAAATAGAAAATAAGATATATGCAACACTTAACAGAGCTGTTCAACACAAGGAAAATAAGCTGTAAGAAAACTAAAGAAAACAAAATAAAATACTCTTTTCTTTCAAGTAAGATGAGAACTATCCAGTCATTCAAATCGGGGTGTTGTACACACAGATTTCAGAAGTGATATAAATTGCCCACATGCAGTAATATTTTGTCTATGTAACACTGTCACCATCTATTTAAAACAGTAATTTGATACATCTACAAACAAATCTATTTTTACACAGTGGATGCTGAGTTCATCCTGCACTGGTCTTGAAGCTTCACTTACTTTCTGTTTCATTTCGTTTGATCATGCCTTGGCATTCAGCTAAAATAGTCTCTTTAAAAGATGTCACCAGGGCATTGACGCAGCACTCCATTAGCTGAAATACATTAAACAGAATTAGCTCCATTAGCCATCTGACCACCAAAGTCTGATATGTCTGAAGTCTGCCATGACACACAATCTAGCCTGCTCTCAACAACTGTGCTCTATAAAATAACTCATTCATTCACTGATTCATAAATATCTGTATACTTTGATTAAAATCTATACAGGAAACCATATTTCTTCTACACATATAAGTTAGTAAATATGGTAAACTCCCTCCCAAACCAGTAATGAGTTCAATATTTCTGTTGCTTCTTTTCTCTCAAGGGAGCCACCACTTTCGGAACACCAACTACCCTACTTAGTTTCCAAATATATACCCAAGAGCTAAGAATAGTTCTCATTCCAGCATACCCTATTTGGACCAGGCTGGTTTGCTTGAACAAGACACTAGGGCTAGACCTAGAACAGAAACTGCTTCTACAGGTCAGGACCATGTCTCTTTTGTCAGCCTCTTGATATGGGACACAATTTATAGCTGTTCAAAACTAATGATCTATAACAACAAAAGACACAGAATACATTTTGATCCACTGGAAAAAAAAACACAACAAACCCCAAACAAAAACCAAACTAAACCCCCAGATTTAAAGCATATTTAAAATAACCCGTTTCATGAACTAATTTCAACACACACTATTATGAACGTTCTGTTGCAGTTATATCTTCCCCCAGAATCGGAACTGTGTAAAATATTGCTCATGGGGGAGAAGAAAAAAAAGAAGCAGCATCCTTTATATTAAATGGACATATTCCAGCCTAAGAGGAAAGCTACAGAAGTTTTAATGAAACTTCTATTGCTCCTTTTGACTGCAATGAACAATAACTGTTTCAGATATTCTAAATGAGAACTGAAAAACTCTTTACTTAATAGATTAGACAACTTATTTTCAAATATTCTCATCCACTGGTAAGTGTATGAAGAAAAATAAAACCAAACCAAATTAAAAATGAAAGAATAAAAATCAACCTAAGTAAACCCCTGCCTTTCAATCTGAACTTTTGATCCACATTTACTATTAAAATATCTACAGAAATTTTAAATTGCCAGATTGGAAAGGAATACAGATTTTTGCAGGAAAAAATAGTGGATTCTTAGAAAACATAAAATAAACAGTTTCATCTCAATCTACTGCTACAAGTAATACTTTAACACACAAAATTAAAATCTGCAATGTAGTAATACTATATGAACACAAAATACACCAGTTTTCAGCACATTATACTTACTGCTTCTACTGAGTTACATTCACGCCTTGTTTCTAAGTATCGTAATGCTCTTTTCTCTTCTTCTTTTAGTTTAGCATCTGCCTGTGCAAAAGTAGAACAGCAATCATTTTAAGTACTAACACTTCCAGAATAAAGTTACAACAGAAGTTTTACTTACATATTTCATATAATTCTGTACACCATTTTGCTGCAAATAAGAAGGAGCCTGTGTTCTATAAAATCTCTCTGTTGAATCCAAATATGCCTTTTCAAAGTTATCCCGATATATCTGAAGCTTATCTTCGGGATTGGAACAAAGGTTAACTGCAAAGAGAAAGTCCAAACTTACTTTCAAGTCTTGGAAACTTAAGTGGCTATTAATGAGCAAATCTCTCTCATTAAGGCAAGCCTTGTATTAAAAGTTTGCATTGAACAATTTGAAGTACCCTATAAACATACTCTGACCCCTAAAGGTAACGAAAATTGTCCAGTCCTTGCTCTAAAAATATTTAGATTAATGATAAGGAAACTGGAGAGAACTTCATATTTATCGCCAGCATTAGAGACATTCAAACACGGTAACCAGAAATACACATACAACTGCAAAATAGGAAAGAAAAAAAGAAACAAGTAAGGGCAGTTCAGCATAATGCCTAGTGAAGTGAGAACTCTCTGCCTGACAGAGCAAAAAGCTTTTCTTAGACACTGTTCTTATACTCCCAATGTCTTAGGGTTTTTTTCCCTCTTTTACCAGAATGTTGGCAGCAAGCCTTCTGCAGTGCTAGGAACTATTTGGAAAAAAGTTTCCCCCTTCCTCTCAACTGTTACAGATGAATAAATAAAGACTTTAAATGGAATATGTTTTAAGAAAATAGAACTGGACACTATAAAACCATCTGAGAGAGTATTAGCCACAAGTTTAATTCAACAGGCTGCAAAGTGATATAGAAGCACCAGGCAATGGTGAAACGTCACAAAAGTTTCAGATACACAGATGTGTTTTTCAAAGAAGAAAGTCTTAGATACAGCCTGTTTAGCACTTTTTCTTCAAACTGCCTGAAGAATCAGAAAGAGTACAAAGCACAAAGTCATTATCTGCAAACCTAAAAGGTCAAGGAATAGTTTGCTTTTTGAAAACACCCATTTTGTAGTAACTGATACACAGCTAAATCACTTTGAAGTTAGATTTGAAACTGAATTTAATTGGTATCACATATCAACATCAATATAAATGCTGAGATAAGCATCCCAACCCTACTACCACAGCTGTCAACTCTGCATGATGAAAACTTATTTACTGAAGTGAGGAGGCGACATAGATGGGTCAGTGCACAACATACCATATGATTCTCGAACTCCAATAACGAGCTGAGAGTCGAAAGCTTCTCCTAGCCTTTCAGCATGAACTAGCTTCATTGCACTGTCCTGAAGTCTGTTTTTTATATTTGAAAATATGGATTCATTCCACGTATCTAGCATGAGCTGTGTATTGGGAAGAAGAAGAAGAAAAAAAATCCTGTGAGAAAGGTACACGCAGACCTCAGTTTGTGCAAAAGAAATACAGGGGATCAGAAACAGAAATCAAGCAGTTTATAATGCACTTCTCAGGTTATATACAGCAGTTCAACTACCTTAGAACCTGATCTTGCTCTGAACTTGTTATGGAAGTAATATTCAGCTTACATTCTAAGCTTACTCAGTGTAACCAGACAGCCAATCAATGTTTAATTCATATATTAATTCCATAATTCTGTATTATTCCTACAGTCCTCAGTAATCAAGTAATTTTTCATATGCTTTCTCCAATAAACAATGGAAACAAAAAAGCTAAGTGGGAGATTCCTCTCTTTGCTGCTATTCTCGCCTCCTTTTCTTCAAGAGGAACAGAGGATCAGACATCAAAACAGGAGGGTGAATTAAAAAAACTTGCCCAAAGTAATGCACTCAATCTATTTTGTTCTTCCCATCCTGGAGGCAGGGGGACAGTTGAGATGCTTTTCACTACCAAATGAAAGATTGTTAAAGAAATTTCATTTCCTTACAGATACTATCTGCAATGGAAAGGGATAATGAATGATGTTAAACTAAAGGACTGAACACTTTACAACTGATGTGCTTCGTTTTTCTTAGAATAAAAGACTAAAGCAATTTCAAGGACCATTATTCATGGGATCTGGGACACTGAGCACTCCATACTCAAAACCCTAGACTTTCTTTACGTGGATATGAAACAGTAAAAAGATCATATTCACAAGATTCTACATGCCCTATCTTTTCATTGGTATGCTGACAGCGTGGAGAAAAAAGGGGAAATTAAGAGACCAATAGCTATATTTAACTTAAGATGACAGCATTTGATTGGCCATTTATAAAGTGCAGAGATGTGCCTCCATTAAAATCTTGGCCTTGGCAAATAAAATAGGAGTAGAAAAACTAATTGCTTATATATACAAGTACTTGCTACTCACAAGTATAGAAACAGTAGGTGAATTTACAATTGCCTCCACCCCAGGATTCAAGTCATAATTAAAACCAAGCAAAAAACCAAAACCAAAGACAAAACCAAAACACCCTGAGCGAGCCCCCAAACAATCCCAAAGCCCAGTAAAGAAGTGCTTTACTCATCTGAACAAAATTGTTAATAGCCAAAGCAGAAGTGGAGAAACAAGAGTGAAATCGTTCTGGAGAGAAAAGAAGAGTTGCATGGTTGTTTTGACCCTCACACTGAAGCAAAGTGATACATCATATTCCATGATTGGTGCTATTTCATCTTCAGCTACAGAATCCCTTCTGTACTACTACTGCAGGTAGAAGAGCGTGCAACTAAACTCTTATACCTATCACTTACCTTTCGAACAATACTGTCTTCTACATTAGACTTCTTGTTGCTGCCCTGCTTGCCCATTAAAGTAATCTCTAACTGACAAAATGGCTTGGGCAAAATATCACACTGCGTGAAGAACTTGCGCCACTCCACTATATATGCTTTTAGTAAAGCTGTATCATCTTGATGACTCAGCACTCTCTGGAGGAGAAGGGAGGACGGAATTCATAAACACATTTTTGCACAAAATACAGAATACTTTGCTTATAGTGAAAAGAACTCCCCATATAAAATTCAAATGTACAGATATATTAGAATAAGAAAGTACCATTTATTTCAGTGAAGCAGTTATCAACCCATACCATACGGACCTTTTCTAAAGGGTAAAGAATAGTAACAACAAGTAAGTAGTCGTAAGTTTAAATTTTCTAAATGAATCTGCTTTTTTTTTTTTAATTTTATTTTTAAGCCATCTGCAGCTCAAAAAGATTAAAACACCTTTGGTCTAAAAACATGTCCTGGTACAGCCATATGTACAAAAAAATAAAAATAAGTAACCTGTAAGGACTACATTTTCTTCTATACAGTGAAAAGTTTAATTCAAAGGCACCTACCAACCTTTCATTAGACCCAGACTACTAGTTAACATGTATATTTTACTAAAGCCTGGAAATTGCAACTACACTGTACAATGGCTATCATAATACCTAAAAACATGCCTCTCAACAGCCAATGCAGACCATGCCAAAGGCCTCAGTTCAGCATAGCATTTATGTAAGCAAGCTGATGGAATTTAAAAATCAACATGTATAAGCCTGGTTATACAAAGGCCTCTGTAAGACACTATATTCCTTTAAGCAAAGCCTCAGTGGTGTAAGTCTCCTCACTAAAGATTTTACAGACTTTTCATTTTTTCCTTTCCAATGTCATAAGATTCTTTTTTTTAAATTTATTTTTTATTTCTCAACAATCCCCTCTTTTAAATCCCTTATTACAGAAAACATCTTTTGTTCTACTTTTTACAAACACAAATATTTCCTTGGAATCTATTGACAACTTCAACTGTCTGGGGGAAGTCCATAAAACTGGACAGCTCAGCTTGCTGAGTCGATAGCAGGGCTATTTCTAAGTACACCACACATATGGCTTATTTTAAAGCCATCCATGAACATGTCAGCATTGCACTGAAGCTAGACAAACAACATTTCTTTTTCAGACAGTAATTTCTTATATAAAATTTTGCCTCAAGACTTTTCAAGTGAATGAAGATACCGTAAGTACTGTTGGATAAACAAAAATAATGCTGGGTTTGGGTTTTTTTGTTTTGTTTTTTAGTATACCACAAAAAAAATCACTGCCCAGCCCAATTTCAAGGACTGTGAGAAAACAATGAGCCAAGGCAAATGCTCAAGGCTAAATCTTACTTGTGTCAATAGAAAATCACAGGGTAATTAAGATCTCCAGGACATCACAGAATTTCAAACAAAAAAGCTATGCATTTAGATCCAATGAAAGTCAAAACTATTTGGTTATTTTTCTAACAATATGAATAGAAGTTATGAAACGTTAAGAACTTACTGCTTGTGCCTGTTTAATAAAATCAAGGATGTCTTCTTTCAGAGCCTGATGGATTTTTGCTGGACCTTTATCATCCCACAAGCAAACTGCATGTACATCTCTAGAAAACAATTCATCCACCTTTTAGTAACAACTACTCAAAGTTTAATGCTGTAGAGCATGAGGTTTAAAAAGCCATAATTTCACTATGTCTAAGACATTAATACACTTTTAATCTATCATTGTTAAAAACCACACAGTTAGTTCCCAGCACCATGTGCTAGAAAACACGTTTGGAGAAGAGACTGAAATAAGACTGAAAGTCTTTGAACCAAGTAGCGGCAACCTATCTAGGAAATAGTATGGTCACAAAAGAGATGTAGAAGCCTATTCTGGTTTCAGTATCCATTCAATACTCCTTTTTACATTAAGGACAATTTCTAAAGCTTTTCTTTGACAAAGACAGAAACCACTTGCCAGTAGAAGCATTACTACTCAGCCTGTATTATTCTATAATACTCTTTATTACAATGCAGCCTTCACTCACAGTTTTACAATCCAAGCACAACATCATTCTTGTGCTACAAAGGAAAGAGATCTTACATACGAGAAATCTGAGCTCAGGGGCATCAGGTAATTTAAAAGATGTCTTAATTAGTTTAATGCCATCACTGAAATGTTTCATGACAGTGACAGCATTTTAAAGTGGAAACCTACTGCAGAAGAACTCTCAAACAGCAGCATAAAGCAAAATTCTATTTATGAGTTTTAACAACATCCAAATAATCTTTTTCCTAGCTTACAGCTCAGCAAGAGTAACTTAATTCCTACTTTTGTTCCATACTAAAGAGCTAGACTCCTAACCACACATCATATATAATGCGGACTAGCAAGCCATTTCTTGACTCATTCCCTTCCTCTGTTTTTTATTCTTCCTTTCAATAATAAGGCCACATCTTTGCAGAAAAGCAATTACATAATCTAAAGGCATAACTTTGTTCCAATTAAATCAATACAGTTTTTCAGTTTAAAAGCAGCTTTTTTTGTTTAACTGAAAAGACAAAACTTATAAGGTAGAAAGTTCCTTTACCACATGCTGGTGCTGGCCCAGGATTTACAGAGGTCTACCTAAATTGTGAGGCTTACGCAATGTTCACATGCAGAGAAGGTGTTACTGCATTTAGAATGCCACTGTTTCCTGACAGGAGTGGAAAAAGCAATACTGGATAATTATACTCAAAGGGCAGGTAGAAGACACCTATCGATTTGAATTTTTATTAAAGAGCTTAACAAAGACCACTGTCCAAAAATAAAAACCTAGGAGAGTGGGATCCTTTCCTTCAGTATCCTGAATTCAGCCACAGAGTTACTTCAGTTATACTGAATAGTTCAGCTACAAGAAAAATGAACTGAAAATTTCAATACCAATGCAGAATTAGTTGTTGTTATTAAAAATGAAACTAATGGCTCAGGACTGAATTTATACCTGAAATATACCATGTACCTGGCAACCACTATAGGTGACACATCATCAGATATTAAAACTCATTACATGGTAAACTACTTTTCCTTTTGGTTGGCATAGAAGTGTGACAGGTGCAGTAGGATGGGTGTAAAAAGAATCACTGCACTGTCCTCATCAAAAAGAGCAATAAAGAGAATGACTGCAGCAGACTGTGTTTGAATAAAAAACACTTTCGTGACAGATTTTAAAAAGCAGAAGGAGAAGCTGCAGACTTACGCTACAAGTATATCTGAGGGAAAATAGCTATGTGTTGAGACAAAGATTATTTCAGATATTCTTTCAATATATGTTGTTAATTTCCACATTATTTTGGCAAAGGTCACAAGGTGTATTTTAAGAAAAAAATCAGGAAGCAACTTCTCTCTTTTTGGAAGAAGTAAAATGTGAGGGGTTTTACAAAGTACAATAATGCAAACACGGTCTGAAAAATATATTTTATTGTTAGGGTATAAGGCTATTCAAATTATACCAGTTAAACTGCACTGCCCTGCTACTTCAGTAGCATTATTATTTTAGAAGAAAGCCATTCAAGTCAGAATAATGTGACATTCAGCAAACTGCCTTTAAATGAACTGCCGAAGCAGTAAACATTTTCTCTCTAAAACTAACAAAAGGTTTGTGGGTAGGTACAAAACTTGTTTACTATGATCAGCTTAAGTCAAGAGCTCTGCTGTTCTTTCTCCAACCTGTCTGCAAGGATCTGAATCTCAAGAAAACTCTACTTTTGTACATTTACAGTGATGCAGGCACACTTACCACTTAACAAAACTTAAACTCATGTTTTTGTTCTGTGTGTTCCCACATAGACCATGCCACACCTAGCTGCTGTATCAGAAGTAGTACCATAACTGTATTCCTGTTATGCAGAAAGATGAAAGATAGTAAAAAATTACTTACGAAAACAGATCAAACCATTGCTGTTTTGTGACAGACTCCTGACGAAGAAGTTTCAGAACGATAGGGCGCATGAAATCCCATTTGTCTTCAAACTGAAGCGAACCTTTGTTCTGAAAAGAACAAAAAAAAAATACTGTTAATAAAACATTTTCTTAAACTTATCTCTAAGGATTGCACTTCCTATGGTAAACTTAAAAATATCTTCTGAGGTGTCTCCCATAAGCCAGCCTTTGAGCTACACCACCACAGCTGAACAGCACTTATCACAGTGTTTATTACTTTAAAATGAGACAGAGCTATTACTTGTTTCTTAGAGAAGCCAGACTGCCAACTTTTTGCTTTATTCACTGCACTAGCTACAATGCAACAAGTTCTAGCAAGTGTTCTTCACCTGTTAATGGAGTTATAAATGGACAACATAAATGATAGTCAGCTTCGCTGCCCCAGCCAGGATACATGCAACAAAAGTCATGAGGCAGAGTTGGAAATCTGTCTTGAATGAATTACCATTGCCAAAATGGCAGCCAGGAATCAGGAATAGCACCTGTGGATGCTGCCATGTACCCTTCTTCTCCGCTGCGCATTTGGAGTCAGCAGCAAAGAGGGAGGAAGTAAGCAGAGTGATGTAGGAGCTGCTGTACTACAGACTCCCTTCCTGTGGGTTAACTGGCCGTAGGCAGTTTGATGGCCAGGACTACAGCTGATGCAGATGAAAATGGTTTCCACCATTCTGAAAAATCTAATCCAAGGTAGATTTTTTCAATCCTATGGTAAATATTAAGGCAAAACTACAGAAATTAAATGCTCCAATATAATTCTGATTATTTAAAAAAAATATCACTGCAGTAGACAGGCTTCCTTTATTTAAAAAAATAAACAAAAAAAAACCAAACCAACAGCTTTAAAAATCACTATTTGCTTACAGCTCTACATTTTTAAAAGAAAAACCTGCAATTAAAAAATAAACAGTTGATTGACAGCTCTGTGGCAGAAATACTACTGGTTATGTGCAATGTTATCTTCCAATGCACTGTTTACTTTTGAACAGATCATTGCCTTGGCCAGTACTACTACATTTGACACAATTCACTTCACATGCACCAAATAATACAGTCTAACTGCTTGAAATTCTGACAAGTGCGCTGTTCTGCCACTAACACCTCTTCAGATAAACAAGCACAAGCAGCACCACACGTTCTCTAAACCATCTCCTTCTGATTAATTTCTACATGGAAATTTACAATTAAATCTGTCATTTAGTATTCAGAACAAGCGCAGTTTGGAAACTGTATCCCCTGCTACTCTAAAGTGCAAAGATGTCTCATCTTCCAGTTAAAAAGATGCAACAGGAATCACAGTAACAATTTTTATAGCAACATCACCTGGAGGCCTCACAGGATTATCATACTATTAGGTACTGAACATGGGCTTCACAGAAGCACCCAGTTTGATGAAGCTTATAATTCTTTTAACATTAAAAAAAAAAGGAAAATAAATTATTTTCCAATTAGAGAGAGACTTTTGCCTGTTCCCTTCCACTGTAAAAAAAAATTTGAATGCATCATCTTTGAAAATGCTCAACTACATGCTTCCTCCCCAGAGAGCCAGCTTTATAATTATTCCCTAAACTTTGAGGAGTTGCTCTCATCTTTCCTAGTCCTGTGAAAATGGTTAGTTTCTACTTGTAGATGCTTCTGTTCCCAGTCCCCTTTTGCAGGATAATGAACTTGAAAGACCAGCTACTGTACAGTTAGAAGTTGTAGAAAAGACATTATAAAATAAGTAAAACCAACTTCCTCCAAAGTTTTCCTTTGGAGTGAAACTTCAGAGTAGATCCCATAAGTTTTCTGAAAGAGGTAAAAAGCCTGTTCTGCAATTTTGGAGAAGTGCAATCCAGCCCTTTGCTGAAAAGAGCTGAAGATAAAAAATAAATTCTCTTTGTGAATAAGACTAGTAAAACATGAAGGGGGGGGAGACATTAGGCTGTCTTCTACCTCATTCGAAGAAGCACACATAAAACTCCATTTCAGTTGTAAAAACTCCATGTGCACTTGTAATGAGCATGTACCTACTGTAAAAGAATTTCCCAAATAAAGCTTTGCAGAAAATGCCATTAGAGAAGTTTAGAACTCTGTTTTCTATACATACAGAATTTTTTTTCACTTCCCTCTATATTAGACAGAAGAGGAAATAAAACTAATGGATTAAAAATTCCACTCAAACTCTTACTTATGGGCAATAAAGGATTCAGCATCCTCTAGACAGACACAAGCTTCCCTGACCTACCATTCTTGTGCTGAAATTACAAAAGAAAGAGTGCATACTACCACCTACTGTGTGCCACTCACATTCATTAATTCTACCCCTAGTAGGGCATCAGACAACAAAATTTTATAATGGCAGAGGAAGTCAAACAGTGGCAACTCTTACTTGTGACCAAAGTCACACATACACCAGTGGCACAGACAACACCAGGGACCCATGGGTTCCTACAAACCCATGCAACTTCTGAGCTGTATTTCCTGGGTAATTTGTTTTTCTTAGCTTGTTGCCTCAAACCGCAGCTCCCAAGGGAAGGAATTCACACCTTAACAAAATAAAATTACTCCACTTACCCAATCTTCTCTGAAAACAAGGATGATGATTGATAGCCATACCCTTGCAAAGTGACTATTCTAGGAGTTTCAAATGTAATCCTTTGCAAAATAATTCCACTTAACAAATATTTTATGTTTCCAAAGTCACTTCACTAAGTTTGATCAAAGAGATTTAAAGTTCCATTTTAACACTAAACTTCACTTGAAATACATACTACTTCAAACACTATATTGAGCTATATACTACAACTTTACTCTTCAAACTTACTTTTCCCCTTTTCTTCACTTTTATGCAGAAGCACCTAAACATAGTATTTTAGGATAGCAGGTAAAAAACCCGTTGGTGGGTATTACATAGAATTAGTAAGTGATGCAAGTGGAATTGTTCCACTAACCAGTTTTTCTGATTTGGGTATTATCGCACAATACAAAATTCCTCACCTTAACTGTAAGCAAGTTGAAAAGCAGCACAGCAGGCATGGAATATGGTACAAGAGCCTAAATAAATGTGGAATGTAACAAAGCAAGGCAGTATGATGTGGCCTCTAAGCCACTGTCCCTCTGAACCTTCAAATGTCTATTTGGACATTCCGGTCTCTTTAGTGTACACTCTATAACACAGTACACTTTCAGGCCACATATAAATTCAGCCCTAATCTCCATCAGATGCTCTAAACTGTACTGTAAGAAACCCAACATTCTTGTTATACATGTTAGCTATATATAACATCTTCACCATTACTACTTCACCATTTACAGATGATAGATTTATATTAAGGTTAATTCCCAGAGGGATGAAATAGGAAGTACAAGGTCCTAGACTGAAATAAGCATGAAAATTCACTGTCTGATTAATCCCTGCTACCAGCACCTTTAAAAGTCAGTGTAGTGATAGCACTGAAGTTACTACACAAAGCAGAAAAACTCCAGAAAAAAAGCTCTGCTATTTAACTAACCGGCGTGCAACTTCTAGTGGATATCCTAATTGGAAAAAGCCAGGAAGAAGCAATGTTAAAACACAGATCTGGAATACTTACTTTAAGTTGAAGAGTTCCAAAACTTCAGATCTGTTTCCAGTTGTCAGTGACACAGACATGACAGTAAAAAAAAACCCACCAATCCCACTTTAAACCAATGCAAAGGTAAATAATGGTTCTCATTTCACTTAAACCTACAGAAAATCTGCTGCTTCATTTGCTGCTTCTCTCCTAACGCCAGGCTCAAGCTGCAAGTCATCTTGCAAGGACGGACTCTTCCATTTGCTGGCAGCCCCAGTAAAGCTCTACAGACATGTAAAGATTAGCCAGCATGGATACAACTATGGCTTTTCTTTGTGCTGCAATAAGCTGAGGTGCTCTGTACCACAAACTGCAGAAACACTCATGTATCTTCACATCACGAGTGAATTGGTTTAGACTACCTTGCCACTGCAAAGGCAACAGGTTACTAGTCCAACACACCTCCCAGAATGAAGTACCCCACTTTAAAAGTGCCCAAGTCAAAGGTATGTTGAGAGAAGAAACTCTGGGGGACTGGCCTCATAATGGCTCATCTACAGGAAAGCCATGACCTCAGTGTGGGAGAACAGTTCTGCACAGTAGGGTTCACACTAGCTTACCATGTCATAGCTAGCTCTTACTAACTACTTCAACATTTTTGCCACATTACAGCTTGTTGTATCTCACCAGGATTCAGCATATGATAGGTCATTTTAATTTTGCATTTAAAAGAATGTTCTCTGAGAATACGCTTCTCACTAAAAAAAATATTTACAATTAGGAAAGTCATGCACTAGTGGAGTTCAAACAATGCCCTTTAAAATAACATCAGTCAGGTTTGGATTCAGCTAGTACCCATTACTGGAATAAGAAGAGTACTACACTTCATTTTCTCAACTATGCAGGAAGCCAAACAAGGATGGGTAAAAAACAGAGAAAACTCTTAGTTCCTGTTTATCCTAGCAAAACCAAGACTTGTCTAAACCAAATTTAAGATTTGATTATGCAGGCTCATTTGGAAATTATATGAAAAAAACCCTTACAGATTTTAACACCTCTTCTTTCTCAGCCAGGGATTTTTCTGTGCTGAGACATTGCTTTTTTTCCCAAAACATTAAAGCAGAACACATGAAGCACTGCCAATCAACACCAACCTGGAATCAACAGTTTCTCTGAGAGCACAGAATTAGGGAACAAAAGACTTCATCTAGTTCGAACACATTGCTTTATTGTGTCATTATAAATGAAGTCAAATCACTGTAAAATCTTTCCTTTTGTAATGCAGGGTTCATACATTACTGTCGTTAGAAAACTCACTAATTAGTAAGTTATAGTGCTTAAAACACTCCAAGTGACCAGGAAGCCCTGTTTTAGAATAGGTATCCCTGTGGCATTTTTCCCAAAACACACTGTGCATATATATATATATATTGCTGTCAACATAAAATACTCATGATTCAAAGGCCAGTTGCAAAAACATGACTAGTCAACACAAAGGCAAGAGTTCAGCAAGAGTAATCTCACAGAATCAAGGACTTTGACTCTATTTTCACTCAGTGTACACTTACTATTCTTTCAAACCATCTGCAGTGGAATGCTGACATACCTTTCAGGCCTGCTCCTTCTGTCTTCTACAGGCTATACAACTACACGTGTCTGGTCAAAGCACGCATTGGTGTCTCCACAGATACTTAAACATATAGCAAAGAGATGGACTAAATCATTAACAAGTAGATAAGACTGTCTGTTCCCTGCTCCAAAACCACGCTCTTCCACAAAAAACACATTTCTTCTTATGCGAAATTATTCTTTTCACCAGTGTCCTTGGATTCTTCAATTTTATTTTTTCATGTTAAGTCTTATCTGCTAAAAAATCGAACTACTTAGACATAAAAATATAGAGAAATTAAATTCATTTCAATTACATTTCAATTTCGGTAAAGACTTTTAATATCTTACTAATACTAAACCCTTTTTTTGGATACCAGGAAGAAAGAAGGTTATCAATTATTTCTCATTTCTTCACACTGATCATCTCCGAGTAACACAACCAGCAGTTTCAGACCAAAGCTGTACTTTCAATATAGGTCAGATTGCTAAAATGTAAGCAGCACTCCTTCGGAATCACATTTAACTATAATACATAGTGTTGACCACATGTATAGGTCTATGTTCACACATATTTTAAATTGCTAACGGATAAAGGGAAGCAGATGGCCTTCCCAAGGCTCTTCACCTTAACCTGATGTTCTAGGAACACCTTCTGCAGACACTAGTTAGCAGTTGTTTAGAGTAGGCCTGTCTGCCATATGCCGGCATGGCCTCAAAGGCCACATACAGTCTTCTCCACACACATGCCACAAATACCAGGGCAGGCAGCCCTGAGCTCCAGTGCTGGACTGTCTTACTGAAAACTCCTGTTCAAACCTACAGGGGGTCACCGATACGGCACCGAGAGCGGGGAAAGTGCTTCAAAACGTCTGCCTGTAAGAGCAAAGCTGCTTAACGTAAGCGAAAGGCCTCCAGGAGTTCTTTGCAGAAAAACTGTAGTTAACATAACCGATGGAATACGGTGGCACTCCAAACAACACCACCTGCCAGCGGCGAAGACATTTTTCAACTCTTTGTTAAACTTAAAACTCATTTTCCGTACACCCAGGTCTTTTAAATAAACAAAGGGACGACTCCGTACCCTGTCTAACTGCACGACGCAACGCTGTTTCCCAACGACGCGTGTTTGGGAGGAGAGCGCAGGGGTGGGGTGCGGGGTGCCGGCACCCAAGGGGCCACCGGCCGGACCGGGCCGAGGCCGGCGGTCCCGCACTGAGCGCGGGGCCGAGGCCGCTCACCTGAGAGAGGGCCGCGGCTCCCGCTCCCGGGAGCGGCAACTTCGGGGAGCGACGCCCGCGGCCTGCCCCCGTCCTATGGTCTGCCCAGCCCGGCCGCCTCAGCCACACGCCGGGCCCAGCCGGCGGTGGGGCAGCCCTGGTAGCCCGGCCCCCGCCGCCTGCCTCCTCAGGCAGAGAACGGCCAGGCCCCGCTCTCACCTTTAAGAGATTAGACGTCGCCATGATCCCCCCCCGCGGGGCCTCCCCGGCCGGCGGCGGCTCCTCTCCCCGAGCTCGGCTCGGCTGCCCCCGGCCGCTGCCGCTTTACATGGCCCCGGGCCGACCGCCCGCCCGGCCAGACCCGCGGCGGCGGCAGTAGCAGCGGCCGCACCGTTGGGCTCCCCTGCCCGCGAAGAAGGCCGGTGCCAGGCTCAGGGCGCTCGGCAGCACGACCGACTCGTTGCTCCGCACGCAGCCGCCCCTTAGAGCCTCATGGCGGAGTCCGGGCAGGAGGCGCTCGGCAGCAGCCGCGACTCCATGGAAGGGGCCGGCCCACATGATGCGGCGCCGCGCAGCCGGCCCCGCCGCCGAGAGCGGCCGCTCGAGCTGAGGGCTCTGCCTGCAGCGCCCCCTGGCGGCCCGCCGCCGTCGCCGCCCGCCCTGCACTGCCGAGCTCAGCCAGCCGCGGGGGGGCCTTTGCCCTCAGGGCCCCCCGGGACGCGCCCTGGTGCGGAGCCCCCGCGGCTGCGGAGGGCGCCGGGCAGCGCCCTGGGGAGACGGCGGGCGGCAACCGTGCGGGGCGGCTCTGCCCCCTCAGAGACATCCCCCCACCAAATCGCGCCCTCTGATCCCAGTGCCTCCTGCCGGCAAACACACGGGAAGTTGGGAGACGTGAGCAGAGGCCCAGGTTTTACAGGGGGATGCAGTGACAGGACAGGGGGAATGGCTTTAAACGGAAATAGGGGAGATTTAGGCTAGATACAAGGAAGAAACTCTTTCCTGTGAGGGTGCTGAGGCACTGGCACAGGTGCCCAGAGAAGCTGTGGCTGCCCCGTCCTTGTTAGTCTTGAAGGCCAGGTTGGATGGGGCTTGGAGCAAGCTGCTCTAGTGGAAGGACTACTTTTTCCGTGCTCAAGATCGGAGCATCCCGACACGTAGGAAGTCAAGGAAGAGGGCCAAGAGACCTGCGTGGCTAAATAGGGAATTGCTGGGTATGCTCAAGTGGAAGAGGAGAGTTTACAGGTCATGGAAGGAGGGGCTGGCCACTTGGGAGGAATATAAGGCTGCTGCTAGAGGATGTAGGAAGGCAGCTAGGAGGACTAAGGCATCCTTAGAATTAAACCTGGCAAGAAGGGTCAAGGACAGCAAAAAGAGCTTTTTTAAATACATGGCAGACAAAACTAACACCAGAGGCAATGTAGGCCCACTGATGAACGGGATGGGTGCCCTGGTGACAGAAGATAAAGAGATGGCAGAGTTACTGAATGCCTTCTTTGTCTCTGTCTACTCTGCTGCGGGCAGTCCTGAAGAGCCCTGTACCCCTGAGACCTTAGATGAAGTCAGGTCGACGGAGCGGTTTGCCTTAGTCGATGAGGAATGGGTTAGAGACCAGTTGAGCAATCTGGACATCCATAAATCCATGGGTCCAGATGGGATGCACCCGCGGGTGCTGAGGGAACTGGCGGAAGTCATTGCTAGACCACTCTCCATCATCTTTACCAAGTCTTGGGAAACGGGAGAGGTGCCTGAGGACTGGAGGAAAGCAAATGTCACTCCAGTCTTCAAAAAGGGCAAGAAGGAGGACCCGGGTAACTATAGGCCGGTCAGCCTCACCTCCATCCCTGGGAAAGTGATGGAACACCTTATCCTTGGTACCATCTTAAGGCATATCAAGGATAAGAAGGTTATGAGGGGCAGTCAACATGGCTTCACCAGGGGGAAATCATGTTTGACCAATCTCTTAGCCTTTTATGAGGAAATAACACAGTGGATGGATGATGGCAGAGCGGTGGATGTGGTCTACCTTGACTTCAGCAAAGCATTTGACACAGTCTCCCACAGCATCCTCACGGCTAAATTGAGGAAGTGTGGACTGGATGATCAGGTAGTGAGGTGGACTGCGAACTGGCTGAAGGAGAGAAGCCAGAGAGTTGTAGTCTATGGGGCTGAGTCTAGTTGGAGGCCTGTAACTAGTGGAGTGCCTCAAGGGTCAGTACTGGGACCGGTATTATTTAATATATTCATCAATGATTTAGATGAGGGAATTGAGTGTACTATCAGCAAGTTTGCTGATGACACTAAGCTGGGAGGAGTGGCTGACACGCCAGAAGGCTGTGCTGCCATCCAGCGAGACCTGGATAGGCTGGAGAGTTGGGCAGGGAGTAACTTGATGAAATATAACAAGGGAAAGTGTAGAGTCCTGCATCTGGGCAGGAACAACCCCAGGTTCCAGTATAGGTTGGGGAATGACCTGTTAGAGAGCAGTGTAGGGGAGAGGGACCTGGGGGTCCTAGTGGACGACAGGATGACCATGAGCCAACACTGTGCCCTTGTGGTTAAGAAGGCCAATGGCATCCTGGGGTGTATTAGAAGGGCGGTGGTTAGTCGGTCGAGAGAGGTCCTCCTTCCCCTCTACTCTGCCCTGGTGAGACCGCATCTGGAGTATTGTGTCCAGTTCTGGGCCCCTCAGTTCAAGAAGGACAGGGAGCTGCTGGAGAGAGTCCAGCGCAGGGCAACTAAGATGATTAAGGGAGTGGAGCATCTCCCTTATGAGGAAAGACTGAGGGAGCTGGGTCTCTATAGTTTGGAGAAGAGGAGACTGAGGGGTGACCTTATCAGTGTCTATAAATATATAAAGGGGGAGTGTCACGAGGACGGAGCCAGGCTCTACTCAGTGGCAAACAATGATAGGACAAGGGGTAATGGGTACAAACTGGAACACAAGAGGTTCCACTTAAACTTGAGAAGAAACTTCTTCTCAGTGAGGGTGACAGAACACTGGAACAGGCTGCCCAGGGAGGTTGTGGAGTCTCCTTCCCTGGAGACATTCAAAACCCGCCTGGACGCATTCCTGTGTAACATTATCTAGGTGTTCCTGCTCCGGCAGGGGGATTGGACTAGATGATCTTTCGAGGTCCCTTCCAATCTCTAACATACTGTGATACTGTGATACTGTGAAGGTGTCCCTGCCCGTGGCAGGGGTTGGACCTGGATGAAGTTTAAGGTCTCTTCCAACCCAAACCATTCTATGATTCTGTGAAATTCAGTGTGGCCGAATAATGTGGTT
Organism: Pezoporus flaviventris; assembly: GCF_033815535.1. Taxonomy (NCBI): domain Eukaryota; kingdom Metazoa; phylum Chordata; class Aves; order Psittaciformes; family Psittacidae; genus Pezoporus; species Pezoporus flaviventris. The sequence goes on from NW_026892573.1 coordinate 19,550,443, forward strand.
TGTAAGCAGAGAAATAAATGTCTTTGCTGCCAGAGGCTGGCAAGCATGGCCCCCACCCCAGCTCACCGACCCCATTGCTGTGAGGCTGCTGGTGATGCCACACCTGCCCATCTGCCTGGCTGTTGGGAGTGCTTCCAGCAGAAAGCACCAAACACTCACTGGCACAGATCTGTGTTTTGTGACACCAAGTCATTTCCTTACACCCAAATCTCCAGCTAAGCCGTCACTCCTCCTGCCAGTTCTCACAAGTTTTTGATTTAGTAAGAAAAGTTTGGGTGTAGGTACTTTTTAGGAGGGATTTGGAAACTTTCAGGTTTTATATAGGGAAAAAAAGAATTTTACTTTTCTATTAAAATGTTTAGCCTCCATCTAAAATGTGTCCTGGAAAGCATTTCAAGGAGCTTTTTCTTACAGGTTAGGAAACCTGCAAGGTGATGCCATCCAATCCACCTGCCCTGCTGCATACCACCTGGGTGGACAGCCCTACTGCCTACCGCTGGGGATGACTGCTCCCATGTCTCTTCTAGGTAGTGGGTGAGGGACATGACCTGAAGATTCATGTTATAGGGGATAGGGACCCCGAGGTGTTAGAAAAGTTGTAATAAAACAAGTACACTATGGAACTTTTGATAATGCTGACTGAATATGGTCTGCAGCTGTATTAATTAATTAGGTTAGCCATATTAAAACCTTTTCTTAATTGAGCAGTAAAAAGGAGGTACTGAATAATTTCCTGTTTTGACAAAGTTTCCAGCTTCTGAATGCTTCAATTAGTTAATAATTCTTTTCTTTGCTGTTATTATATACTGTGTGCTCTATACTATGTTTAAGTATATCATAAGAAAAACCCCAGCGTGACCAGCAGGTCGAAGGAGGTGATCCTACTCCTCTACTCTACTCTTGTGAGACCTCAATTGGAGTATTGTGTACAGTTCTGGTGTCCTCAACATAAAAAGGACATGGAACTGTTGGAACAAGTCCAGAGGAGGGCCATGAGGATGATCAGGGGGCTGGAGCACCTCCCATATGAAGATAGGCTGAGAAAGTTGGGGCTGTTCAGCCTGGAGAAGAGAAGGCTGCGTGGAGACCTTATAGCAGCCTTCCAGTATCTGAAGGGGGCCTATAGGGATGCTGGGGAGGGACTCTTCATTAGGGACTGTAGTGATAGGACAAGGGGTAACAGGTTAAAACTTGTAACAGGGGAAGTTCAGATTGGATATAAGGAAGAAGTTCTTTACTGTGAGGGTGGTGAGGCACTGGAATGGGTTGCCCAGGGAAGTTGTGAATGCTCCATCCCTGGCAGTGTACAAAGCCAGGTTTGACAGAGCCTTGGATGACATGGTCTAGTGTGAGGCATCCCTGCCCATGGCAGGGGGGCTGGAACTAGAGGATCATAAAGTTCTCTCCAACCCAAACCATTCTATGATTCTATGCTTCTATTAATTGCAAATATGCATGCAGTTATACAGTTGTATGTATACCACATAATTATGCAGTATAGATCTAATTGCATTAGATACTGTCCATTGTGTATGTATTCGACAACAGCGCTGAAGCTACAAGTTCTCCAGCAGGGTTAGTAAAACGTGTGCATTGTGTATTTGTGCACTGGCCACTCGACAGCCTGCCTGTTATGTTACAGGTATGTAAGTACTAGAGAAACTGAGATACAGGTGAACATTTGATAGAGTGTGATACGGAGGCAGTCATTTCTGGGAGCCACTACACTATGAACTGATTTGTCCTTCTTTCCCTAAACCGTTTTAAAATGTGATTATTTCAAATTATTTGAGACCTTTTGTTCAATTTCTTTTGCATCCATTCATTTTTTGATATATGCTTGCTGTTAATGCCACAATTCAGTGATTTTTTTTAAACTTCTTTTGAGAAATAATTTAGACATCATTCAGCCAGAAAGTAAACTAACTCTAGAGAACTTCATCTCAGTTACCTTTAATGCAAAGCTGAGAGTGCGAAAGCACAACACACATTATCAGAATGTTATAATTGCAAATTTTGCTTAGCCAGCATTTAAGCTCAAAGAATTGGGCTGTGTTTTAAAGTGCTTTAAAATCATTTTAAAGAAACGATGGATTTACCTATACTTTCCACACAAACCTACCAAATGTAAGAATACACAGGACGCAGCAGTACCTGAGCACCTTCCATGGTCTTGTCTGTTCTAAGTATCCTTAAGCACCCAGTAGCGCTGCTGTAACATTTATGCAGTTGGCCTGGAAGTGTCAGTGATGGAAGTACTGAGTGTGTGAGTTCTTACATACTGCCCAGATATGCTCTTGTGCAGCAGCTGTGAGTAGTGCTAGCCAAGGAATAAGGTACTTGAGCACCTGAGAAGCAGTGAGACAAGGAAACTGTGGTACTTTTTACTGACATTAAAAGTAATGTGCATCTCATTTTGCATGGCTTTGCATGACTCTAATATTTGCTGAAGATCTGTGCATTAATTTTCTGGGAAGACATCCATGAGCCTCAAGGTTTTGTGATATTTTAGTACCGCTTCAGGGTGCTTTGACAGTACAAAATGTTACATAATCTTGTTTTATTTGCTTTTCTATTGCAGATGGATTATTACCAAATGCTGATGGTAATGAAGATATATATATTATACACCGTATATTACATATATTATATGATACTACATTGGCCCACATTTTTATATCCTTTGCATGGATTGTAAAAGGCAGAGTGTACATTTAATTCCAGAGCTGTCCGTGGGTTTGCAAGAGACAGCTCATTCAGAATTGGATGATCAGTGAAATTAATACCATGCATAATATCCTGGTTGTCTTGGAGTGAACTGATTCAGGAAGCAAATCTGTTGGCTTTGAATGCGTTGCCTCAGACAGAAATATGTACTGCTATGTTCTCTTCTTAATGCACTGAAACACTGTTTAGCTTCTTCTAATCTTCACTTTGTCCACGATGGAAAAATCATGTGATGGTTGATTAGTCAGTTTCAGACTGCTCTCCAATCAAACTACATATACTCAGTAGGGTTACCAGCACTAAAGTCTCTTTTATTTACTCCCCTGGGCAGTCACGATGACTGCATGCACAAACCATGCTATGACTCTCTAAAGACAACCTGTTTAAAAGGGTGAGGACACACAGACATCTACCTGTAGCTAAAGAAAGAAGCACTGTCAGTGACCAAACTTTTCACACGAAACTTTTGTGTTTGTTTCTGTTTCAACAAAAAAGCAAACATTTGAATTTCTGGTGTTTACTATCTGGGCTTCATGTCACCCTCACTTCAAGTCACAATTACATTCTGGAGACATTGCCTCTGTATGGGAGTGAAAATTACAGTAACTTCTCTTAAAGTTGTTTAAAGTTTTGGTATCTTAGTATCACCAGATCAGCCTATCCTGTGCATCTGAGAATGACCGGTTTGTTCTTATGCCAACATTGTCCTTTAGCTTAAAGAATTTCTCTCTCCCCAGTGTTTATTCTTTTCTGATGTATTTTTAGACAACAGCGCTATTCCCTCACAGTTTCCTAGCTGGAAAACTTTGCACTTTTTGCACTGAGTTCCACTGAGGGGTGATGCAGGGTGACAGTTTGCAGGCAGAACCTGCAGGAGAGTTTTTGCTGAGACCAAATTCCTCCTGGGACACGGAGAAGCACATGGCATGCATTAGGCAAAATGTGTCCATTGTTCCATGCCCAGGCACAGAGCTGCAGAGGCGAATTACATCTGATCTAATTTTTCCTGTTCTAGCCTTTTTTTGACGGCTAGAAATTTACTGTTCCATTCACTCTGTGTACTCAGGAAGCTATAGCTGGTCTGTGAAGCATGGTGGAGTGAAAGAGGCTACAACATGAAAAATGAGTGTTCTGCTTTTCTGACACTTGTTCACATGTGGAAGCTCTTTTCCAGTGTTCAGTAAGTCTTGTCTCTTGTTTGTTTTAAAAGTTTCTCTGAGAGTCAGACTCTTTTCCACAGAGAACTGGGCAGAGGAAAATCCCAATAAAATGAAGTGTGTTACTGTGGATGTCAATGGTCTAGCTGACCAGAATTGAGATTTACATCTTCTAAACTTATGTCCTGGCATAGCTTGCTCTTTTAATGCATGTAACACTGGCTGTATGCCAGGGAAATGAGAAAAATGATCTGCACAGAGGAGGCTTTCCCCCCTGAATAATAATCAGTAATTACTTAAAAATAGCCAATTAATATAAGTTATGACTAAATAGCTCGACTGTTTGCTCAGCTTTGAAAACCAAAACATACAATTCTCCAAACTGCTGCAGAGCAGTGCCAGCCCTGCAAGGTTTTTATTACTAGGATTATGACTGAAATATATTCCAGAATCCCTCCTTTCAGTTTTAGTGCCTTAATACTTAGCAACTACCACTAACATTTTAAACTATTGCCTTGCTCACTGTCAGACCTTGGTGCCAAATATGAATTCTGGCAGTTCCTTCCTGCCACACAGGGGAAAAGGTGAAAGAGGAAGAAGCCTGCAGTGTAGATGTAGTGCCAGCAAATCTTCAGGCACAGCAAACTTCATCTTCTGCAGCTGTCCCACTGAAACCAACCCTTGGGAAGCTGCTGAAGTTGGGGAGTCAATAGCCTGAGACGCTGTGCTGACTCCAGGTCCTTGGTGCTTTCCTTCATCCCACAGGTCCCATAACAATGATGGAAATTTCTGTAGGGTCTTAAGGCCTCTGGCAATGGTTGGTCTCATGGCTCCCCTGGGGCTGCGCAGGGATGGAAGAAATTATCTGTGTCTTCCTTTCCGTCCTTATCTTGTTCATTCATTTCCCTGGTGACTGAGTTTATTGCTACTGGAGGCTCAGTTTGTCCCTCCACAATTTTCATGGAACAGGAAAAATCAGTTTGCACACAGGTGGATTGCACACAGCGATGAGGCATCACAGCAATTGAACTATAGCTGAAACTTCATCTTGTTTACCTAAGCATTGATTTTATTCATAATACATAGAATTTGGTTTTGTTACTTTTACATTTCTGTAGAAGCTCTTTAGCTGCAAGTAGGCCCTCAGCAGCCTGTGAAGGCAGTCAGGATTATTCTTAGTTTGAGCTACTTGTGAGGCTGCTGAAAGTTGATGTCAGATGGTTTACAGCATTGCTCCCATGGAGTAGTCTCTCAGCAGGTTGCACACTGACTGTCCGTCCCTGTGTAGCTCAGGCCTAGCCTAAAACGTGACTTTCTCAGAGAAATGAGTGAACGAAATATCAAATCCATTCTAGCAGATAGGGACTGGGATTTTAGATTCCTCAGTTTGAGTTTAAAAGAAGATTTACCTACCCTTACATAAAGAACCTGCTGCTCCCCATTCCTGCTGGCCTCTGTGGGCGAAGGGCAGTCGTGGGAAGAGATGTCACGCAAGTGCTGTGGTGGTGTTTGCTGCCAAACAACTGTTCCCTGTTTCCCCAGGGGCAAAAAGCCCACAGAGTGTATATTATATTTTGGGGGATTTGTGCAATCAAGTTCTTTTCCTGGATGCATTTTAGCTGTGTTTGCTGTTCTACTGGTTGCTTATGGGAGCAACTCCATGAAGAAAAACGATTGCTCTGTGGAGTCCTGTGTCTTCAGAGCTGGCTCTTGCATGTTAGAAGTGCTGCTTAGCAAAGGCTTTTTGGGTTTGCAGAACCAACTTAGTTTTCTTCAAACATATGCTACACTCCCACTAATGAAGTATTATGCAAGGCAAATTGTCTTCAAGAACCTGTACAACTCCACAGTCTTTATATTATGCTCAACTAGCACATCCTCACTCACATTACTTCCATTGGCTTTGCACATTCAGTGAAAAGCAATAAACAATCCTGCTGTACTCAAAAGTAAAATTCAGCTTTTCCATAGCTGTATTCACTTTGTAGGGAAGAAAACAGTGCAGAGTAAAATGACTACGTATGTAGTAGTTGTTTTTCAGAGGAGAACCTCATGAAATGTAACACTAAACCCAGACACAGAATTACTACTAACAATGACCTGGAAAGCAAGTACACATGATTCAGGAGGTGCAGTCTTTTTTTTTGAATTTTTTCCTTCAGAGGATCAGGCAGATGAATTTTTGGTTGAATTCTTCTAATTTTAAGTACATTCAATGATACCATTATTATCCTTAAGAAACTCAGGCATTATAGATACTACTGCATACAGTTGTGTGCTACAGCAAAGGATCATTCCACAGCTAAGGCCTAAAGCGAAGGATCATTATGCAAATACTTGGACTTTATTCTTTCTTTTTTTCTTTCAGGATCTGTTTATTTTGTTTGCACTCCTACCCATCAGGGTTCTTAGAAAGATCTAGTTTTTACAGATTCCTCTTTTAGAATTGTCTTTGGACTCTGAGAAATGAGCAGTGTAAATGTTTGCTAATGACAACTGTGTGGGGGTATTTAATGATTTCTTATACAATCCAGCATGTTTGTGGTATGGTTCCATGCTCATGTAGAGAATAAACCTTCAGCCTTCCTCCTTTCTCTTCCAGGCTGAATAAAGGCTGCTGAGATTGCTGTGCCAGCTCAGGTGAAAGGCAAGGCTTGGAGGAGCTGATGGCATGTGCTTTGATCTACAGCTGGATGTTAATGATGTCAAAAGAGGAAATGAAGCATGTATTCTATAAGGCACACTGAGACTGAACTATCTGGGAGCATCATGCATCACCTATATTTGCTTTAAGGTAGGCAACTTGGGTACTGGTAACAGCCTGGCTGTGGCAGAAGGGATCTCAGCACAGAGCAGCTGCAGTGTACCTGGGTGCTCAGTCAAACCTGGATTATTTTCTGTAAGCACAGGACAGTTACCAGCTTGATGCCATGAATCTATGCCATACCAAAGGTATAAATGAATAGTATGAACATATGGTCCACCCAGTCTAATGGAAGGTGTCCCTGCCCATAGCACAGGGTTGGAATTAGCTGATCTTTAAGGTCCCTTCTAACCCAAATCATTCTATGATTCTGTGATAGGCCCCTCAAGTTTTTATCTTGGTTACGCTTCTTGTACAGGACAGATGCAATTATAAGCAAGCCAAACTTTCTTCATGTGCAAATATTATCTTAATGTGTAAATATTTAAATGAGTAGAAGAAGATATTTATTCTTATCAAACTAAAAATAAACATTTTAGGAGTCCAAACCAGTACTTAATATCCATTCGTCAGGCCTGTGAATCCAAATACAAACTGTTTACTATTTCAACAGGCTTTTCCTTTTTCTAACTGGGATTTACCAAACTTTAATTTGCAAAGATGTGGTGTTTTCTTAATAAATAATTTCTACTTATTGATTTGACTGCCTGATGAGATTTCTCTAACTTCTGTGATTTATGAAAATTTCATTCTGGTATCACTATTTGCCCTTCATTGGTTTAAAAAAGAATATACATGCACTGAAATATAATCCATTCTACAGCCTATTCGAGCTGTTACTTATATACTGTACTGCAAAGTATCTGAGAACAAAATGATATATTTTATCAAACCATCTATCAGATATTTCTATTAACTGCAAGTGTGTAGTGAAAAGGTACAGTAGTGGTTTAATATATCATGAAGACAGACAATGTTTGAATGTACATGTTAATCTACATTTTTAGGAATTACAAATAAGACAACTGTATGTACAGTGAACTTGTCTTCTAGTTGCATTGACAATACCAGCTCCTTACACAGTTGGTTAAAAGCTCTATTTCCAGTGTAATAAATGTGACACTGTAGGTACAACATTGACAGCAGAGATCATTAAGGCTCTGTTCTGGTGACTGTTTATTTCTCTGTGTGTACCTCCTCTCCACTCCCCTCTTCTCCCAGTCCCTTCCCACTCAACACACCCGTTTTTTTTTTTCATACAAAATGAAAAGCTCATTGGTTCCATAGTATTCAGGAAGAAAAGTTTAAGATAAAAGATTTTAACCTGAAAGTACTGAAATGTGTAATGAAATGCAGGTTCACAGTAATAGCAATACCTGCTACTTATAAAGCTGTTTTAATATTTGTGATAATTTTTTTTTTTTGGTATGGCAGAGGAAATTAATATCCACATTCCAGGATGCTAAACACTCTACAACAGGCTGCACACAGAGAAAAGAGTCCAGACTGAAGATCATACAGTCAGATTAGGTTTTAGCAGTCTTTGTGAATTCGGGGAAGAATGATAATCTTTTTGAGATACAGAAAAAGGTGAGGCACAAAAAGTATAAATGCCTTGCTCAGAAACACACAGTGAACCAGTGGCAGACTTTAGGGCTGTTGACTCCCCACCCACCAATTTATTTGTTGACCCATTTTGTCCTCTTAAACAACTAAGAGAAGATCTTGAGATATGCAACATCAGCCTAGCATCATAGGGGGAATCAGCACACAGCCTGATTCTGCACTACCTTTGGCATCTATAGTCGTGTTTACATTGTAAAGAGGGCCTAAAATGCCCTCAAATCGAAACTGATTTGGTGTAAATGACTAATATATGTAGTTTAATAGAGAATCAGGCTCACAGCTGTTGCTTTGCGGCATGCTGAGACTAGAATTAACTGAATTAAGGCTGATTCCTGTTTATATTAAGGCCTTTGAATCCTTCTATGACAGCGTAACTGTGCCTCAGTGCAAGTGAGACTCAGGCTAGAGGTAATTAACTTTTGAGTTCCCTTTGAAATCAGTAATTTTAGTGGTTCTAAATGAATAAAATAACTGGAATAACTATGGAATACTTACAAAAAGATTGTAAAAGTTCTTAAAAGTAACCTCAGGGAAAACCAATTATATGTTTGTTAGGAAAAAAAAAAAAGAAGAAAAAGTTAGATTAGACAGACTTGTTGCCTGGTCTTGAAAATGGAGAATTGTAAACATGGTAACACACCTTTGTATGAAGATAACTGGCTTGATGTTTGGTGGCTGTGAGTATGCCCAGATACATTGTGGATGTTTACCAACTCTGGAGATCAAGTCATCTTGTTACACTACTACAATAAAATAGACTTATTTGGTATTTAAGTGCTAAACATATAGGGCATAGTTTGCATAAAGCTAGTGTTTGTTATATTCAGAGGAGTAGGAAGATGACCTCAAGCCCAATAAAATGCTACATGATCACAGATTTCTCCTATTATTATTGTTATTAAAAGCTATTATATGTTGCTTTCTCACAATAGAGGTTCTCCAACTTTGCCCTCTGTAGCCAAGCCATTATCTTAGAAATTTTCTTCTATTCATAACACTTTTGGTTTTAAAACCTTCATTTTTTTAGACAACAGTTTAACATTTGCTGCCTGAGAATAAACAAGTCCTTGCTCTATTCAAATTTAAGGCCTGGGTCTCCATTAGTTGCAGCACTTTTGGATTTGTTTTTACTTCTAGTTAGAAGTAGATTTATTTTTGAAAGCTAATATGGAATTTGTTTGTGTAAATCAACATAAGCCCTTAGGCATCAGTGTGGCTGTGATAACTGCCCAGCTGAGAATCCGGCCACCGAAATATAACTCCAGTGGATGGGAAATCTGTTCTGTGCATGAGTCACACAAGAGTTGGGTCATATGTAATGTTACATCTAGTTTCATTGGCAATTGAGAAAATATTTCATAATAAATTTCATTGCATCTATTCCCCATTTTCATATACAAAAAAATCATCTTTTCTGAAACATTCCTTTAGTAAGGCTCATATTAATAGTCATATCAAAAGTGTTTGCTATTGGAGCAGTCTTCCAGCTTGCTTTCTTTAGAGTTACCTTTATTATGAAATTCTATAGCATTCTAAACTTCAATGGTCATTAGCAACCCTGCACTTGAGTAAAGAATCACATTTTAAAAGTATAAGGTACAGTATTTTCTTGTTCAAAACTAAGGCAGGATGAACAAAAGTAATGAGCTCCTCTGATCCTCACCTAGCGAGCCTTGATTTTAAACAGTATTCAAAATACAAAGCCCAGGCAAGGATGCTGTCATGATGATTACTGCACTTCTCAGTGTCTTGCTATAGGATTAGTTTTTTCTTTAGTAAGATGTAATTTCTTTTCCTGAAGACCACACGAAGTTATTATACTCTGAAAAGAAAGCAAGCACTTAAAGTTTTATAAAATTATGATCTAGTCAGAAGGATTAAAAAAAAAAAATTACCATTCTATAATTCAGCTATGGCATGATATAATATTGTTTCAAAATTATTATTCTGTTATTTAGGTTAACATCATCTTCTGAACACGTGACTTGCTCTTTGGCATGCTACAGATTCAGCAGATACACTGTCTTCTGGGCTTTACAGCTTCTTCTGACGAATGCACAACATTTGGAACAAAGCCGCTCTTGACACCTTCCCATCCATCTTGTATTGAGATTTCTCCTTTCTTTACAAGTTCATAGATGTCTCGTGTAAGAATCGTAAAGGATTCTTCAACATTCGTGGCATCTTTTGCTGAAGTTTCTATATATTTCATGCCACAGTCAGATGACAGTTTTTCAGCTTCTTCTCTTGTAACCTCACGCTGTGACACTAAGTCACATTTATGTCCTACTAACAGGAACACAATCTGAAAGGGCTGCACATGCATTTTTGCTTCTTCCAGCCAGTCTTTCACGTGCTCAAAAGATCGTCGATTTGTGATATCGAACACTAATAGGCCACCCACTGAATTGCGGTAATAAGAGCGTGTTATCGATCTGTGAAGAAAAAAAAATGTGAAAATTGATTTACATTTTCACTTTATTCATAAATAGATCACTTTTTGAAGTGGCAATGTGGTTTTATCTACTATAAGTTTTATGAAATACCTTTGCTTTTTTAAAACTACTTTGACTTTGTTAATTTACTTTCTACACACAAAAATGTTCCTTTTTCATTTTGTTTGTACATTCAAAAGTCACTTTCTAAATGTTCTTGAAGCCAGCCCCTCTAGTGCAAATTCTGAATGCTGAATTATTCTGCAAAGTACTCTGCATTAGCAAACTGTAGCATATGTTCACAGAAGAAAATACGCATATATGTCAAATACTTGTTGACGTTGAATTCTGAGACCTTCAGTTCTATACAAACGTGTACTTTGCTTTGTTCTAATCAATTATTTCAAACCAAAATATGGAGGCAGATAATGAGAAACCTGGAGCCTAAGCTTGCCAATGTACAAGCATATCCTTTTGCATTCCCTGCAGAAAAATTCTTAGACAGAAAAGCTTGTAAGGATGATCATAATTTCTCGTGCTTGCAGAAATAAACAAGTAACAGACTCAGAAAAGAAATTCCCTAAACAAAACTATTCAAGAGTGACTGAGCTGGGCAAATACAAATTACTTACAGCATTGGCAAGGAACACTTCTACACTTCTACCTCTAGAATCTCTCTCACACAGAGGTCCAAAAGCCCTTTATAACTGCAGTTACTCTTTTTTGGCATGAGAATTCCAGGACTGGCAACAGATATTTTCTACTTTTGAGCCCTCTATATTTCAGAGCATTCACTGGAAGGAATCTTGGAAGAGTTGAAAACATTTCTAATATGCTCTAGACAAAGAAAAAGTGCTTCTTAGAATGGAGATAGAGAGAGATACAGGGACTAAAAAATTACTGTAATTCTTTAATCTTGAGAAACAGGGGAGAACAGAGAAGGTGAGAAGAGACATTTTAAAGGAAGTGACAGCCTACCAATGAATGGACACAAGCACTCGCTACTAGCATAGATAGCCAGTGTATCCATAAGTATTCTCCAGTGGAAATGAGATGCACAGTCTTTATTACAGTCATTATTTGAAATTCTAATTTAGCCAATTTAGCATTTCATCTTATGAAGAGGATGCAGCCTCAAAATTTTTGGAATCAGGATGAATTGTACACAGTAACATACCTTTCCATAGCAGTAGCTCCTTCTGATTTTTAGTTCATCATGCTTCGTACAGTGTTTTATAACAGTCTGAACACAGAAATATAATTTGGAGTAGTCGTCATATTACAGATAGATAAGTGCACAGCTGGATAAGCCTTAGGTTTCTTGGCATATCTAAATTCATTTAGCCACAGCAAACAACGTTTGAAATGGTTTTATTTAGATAACAGGAGGGGTTGTTTGTACTAATGTTTAGAAAGATGTTTTTTACATTCCCAGCAATAAAGTCCATGGAGTGTCTCTCTGAACAGTCTGAAAGTGAAGATAACAGGATCTTACCCTCAGATTAATCCAAGTAGCCTGGATATGCAAAATGATTTAAGACCATAAATGAGGAGTGTCACATTTTCTGAAGTATTAAATAAAGCTGCCATAAATATCTGTTTCGGATTTTCTTAAGCATTTTTTGCTGTAGAGCAGCTGCAAACGCAATTGAGTACATTAAAATAATTCAAGTGGTTCTAGAAAGAGTGGAAGTGGGTGACAAAAATGGGATTCGATTTGGACAAGTGGAAGCTAATACAACCCATTTTCATGAGAAAAATAATCCTGAAAACAATTATACCAAAGAAATTCATTATCCAGGGAAGAAAGTAGGTTAGTATTGAAAATGCAGTCCATCGTTTACCAAGCATATCTACCTAGAACAATGTCATATCATGTATCTATGAACTGAAGTACTGAAAAACAGCCCTCCATGTGTTGCTGGGTGCTAATACACAGCAGGCAGTAGCCTCACCTGCTGTAACTCATTTCTGCAGAGATATGCTAATTTACACTTATGATCTAAGTCATTATATTGCCTGTAACAGAGATGATTAAAGAGTATCCATAACTTCAGGCTGTACATCACAAAAACTGGATGAATATATGGAAGAGACAGCAGTTGTTCCTTCTGTGGTTTTGGCATGTATAATTTGAACCCAGCTTTCTCATTACCAAAAAAAGCTTGATACAGAGGCTTTAGAAAACAGTAAGAAAAGAAAAATAGCAAAACATAAAGTTTTAAAGAAACCTATGATACCTATGATACCAGTTATATGATTGTCTAATATGAGAAAAGAATCATAGAATCGTTTAGGTTAGAAAAGACTTTTTAAGATCATCAAGTCCAACTGTTAACCCAGCACTGCCAAGTCCGCCACTAAACCACGTCCCTTAAGCACCAACTACACATCTTTTAAATACCTTCAGGGATTCTGACTCAACCACTTCCCTGGGCAGCCTGTTCCAATGCTTGGCAACCCTTCTCGTGAAGAATTTTTCCCCTAATATCCAATTTAAACCTCTCCTGTCACAACTTGAGGGCATTTCCTCTCATCCTATCACTTGTTATTTGGGAAAAGGGATGGACACCCACCTTGCTACAACCTCTTTTCAGGTAGTTGTAGATAGCGATAAGGTCTCCCCTGAGCCTTCTCTTCTCCAGGCTAAACAACCCCAGTTCCCTCAGCCATTCCTCATCAGACTTGTTCTCCATACCCTTCACCAGTTCCATTGCCCTTCTCTGGTCCCATTTCAGCCTCAATGAGGTTCAGAAACCTCAATGTTTCTCTCGTCCTGAGTGGCCCAGAACTGAACACAGGATTCAAGGTGCGGCCGCACCAGTGCTGAGTACATGGGGATGATCACTGCCCCAGACCTGCTGGACACACTATTTCTGCTACAAGCCAGGATGCTGTTGGGTTTCACTTGGGCCCAAGCTGGCTCATGTTCAGCTGCTGCTCACTAACACCTCCAGGTCCTTTACTACCAAGCAGCTTTCTAGCCACTCTTCCCCAAGCCTGCATTGCATGGGGTTGTTGTGACCCAAATGCATGACCTGGCACTCTGCCTTGCTGAACCTTATACCATTGGCCACAGCCCATCGATCCAGCCTGTCCAGATCCCTGTGGATGATATTTATTAAAATATGATTGAAAAATATTTGAACAGTTTTATTATTAAAAAATAATAAAATATATTTTTAAAAGAACATGTTCCTGACAAGACAAAATTTTGAAGCAGAAAATTTTGGCCATCAACTGGGAAAAACATCTGGGCCTGTGAACGTGGTGGTTGCTAAAGATTATAGGACCTTTAAGTGCTTTCCATAAGGCATAATTGTACACCAACACCTAAAGTTGTGCTCCACTCAGCTGTGTATCTAACCTCAGTGCCTGAACAAGTTCCGCTGGGACCTGAGCACTGTGCCCTGTGCAGGCTGTGAGCTGCTCACCAGGGACAGCACTGCCTTCCCTCTTAGCTCAGCTGAAAAAAACCCACTGCTCCAGGTGAGTGCCTGGAAAGCTTCTGCCTGTGAGGGCTTCCCAAGAGCATGTCAGCACCCTCAGATGGGTTCAAGCTCCTCATGAAATGCAGAACTTTCTCTTAGCACAGTGGAGGTACCTATCTTTCTAATCTATACACAGATTCCTTGTACACTACTTCACAAGGCACAAGTCAGTGTTCATGGAGCCCATGGTACAAGAGGTTGCTTGAGGGGTTTTGCTCAGAAGACATAAAGCTTTATAGACTTTACAGGCCATGTCAATGTATTGCATATGTCTTCACTGCAAAGCTTGATGATAAGAGTGCATGGTGGCCAATGGGAGATAAAGGCTAACTAACTGTAAAAGGCTCTTCATGCAACAGCTGGTAAACTTATAGTTCTCCTGAGGAAAGATGTTATGAATACAGTCTTTATCACTAATCTATGGAAGACTGAACAATTCCTGAACAAGAGACTGGCTGAACTCTAGCAAATAGACAAAACGCATCAGTTTCCAGAAGTCCCTCAAGTGAAAGTAGAAGATAGCAAATTCAAACACCCTATCATAGACAAGATATCCAAGCATGGACCATACACAAAATTTGATTGGCCTTGTGTTCTTTCAGAAGCAGGGAATCTACTTGCATTTTTATACACACTTTGGAAGTGTTGCAAGATCAGACTCTAAAAGTAAAATTAAGCTTTTAATTCCTTTACTGTTGTCCCTTTTTGAACAGAAGAAAAACAATCCTAGGGTCCTGCAAGGTTTTCAAGTCAGGCTGAGGAACTGGTGACGGGTCAGGTTTGATGTAGTCCAACATATTCATAAAGGATATTTAAATTTCCACTTATAAATCATCCCCATGCAGATCCTAAATTCCTGTGAAATGATGGCTTCTTCTGTAACCCTTGATTTAGGTCATTACTGCTGTTAGGCTAGCGTTATGGAAGGGAATGTGTTACTTGCAGCAGCATGATTAATTTTCTGTGGGGAAGGAGGAAGAGAGAAGTACTTCCTTTAAAGAGGGAAAACATTAAGTTAGGGAAAGGGGGGATTAGGGTGAAAAAGTAATGGTCAAAGAGCAGCCTTTCTTCTACACCCGGGGAGAGCAATGAAGCCTGCCGTCTCCTTCCAGGAAACTGTTCAGAGGAGGTGCTGGTTGGAAGTGAGAAACAGAACTTTGCTCAGATTTAGAACCTAGCAAACCTGTCCACGACTTGAAATGAAAGGGGAACTGAGCTACGAAATCCATCCCTGCACCTGTCTTTATTCACACCTCTGTCTAAACTTTTGGTTTTCTTCTATTCATTTATGCCCAGTACTTTCTTGCTGCGTCCTCTCTCAGCTACTCTTTCATGGAAGACCCTGAACCGTAGCTAATGGAAGTGCCCAAACTAATGTATCATCTGCCTGGGCTTCTGTTTAAGGTGCACACTGTATTTCAGGAGGGAGTTTGCCCACATCCCATGGCTACACTAAATGAAGGGAAACAATCCTCCTACTTAATAGAGGCGACTGTGAACAGAGGCCTACAGTGTCTGTGCAGCTCCTTGTCTTTCAGGCTGGAGTAAGTATGTCCCGACAGCAACTGATGATGGGTGTGCTACAGCCTCCAGCATGTCCACACTAAATATGTGAACTATTATACCATTATTGCCTGAAAATTACAAACACATTATTGAAAAGGTAATTCTTATCTTCTCTACTACTCCACGTAAAGATTACAAATCTCCTTACCTGAGATATTGTTAAGTATGGACTGTCCCAGCATCCTCAAGACCATCCTAAGTTTTTATTTTCAGCAAGGATAGTTGTATAAATAACATTTTTGCTCATTTCATATAATGCTTGGCATTTGTAATAAATGAAAGGTAAATACAGATAAAGGGTTGAAAAAAATTGTATTTTCCCTATGACAACATGCTAAAAAGGTAAGACTGCACTAAGTATTAAGAGGGAACAACAACACTTTGATATTGAATGCTGTGAGGTTCCTCCAGATGGTTCTATATTTGAAATTGCTGGAGGTGAGACTGGTCCTCAAGAAGTTGTACTTTATGATGTGCAGTAATGATACTTGGAATGTTCTTCCAAAGGATAGCTTTGAAGTCTCTACCTTTAACTGGGAATATTTGTTAAATGGAGATTGTAAATTCTTTTGTAAATTATGGCTTTCCATGCAGAGTATGTGGTAGTTCGGCTAATTAATTCTGCCTAAACTACCATTATGGAAGGGGAAAATACTGTCTAGAACAGAAGTCATTCTTTTAGCTTAATGTCAGGTTCAAGATGTAAGACCCTAATGAATACTCTCAAGAAAAGCCTTAGTGATGACCACTGAACAACTGTTTCTGAAAATGAAGGTGTACTAATCACATCAGCCTGTGGCTCAAGGGTGACTTTAAACCAGTCACAGTGTTTCTTTCTCATTATGACCTTGCTGATCTTTACCAGATGAACCAAACTTTCACTAAAAGCTTTATCTAATTTTGAGGACTGGTAATAGTAATAATTTTGAAAATACATGTTGCTTACTCCAAAAGAATAAGGGCAGTTTTTTATTTTCAAGCCATGTGTTAGAACGAAACATATCCAGTATCACAATCTACTAAAAAGTGGGTTAATATAATTGAGGCATCCCTATAATATTTTGTCGCTGTGTTCTTGAAATGAGCTCTCAGTCTTAGCATTACTACCAAGCACTTTATAGCCTTTGGAGAGTTTCATAATTTAAATATATTGTTGAATTTAAATACAGGAAAATAAACAAAAAAATAAATCACAGCCAAGTAGACAATGTGGAACACAGCCAAAGCAGCAGATTGCTCTCAATGACAGCTAACCACAAGATAGAAAGAAACATTGGGTATCCCCCTCATTTACCTTAGTCTGCACTGCTGACCTGTCTGCACTAAGCAAATCTGCAGGTTCTTGTTCTAGAAAGGTGTTTGATTAAGCTGTTGATTATGTTGTTGTTGTCCATATGGCACCTCGCCCAATGAGAGATGCTGCTTAGTGATGTCTACTGATGTCAAAATACAGTCAGTAACTGCCCTGTCTGGGCTCACAGTAAACAAACTGTTCTGCACCAGCATTTGCAGCTTGCTCATCCTTCTTGTGGAAGTGGTGAGAATGACCTTGTTTGAGAAGTAACGCAAGCAGTATGTGTTAAAGATGATTTCTAAGACCAAACTAAGTTCAACTACAGCAGCAGCAATGAACTAGACACATGTAAGAATTTTTCCAAAACAATTTCTCCAAGGAAATAAGTGTGCTCTTTCAAGAGCATGATGGCAGGTGTGTCACACCTTAATTGTCCCCAGGGAATGTCACTAATGCCTGGAATCAAAAGAAGGGGGTTATTATGCAGCCAGTAGTTTGTTCTGGATGCAAGGAACTCCACAGGCAGTTTTAAAGCCTGTTTTTAACTCCTGTGAAGTCCCACTGCAAGTAGCAGAACAGAACAGGGAACAGAACCGCAATCTGCCTGGTGTTCCACAAAATTAGATTACTTCTTGGAATAATTAGTTCTTCCCCAAGACCATCTTTGCTGGTGATCTGTAGTTTTCTCCATTAGCAGAGAGCAGAATGTGCAATATTTTAAGCTGTGGTGTGTAACTTAGTATAATATTTATAATTTACTCGAGTAAGTGTAAAACAGACTATACAATAAATGCTGATATTTGGTACAGCAACTGACAAGAAACTCTAGGCAGAAACACAAACACAAATGTTTAAAACTACTTTCTTCAGTTTGCAGGGTCTGGGTATTAGAAAAAACACAGATGATTTACCATTTACTCATGGTAAATTTAAAAGCAACTGACTGCATGACTCATCACTGCACATCCCCTGAGCATCCCCAGGTTAAAGGATGGCTATCGTTTGATTTTAATTGTATGCAAAACTCTACATTTGTACTCCTTTTGATCAAGTGCCTTGTCATTGGCCATCCTGACCATTTGTCAGCAAATTCAAACTAAAGAGGTCACATGTTCTTAGTTACTTGTTTGTAACTATTTTACTTACTTCGCTGGAAAGCACAAGGAAGGTGAAAAACGCTAAGAGCTTGCTATTATCACTGTTCATTACTTTGCTAACCCTTCAGAGGCCTGTCTGCAAAAGGACTCATGCAAAAAGACTTACGAAGTTGTGACTCATGCCAGCTCAGGGAAGTTTTTTGTTGTTTCACTGCAATGCTTGTTATTGGAAAACAAAAAGGTTGGAGTCCCCTGGTAAAACAGTGAAATCCCAAATCCCACCTCCTCAGCTGAGTGTAAGAACAATTGTTCAACAACTGTTGCAGCTGAACATAGGAAACATGAAAGAATCAATTCTGGCCAGTGAGAAGACCTATTTCAGCCCTCCTGCTAGCACCCAGACTGTGTGTGGGTCAGGTACCACACATTAGCCTTTCACCTGAGTTCATACCTACAGAACCACAAGCCCAAACTGAAATCCACACACAACTTTCCACAGGTGGCAAGCACCACAGACAGAGCAGAGCCACAAGAGTAGGGAAATGGTAGTAACAGTTTGCATGTTGGGGAATGACCATGACTCTTTGGAGAGCAGGAAAAGAGGGTTTGCTTGTGACAGTGAAGAGAGAGGATTTAATACTCAGTGCAGCATTTGAGGTAGTTTAGCTATGACAGAGGTATTAGTGAAGGCTCCTGGCAATCATCAGTGCAGAGCAGGTGCAGAAGGCAGATAACGTACTAACAATGGTCTGTAGCTGGCTGGCTGGTGGCTTCCACACCACGGAGGCTGTGCTGGAAGGGGTAAGAACAGGGAGGTGACCTGCTCTCTCCAGATCACATGGGAGGAAGAGTTAATGGCAGAGGGAAATTACTGCAGGGGAGGCCGAGTTTGGAGGTGATGACAAAGTAAGAAATGCACAGTGAAGCAGGGGCCTCCTACTGCAAAGAGGGAAAAAAATGTGGAGAAGGGATTGCTACCCTAGGTCCAGGGCTTCAGGGCAGAGATGGGGGAGGGAAGGAGAAACAGGACAAGGCCACTTGTTAGCCCCTAGTGTGAGCTGGGAGGAGAAGGGTAGATGTTCCCTGGTGGGTGTGAAGGGAAAGGGTGGGGAAGGAGGAAGCTCCTAGCTGGGGGTGAGAGAGCACCGGCAGGCAGTGAGGCAGTGAGGCTGGATGGCAGTGGGGTGGTGCAGGGCTTGTTGGGGCACAGCAGCCAGGTGGATGCAGTGAGATGTGCCGGGGGCAAGGCGAATTCCTGGGAACAGGAGATGTGTCGGACGACGAGGGTATGGGGCCAGGCTGCGGACAGGGTGTGCCTGGGGTCCAGCAGGTTTGGGGGACGATGGTAGAGGATGGGGGGGGGGTGGGGGGTGTGTGTGTGGAATCCTGGCTCCTGTACCTGAACCGCTCCTGCCCCGCTGTGTCCCAGAGCTGAAGCTTGACCCTCTTGCCGGGCTCGATCTCCACCAGCCGGGAGAAGAAGTCCACCCCCACGGTGGGGTCGGAGTGCAGCGGCCCCGGGAAGCGGCCCTCGGTGAAGCGGTGCAAGAGGCAGGACTTGCCCACGGTGGAGTCGCCCAGCACGATCAGCCGGAACTGGTAGATCCAAATCGCCGCGTCCATGGCGGCCCCGGCCTGGCCCGGCTCCGCCTTGGGGCTCTTCCTGGGGCTCCTGCGCGGCCGGTGCCTGCACCGCGCTCCGACCGCCCCAACGCCCGGCATCGGCGCAGGGGAGCTGCTCCCGCAGGTGCAGGACGGGGCCGCGGTGGCAGCCGCTCCGGGCAGGGCGGTGGCTGGCGGGAGGAGGCCGGGTCCCTCCGCCCCGCTCCCGGGGCTCCCACTGGCGGCCCGGGCGGGGCGGGGCGGGACGGGCGGTGCCCGCGGGCGCTGTCCCTTCAGCACCGCGCTGCCCCGCTCCCGCCGCCGGACCCGGCCGCCCCCGGCGCTCCCGCCGCGGAGCACGCGGTCTGCCCGCCCCTCACTCCCGCTCTGCGGTGGCGCGGCCAGCCCGGCCCTCTCCCGCGGCGCGGCGGCGGACAGCGAGGGCAGCTCGGCCCCGCATCGCGGCGGGCTCTGCGAAAGGGAGCTGCGGCGGGGACGCTGCCCTGCGGCTGCCGCCCGTGCCCAGGGTCCAGCTCACCCAGCAGAACAGCTCCTCCCGCGGGCAACAAGTGTAGGGGTGGTCCAGGAGAACGGGGGTGCTGCGGGAGTGGCGGATCAGGCCGGAATGGAAAATCGGGTGAGAGAGAACCGGTCTGTTAAAAGAGCGAGTTCTGCGAAGAAAATGGGAGCTCAGAGGAAATACTGGTGAAGGAGTGGAGGAATCAGATCGGCTGGTGACAAAGGGGCAAGGAGGTGAAAGGGAGCTGCCGGGGGGCGGGAGCTGGGGAGAGGCTGCCCGCTGGAGTGAGAGCTGGAAAACAGATGGACCAACAAGCAGAGGAACGTGCCAAACGGTAAAGTTTGGCTGGGCAAGTGGCGAAAGGGAAAAGAGTTAGTGATCTAGATACTCCCAGACAGAACCATGCAAAGTGGCTTGAGAAAAGGCATAATACTGGAAATGACAGGGACACACACTTCTCATTTCCCAGTGGAACAAAGTGAATGTATTTGGCCTCTGTGAAAGTACCTTTATCTATGGCAATAGAACAATTCTGTCAGTAGAGATGCTTGCTGGAGAAATGTCTTTGCCCCTCCTGGGAGCTTTAGCTAAGTATCATGTTCTGACAAATCTGCTGAGCAATAGATTCCTCAGATTTCTTTTGAAGTCTGAGAACCACATGGGATAACAATCACTAACAGCCCTCAGATGGCTGGTAAATGCATTAGAGCCAAATAAGCAGAAATCCCAGGACTTCTGGTAAACAGAACTGCAGCAGCTGCTTCTGCAGATTGGGCTGTGGTGAGGGAGCCCTGCGGGGGCAGAGAGCCTGAGAACCCAGGAGAGTAGGTTGGGGTGAGCTGGGAAGTAGGTTGTTGCTGGCAGAAGGTCATCAGCAAGTGGACACTCATATGAATGGGCACTTTGACAGTGGAAAGGACAGGGAGAGAAGATGGGTGGCATTTTTTATCACACAGCCTGCTGTTTCCCTCTGTTAATGGCAGGCACGGATGCAACTAAAACCATAACTGCCTGTGGCTGTTTAGGGGCATATCTGAATCCATATTTCTTTTGTAACTCTAAGGAGCAGTTTGTTATGATGAGTATTCTTATCGCCCGAGTCTGGTTTTGTTGTTTCTTCAATGTGTTACGTGGTCACCAGTTTTGCCTTGTAAGCTTGGTTAGACCTTGCAGCTCCACAGCATGGATGACAGAGACTAAGGGCACCTTGGCCTTCCCCTGACCAAATGCAGGGTGAAGAGGGGTTTGTATGCACCACTCAGAAGACCATGTCCTCCAGCCCCAAAATGAGTTTGGCTGTGATGTGCACATGTGGCTGGCCCTGAGAGACTTGCTCAGGTGACCCCAGAAGCTTCCAGCAGAGGCATGGCCTGGCTGCCCAGAATGTGTAAAAGGCACAGCCAGGAGCTGCCACACTGAGCTGAAGCTGCAGGATGCTGCCTGCTCCAAGAATCTGGACCCCACAGGGATCTTCTGGGCTGGCCAGTCAGTCCCCAGGACTTCATGATTGTGTGTCTGTGTGTGTCCCTCCGTGTGCTTCCTCCTGAACACTGCTCATTTCTCCCCCCTACTTTCACCACCCATTCTTGTAAAAAATAAATTGAACATAGCTTCATCTTGACTAGTTGCTCCTTTGAGTAACAAGTAAAACAACCTTAACTCAGATAAATGAACCTTCAGAAAGGTAAAATAAGTGCAGATCTTGCAGCTTTACATGAGACATGATTACAGGTAATTCCTAGGGATCTCTTCTAAGTGTTCTGACAAAACTGGCACTTAGATACAGGAAGTATCTGCATGTGAAACAGAGACATGAGGGTGGTGAGGCACTGGCACAGGTGAGAGAAGCTGTGGCTGCCCCATCCCTTGCAGTGTTCAAGGCCAGGTTGGATGGGGCTTGGAGCAACCTGCTCTAGTGGCAGGTGTCCCTGCCTGTGGCAGGGGGTTGGAACTAGATGATCTTCAAGGTTCCTTCCAACCAAAACCTTTCTATGATTCTATGACTCTATATGATATCAGCAACTCTGAAAGTACACTAAATATGCTTGTAAATATCTCCAGGCTTCCAAAGTCTGCTCTATCTAGCTAAGCTTGTCATTGTAGAAAGCCAATGGTATATAAATTCACATATATCCAAAGCACAACCTTATATATATATATATATACCTTCATTTGGGACCTTTTGAGTGTCAGATGTTAAATGCTACCTAGTGAACACATATTTATGTCTACTATGGCATGGACAAGGTGGGTGAAATTTTTCTCCAAGTCATTCAGTTTTTGTTAGTTTAGCAGTGAGTTCAGAGGTCCTGACAACACGCAGTCCATCACAATAATCTCTGACCAGCAGGCAGAAGCAGTGATCAAAAATGAGTATGCTTTGAGGAGCTGGAATAGTTAAAGTGGAGTGGTTAAAGCAGCAACATGAACCTGACTTCCCTTCAGACACTCTCCGCTACTTGGGTATTGGCAGCCTGAATCTGCTCTTCCCAGGAAGGGTAAAAAAAAAAAAATAAATCCAAGTTCTAGGAAATAATAAAAAAGCCAAACAAACCCAAGCTTCCAAATCTACTGCATTATTAGCTAAATGACTGTAGTAAGTCATAAATCCAAGACCTTTCAATCTAAAAAATCTTTATTTCTTATCACATTTATGATTTGCCATGGATTTTTATCAACCTTTGGTAAGTAGGTAGGTCACCAAGGATTACATAGATCACAGTGCTGAAGAATGAGCACACATGATTAAATGAAAGTCTGGAGAAACACAGATGAAAGTTAATTGATTCTCAACCCCAATCAGTCTCAGACTGAAAAACTATGTGTTCTGCTGCCACCCAAGAGAACTGAGTGCCCAGTCTGGAAGAAAGATCCTATCCTTGCCTGTTTTAATTGCCTAGGCTATTGGTCTAGAGGCTGATAGAGCTGCCAATTTTGTCACAGAGTAAGTTTCAATAGAAGAGCTCTTCACATATGAAGGAGAAAGGAATATTCTAGAAAACATGGCAGGTGTTATTAGCTTCTATCAGTTGATGGTATTATTAATGACATCCTGTATAAATTTCAACAAATAAATGGTTTGTGAGTGTAGTTTTATAATGTTCTACATCTCTGTGTGGTAATATGGTTGTTCACTCAAGGTTGACCTCTTAGAAGATGTTCTTGTTTGATGAGGGTGTTCCTTATGTTAAGACAGATATGTTTATGGCAGAACATAGTATATACCTTAGGGGAAAAAAGCTGCACAACGAGTCATGAAAATCCATGGACAGGTTTATAGATAATAAATATCTAAAAAAATAATCTAAATAAGTAGTTATCTACATACAGATCCACTTTGTTCATGAGACATTCAAATATCTCTGTGGAGATGATGCAAGTGAAATTACTCCACACAGAGGCAGTCAGTGAAGAACAGAAACACACAGCTAGGACAAGGAAATCTTCTAACTCCTCAGACCCGATCTTCCAGAAGGACTCACAACAAAACTTCAAAGACAACCCTGGGAACTAAAAGTAATAACTTTTCAGAATATTTAAACCAAACTCAATAAGCATTTTATAACCATTAAATATTTTTATACTTTCTCTCACATCTCAGCAACTGTTAAGCCATCCCTGTTCTACACAGGTTAACGACCTATATCTGATCTATAGGTCCATCACTGTCTCACCCATCTTTGTCAACTATCTCCTCCCTCAAAATGTTGGTAGTATTATGTTAGAGCAATGACTTCTAGCTTGATGTTTGCTGTGTCTAGATTAGATGTACAAGAATTGTATTTCCCTCTCAAACATCCATTTACTCCAATGTAGTAGATGGTATGTATCTCTGCAAATCTTGCCATCTTGGACATCTAAGACAGCATCTTAGATTGTCGCAGTTACAGAAGCATATCTAACTCAATATAGTGTCAGGAAATTACAGGATCATGAAACCTGCTCCACTGAAATACTGAACTGAATTAATGCACATTCAGAGTTAATGCCTAAACTGTGTAAGAATCTGTCTTTAGGTGAGTTTAAGACTGCCTTTAGATGAGGCTAAGAACCAAACCCAAACTAGCAATTTATTCTACTACGTAAAATAAGTGAAGTATTTGTTCTCCTTTCCTCCTTTTTGTCATTTATTGATCTTACACTTCACTTTGATTTGTTGTTTGGAATGACTGCTTCTAGTCATTCTTTGCTGTGATGAAGTCCATCTCCTACATCTCTTTTCTGTTTGGGAAATGCTGATGTATGAAACCACATAGATTTCCACTAACAAAGAATACTCTTTGAGCTTTGTGCCATGGACCCTTTGTGTACATTGATCAAAGAGGTACTTTTTCTGTAAGAACTGCATCTCTGAGGAAACCCTACAATTCACTGCCCCCTATGATGGTCATCTGTTTTTCCCAGATTCCCACTTTTGTCCCAGATGCACTCTCTGATTATTTCTGAAGAGGAGTATTATTTCTCTGTCCTGTCCAGTGCCTGCCACAAAGGACAGAGAAGACACTGATAGGTAAATGTAATCACTGAGTTAATTCAAACAAGTCACCCTGCACTCTGCAAAAATTAAACAAAGAATTTTCCTGTATGGTGCCACTGAGTTCAGCCTACCTGGAAGAACTGTCCAGATGAATGAGCTGTGATTATACCTGCAAGCTTGAATTGACTGGATTAATCCAGTATGAGCTGGTAACACAGGTAGTGTTTCTTTTCTTGTAAATTACTTAGGTGGGAGAATGAATGTTTATATAAACTGGTGGCAACAATTAATTGGCCTCAGGGATGGAAGACATAAAAGAGATTGGGCCATGTGATGAGCAGAGCCATTGTCAGATTATATCAGTGATCTAATATAAAAGGTAATAAAATGTTATGATAGCCCTTTGGGAGCAACCACCATACACAGTCATCTGATACCATGTAGAAGATGAAGCCCAGAAACTGCAACACACAGAAACTAAGCTGCCATCCATAGACCCACCATGTCAACCAGTCAGTATGAGTGACCTGTTCCTCTGGGGTTACTGATAGAGGACTGGTCTAAACTAGACCTGTGGGGCTGAAGCTCTCATCTCTGTGTGATGTGTTTGCAGAACAGGAATAATTATCCACTTAACCTGTCCTCTCAGGCAAAGATATACTAGACCATGTATCATTGAGTACAGCAGCACACCATCTAATGTCCTTGTGACCACAGGATGCATACTGTAGATTAGAGACAATTTCAATTTCAAAAAAGTGACGCAAATGCTTGTCTTAGGCTTTGCAGCTGGAAGTAGGTCCCACGGTCTTTCACCCTGAATGCCATCCAGTTTGAGCCCAACCTTGTTTACACGGGAGACAGAGTGCCTTCAGGGCAGGAAGTCTTCACTCTGCCCATGGGAACCGAAAGCCATTTAAAAGTGACTAAAGAGAGAGAGGGAAGAAGGGGTGGTTTTCTATGAGGGTTTTCTTGCACTCCGTTAGAGAGCCAGCTCTCTGACCTCCCTCCCAGGGTTTCACTTCCGCTACCCCTTCAGATTCCTTCTGTATTACTGTCGGGGATATTACTGTGCTTCCAAACTAAACTGTTCTGTTTCAGAAAGAAATACAGACAAGCCTTTCACCAGTGAAGTCCTGTTCCCAGCTAAAACATACTTTGAATTGAAACAGAACTAAGCAGATCTGCTGACCCCAGGAATAAAAATGAAAACTATTATCAACAGGACAAACCCTCACCCTAACACACCTGTCTGAGGTCTCTCAAAGACTATTTGCATATGTGTGCTCTCAGATCTTCAGTTTTTATGCCCCAGATATGTCTGATTTCAACAGGAAAACTCTTCGGTTTTGCAGGAGTCAAAGATGTTTAGGGATTCTTAGTATTCAAATCCTGGAATTCTGCTACTCACATGCATGTTGTTCTTTTGTTATCTGCTGAAGGATACGGTGCTGAAGGACAAGAAGCTCCTTAAAGCTGCTTTGAGTGCCATGGTAGACAAAGCTGAGAAGCAGCATTATCCACTGGAGGGCAGTGAAAGGCTGGGGAATACCTCTGCCTAAATAAGCCCCGTAACTAGAAAGATCCTGAGTTGCCCAAGGCTGAAAGAAAACGGTAAAATGGGCATAACTGGCAGAGTTTTGGTAGCAGAGGAGACTACAGGAGTGAACTGAGTAGGAGAAGGTCATGGGCTGCCCTCCATTCACAGCTGGTTCCAGCTGGCTTGGCAATAGACACCACTAACCCACCACGTGCGAAAACTTGAACCAACCAGACAAACATAGAGCACCTCTGTGAAAACACGTTTAACAAAGAGTGGCTGCCAGGAGGAGACGTGTGAGGATACACGGGACAGACAGTGCAGAGAAGACACAGGAGCAGATACAGCCTGAGGGCACTGCAGGCCATGAAGAAATCCCTGTGGGAGCAGGGACCAGTCTGGGGCAGCTGAAAAGGGTAAAAATTGTGGAGTGGCAGGAAAGGACTACAAATGATGCCAGTCTCCTGCGCTGCATTGTGCATTGCTGAAGGGGCTGAATTTAACACCCAGCAAAAGCAAGGGGAAGAAGGTGTCTGGATTGAAGTGGAGGTCTTTTCCCATGGCACTTAATTTTTATCTTGTTTCACAGTACCCCTGACTCAGTAGTTAAAAAGTACATAGTTGGTTATGCATAGGTATATGTAGTGGTTTAATACATTAAAAATCAGTGCAATCTCCCAACATGAGACATGGCAACTGAGCAGCCTAGAAAAGGGAAGCGCTCATCTTTCTTAAGATTATGTTCTATTTAGGAGCCAGACTGGCTGCAAATGTGTAATGTGGTGCAGAATGTGGATCTCTGAGCTAAGACTGGCTGTGGAATGGTTCCTAGCAAATTCAACCTTTTGAAAAAACAACAGAGAACAAACGTTAAGGGCAGCAAACTGCTTCTTATCAAAAAGGTTTGCATGCAGCTCCTGCATATGGGTCTGGCTTTGCTCCTAAAGATATTATCAATACATTTTCATCTCCTCCCTCGAAGCCCAGGCTCCTCTGAACTTGCGGGAAGCCGCGCTCCCACCACTGCATCCCAAGGCACAGAGCCGGGAGCTGTAAGCACAAGGCCAGCCACGCCGGGTACCACTACACCACAGATCGGTGTGCAGGCTGCGCACGGCACCGAGCCCTCCTCAGACACCAGCGGGAAGACAAAGTGCCCCCGAGAGCCCGAGTCAGGTCGGGCTGGAAGGACCAGGAGCACACAGACCTCCTGCCCTCGCTGTCCCATCGAGCAGCCAGGCCGCTCGCACCCCTCGTCCCACAAACATCCCTACTGCCCAGCCCCTCAGGCCGGCGCCACGACTCCAGCGGCGCATGCGCCAGCCCCTAGTGGGCTGCCGAGCCCGAAAGGCGGGCAGTGGAGGCGCCATTTTGGCGCCAGGGGGCGCCCGCCGCCGCTCTGAGGGGCGTTAGCTCTGAGGGGCGTTAGGGGCGTTAGGGGCTCGGTGAGGGGTTACCGGCTGGAGCTCTGAGCACGCGTAATGAAGTTCAAATAGAGCTTTTTAACAAAAGCTTTGACACAAATTGTAGAAAAAGTCTGTATTTTACCTGCCAAAAATCTATGCCTTGCCTTAAACGCATGTTGCATTTAACCCATTGCATCTTATAGAACACGCAGTGTTTATGTGGATGCATTAGTGATAATTAATCTTGGTAAGAAGTTGTGATGGTGTGTTGTGGTGGTGGTGGTGTGCTATGCCAGAGATGTGTTCGCATGTCTGTGATAGATGGCTTTTTAAGATGTAAAGAACACTTTGACAAAGTCCTTTTTGCTGAGACCCTGGTAAACCCCTCAGTGCTGAGGAGATTGTCAGTGGTTCTCAGGATCAGAGTCACAGACAGGTTTAGAGATGAATCATTTTTATTGAAAAAAAAACATTTTCTCAAGAAATAAATTCCAGCTGCTGTGGTTAAGATGCATTCTGTCTTCTCTGCAGTCTCCTGAAATGATGGTATCTAACAGAAACACCACGATGAATGTTACTTAAAACAAGCAGTTGTCCATATGAAAATATCAGTTTGGAAGACAATTACCCAGCTGCTTTTTAAGAGGGTTATTTTCTGAGCACAGGCCCCTTTCTGGGAAGTGCTAGGCATGCACAGTTTCCCTCAGCCTTGCAGGTCAGTCACCAGCACTCTTTGAGCCAGACCTGAAGATAAAAGCTAGCTTACTTCGGTCAAAACTTACTAAGCTTCAGCAGATTTATCAACCAATTCAGGTTTTCCTATTTCATAGAATCATAGAATAGTTAGGGTTGGAAAGGACCTTAAGATCATCGAGTTCCAACCCCCCTGCCATGGGCAGAGACACCTCACACTAAACCGTATCACTCAAGGCTTCGTCCAACCTGGTCTTGAACACTGCCAGGGATGGAGCATTCACAACCTCCCTGGGCAGCCCATTCCAGTGCCTCACCACCCTCACAGGAAAGAATTTCCTCCTTATATCCAATCTGAACTTCCCTTGTTTAAGTTTTAACCCATTACCACTTGTCCTATAACTACAGTCCCTAATGAAGAGTCCCTCCCCAGCATCCTTACAGGCCCCCTTCAGATACTGGAAGGCTGCTATGAGGTCTCCACGCAGCCTTCTCTTCTCCAGGATGAACAGCCCCAACTTTCTCAGCCTATCTTCATACGGGAGGTGCTCCAGTCCCCTGATCATCCTCCGGACTTGTTCCAACAGTCCGGCCCTCCTCCGGACTTGTTCCAACAGTTCCATGTCCTTTTTATGTTGAGGACCCCAGAACTGCACACAATACTCCAGGTGAGGTCTCACAAGAGCAGAGTAAAGGGGCAGGATCACCTCCTTTGACCTACTGGTCATGCTCCTTTTGATGCAGCCCAGGATACGGTTGGCTTTCTGGGCTGCAAGTGCACACTGAAGCCTGCTCATGTTCATTTTCTCATCAACAAACACCCCCAAGTCTTACTCTGCAGGGCTGCTCTAAATCTCTTCTCTGCCCAACCTGGAGCTGTGCCTGGGATTGCTCTGACCCAGGTGTAGGACCTTGCACTTGTCATGGTTAAACTTCATGAGGTTGGCATCAGCCCACCTCACAAGCATGTCAAGGTCCCTCTGGATGGCATTCCTTCCCTCCAGTGTATCAACCAAACCACACAGCTTGGTGTCATCGGCAAACTTCCTGAGGGCGCACTCAATTGCACTGTCCATGTCAGCGACAAAGATGTTGAGCAAGACCGGTCCCAACACCGATCCTTGAGGGACACCACTCGTTACTGGTCTCCAGCTGGACATTGAGCCATTGACCACAACTCTTTGTGTGCAGCCATCCAGCCAGTTCTTTATCCACCAGTGGTCCATCCATCAAATTGATGTCTCCCCAATTTAGAGACAAAGGTCTCTTGGCCCTCCTGGTGCATTTCCTTCTAGCTGTGATGCAACACTCCTGAGCTTGTAGCAGGTGATCCTTGAATATCAACTAAGAGTCTTGGGCCCCCCTGCCCTCTAGGGCTATATCCCATGGAACCTTACTAAGCAGGTTCCTGAAGAGGCCAAAGTCTGATCGTTTGAAGTCCAGGGCAGTGAGCTTGCTGCACACTCTTCTCACTGTCCTGAGGATCTCAAATTCAACCATCTCATGATTTCATTCAAGTAGATGCATTTATGTCAAACATTTGTAGATACATTTTTTGCTGTATCTTTTTTTTGCCTGCCTCCAGTAGTCACAGATAGCCAAAGCCAACTGGCAAGCTCAGCTACCTGGTCGTTTGATTTAAATCATTTTTCTCTTCAAGCACTGGTGATGATCCTGATGTGTAACTAGCTCAAAGTTTGAGTTCAGAGGTGTATGCAAAGTATATGTTGTCAGTCACTCTGAATTTATACCAGTCTACCTCAAATCAAAATCTGGCTTGTGATTTCCAAATAGCAGAATGCCTTGTTCTTTCTTTTGTTAAAGTTCTGACTTGTAAGGAAATGGGAAAAGGTATGACAGTCCCAGGCAAGTCAAAAAACAAGTAAATACACATTTGACTACAAATTTAGAAAGTTCTTTTTCTCAAATATGCAATGTCCAAGATACTGTACTGTTCATAATTTCAGGAAGCACAACAATCTTTTCATAAAGCAAAAGTAATCAGAGCTATTAAAAAAGTTTTAATGCACTGTTAATGCAAGGTCGGTATCAGAAGAGTACCCTTTAGCATGCTGAGAGTTATTGAACAGCGATTGATTTGTAGATACTGATTATAGAATCAGAATGTGTCTTGGAAGTGGTCATTGTAACCTAAGGTATCATGAAGTGACTGCTGAAGTTATGGCTGAAATCACTTGGTTTGATACGGTGGGTAATGGTGGCAAGGGGTTTAGTGGTATAAGTAGTCTGATAGTGGTGGACTAAGGGATATTGATGGGTCAAGTGGCTGTTGGGAGTGGAGGGCTCCTGAAAAATCTGCATGCCAAAGAGACATCACACAGAAAAAAAAATGTAACCAAAAGAAACAGGACACACAACAAAAATTAGAACAAAAATTACAGTTTCCATAAAACAGTGACAATAGTGACTTTGTGATAACATCATGCAAGTGATTTCAGTGTATCAGTCTAGCCATTCTTTTTCTTCTTTCACAGATGTAATAGTAATCTTCCTGCATGGGATATTATATTTATCATACCCGAACAAAATGACAAAGCAAGAATCGCAGTACTCTGTTACATGGTTATTTACTCCTGGATAACTTTTCACCTGTGTGTTTCCTGTGGGAAAACCTAATTTGTAGTTCTAGGGCTGAAGGCCAGCTAAGGAAAAGTTGTTAAAAAAAACCAACCAAAACCCAAACAATGAACCCAAATGAAATTCTCGTCAATGTTGTAAGTTGCAAGTCTCTGGAATAAGAATAGCACATTTCATAGATTTATTGCTACCTTACACTGTTATAAATGAGAAAAGGTTTTGAAACATAGAAAGCACTTTGCCATGAAACAGCTACTCTTTCAGTTAAGAACCTATTTTATTTTTGTAAAAAAACCTCCCAGAATAATTCCTCTATCATTAACTTATTTTTCAACATAACACTGATTTTACTGAGGTTGCATGTATATTAACACTGTCAGATAAAGAGAGAATAATGATTCTGTGGTCAGTCTCTGTCCGAATGGAATCATATACATGAAGTTAGTGGGTACTTAACATTTTCCTAACCTGGAAAATAAGCCTTGCAAGTGCCTGGAAGATTAATATTTTCTTAAACTCATGTTGACAAAAAAACCAACCACCCCAAACAAACAAACAAACTTAACATAGCTTATTTTGTGTTAAATAATGTTAATTTACGAGAACAACCATTTTCCTTTTGAATGTATATTAATCTGTAGATTCAAAATGTGCTCCAATATCTTTCCCCATGGTTAAAGTTCAGCTAAAGAAATGCTATGTTAAAGGTGCAGTTTACATCATTTACTCATTAATGGAATGTCTTGCCAAGATTAAAACAGAGGGTGGAATGCTGTTCCACAGGTCTGGTTGACATCTAACCTCTTTAACTTTTATTCTGCTTTTACAAAATGTTTTTTTGTCTCTTCTCACTTAAAATGTTTAGGAACTGCTCAGAGTAAAAGTTCTAAGACCTAAACTTCATCATAGATAAAAGAACAGACATATTAAGCCCCTCCCCATCTTTAAATTCATAACCAAAATAGAATGCTCTTGAGAAAAGGTAATTATTTTTCAAAGAAGGAATTGATATGAAACATGAGCATGTTATTTAACTAAAATTTCTTCAAGCAGGAACTTTTAATGAAATGGCTTTTGTGTATGTAGGAACTTTAGGAAAAAGAATTTAAAGCAGTTTACCTCTGCATTATTTATGTAACCTTATAGTATCTGTTTTCTATGGTATCTTTTCATGTGTGGAATAGTTTTATTTTACACTATTCAAATATCTGGTATTATTTGTGTTTTGTTGATACTGACAAAAATGAAGAAAAAATAATTTGATCTCAGTTCTACATTAAACTTGATACTCAATTTCTGCTTTTCTTGTGTAACACCTAATGTGCTTGTACAGAAAGTTTTTCCTCCAAGTATGGTTTAAAATGTCATAAGGCATATTTTAATTTTAAGAGTCCTTCATAGGAGTAAGTAACACTTCTTTCAAGACACATGTGAACAGCAAAAAGAATGAAGAAAACTAGATAAGTAAGACAATGTAGGACTTCAGAAAGGAAGTGGCAGAAACTATGCTTCTGAGATTTTAAATGTTAAAACTACCATAATCACTCTGCATCACCACCTTAACAAGCATTATTACTGTGATAAAGTTTGGGCTCTCCAGTACAAGAAAGAAAATGGCATACAGGCGGGCGTTCACTGGAGGCCACCAGCATGGTCGGAGGGTTGCAGCATATAACATCCAAGGAGAAGCTGAGAGAACCTGGAGAAGAGAAGGCTGAGGGGGATCTTCTTGCAGCCTTCATGTTCCTCATGGGAGAATGTAGAGATGACAGAGCCTCACTTTTCTGGGAGGCATGCAGCAACAGGACAAAGGCCAACAATAACAATCTGCACAAACTGTCCAGATATAAGGATTGTTGTTCTTTTTTTTTTTTTTTTTCACCCTGAGGGTACTTAAACACTGAAACAGGGACCCAGAGAGTTCTGGAATCCTCAGCTTTGGAGATATTCAAGCTTAGCAGGACATGACCCTGAACAACCTGTTCTAGCTGTTACTGCTTTAAGTCAGGGGATGGGCTAAATGTCCTCCAGAGATAGAATCACAGGATCAGAGAATGGTTTGGGTTGGAAAGGACATGAAGATCATCTAGTTCCAACCTCTCTTCCACCAGACACCACACCCAGTTGCTGAACGCCCTGTCCAACCTGCTTCTAGACTTCTGTGAATATCTTTTGATAAACCCTAAGCAGCAATCTGAAAGGAATGTTCATTAGGGTGGAACAGCTGGAGAATTACATCCATGTGCTTACCTTATTACAGTTAGGACATTAATGTGGAAACTAAATAAAATTCAGAGAATATTTTAATAGTTGTAATACTGACTGGAGACTACAGAGACTCACAGTATGATTACTGGAAATGTAATGATTTAGCTGGGTTCTTATGAATATAAACCCCACAAATCCTACAGAGAACATTTCAGGCTAGACTAATTGTTTAAAAGGAACCTGCTGTGCCTTAAATACATGCAACATAGAGATACAGGATTTGATACCTGAAAACAAGAATATGGCAGGAATGAAAGAGCTAGCTATTCTTCACTTCTCTCAGATATAACCATTTACCTGTGCATCACAGACTGTACAGCTGCATGATACACTACCTCACATCCTGCCTTTCACTGATGACGTAAAATGTGCTGACGCAAGCTCTTTCAGAAAACCACTTTCTCAATTCCCTATCTTAATAATACCTCATTGATGCAGCCCAAATCTGCAACATGCAAAACCAGCTGGATGAGCTGGTTGTGTGTCAGACTAAATCAACTTCAAATTATACTTGTTGATCTAATGAAACAATTTCTTCTGCCTGGAAACCACATTTTGTTTGTGGTAGACCATCACAACGCTGCCTTGGACGTTCTTACCTACACCTCTCTTGTCAGGGTGTGAGGAAAAAGTGATAGTGCTAGTAAGGTGTAAAAACAAGCATGGAAGGACTGTCCCAGCTCTTCTGCTAGGTTGGGGTGGAGTGGAGACAGAGGTCTTGTCTGCTTGTAAAATGCTATTTTACCCTTAGCCTGGTTTTGGCTTTCTCTTCTCAGTCCTACTCTGTAGCTGGATGGTAGGATTTAAAGGAAAGCCACACAATGCAGTCTGGCATTCACGCATGTACAGGACAGATCAGTCGGGGATTCGGGCCTTCACCACACTGGGTTTAGTGTCTACCATTATGACAGTAACCCTTCGGAGATAAGCAGGTAATCTGAAATGAGTACTACAGAAACAATGCCATCTTAGTTAAGAAAAATATCAGAATGGCAAGTTTTGCAATTAAGTATACACTTATTGTGTTTTTCCTGTAATATCATGGCTGAGTGCAGTGTCACAGGGTATTTTGATAAAAAATAGGATCAATGTAGTAAATGGAATACTTTATTAGTGATTTTCTTTTAAAGACTGTATTTCTTCATCTGGTTATATTAAAATTAGGGTGGGAGCACAGGTAAAATCTACTTCCCCAAGAAGAACCCAATCCTCTCAAATTGGATCTACATCAGAGCTGCTCTTTTCCCCCTAGCCCCTGACCCGTTATGCCTCTGCTGTTGCACTGGAATTGGAAGTCTTCCTTTTGACGGGAATCTCATTCTGAGAGCTAAGTCAATAAAGCACACATCTTATGTAAGAACTCCTCCCAGATCCCAAGATGTTTCCTTGTAGCTGAGCCAGCTTTATGGGCTCCCTCTAGGATTAGATGAGTGGAGGAGAAGGGGCAGGCCCACACAGCCAGAATTAGAAGGCTTAGCACAGTGGCTCACCCCAGAAGAGAAAAGCCAGTCAGTCCCTCGGAGCAGGGCAGAGATTCCATGCTGAAGGCATGAACTGAGTGGTGCAACAACACACACAGGATTACAAGACTCCAGGCGTACAGTGCAGAGCAGAATAACTATCATGTGTGCTTTGCCCAGTCTGACGGAAATGCAGCCAAGGGCACTCCATGATCCACACCAAATTTGTATTTCCAGGAGTTTCTCCTTGGAAAACAAAACACAAAGTCTTCCCAAACTTTGAGACTATTCAGTTGGCTATAATTCCTAAATAATAATGGAAAGCTTTCAGATAGGGTTGTACCCCAGTCTGGATGGAGAAAACTCTAGGCAATTTGCTGGGTCTTTGTAAGTATTATTTTCATAAGTCATCAGAGTGATCAACTGAAAAAAAAAAAAAAAGAAACTATTCTGTTCAGTCCAAAGAACAGAATATGCCTGTTGAAGAGGTTGTGTTTTAGGCTGCAGCTGCACAGTCAGAGATGTTAAGTGTTATTCTATGAAACCCCTGGGAGAATATGATTCTCTTAAGAGAAGGAAATCTGTCACATGGTCGAAGAACAGTTTCCTTCATTTCAGGGACAGAGAGTTTGGGGGAAAAAAAAAAGTCATGCTGTCAGCATGTGTTAAGTGGATTGAAACTTTGATGGTCCTTGGGCTTTACTATGTCTGCCTTTCTGAGGCATAGCTCAAGGTTTGAAGCTGTAATCTCCAGTTTTACCATTAGCTCTATCAGTATCATTTACGTTGGTCTCAGTGCTGGAAGACTAAAGATTTGAGGGAGCTGTGTTTGGGCTGGGTGAGAAGCCAGTGTTGTTTGAGATTTTACAGTTATTACTGAAATCAGCACCCATATCAGTTACTTAGGCCTCAGGGGCACTATGCTTGCAACAAACACACATTTTTTTGGCTGGGTACAGTTCCAGTCAGGGGTTCACATCTCAGTTGAGGGCAGTGTGCAAGACCTGAATTATTGAAGCATAAAGACTTGTGTAACCTCATACTGATTGCCTTCAAAATGTCACCCTTTGTCTTACTGTTTCCGTTGGGTCTAGGGATTTCCAATGACAACTGAGTACCTAAGTTCAATTCTTGATATTTTTTTATAATATTCTCCACATATTGAAATTCAACTTCCTCCTTACTCAGTCGCTTTTGCTTAGTTAATACCTTTTTTGATATTGTGATACAGAAGTGCATCCTGCTTCACATTTCCTTGGCAGAGACAGCAGACCCACCCCTGCACCACAGGAGATGGCAGTGCAGCCATAGGGCATGTTTTTGCACTGAGTAGCTTACCATGATGTTTCTCAGATTCACTTGTTATGGCTCATTTTAGAGAGTGTTAGAATACTTTAATTTTAAAATTGTGATTTCCTTCCTTTCTATACATACAGGACAGGAAAACATCTTTTGGCTATCAGGGTTAATGCCCAACTGCCAGGTAGTTATTTTCTTGTTTCTGCTACTCTTGTGCATTTTTGACAGCAGTAGTGTCCCATCTCAGTGCCCCTTGCTAGACTAACAAACCAAGCTGTTAGGGTGCATATAGACCCTTTTGCATCTTTCTGCACATTTTCCTTGAATAATCAGCACATATACCATATTTCAGAAAAAGTATCCCAGGATTTTGTACAGTCTAACACATCCCTGTCTTGGTTCCAGCTGATGCATCCTAGGGTTACATTTGCCCTTTGTGCAGCTATTAGGCCTTTTCAGCTCATGGCCATTCTGGGAACAGCGAATATTTATTTCACTTAGTTCCTAAACATTTCCAAATTATGAGTTTATGCCACAAATCTCTGTTACTGGTTCCCCCATACATGACGTTGTGTTCTATAGTGATAAATTTAATCTCAGTCCCAAGGCTGCCCAGTTCATCCAAATAGTTTTCAAACACTTTTAATAATGGCTTTTAACTAGGAAAAGTAAAAAGAAACTAATGAAGCAGAGGTGAAAAACTACCTTAATCATTGTTTTATTGTTCCAGTTGTTCATCCTAATTTCACTCATTAGTTTGACCTTTGCTTTCTTCCTTTATTTTTCTGTGAGAAAAGTGGGCATGCTGGAGAGGTGGTATAAGATGATGAAATATCAAAATTGTGCAATTGTGCAATTGCTGAATTAAAAACAAACAAACACACAAAACAAAAACCAAAACTTTATTTCATAATAAACCAGGAGCTTTTATTAAAGAAATTCTATTGGAAAAATCCTTAGACTGGTATTTTCCCAGAAGTTTAATAAAGGAAAAATCACTCTATTATTATATACTCTGTAGTGTATACTCTATATTATCACTCTACAGAATGCATTACAGTAAACAAAACAGATTTATTTAGAGACAGTCATTCTTATATGTAGTATGGATAAAGAAATAGAAACAAAACCTCAACACTGGAGGAAATCACAGTCTGACCATGAAGGACCTCTAGTGGCGTAAGTACTTCCAATTAAAAAAAAAACAAACCTGAAATTATGCTTACTCATAATTTTACAAGGAATTCCTTCTGCAGCTTCAGATTTTAAATTCAATTTGTATGATAGTTTTTGTCTTTTCTTTTGTCAATAAGGTAAATGTAGAAAATACAGTTTTGTTATAGCAATGCACAGTAATGTGTCTAGGCGTAAGTGGCATTGCGCATTCAGTTCCCTGTAACTTAAAGCAGGTACTCTAAACTTAAAAATTATGTTCTGTGCTTTCACTTATCATTATTATTTGCTTTTATCACCTACTCAAACTTACGATTTTCGGGATGAGCAGCCTGATAGGACACACTGAAATAAAACTTTAATAAAATGGGGCTGAAAGCAGCTGAGGATATGAGAGCGGTGTCCCTATCTCACTTGTTATGGCTGTGCTAATTATTCAGCTAATTCTTTTAATTCAGCTCAAAAGTAATCTTTTTTGAAAAGCAGCAAAAAAGCTCTGCCATTACTTTCAGGTTATCCTTCAACCATGCTAGAAGATAAGCAACTATAAGAAATATTTGGATTCTTAGTTCCTTTCAATCACACTTCAAAACAGTTTGATATTTTACATACAAATTTAGAATGGAAATATTTCATTTTTAAATAATTCTACAAAGGTATTGCTAATAGTTCTTCATCAACATTTTTTCTGAGTCAAAGAAGAGGCCTACTAGTCTAGAGGCCCAGCAAGCATCTAAGTACATCCTGTGTGCAGATAAACTGTAGCTGCTCCAAGGGATTATTTCACTCATCCTGGAAAAGACACCATAAACCATGTTGCAGTGCAACCAGTTGCTTTTGTGGAGCACCAGTAACCGAGTTTCTATCTTTGACAGAGAATGCACAGCCTTAGGTGAACATACTGCTGAATTTCCACTGGTGAGCCAGCGAGGCAAAATCCAGAAACACACAGCCATGGGCACACCTGAGGTGAACCACGACTTGCAGTAAAAGCAGGAGCCTGAAAGAGGACTAGCTGAACACAAAGTCATGTTTACATGTCTCAGGTATCTCTGCATTCATGGCCATGTTGTCCACAGCCATAAAAATTTCTTGAGACAGCAAAGTTTATCATCTGAAATGACCTTAGTCCCCAAAGTCTAACAGAGGGCACTGTTAAAAGATGTTGCTGTTTTTTTTTAACCACCTTTTTCCTTTTTTTTTTTTTTTTTAGTTAAATTAAAAGGCCATCCCTGCCTGTTTAACTTTTATTATTTTGTTCCATATTTTTGCAGTAGACAGCTACTGCCCTGGGACTGCAGTCCTGCAGCTGAGCAGCTCCAGTGTAAAGCCCCAGCCTGGCAGTGGCTTTCTGGTGTGAGGCTCCTGCAGTTGATCTGTAGAGAAGAATTCCAAGAGCTGAGCTTAAATGGAGACAAAAAGTACCTTAAACATGATTTTTCATCTTTTAAGAATTGGCAGCCATGATTCCCCCTCCATCTCTGGAGAATCGGCAGCAGATTGCAGATATAGGATGAATAAAATTAAAGGCAAAGATAATAGTATCACAGTTGTGGAGCTCAGATATGACGAAATATGCTGGATCTGATAGTTCTGCTTCTTTTAAACTTATTGTTATTATAGATTATGAAGAATTGTGATCAGCATGACCTGACTCATAAGTATCACAACACTGAAATTAATTTTGACAGACTGATTTCTTGTGGGAAATCAGTCACAACAGGACTTTTATTGGATTAGGAATTCAAACTTTTCAATTCCATAAACTGTTCTGTTATACAAGTGAAGGAAAAATACATAAAATGCCAATGTAATATAGAAATGGGTACGAATTTTATAAAAACAGAAATATATTTATGAATGGTCTTTTAAGACATAATTAATTGGCTTTTCTCTCACACTGATTTACAGCTTTAATATTACAGAATCTCAGAGTCAAAGAGGGGATTTGGGAACCAGCCCTCTCCCATGTAGCCTTAGTGGCTAGGGCCTAGCCTGCGGAAGTGAGAGGTTAGAGTTCACCCATCTGCTGGTAATGGACTGGCAGGCACATGAAGTTATAAGGATGACCTGTAAATGGGAGAATAATGCCTCCTTTATGCGCCACACCAAATGCTATAAGGATGGATGTGGGTAATTGCAAAGGGAGATAAAACAGAAAATTTTTCCAGAGGAGGGCCATGAGGAATGATCAGAGGCCTGGAGCAGCTCCTGTATGAAGACAGGCTGAGAAAGTTGGGGCTATTCAGCTTGAAGAGAAGGCTGCATGGAGACTTCATACAGGCCTTCCAGTATCTGAAGGGGGCCTATAATATAAGGGTGCTGGGGAGGGACTCTTCATGAGGGACTGTAGTGATAGGACAAGGGGTAATGGGATCAAACTTAAACAGGGGAAGTTTAGATATAAGGAAGAAGTTCTTTACTGTAAGGGTGGTGAAGCACTGGAATGGGTTGCCCAGGGAAGTTGTGAATGCTCCATCCCTGGCAGCGTTCAAGGACAGGTTGGACAGAGCCTTGGGTGATACGGTTTAGTGTGAGGTGTCCCTGCCCATGGCAGGGGGGTTGGAACTAGATGATCTTAAGGTCCTTTCCAACCCTAACTATTCTATGGTTCTATGATTGTATCATAAATCATGTGTGAAAAAACTGTGGTGGTGTTGGGGGAGAAATATTAAACTACTGTGCCCTGTGGGGGCCAGTGAGGGCAGAAAGTAACACTACCTTGTGGCAGAAGGATGCGGACACGGCCAGGATGGTGACAAATATTTGCACCACTGAAGGCAGAGATTGCTCTTCCTGGAAGCAAATCTGTGGTTTAATTCCATCACTTGTGACAAATACAGAGCACCACTAAAAGTGAGGGAAATTAAAAAGAACACCAGGGTATCCAAAATGCTACCGGTTCTCCCGGTAAGTTCAGCTGAGATATGGGTTTAGCCAAATAGGAGAAGATAAATTTTGAGATGTGGGAGTCATCAGCAAAAAGGTGGGAAGTGAAAGCCTTATAAATAGAGGA
Organism: Pezoporus flaviventris; assembly: GCF_033815535.1. NCBI lineage: Eukaryota > Metazoa > Chordata > Aves > Psittaciformes > Psittacidae > Pezoporus > Pezoporus flaviventris. Next base: position 19,590,592 of record NW_026892573.1, read on the forward strand.
GCTCAAGGCTGCACACAAACCTGGGAGAAGTTAAACCTTAAGGGTTTACAGTAACCTTGACTCATGTAACTGGCAGATGAGACCTGACCGGCTGCACATGCAGCCACTTGCACTCAGGCCTTCACATGTTCTGGAGGTCGAAGCCTGTGGCCGGACTGGAGCCAAGGTGGCCTTGCAGGGACCCGCACCAGGGAACCCGGCTGGGGCCGCTGCCGGGAACATCCTCGGGTTGCCTGAGCTCGAGAGCAGAAATGCGAACTTCACGCTGGCGCTTCTGGAGCAGCCAGCCCTTTGCTGCTCCTCTGCTCTGCCCTCACGTGCATCAGCGGGTGCAGGAAACCTGCAGAGCGAGACTGGGGCTGGTTAAGGGGAAGGACAACGAGGCGCATCCCGGGCCAGGCAGCAGTCCTCCCGCCCCAGGACAAGCCATGCTCCTCCCGGGGGCGGCCCCTCGTCGGGCACAAAGCTCAGTGCGACCGCCGTCAGCGGGGTTGTGCTCCTACATCCCGGTGCCGGCATTGCTTCCTTCTTCTGCTGTGCGCCGCCCGCCGCCAGCGCAGCGCCCTCGGTCCCTCCCTCTCGGCGGGCGCAGGGCCGAGACATGGAGGCGGCCGCTGACGGGGCGCCGCCACCCGGTACTGCGGTGGTCGCTGCACCCGCGACCGAGTCATCGCCCGCGGCCGCTGCCGCCGCCCCTCCGCGCCGGTTGCTGGCGCTGCTCAGGGACAAGCTCTGCACCTGGTGAGTGCCCGGCCGCGGCCCTCCACCTGGAGCCGGGCACCGCCGGTGTCTCCGTTTCCGCGGGGGAGGCAAAGGGAAACAGCCTGTGTTCTGCGCCCTGGCCGGAGACGCGGTCAGGATGCGGTGGCTTATCTGTGCCTCCCGGTGAAGCCGTGCGGTGCCCGGACCGGAGCCAGAGACGGCCCGGTGCGGGCTAGGGGTTGCTGCGGGGAGCGGGGAGTGTGCTGAGCTCTTTTCCTTCGATCCTTCTGGCGAACCCTGGCAGAGACGAGACCGGCGGGTCCGAGTGGCAGCCCGGAGAGTTTCGTCTTGTGCTGGTGAGGAGGGTGTGCTTAGATCGTACAACGGGCTGACGTGAAGCACAGCCGGGCTGCAGCCTGGAACCGCTGTGGCGTGAGTGCGAACAGTCACTTCAGGCTCAGAGAGCTGGGATGGTTCAGACTTTTTGCAAGGGCATATGGTGACAAGAAAAGGGGATGGCTTTAAACTGAAAGAGGAGAAATTTAGATTAGATATGAGGAAGAAAGTATTTACTGTGAGGGTGGTGAAACACTTGAACAGGTTGTGCAGGGAAGTTGTGGATGCCCCATCCGTGAAGTGTGCAAGGCCAGGTTGGGCGGGGCTTTGAACAACCTGGTCTAGTGGAAAGTGTCCCTGCCCGTGGTAGGGGGGTTGGAACAGGTTGAGCTTTAAGGTCCCTTTGAAACCAAACCGTTCTATAGCTCTGTTAAGAGTGGAATCTCACATATGCACACATACACTTGATATTTTTTTAATTATTATTATTTTGTAATTTTTGCTTATATTGTTTATATATATAAATATATATGTTTTGTAATTTTATCTGCTCTGTACTCTTAACCAACATTGCTGTGAAGAACAGGTCGTGGAGGCCAGAGAAGATAACAGAACAAAATAGCTGAGATTGAGGAGGTGCAGCATCCAGAAAGACCAATATCCTCTTTCTCTCCTTCCTTGAATCAGCTTATGCTAGAAACCCATCCAAGTACATCACTTAAAATGTGAGCACTGGTTAAGTATGGAAAACTTCAGGAAAAAAAATCTGCCAAGTTTTTGGCAGAAATTGCATGCACCCCAGAGCTGGTCTTTGTGAAGCACTGCCTTTTGTTTAGAGCAGAACTACCTCTTCCAACCTCAGCCTGCAGGAGCTGCCATTCACTTACGGCTTTATTTTCCATTTGGGGAAAAAGAAAATATCCCCGTTTAAAAAGCTTTGTTCTGGCTCTGGATTTGGTCTCTGTTGCATCAGACACCAGACAGGAGGTGCTGGAGCTCTCCTGCCAGCCCTGGGCTCGTAAGCTGGAGTCTAGTGAGTGCACTGCATGTAGGTGCATGCTGGCCAGGCAGTCTTACTCCAGAGGGCAAAAGCCCGCTTTTCTCTGGTCGTTAAAAGTTTTTCTGTTTTCATTCCTCATGCCTGTCGGGAATGCTCACAAAAGCAGGATAGGAACTTACTGATCTGTTCAGTAACCTCACCTATGCTAGTAGTTTTGCCAAAATGTTGCCAGAGGGCTACACTGAGTGACTTTAGTGATGATACTTGAAAGCAAATAAAGAGCTCTCAGTGACTTTTGCCAGGTATTGTCTGAGATACAGAATTGATTTCCCCCTCCCCCTTCTTTTTTATTTCCTCATGTGGCTGGAGGCTAAGTCACTTCAGTTTTGTTAGAGACCTTTCAGAGTCATAGGAAGGTTTTAATACTTCTGTGTAATAAACTAGATTTCTTGGGATTGTTTTTGAGTAAAACCAGTAGGAAGTGTGCTTTCTGGTTCTTGAAACCAAACTATTTTTTTTGTCTTCTATTTTTTTTTCTTTTCTGTTTCTTAGCCTTTACAAATTAAATTGTTTTCAGTTTTAAGGCAGAACACTGTGAAACATTAACTTCTCAAAATGTTAGTACTTAAAAATAGTTTTTTTTCCTGTCCTGAACTGTCTGCTTATCATGTTGGAATATGGCTTCAATGTGAACCTGCATTTCCTTTAACTACTCACATGAAAATGTGAGGTTATTCAAATGAAATGGCTACCCACTGCTTCCCCCCACTTCAACATTAACTACTGAAGCCTTCCTGAAGTGCAAGTGAACTGTGGAGAGTGTTTAACAGGCTTTGCCTGTTAGTGTTTAACTGGTTGCATAAATACATGTAAGTTTAGAAAAGCTGTATTTATTTTCATGGAAACAATCCCTATTATAGTATTTATTAAACTAATAGCCAATATAATTGTTAACTCTGGGTTTATTAGGTTTTCTTTAACTTCCTGAGATATTGTATTTTAATATCAGAGTCTTTTTCTTCTGCATTTCACATGGAGCCAACAAAAGCCAGTCTGATTCCCATGATGTCAGTAGCTGCACATTGTTCAGCATTAGTGTTAGACCAATTTGTGCCAAACTTTAACATTTTATAAACAAATCCCCAAATGACTCCTAGTTTTGCTCATAGCCATGGATATAGATAGCTAAGATGTGATGGCTGAGGGGAGAGGAGGAATAATTACTTAGTAGTCAACTACCAAGCAGTAAAAACCAGCAACAGCAACAACCCCCCAAACTCTGAAAGTAAAAAGGCATTTCAGACCACTTACCTTGTGTCATCTGAGAGTCCAAAGTGATTTAGTCCTTACCAATAAATTTAAAAAAAAAAGAGCAGAGAGGATCAAGTTCTGGCACAGAAAAGTTAATAATTAATATATTTTAAAAAAAGATTATAAATTATCAATAAGAAAATCATGGTTATCAATACTCACGTCGATACTGAAAAGAATGGAAACTCATGTCTTTGAGGTGTTTTTCTTGTAAGAAATTGTCTGGTGAAATGAAACCAATAGGATTTGAAGTTTGCTCTCTAGTTTTACAGAGGGTCTAACACTGCCAGAATACTGTGGTTTGGGATTCATAGAGGACGTATTTTGGGGGCAGTCTTCTATTGTCAGTGAATGACGTCTTTTTGAGGCTCTTCTGGTCTTAATATTTGAATCTGTTCAGGAGAGAAAAAACTCCTGGAATTACAATAGAGAAAAATAAAGAAGGGAATGAGGCAGTACAGAGCCTGCTTTCCTTTGGTACCGTGGAAGTGAAAGTTGCAGGTCTGTTGAGACATACATTAACTAAAGAGCAAAGTAAGAGAACTCCATGGGTACTTTAAACTGGAAAAACTTAAGTTATTAGAAAAGCTGAGGATCAGCTTAGTGGAATTATCCCGCTGCAAGAGGGCAGCCAGGTCTTTCTTGTTTTTAATAAATGGTACCATATGCTACCCTTTACATATCATATCCTGGAGGAGCCTTGCCTCGCAGAAGTCTATGTTAAACAAGCCAGATGCTTGTGGGCAGCACTGTGTGTGCTTCTGCCCATCTCTCTGGCACTTCCTAGAGGTGGGTGAAGGGGAGTTTGCATCCAGGAGAGCAGAGCTTCTGTCAGCAAGGCAGCTTTGACCTCTCCTGGTAATGTGTTGATGAGTGCAGTTCATTCTGTGCACTACGCAGGCTTTGCAGCTCTGCTCCAGTAAAACTACATCAGTTTTGTCCAGTCACAGCTCTACTTAGGTTTGATTCCCACCTCCACACCCTCGTCCCAGCTAGTCCAAGCACGAGGTGAGGTTAGTCCAGTAAACTACTGAAGGCTTTCTCTGTGCCTCCTGCACTGAGGAAGAAGTATTTTCTGCTTGTTTAGAGCAAGAAGCTCTTTATTTGAATAATAAAAAGGACATACGCATTTTTTTTAAAGTGCCTGAAGCATCATTTTTCACGCTTTGTTCACCATGTTACTTCTTCCTTAAAATTTCAATGGGTCTTCTGATAGAGGAACCAGAGTTCACAGTGCTGGCAGAGAGTGAGCTGAGGCTATCACCCATGCCTGCTTGAGAGGAGAGGTAGCACAATCAAATCTTTGACCAGAATAAAAAGAAATTCGATGTAACTGAAGTGAGGTAGCTTCAAAGGTTTTTTCGGCCTTTTTATTTTGTATTCATATATGGATTTCATAGCACTATTTACAGTTAATGCTGTGCTACAAAGTAGCCATGATAAATTTCTACCAGAAACATGGTTTCTGTTGCTTAATTCAACATTCAGAATGCTGGAAATGACAGTGTTCTTTTGTGAACAGAAGAGTTATTCACACAAGGCTGGATAGGACCTTACATGGTATATGAATACTTAATGGGGATGTGCACCGTTGCTGGCATTGGCAAAGCAACCTGTAGCAAAACATGGGGCTCGAATCTCTTTGAAGTGCAGCATGGCTGAACTTTGCAGAGGTTTTCTGTCTTATCAAAATGGACTTGAAGAGAAAAATGTGCCTCGTGGCATTTTTAGTCAGAAGAGCTTTGGAGTCAGGCAGAATTGAAAGCAATATTCATGCAGCTGAATTAGAATCCATGCAAGGAATATTTCTCCCTTTGAAAAGGAGGTGTTGCCTTTATGATTGTAGTTGGTTTTAGCACCCCTAAACCCATCCTTCTAGTTGCCTGGTAGCTAGATTGCACACCATAGCTGGGTGAGCTGGTGTTTAGTATGTTCAAGTCCTGTTAGGATGGTGGCGCACCACCTGTTAGGGTGGTGAGGCACTGGAATGGGAGGTTCACTGCCCAGGGAGGTTGTGAATGCTCCATCCCTGGCAGTGTTCAAGACCAGGTTGGACGAAGCCTTGGGTGATATGGTTTAGTGTGAGGTGTCCCTGCCCAAGGCAGGGGGGCTGGAACCCGATGATCTTAAGGTCCTTTCCAACCCTAACGATTCTATGATTCTAAGTCACCCACTTTGGTAAAACAGCCGGTGTTACTGCTTTCTTCCCTTGCTCAGTTACTTTGAGTAGGAATAAATGGGTCAGTTGTGAAGACAGCTGAATTCTCACCAGTAGTTTTCAGAGTAAACAGATTAGATGTGAACTTTGCAGATGTCTACAGACAGCACAGCACTGAGCCCCTGTCACTGTATATTGTGAGTATGCAGGTAGAGACTGGAGTGGTACAAATCTGCCTAGCTCCACTGGCAGGAAAAACAGCAAGCCAACAGATACATAGTGATCTACATTTGTCTGGGAGCATCTGGAATAATTCATTTTATATTAGTTGAAGAATTGCTACTAAAAGAGCATGATCTTGGGCCAAAGTGTGTTCTTAACTCCATCCTTGATTACAGCAGGATGTGATGGAATATGGCAGAAAAAAATCCAGAAGTAGTATTAACGATAAGGATTCTTACAAGAAAGATTTTTTTCTTCAGTGAGAGAAATCAATCATGGGAGCAACCTCCCCAGGGATGGGGTAGAGTCCCCATTGCTGGAGGTTTTCCAGATGTGACTGGACAGGGTGCTAGATAATCTCCCTTTCTGACAAAAGGCTGGACCAGATGATCTTTCAAGGTTCTTCCAACCTGGGCTGTTCTGTGATTCTATGGTTAATACCTTTGTTTTTCTTTAGCACTGCTCATCGTAGGGTTTCAGCTCACTCTCAAAAGCTCAGGTCTCGGAAGGTCCTGCAGGCAGTTGTGCCTTACCTTGATCTTGAAGATTTCTGTTGACCAAAGTCAGAATGTGATTCAGTGGAGGACAAAGGATTCAACTCAGTCTATGTGTATCAAAGCCTCTCTTGATAAGAATAGATCCTGCCATTGGTTTGAGCCTGCCCAGAGGAGCTGCTTGAAGATCCTTGCAAACTTTTGTAGTATGCATCACTGGTGGTTTGAACTGGCCTCATTTCTTACATGGCTGTCCTGACGTTAGACTAGATCTTCTGTGTGGACAAAACCCTGTTGATTGGTAAATCAGAACAGCATTGGTGGGGAATATCTATCTAAAAAATGGTATTTTCCCTCTAAAACTAGCAAATGTTTTTTAAACAACTTGAATGTTTAATCTTACTGTGTTGTCTTTTATATTCACAGGTACATTTTGAAAACAGTAATTTTGGGCCAGATGCTTTCCTTGTTTATCTGTGGGACTGCTGTTACAAGCCAATACCTAGCAGAACAATACCAAGTGAATACTCCAATGTTTCAGAGTTTTATCAACTATTCTTTGCTTCTTTTAGTTTATACAACAATGCTGGCATTTAAGACTGGTATGTAAAATATGGGATGGAAGATTTTGGTTCATAATTTATTTTTTCCTCTTCTATGTTTTCCTTACAGATTTTGAAAATAAAGAACTCAAAACTCATCCTAGTTTTTCTAAAGTTACTGCTGAAATTCCTGCTTTGTAATAACACATGGAAATGAATTTCACAGGTTAAATGAGCATTTAATCTTTATTTCAATTCATTTCTGTTTGGAATTATGTGCTCTTTGGTTTCAAGTGCTGTGTGATATTAAGGAAAATAGGTTTTGTTGTAATAACAAGCTTCTTTACCAAAGGCTATTTAATATTCCTCCTATTCCTATTGATTTACTCTTTAATCAACTCTAGTCTTGATGTTTTTTTTCTTATGTGGAGGACTTTCTGTGCTTTTCAGCATTTGCATTTTCTTGTCCCTGGCTGCATTTTGCTGTTACTGTATTTCTTTAAGCAGGGGAAACCACTATTGAGTGTCTCGGTAGTATTTATGGTTCTAAAAAGCAAGATTCCTGCACAGCATTTGGTGGGAAAGAAGCACATACTGACTACTGCTTTTTTCTAAACAGGGAGTGACAGTCTTTGGCAAATTCTGAAACAGAGGTGGTGGAAGTATGTTGTTTTGGGACTGGCTGATGTTGAAGCCAATTACATGATTGTAAAAGCCTACCAATACACGACCCTCACAAGTGTACAGGTAAGGACTGACCTCTCTTTTTGAACCGTAGCTTTTATACAGTTTTGGTCTGGTTTCTGAAATGAAATTCACAGGACAGACCTGGAAGCTATTTAAGCCTGAAAAAACTTTCCAATATCTATTTTTCTCTCTGCCGTACAGGGAAGAGCATCCTGCATCATGAATAACATTTCCAGGAAGCAGAGAAAATTGACTTGTATTACCCAGTGCCAGCTTTAGAGTTGGACTCAAATTATTTTGATAGAAAGCACTTCTAACTCTTGCCAGCAGCAAGAGTTTGCTGATAGCCACTCAGGTTTCTCTCCTGACACAAAATAAAGCTTTATGACCTGGTAGCACTCAACTCAGAGCAGGCTGTTACTGATGAGAGTGAAGCAGATCTCTTGCCTAGTCCTAGGAGCTATGGGAGGCTTTGTGAGATGTAACTCCACACATGAGGACATACTAGTAGTTAGCTGGTGTTGCTGACCATGCATTGAGGGAAAGCCCTTTGGCTTTTGGATGTAGCACTTCAGACCTCTTTCTGGAAGAGATGGAAGGGAGGTAAGCTTGCCAGGCTCTTGAAGTGACAGTAGACATCCTCTGCCACACCAGCGCTTGGAGCTGTGTCACTATACTAGGATGGATCTTGTATTAATGAAAAAGCTTTACAAGCAAGATGGCTAAGGATGGATTTTCTTTGTCACCCTACACAGACATAAGCTGCTGGAAGAGTTAGTGCCTTCCTCCTGCCTCCAGCTGCATGCTTCTGAGTTGAGGGCCAAATCCCTTGAGTAAACTGGCTTGGGGCACTGAGCAAAGTGAGAGTAAACCCTGTCTTTTGCTGGACTAATTGCTGAGCTGTGTCAGGCCCAAATTAGCTCACTGTGTGGCTCCACAGCTGCTGTTGGAGCAAGGGAGGAGTGTGTGTGGGGCTGTGCCAGCCTATGCCTGTTCTTGCCAATGGTGGATCCATGGCTGAGGTCATGGCCCCACTCACCTGAATAAAAAATGTGCTGTGCAGAATTGGCTGTTAGTTAGAAAGGAGTGTTTAGATGTCAGTGTTTTGCAGTCAAAGTAACAGGGTTAATATTTAAAAGAACCACCTGTAAAGCAATAAATTCCTGTGCTCTGGGCTGCATTTAAAAAAACGCAATAACTTTTTTGTACTACCATTTGCAAGACCATTAATATGTCCCTGTTAGATTATTATGGTCACATTTCCACTTCATACTTACATGTTATAACTCATTAGGCCTTTAATTTCCTTACAAATAAGAAATCAAAGAAATCAAAGCTTTAAAAGTGACACATTTGAGTCTCAAGATCAAGTTAAGCTGATAATTGAGACACTGTCTGATTATATACTTTATAGCTGAAAAAGCCAGTACTTTGATCCAAGTTCCCAGAAGCAGTAAAGCTGTTCCCATGATTTCTTTCGTAGAAATTATGACAGACTAGAGTGAGTAGGTTGTCCAGTCCAGTTGCCAAACTGAAGCATTTGCTGAACTTTTTTTCCATGTGGTAACCTTCAGACTGATGCTGCTTTTTGTCAGTTCAGTAATTGGAATTTGTTGTAACTGCCTGTGGCTGTAAGGTTTCTTGCTTATTCTCTGAAGTCACCAGTTTCTCACCACTGGTAGAAATCAGATACTGGGCAGAAAAAAGCCTGTGATTTGGTCTAGACATTTGCTGTCAGTAGCAGGCAGTTCTGCAACTACATCAGAACCTGTGGTTCAGAGCATCTAGCCTGAATGGCCTGTCTGCAGCACTGGCTGTGAGTGGATGCCCAGGCAACATAAAGCAATGCAGGAGTATATGTCATCTTCCTGGATACAGGGTAGTCACTGTTAAAATACTGGCTGGCTAGAGCTTCAGCTCAGCCCTGTGAAACTTATCTTCAAACATAAGTTTTCTCAGCTCAGCAAGGAACTTCCATGTATTTTCTCAAACATACATACAAAAGCAGAACTGATTTCCTTTAGTTGTCAAATATTAGCATTACATGGAAAGGGTTGGAAGATTTTTAAGGTGATAACATTAGGATGGGAGTGTTAACCTCAACAGGCGAAAATGCAGGATGAACTCCTGGGGCTCAGCGGAAGGTTACCCCAAGGGAGCCTTGTGGGGAGGTGAGCAGGATGAGCTATTGAGTTTTCTTTGTCACAAAGCTGTCTGGAGCTGGCAATTATAACCAAACCAACCATACCAACAGTGTATGATAACTTAGTAACCATGTATTAAAACATCTTTTAATAATTTACTCACTCAGCCTTTAAAATCTCCTACAAACAGTATGGCCAAAGCCAAGTTTTGAGTCAAAGCATCTGTAAATCAAATTACCAAGTTATCTGTCTTTTGCCTTGTAAAAATAAAGGGTAGAGTTGAGTAAGATGAGTTTGCTGAGGCTCTACTGGCAATAGTAATCAGTGCCATAGTACTTTTGTAAATGTCATAAAATGTGAATAAATAAACTTTATTCTTTTAACTGGTTCCATTGATATAATTCATTGTGATATTACATCTGCTCTGCACCTCTTTGATCTTGATCCTGTACAGAAATGCTCTGCAACATAGTAGATGAAAGGAAGGCAAGATCCAGTAGCTGGAAGTCAGATTTCTTCTGTGTGTAATTGAGGATAACTGTCACCTGGAACAGATTAACAGGGCATGTTCTTCATTATTTGGTGCCTCTGTTTGTTGGTTGCAAGTCCTCTAACCAGGATGCTCTAGCTGTACAGTATGTTATTGGTCTGGATGCAGCAATTCCCCATCCAGTGTTACTGAAAGCGATTCTTGTTCATTATGTACTACTCCCTTACATCCTAATTAACAAACCTTTTTAAAGGTTTTTTCTTCCACTCTTTGGGTTGAAAAAATGTTTGGAGGTTGAAACGATACATAGTGACATCTCAATTAATGGGGAAGTAAAAACTTACTTATTAGTAGAAGGGACGTCTACTACCAAAGGGGTAAAAATTTTGCTTACTAATGTTTCTAATATTTCTAACTGTCAAACCAGTCAAATTTGGAGGAAATGTTAGAAGTTTTTCTCGAGCCTAGACTAAAAGATAAAGGCCTGTGACTAAGTAGAAACTCTCAGCATGATATTTTTTCAGTAGAGCAAAGTTGTATTTATTATATGGTATCACATATTAGGACTTGTCTGGTTGTAATGTCTCATAATACAGCTTAGGCAAGTGCTTTTGTCCTCCAGGACAAGCTGGAGGCAATCTAAGGAGTAAAAGCAAATTGACGGAAGGATAGAGGCACTGTTAGATTTAATCTGTAGTAACTCCCCTTAATGCTATGCTTGTAAGACTTTAATATGTGTAGTTAATAACAAATAAAACCAGATTTATCATGAAAGTCTTGCGAGTTTGGTTAAAACCTGTGGGGATGGTGGCTGAACTAATGGAAGCAAGCATAGATGATGACTGCAGTGGTGCACTTAGGCAGGCAGAGGTTGGAAATGAACATTAAGGACTAAGGGCTCTTGTAATGATTATGCGTCAGTCCTATTGACCTGGACCTAATACTCTTTAGGGACTTCAAGAGGCCAAGTTTTAAGGCTGACATTTGAGAATAATTTGTGAGCAGCCTTTGGAAGGCTGACTATATGTCCTGTGGTAATGGTTGGACTTAATGATCTTAAAGGTCTTTTTCAACCTGTCTGATTCTATGATTCTGCTGTAAACTGTTCCCTTCTGTAGTTTCAGAGTACTCTACTGATGAGGGTCAGAAAATGCACCTTTTTTTGCCTCCAGACAAATTCGGAAACAAAGTCTTCTTTTGTTAAGTATTAAACCAAATATGATTAGCTTAATGTTCTTGGTGTTACTTGGTTATTCTAGAACATAATGCTCATCTTACCCTGCAGCATAGTTTTCTGTATTAACTACACAGCTAACTTGTTGATATTTTCTGTGGTAAACGAGATTGGGTAGAAGATGAGTGGGTCTAACAGCAAGGCAAAGGCACATAGGAATTTAGAAACATGCGGAATGGGAATATGCAATAGAGGAAAGAGAAGTCAGTGTCACTGCTTGTCATGAAATGCAGATGTCCTTGAACCATAGCTGTTCAGTCTGCTCAGTGTCTGCAAACACATCTGAAGTGCTTCAAAGCTCCGGCTGCCTTGTGAGTCTCTGCTGGTGAGGTGTGGGTGAACTAGAGTGGGTTACCTGCTGCTGACTAATTGAGAGTCAGCTCTAAGAAAGCAATTAAAACACATTACATGCTTTTGTGGGAAGCTGGAAGGCTGGAAAGGTGACTTCAGGAAAGCTGTTCTTCCCTTCCTATCTTTCTTCTACCAGTTTTGTACATGGCATCCAGCACGTGCATTTTTATTTTTTTTTTTTTCAGTAGGATCCAATTGAGGGGGAGAAAATTAAAGCTAAAACTGCAGGGTCAAATTCTTGTCCTAATCACTTCAATATAAAAAAGATTACTTGGATCTTTCAGTACTTCCAGATTTTTACTTTGTGGTCATGGAGCCTGAAAGTCTAATTACAGATTTGGAAACAAAAGCTGCTGGGTAGAAACGGAAATGTTGGTGAACCACCTCCTTGTATTGCTGTCATGGGGAGAATGTGGTTTGAGAACAATACCTTAGCATTCATTTGTGAAGCTGCAAAGGTTGATTAAATCCATCATTAGGGGAGTTTCTGGATCAGTGCCTTCCTACCAGGAGAGGATGGATCCTCTGTCCCAGGTCTCCTTTTACTTGTAAAATGCTTTTAATGGTAAAATGTGGGTCTGCCCTCTCTTCTAAATGAATCCACTGGGTTGCTTTGCTTTCATTAACATTGGATAGTGAAAGAAAGTAAGATCCTGTACATTTCCTCTCAGGATAGTGCAGTTGAGATTTGGAGTGGGTTTCTAATTCAAACTTTCTCTGTACACACAGCTGCTGGACTGTTTTGGGATTCCTGTGCTGATGGCTTTGTCTTGGTTCATTCTCCATGCAAGATACAGGCTGATCCATTTCCTTGCTGTTGCTGTCTGTTTGCTGGGTGTAGGAACAATGGTGGGTGCAGACATTTTGGCAGGGAGGCAGGACAGCGAAGGTAAGGAGTCCTTTATTGCGGGGGGAAGAGCGGAGAGATGGTTCCTGTGGTGGGCTAACTTGTTAAGGAGAAAGAGGAGCAAATGCAGGGGGAGTGGGAAGAATGCAGAAGAGGAGAAGACACACAGCTATTTGTATTTCTTGTCCAAGAAGGTAGTGACTAAGGAGTTGCTGATTCTATAGGGAGCTGTGGAATATCTTTGCTTATAGGTCTGGATTACCTCTTAAAAGAGGAAGACTTGTGTTAAGCTTAAATTTTGTTGCTGTTCATCAGCAGCATTCAGCGCGATGAAGGGTCTCATTCTGAAAGCTTGTTCAGTTTTACTAATTGTGTGAGATAGTGTAATAAAAGATGCTGCCTCTCCCTCCAAACTTTGGCTTGCTTACATGGAATCAACCTGCTGGCAGCTGGGCTTCTCGTGTGCAGTTTTCTGTGAACACAAATAGCAAACAAGAAGTTACTCAACAGCAGCTGACTTTCTCTAAGTTACCTTCAGCAGACCCTGTAGAAGTGGTCCACATATTCCCAAGGCCCATGGGTGAGAGCCTGGAAAGCAGGGACTTACTGTGTGAAAGCAAGAGCAGACATGGGCAGGATGCTGGGATTCCTGGGACCTCTGGGAGGGAGGCTGGGCTCTGGGGACTAGGATACAGCTTGGTGCAGATAAGGGCAAGTCTTGTCTTCTTTATGACAGATGCCTAAATCAACCCATATCATAGTGATCTTATTTTGAATAAGAATTTTGAATTTTCAGAGCCAAAGTGTATGAGGTAAATTTCAGGGCATTGCCTTCATCAGGCAGTATAGAGATAAGCCTGTTTGGTGTTATTTAGGGGCCTTTGTGCCTTACTGTAGATAAGACAGTAAGACAAACTGAGGTTTAGCTTTAATGCTGTGTGATACAAGTATCTCAGTCCTGAGGGAGAAAAATATCTTTCCCTGAGACTTTAAGGCAGTTGCGCTTTATTTGCTGACCTGGGTATTCTTGCTACTGCTTACCATCTCATTTCAGACATATTTTCTTAGTGATTGCCAACTGGCTCAAGAAAGGAAATTTTAAATCAATTCAAGGATTTAAACAACAGTGATCCTTTTGCCATTTAGCTGATGCATAACAGCATTTACTTGACAAGTGGCTGTATCACGGGGAGTCCCATATAAGTAAATTGCAGCAGGACACACAATATACCTATCTGCAGTGCCCACTTAAGGCCTGTCATAAACCTGAAGCTGAGTTCACATCTTGCTGAGATCGATAGATTTTTGCAAGGCTTGAAGTAGGCCTTACTGCAAAAGTGGGGGCAATATTCAGAAAGTTCAAGAGCATCTCTAACTGTGAATTTTCTCTTACTCCCTAGAGTGCCTTTGGTCAGCAGAAGTAGAATTGGACCAGACTATACAGCAATGGCTTGGTAGAATGCCATGTAAATGACAGGTTTAGCTCATTCCAGACTGTGCAGGGTGAGGTGAGCAGGTGGCAGTCTGTATTAAGACACCAATCCACTCACCTGCACACAGGAGCTATTTTCTGTCCCCTTACCCTGGAAGGTGCTAGGAAGATGGAGATGTTGGAGATAAATTTGCTTGTCTTTTTAAGCAAAGTTAAACAGTTTTTGAAGCATTACCCTTATTGTGGATTAATATTTCTGTACAGGTAGTGACGTGGTGATTGGAGATGTCTTAGTGCTTCTTGGTGCTTCTTTGTATGCCATTTCTAATGTGAGTGAGGAATACATTGTGAAAAATCTGAGCAGAGTGGAGTTTCTAGGAATGGTGGGCTTGTTTGGGACTATTATCAGCGGTCTACAGCTGTAAGGATCTAATATTTATTTTAAAACTAATTATTTATCTGTTCTACAGATGATTGCTTGTCTATCATGAAATGATGTTGTTGTTAAATTAATTCTTTGTTATGTCTGCATTTGGCCTATATGGCAGTCCTTCCACTTGAATTTTATATTTGTTACTGATCAGCATCTGTCTTATATCCATTTTATTTGCACTGCTCTTATTACAGCAATTCTAAAGCTGAAATCCTGCAGTTGAACACATATGATACTTGGCTGTATTTTGATTTTGTTGATCTTCATGAGGACACTCAGTATGCTGAGGAGTGTTCACAGGAATGAAATTCTTAATAGATTTTCTCTGTGGTATAGTTTAGGAGATAAGGTCTTCCATGTTAACCTTCAGTTTAAAATGAAACCATATATACTCTGACAAATAACCACGTTAAGAGTAACAGACCACATGCACTTAAATCTGTTGAATTTATGTTCCTCATTTCTTATCATTAGAGTTAATAATTTCCTTCAATTGTATATCAAATAAAACAGAATCTCTGAAGGATGAAAAAGCCTGGAAAGAAGGCATAAGAATTAACTGAAAGTGCTCTTGACTTTCAGGCACTTTAAAGTCTTTTTCATGCTTGTTAGATGCTGGAGTGAGTGCCATTCAATAAGATTTCAAACAAAAAATTAAGGAATTGTAAATAAAAATTTGTCTTATTAATTGTAAATGATATCTTCTTTTCTTTTTTACTGTATTCTATCTTTTCTCTAACTCTAGAGCCATTGTGGAACATAGGGAGATAATGCAAATTCAGTGGAACTGGAAAATTGGTATGTGTGTGACAAAAATGTTGTGCACTGGAAAACTATAATCATTTAGACGTCAAATGCTGGGGTTTTAATTTTCTTTGTGGATTTTAAGCAGCATTCATATTGTCACAGATTTATTTTATGCAAACTTTGCAGCTCAGCAGAGAGATCAGGTTTGTAGGATTGAACATGAAAGCTTTGAGCTCAGATTTTGCATTTTACATATAATATGAAATAATTTCTTAAAATAAATTAAGTAAAACCCAGACCTGTTCAATTACAGACATGTGTTTGGTGTTGGAACATCACAAGAACATTTTCCTGTTGTCCTTCCTAAATGAAATGCTGGAAAAAAGGATTTTGTGACATGTTTTGACCTCAACAGAACTGTACGTTATTAAGAAATACGCCTCTGAATTTCTTCAGTCAGCTCTTACATTAACTAGGAAAAAGCGAGAACTTCCTTATATAGCTACAGTAATTTTTGCAATTTAGGTTAATCTTGGAGAAGAAGTATTTCTTCTGTGTTTTTCTTAAATTTAGATTCCCATATGTTTTAGAAGACCTTATCCTAAAAGATAAAAAGGCATAGTTTTAAAGTGTCTGAAGAATATTGGTGTTCTTTAAAATCATTATTCTGTGCCTTAGGACCCAAATGTCATCTTGTTTTGCAGCACTGCTGTTCACAGCCTTTGCCCTGTGCATGTTTGGGCTATACAGCTTCATGCCTGTAGTGATTAAAGTTACCAGTGCAACCTCGGTCAACCTGGGTGTTCTGACAGCGGATCTCTACAGCCTGTTCTTTGGGCTTTTCCTCTTTTTTTATAATGTAAGTACCTGAATTCTTTGATAAAATTTCAGTTACTTTTTAATTCCAGAGCTGCAAATAAAGCATAATGCTCTTAAAAGCCCCTGAACAGTTGTTTGCACTTGTACACTTGTACGGCTTGCGTCATTCATCATTGGCAGATGTCAGTCATACCTATTTAATTACATAGCATTGCATCATTAGGCAGATACTGATTTTCAAACAACCTCACACTTAATGGAATACATTAGAGTTAATAAATAGTAAATAATTTCCTGGTGTGTTCAAATGGTAGAGTTCTTGCTCTAAGCCCTATGTGGAAGTGTACATTAGGTTTGATTCATCTCTCCAAGTGTCCCAGGAGAGGATTTGAATCTCCCTGTCCTGAAAGGCATTTGGTGTCTGAGAGAGGAGCAGTTTGGCTTGATTTCCAGAAATTAGTATTTTCTTTTAGAAATTTAATCTATACATTACTAATATCTTGGATAAGAGTCAAGCTCTCTCAGTGCTACTGCCAAGGAGAGACTAAAGGAACGGGCAAAAAAAACCCAGCAGGTAAATGTGTTATCTCTGTACACTCTCCAAAAAGCAGTTACTTTTATTGTGCTCTAAAATATTTTAAGTAGTGTCTATTCAAGGTAAATGACAGTGCTAAAAAGATTTCATTCCACCTTGTGGTTTCCATCCAGGATTGTTTGTGGGAGCCTAGCTTGTTACAGCAATTGGAGTAATTGAGTCAGTTGCTCAGTGACTGGAAGGGCTTAGTGAGAAGCTTGTGAAATTTGCTTAAGAGCTTAATTTGTGTTATTCCATGTGGTTGCTTTCTCTTCAGCATTGTGGGGAGCCAGAAGCTCTTAGGTCAGATTTGTTTCTGAAAATGAAGGCCAATTTATTTTACAATGTGGAGGACTGGTAATGGTAGGGTCTGACAGCAGCTAGGTTTTCCTTTTCAAGTATCTTCTAGCTCAGCTTTTCTCCCTGTTTTGGGTTCCAGCGTTTGCTCCAAGCTACAAAGGTACTCATTAAAAATATATATAGAAAGCAAACCATACTTAGAATCATAGAATCATAGAATCGTTAGGGTTGGAAAGGACCTTAAGATCATCGAGATCCAACCCCCCTGCCATGGGCAGGGACACCTTACGCTAAATCATATCACCCAAGGCTTCGTCCAACCTGACCTTGAACCCTGCCAGGGATGGAGCATTCACAACCTCCCTGGGCAACCTATTCCAGTGCCTCACCACCCTAACAGGAAAGAATTTCCTCCTTATATCCAATCTAAACTTCCTCTGTTTAAGTTTTAACCCATTACCCCTTGTCCTGTCACTACAGTCCCTCATGAAGAGTCCCTCCCCAGCATCCCTATAGGCCCCCTTCAGATACTGGAAGGCTGCCATGAGGTCTCCACGCAGCCTTCTCTTCTCCAGGCTGAACACCCCCAACTTTCTCAGCCTGTCTTCATAAGGGAGGTGCTCCAGTCCCCTGATCATCCTCGTGGCCCTCCTCCGGACTTGTTCCAACAGTTCCATGTCCTTTTTATGTTGAGGACCCCAGAACTGCACACAATACTCCAGGTGAGGTCTCACAAGAGCAGAGTAGAGGGGCAGGATCACCTCCTTCAACCTGCTGGTCACGCTGCTTTTGATGCAGCCCAGGATACGGTTGGCTTTCTGGGCTGCAGGCACACACTGCCGGCCCATGTTCATTTTCTCAACCAACACCCCCAAGTCCTTCTCCGCAGGGCTGCTCTGAATCTCTTCTCTGCCCAACCTGTAGCTGTGCCTGGGATTGCTCTGACCCAGGTGTAGGACCTTGCACTTGGCATGGTTAAACCTCATGAGGTTGGCATCAGCCCACCTCACAAGTGTGTCAAGGTCCCTCTGGATGGCATTCTTTCCCTCCAGCGTATCAACCAAACCACACAGCTTGGTGTCATCGGTAAACTTGCTGAGGGCGCACTCAATCCCACTGCCCATGTCAGCAATGAAGATGTTAAACAAGACCGGTCCCAACACCCATCCTTGAGGGACACCACTCGTTACATTCTAACAACTAAAAAAATACTAAGTCCCTTCCAAACATGTATTCTGGCATCCAGATAGCTTAACTCAAGTGATTATAAATTTATGTTCATAGTAGTAAAGAGGAAGAAGTAAGCTAGAGCCTTGGAAGGGGTATAATAAACTTTTGTTCTTCATGATTTTTAGCTTATTTTAGGGAGAGGTTTTTCTGGGAGCAGATCATCTCATCATTACTATCTGCAGGGTATTCTGGTACAAAAAGGAAAAATGAATTAGAGGAAGCTTTGGGGTTGTACTATGAGAGAATTTTGGATCTTTTGTTAAGACATGAACTTCCCTTGAAGTATTAATAGTGCCACATGGTTAGTAATCAGAGGCAGCCCTTAGTGACATGGTTTAGTGGTGGACTTGGCATTCCTGGGGTAATGGTTGGACTTGATGGGTCTTTTCCAATCTAGCTGATTCTCTGATATGAGATAGCTTAGGAACCAAGAACTGAGAGCGCCTGATTTTGACACAGCTTTTAACATAACTTTTAGCAATAGAAAAACCTCACTGCCAAGTTAACTGTATAGTTTCTTTATCAATGGGACAAAGAAACCAGGCAGAATATTTTCTGGATTAAAAAACACCCTTGACACAGGAGTCTACAAACAAAAATGCAAGGATTCACTGTGTTCCTTTACCAGATGGTATTTCATAGCAAGCCAAGCTTGGATGGGCTACAGAGTGGAGCAAGACCTGGAGAGCTCTGGAGAGCTCTGAATTGCTGTGCTCTGAGCCTGCTCTGAAGCAGAAGCAGGACAAACATGCAGCAGCTATGGCAAAAACTGGGCCCCAAAATGAACAAGGTTTTGACTTGTGCACAGTGTTTTGCTGACGCACTTAACTTCTCAGCCCCAACCATGTCTGCTGAAGGTGGAATGTGAATTTGGCACACCTGTTTTGAAGAGCTCTGTTTTTAATCTTTTACTCCATAATGGATCTTTGCTGTGCTTGTTCCTGATGAGCTCATTGTATAGAGATACCTGTAATCCCTCAAGAGATCCTAAAAAAGGTTTCCAAATGCTTCTGTTGTATGAACTGCTATGGAAGGGAGTATACTGCAAATACAGACACTAGGTGGAGTTACAGGCCTCCAGTAACACTTAAAGTGGTCATTAGGCTTGATAGTACGTGGATATAAATTGCACAGGTACAACTGGAATCAGGGTCTGAAGCAATGAACTTGCTGCAATATCTGAAAACAAAACAAAACAAACCCCAAAACAAGCAAAAAACCCTGCAAACCACCCCAACCTTCCCTCCTCCCCCAACCCCCAAACAAACCCAGCACCAGCAAGATGGTTCAGGTTCATCTGTATCAATAGCTCCAAACAGGCAGGCCTGGAATCACAGCTGTGCTGCAAGAACTTTGACAGCCTGGCTTGGTGACTTGCTCCCTGAAGAATTAATTCTGAGCAGGGTCAGAGGCACCTACTGCTTGTATGCACTGTGAGAGGGGGTCTGACAGTTACTGTACAGTCTTGCCTGCTGGCCACATGTCCTTGGCTACAAGCACATGTTCAGTCATGGCCTCAGCCTGCACTCTAGAGAAGTTGTCTTGCCTTGATGCGGACCCAAGCTCTGCCCATTTCATGGGAATGGGTCACTTAGGGGTAGGACAACGCACACTGCTGCTGCCTCCATCAGGACATCTTTGGAGCTTGGTACTTCCTCCTCTGCAGAGTCCAAGCTCCTCCAGGCAAACAGCCAGCAAGGTAAGGAGAGAGGGCACTTACCACAAGGCCACTGTGTTTCAGTCTGCTTTTCCTTTTGCATGGTGCTGTCCAAGGGTTTTTGAGCCAAGTGACTGCCAGCTAGGAATTGTGATGCCTTAACTGTCTACGCGTCAGTCTTTTTTGGATCAGAATCCACTGTCCACGTCCTGCCATTTGTTTCGTCCAGCTCTGCTGTTTGATAAATGAAAACATATTTTTCAGGCATGTTGAAGGAAGCTAAGGAGGTTAGGGAATATTGATAGTGGGATGTACGATGTGGTATGTCCTTCATCCTACTGTTTAATCAGTATGATTTGGCAAAGGCAATATGGAGGATTTTAACAAATGTGCTGAAAAAGTGTTCCTGGCTGTGTATAACTTGAACACTTCGTATTACTGAATCTCGTGTTACGAAATAAGCATTTATTTTTTGGTCAAGGTGAGTGAATCTTGGCAATTGTTGGGCTTCTAACAGACAAGTGAATGACAATGAATGAAATGCCTCAGCAGTTCGTATTCTTACCTCACAAGACCCTTAAAAGAGCACAAGTGCCAAGCTTGTAAAAGGAGCCCCAGTCTCCCTCTCTTCAGGAACTTGCTGGGTGTAGAGAGCAAACTGGTTTTAGCCCAGTAATAATATTTATCTAGCCCTGCAGATGGTTGGGAGCTGTGCAGAGAATGACCTGCTCTGGTGACTTGCAGCAGGATGGAGATAATCATCTCTTGTCAGGACCTGAAATACTTGGCTGTGCTGAAACATTTTGTTTGGGTGTACAGTGTTTCATACTCACATGTGTAAACAACTATTCTACAGTATCCTACTATATAGGTGTAAGGAAATTCACTGTCCAGCAGCATTGAGGATGAGATGCAGAGAAAAGCAGCCAGCAGCTTTTGACCATTAGTGAGTGGAGGTGTTGAATTTTGATTTTTGGACATGAATATAGATCATGATGATAATCCTCATTAAAATGGTTTTAAAAGGAAGGGTAGCTTTCACATTCTTAAAACAAGGTAGCATTGACATGTTTTTACATCAGACAATATTTAATGCATCTCTTTCTTTCCCCTGCTAGTTTTCAGGTCTTTATATCATGTCCTTCATTATCATCATAGTGGGCTTCATCTTGTATTGCTCCACTCCAACTCAGACAGCAGAACCCGCTGCCTTGCCACAGCCCAGCAGCACTGGCTTGGACAACGCTGCGCTGAAGCTTGATGAGAATGACAGTGAAACGCCTGCCATAACCGTACAGTTCACAAGTGGAGAAGCTATGGTGGTCAGCACTGGGTAAAGAAGTGGCAGTGTTCCAAAACAGAGCCTTTTTCTTTTTACTGCCAAATTTCCCTCAGATTTTAATCTGGAGAATTGTTCTACTGCCAAGGCATATGCCATGCTGCACTGGTTTTAATGCACTGAACAGACTTTTAAGGCCAGATCCTCAATCAATGAAACTCTATTAATTTACCCTTGCAGCAAATCTGGCCCTTAGAAGAAGTCAAAATAGTGTTTATGTGGAGCCTCTGCAAAGTGAGAGACTCTTATTTTTAAATGCTTAATTAACTTAACAGCAAATGCTTGGGGGGAAAAAATAAGCCAAAGCAAGCTCCCTGGTCACTAAGTGGAGCAAATATATTTTATATTGCATTAAGGACCTAAATCTGCGCTATCCAAGGGCTTCATGGTACTCACCCCTCAGTGCTGGGTACCCTCAAATAGCATCTTGCAAAAGCCACTCAGCTTCTCACAGGATCTAGTTCTGCAAGCCGTATTACATATCTACACCTCCCTCGTGCTGATGGACTTCATTCCTCCGCTGAAGGACTTGCTTCTTACATTCCACCCAGATGTTCATCTCTTCATGTTCCTGCACTCCCTGTTGCAGCTGGGACTGCTACAAGTATTTTATTTTGAATTGTGTTAGTAAGGGAAGTTTGGATGTGTTTTTATAATCCCTTCTTTTTCTCTCAGTGACCTGTTGTTTGGTGCATTCCCACTAGGTGGATGAGACCAAATCAGGCCATTGCTCTGTTCAGTAAGACCTGAATATTTTTTTTTTCTGGATGGGACAGCAAAAGGGTTTGAACTGAAGTTCACTTCCTGGTGCATTTCTTCCTGAAATGGGACACATTTCTGCAGAAAGATTCAAATAAAACTGGCATTTCTTAAAAAAGCATATTAGCCAATCTTCATTGCAGCAATAGTGACATCATCTCCAAAAGGTAAAATGCTTCCAGTAAATTCATTGGCAGCTTTCTTCTCCCTCTTCATATTTACAGTAAATGATTAAAAAATATGAGGCTGTGGTTTTAACATCAGTAAAATGGAGTTTTGTTTTATTTTTTGTACAAGCCTTCATAGCTCAGGTGTATGAAGTAACACAAGAATAAAGTTTTCAGCAGTTGAAGAGCTGCCTCTTGGTTTATTCATTTTTTTAAGCTAGAATTTGTTGCTCAAAATGGTACTGATTGATTTTACTGACCAAATGATTCTTTTAGTGCCTGAACTTTGCCATAAGGAGTAAATGTGACCTTTTCTGAATATACTGGTGATCAAAGGACAGAGACTGGTTTTGTGTACTTCTGGTGTAGTTCATGCAAGCAAAATAATTCAGCAAACCTCAGACTTTATTTAGTGATAACAAGCAGGAGAAACGTTCAGCACCTCCTACAGGAATGAACATTGCCTTTTCACTGAGTAGTTCATGCATGGAAGGCTGAAGAGGTGCTGATGTTTCATGAAAAACATTTGGGCCCAGTTGTCTCTTGCTTTATCACTGGAGTAAGATTCAGGTCATGGATAAAAGACACCTAATCTGGTGCATCTGCCATCTGAAGCTGAACAAGCAGCTGGAGGCCAGGTGGGGTAAGGAAGTTTAATGGCAGTAGATACATAAGAAAGGCCATCTGGATGAAGCTGTAGTTCTCCATAGCAACTTTTAGTTACCTACAACCTGGAGCTAAGTCCTACCCACTCTTAACCTGTGTGATCAGTTAACTATGTGCAGTAACAAAGCAAACGGCAAGTAAACTTATAGGACTATAGGTGAATGCTCCAGAACTCAGCACTTAATGGCACACAGTGGGATACAGCTCCTCAGTGTGGCTAGTTATGGTCCTGTCTAAATTGCCCCTCTGTGGGGCATGATTCAGTTGCCTCAGTGTCAGCTGGGACACCCTATGGAGTCTGTGGTATCTCTTGGTGCTGGCAGATAGGACCCAGGGTCTAGAGAGGCCTGTGACCTAGAACGAATTATGGAGAACAGATGAGATGCCCTGGGATCTCTTAAATGGCACTGCAGCCTATGGTTGAGACACTCAGTGCTTCTTTGATGGCTGCACAGGGTCTTATGTGATTAGTTTAGATGCTTAGCATTTCCGCAGCTAAAATTGGATGAGATGAATCCCAGATGAAGTCTATGGGCTAGCCTGCAGTATGTTCCTTCTGTGGTCGCTGGGTGGCATCTGAGCATCTCGGGTGTTTGCTAGCACAGTTCTGTGAGTCCAGTGCTTGTGGAGGCAGACTGATGTGCCTGCACATGCTATTTGCAGTCTGATACGGGGATCATTCTCATTGTATGCACCTCAGGAAAAATAGCAGGGTCCTTTGCACAGATGATGACTGAATTGCTGTGCAATGAAGAGAAAGTACGAGGCAGCAGCTGGAGTTACAGTAGAAGCATGATGGAAAGTGTGGACAAAGGCTGGTGCCATGGGTGAAAGCATTGTCTTTGCAAATGGAAAAAGTAAAGATAAGTTAGCTCCTAAGTTCACAGCGTCCCTTCGCATAGTTCCCAGCCAGAGAAAAGCAGGGGGAGGTTTTTCCTTTGTTCCAGAGCAAGGAATAAAGAGACATTTCACCCACCAACTTGCTAATCTAGTAACAGCTCCATCTGAGGATGATGCTTGGCTGGTGTCCTGTAGTGCTGGCATGAACAGGAGGGGACATGGCACCTTACTCAGGGACAATCCTGGAGGTTTTCCTTTAGTATAAAGTAACACAAGCTCTTGCAGCTTGTTTGGGGTGGACCAAGTAGGGTGAGACATCTGCAGTGGTGTGGATCTGGAGCAGCCTGTACCTGGACAAGGGAAGAGGCAATAGCCTGAAAGGCATTTAGAAGAGGCAGAACAAATGCTGAAGACAGGGACCCTAGTCAGCAACTGAAAGAAACAGCTAAAAAAGGAAGACATCCCATGGCTTCTACCACAAATTGAGGCTGTTCTGAGGAGAAACCACTGCAGTGAGGTCCAGGCTCTGGACAGAAGCCTGGCCTTGGAAAGTCCTAAGCACGGGGTGCTGGCGGCCTGAACCTGCTCTGACTGAGGTGGGGGGCTGATATGCAACCCCTGCTTGCTGTCTGTCCTGCAAATTGGGATGAAGTAGGTGCAGATTCATTAAGGAAGATGCATAGCTTCAGAGCACAAGTGACACATGTATTGCTCCTGGGGAAACAAATGTTAGGTTAATGATTCCCATATGCCAGATCATCTGGTACCTCTGCAACAAGGTGCATGGATGAGTTTAACATACATCTTTCTAACACTGAATAAACTGGAAAGAAAACCCACAAAACCAGCTGTCACTTGCATTAAGCCCAAGTATCCAAATAAAAATGTGTGACATGCAGCCTCCCTCCAAGGTTTGGCTACAATATGTCAAAAACTATCTGGCATCAGAATGTCATGATGTGTTGGAAAAAGCAAAAATCAGGGCGAAAGTAATTGAATGGTGACATTATCTGTGCTAGAGCTTGAGGGAGAGGATGAGCTTTTGGACATCAGCTATTTTAAGATGTTTTTGACCTTTCCTAAGTTGCACATACTCAGTTCTTTATGATGTAATGTCTGGGACAAAGCCTATCAGTTCTTGTCAGCACTATTCATTTACACTGTATGTGTTGTGGGGTATTTCATTGCATTATACACATCTGTCTTGTAAATATCTATTTCAATCGTTTCAGGAAGTTTGACAGGGACAAGCTGCACAAACTACATGATCAATCATGAGCAATTTTGAGCAAACAGACAGATACCTAAAAATGCAAAGAGCAGAATCCTGGGGCTGTGTTGGTGTTTCACCAAAATACAGCCTACTGGCAGTTTAAGTGTTAGACTTGATGAGAATCTGATGAGCTGTGATGTTACAGCATTTAGTTTTTAACTTGAGGCTGCACCTAAACCTACACTTGTCAGACAAACAGCATCTGAGGAGTCTTGCCCTCCTGAGCTCTCTTTTTGCAGTCCTTGGATGGAGGAATTCAGCTCTTCCTTGGATTTGCCAGTATTTGTTTATTCAGATTTCTTTTCCGGGTGCCTAGTTTTAAGTGGAACCAAGCCAAGTCTAGAAATCCCAACCAAGCACAATGCCCCATTCTTACAGGTAAGGGGCAGTAAGGGGCTATCCAAGCTGGAAGTTTTACAACTTATGTGAGAGATGAAAGAGGCACAGAGAGATTTGCTTAGCAGCTATGGGAAGCCCATGGCTGGTTCAACAAATTTGTGTGTAGTGGTATCCGAAGTGTTCATCCTTCCTTCCTCTCAATTTGATTTTTTTCTCTTGTACAAGAACATTCAAGACTGAAAGTTACAGATTTTATAGAAAAAAGCCAGAAGGAAAAGTATTATTTCTTGTACAACACAGGTCAACACACTGCATCCTGTTGCTCAGAATCAAATGTGTAGGTTTTAGCTAAGTTGCCCCATCACTTTACAATCTTGATATTAAGTTCCCAGAGCAGTATCAAATTCATCTCTTCTGCAAACAGGAGAATTGATTTTTTTTTTCAGGAGCTGGCTCTTAAATGTATAAAAAGCAAAGAGTCGAAGTTAGACTTTAGAGCTTTCTGAGAGTGTGCAGCCTCCAAGAGCAGGTTCCCATGCCCTTCAAGACTGATGCATTTGTGTTAAGCTACCAGCTGGGAACAGTCTGTGATATTTTTGTATTAAACGCATGCCCTGGGGTCAGTATCACCAAACTAAAGCCCGTGACATCACCCTATTCAAAATAAACTTTATTTCAGCAGCTCATCTCCAGTTGGTCTCCCTAGCTGTTAGTGCTGTGAGCAGAGCTTGAGCAGCAATGCAGAAGGATCACCGGGGCTACAGGTGAAAGGTGTGTTTTGTTCTCATAAATCACAGTGTCAGTGTCCAGAGTACTCCAGAAGAACAGACAGTGTATACTGAAATTACATGACAGCCAACTTCCAAAGAAGGCATGTAAAGAAGACGACTAAAAAAAAATAGAGACATATTATTATTGTACAAAATGAAATGTCCATGTTTATTTAAGAAAATTAAGATGTTTTTACAGAAATACCAATGTTTATTATGTACTGATGGCTGGAAACAGTGCAACATCTCCAGCAGTACAAGTCACTTAAGGTAATGTAAACAGCAGCTAATGACAGCAGTTGCAATTCTTTAGGAATATTATGGGTGCTACAGCAGTCAAGGGTGATGTTGCTGCTCTTCAGCACCATCTGTTGACACCGTATCTAATGGTTTCAATTAGAAACAGCACTCTGACAGGCAAAAGTGCACCTTCCATGACACACCAATGTAACTCAGTAAATGTACAACCAAGGGAGAGGTTGGAAATAAGGTAAAACTGTCAGGAAGAGGACTGCACAAGATTATGGCTGCTTGCCCATAGTCCAGAGAAGATTGCTTTTCTTTAACTAGTTATTTAATAAACCAGGTAGTTCATCCATACACAGATCTTTGTAACAAAGGGGTGTGTGTTTAGCTTCAAACTGTTGAGCCAATGAAACAGCCCCTCCTTGAATAAAGTAACCAAAATCATGGCAAAATTTGAACTGACTGAAAAGACTTGCGCAGGGTAGAAAGATGCGACCAACCTCAAACAAGCCACCATCTCATGCTCTGATGATAATATATGTGTGTGCATAGTGTTTGTGCCCATGAAAAATCAGTGAATGCTTGAAAACCTGTGCAGGTACAGGACACTACTGGTGTTCTTCTTTGCTGCAATGTTTGCAGAAGAGCTTCTTCCAGTCACTGCAAGGAGACTCTGATGGTCCTTGAAGTTCAAAAATCTTTGTAGTTTGTCTCCTCTGCTGTTAATTGGACTTCCCTGAAGAAATGACTTTCATTAAATAAAATTGCATGTGTTAAAAAAAGAAACCCTGCTGGGTAATCCTATCTCCTGTAACATCTGTAAATTAATTTGTTTCTTGAGAGCAAGAATGATTTATAACTCACAACAGAGCTGAAGTAGCATGACTAAATTAAGAAGAGCATTCAGGCAGCTGGAATGCAATTACAGCATAAACTCACACGCCGTGTTAATGTGATGGTAAGGTTATGAATTTAGTGAAACAGGAATCGGTGTGCGTGAAGATACGGTTCCTTCCTTCCTACAGTGTTTTTCTAGTCTTGCTAATATGAGAAATGTCTGCATTAGCTAGATATAATCTGAGGACTAGCTATGGATTTCATGCATGCCAATGGGAGATGCTATCTTATCTCCGGGATGCACCAGCTCCTGGACGGCAATGCATGCTGTGCTCTGTCAGGGAGATTTTGCTGTTATTCTGTCTGTTTTTCTTAGTCTAAGGGAGGTGTTTGGCAGGAAGCATGTGGTTGTTCTGTCTGTACTGGTCAATAAAGAGGCTGTTTTCTGCCCCCTAAGCCAAGGCTGCAGGTCGAACCCCAGCCGAGGTCTTGCTTTTGCAAAGAGGAAGGCATTCCCAGCTTCACTGCAACACACGTAGAGGGCTCTGAGAAACACAAGAACACCACCAAGTTCAATCTATACCCATTGTGCTCCTGTGACAAAGAAAGCCAACAGGATGATGGGTTACATCAACAAGGGCATCACCAGCACAGATAAAGATATCATCATGCCACTCTACTTGGTTTTGTCTGGCCACATCTGGAATGCTGTGTTCAGTTTTGGTCCCTGCTATAGAAAAAGATATGGACAGGCTGGAGGGAGTCCAGAGAAGGGCCACAAAGATGACTGAAGGACTGGGAAGCTGTATGAGGAAAGGCTGAGCAATGAGTTTGTTCAGCCTGGAGAAAAGAAGGCTCAGAGGAGACCTTATCACCATGTTCCAGTATGTAAAGGGTGACTACAAAGAAGATGGAGACTTCGTCTTTACCAGGAGTCACGTGGAAAAGACAAAGAGTGATGGGTACAAGTTAGTCCTGGAGAGCTTCCAGTTGGACACAAGAGGAAAATTTTTCATGATGAGAACAATCAGCCACTGGAATAATCTCCCTAGGGAAGTGGTGGATTCTCCAGTGTTGGACACTTTTAAGATTTGGCTGGACAGGGTGCTGGGACATCCAATCTAGGTCATGCTTTGCCTAGAAACAGTGGAGCAGATGACCCTTGAGGTCCCTTCCAACCTGGTATTCTGTGATTTTATGAAATCATGGGTGATTCTAAAATGTTGGTTATTATTTTGAGTGTTTCTTTGGTTGCAGAGTCTGAAAAGGATGTCACAGTCCACCAGCAGAATGGTTCTATCTCCTGAAGCTGAGGCTGCATCTCACAGGCCCTGGCGGGCAGCAAGGGGTCCTGTCTAATGGGGGAAGTCGCCAGAAGTGTGCTGGGAGGCTGCAGAGGGCAGCAGGAGCCCTGCCTGGTGCACCTTATCTGTGCTGCCCACCTGGAGAAGCCCTTGCCAGGAGCCACGCACTGGTTTGGTTTCAGTGGAGGCAGACTCATCCACCCCAAGAGACTACCCGGGAAGGAAATGACCTTTTAGCAGCATGGATCAGGACAGCAGGATCCAGGAATCAGTGAGGAACTGAAAATACTCAAGACCCATTGACTGGCACTGTGTGCAGGTGGTGTGACACAGCTCACAGCCCTACATCTGCTACAGCTGGGGCCTCATTGATCTGCCTTCCAGGATGCACTGCTGGTCTGTGCTGGTGTTCCTTGAATTTGCCTGGGGAAGTCCAGGGAGCCAATGTTTTGCCAGCCTTTATTGTATTTTCAGTGTTTCATCCAGTGATAGCTATGGCAGAAGTTAGCTGTGCCATCTGATAGCTCAGGTGATGTCAGTGGGGGAGGACCCAGCAATTCTACCATGTCCTCAGGTCTAGATGTGTACTGTTATCCTGCTGTGACACTCTTTCAGGAGACCCAGCAGGGATAAATGTACCAGGCCCTCCTCACTCATGCTCCAGACTTCTTTTATAATGTCCTTTGCTCCCCTCTGCTGTGTGTGTTCTGCAACGAATGGTTTGGGTGCCAGGAATCTGTAGGTACTTCATTCAGGAGCAACCAGTGACAAGCATTAGTGCAAACTTCATTAATGCTGGTGTGATGACAGCCTCCTAAATGTCAAGCCCACGAGCATGCCTGGGCACTGCTTTCTTTCAGTGAGGTCTATTTCTGTCAGAAGGCAGCCCATGAATGTGCAGAGCACACACTCTTCATCCCTTAATGCTCCTCTGCAAAGTCAGCATTGGCCACCGCAATGGGCCACAGTGCTTGGGATGAGAGAGGAACAAGTCACCCAGAGGAGTGAGGCAATTCAGATATTCCAATGAACTAATAAAACTCTTGCTAATAAGACATGAAACGTTGCATCAAACACCCACCTGGGTTTTCTGCAGGTGTTTTCAAAACCCTTGTTATTTCAAGGTGTCTGTTGCCTCTCATCTACAGTTCCTCCACATGTTTTGATTGCTTTTGAAGGACTGCTGAGAAAAAAAGATACTGCATCGACGGAAGGGGATGATTTATCCACCTGTGAAAGACATTTCAGAAGACAAATGTCCCAACCCAAGCTGTTAACCTGAAGACTCCAACGAGAGGATTATGGGCTGCTGAGAGCTAGCAACAATTTCTTTTTTGTAGAAAAAAGGGCCTTTCATCTCAGTATTGAATGAGGAGAGTTGAAGAACTGTTGCCCTTTCTTTCTGTGAAAGAGTGCAGCTGTCTTTTAGTAGCATTATCAGGCTGCTGGCAGAACTCAAAGTCAGGTTTGTGGCAAACTGAATTCAGATTGTTTAAAGAAGACCTGCGTTTTGCTTTTTAATTTGCTGCAATGAAGTTTTCCACAGGGACCATCTCAATTTGCCCCAGTTCATTGAACTGATATTCAGTTAGCAGTGATGGGTCAGAGAAATTTCATTAAAATGATCCCATATTCAGTTTTGATTATAATTTTAGGGATGCTGCCTCTTGAGATGTTACTGGATTAGCCTTTAGCCTCAATGAAGAGCTCATCTGAGGGTTGTGCCCCATCCTCTAGACAAAGCTGATGGATTTATGTCCATGAGGTACTATGAACCAAAACCATGACTGATTGTGGCCTTAAAGGATAGGTGCTGACCCTTAGAAAAGGGAAGAGAGAGCAGATGACAGCTGCCAATCTAATTTCTCCCAGTAAGGGATCACCTTATGGATGCTTTTGCTGGATGAATTTTAGTGGCATTACTGGCTTGATTAACTAATGCTGGCTAAAATTAACTTGTATGCGTTGGTCTCCCGTTTCTGTGATCAACCATAGCAAGGTTAGTCCTGCCTGACTATGGATGTGTCCCTTTGTGGTGGCTGCCGGCAGCATGGTCTGTCAGGTGGGATGCAGTCCTGAGCAGCCCTGTGGACCCCAGCAATGAGGATCGTGGCTTTGATGCCCACCTCTGGCTTCACCCTGTGCTGCTGAAGGCCACACGGACAGAGGTTGCAAGGGTGCCATGGTGTGATAGGGCAATTCAGAGTCACCTGAGCAAAAGCTACATCAGACAGGTGCTGTGCCCTGCATAGACAGACCAGAGGCTCGCTGACATGGGCACGGTGCTGTCAGACTTATGACCATCCTGTTGCTGAGATGTAATCCTGCCTGCTTCAGGGATGCAAAGCTGATTAAAACCCCTCTTCACGATGAAGCATACGCACTCCTGGTGCTTGTAGTGGAAGCCCTGCCATTGGCAAAGCATTGCAACTGCGTTTCCATATGGTCATGCAGTTCCAGCTCTGCCCAGCCCATGGTAGCCTTCGATCCAGCAGAGCATCAAGATGCAGCAGAGTTAGGTCCTTCTGGGACTTCTTCCCATCCAATTAAGTTTCTCTGTGCTGTGATCTCTGTCTCAGTAGTAAATTGATCCTCTGGCAGGGTATTCAGTCAGAAATTAATTAGCTGTGAATACATGTAGTGTTCAGATTTTATTCCAATAACCTAGTTAATACTTTGCCTTCTTCAAGCACAGAAAAGTAGCATGAATTCCGGAGCTTTGATCAGGTGGTGACATTTTGGTGCTAAGATGCTAAGATAAGAATCTAGACCAATAGTGTTACACAAAAGCAAATTGAAAGTTGCTTTGGTAGTCTTGAAAGTGCCCTTTTTGGAAGATGGGCCAGGCACTCAGAAATAAGGTCTCTGCTCCAGCATGACACCACTGAAGGTTGGTGCTCTATGAGATGTGCATGTCCTTATTTATAGAGGTAAATGGATTGAGCTACAAAGCACTTAAGACTTTGATTATTCGGCATAATCTCTGTTGTGAGTGGAGGCTCTTGGGAATTTCAGTGATGCAGGCAGGACCATGATTCAGGGCAGGCTGAAGGAGAACACCCGCTCTAATGCCACAGCTCCTTGCTCTGCTATTCCTGCCCAGCCAAGGCAAAACATTCCCAGAAAACCATGTTTCTGCTCCAGGGTCTAGCAAAATTCAGTTTTTGTTTTTTCATTCATGCTCCCCAAACTGTTCATACAGACCTTTGCTATCTGCCAGCTACATTCAGTTCTCTTTTTATGTTGAAATGGCCTAATTGACTCGAGGTCATGTTGCAGTGACAGGTCTGCAGGCAAACCTTGGTCTGGGTCTCATGAAGCTGCAGGACTCAACAGAAGCACTTCCTTCTTGTTTTGAAATGGAGAGAGCACATTCCTGGGAGGGAATAATGACTTGGAGTGTTTACATAGGTACTTATGTGAAGTCATTTAAAATAAACGCCAGAGCAGGCGAGCTCCAGCATACCAATGCCCTGCAGTCTGTGCTCATCAGATAATAATACAAACAATAGCTTCCTGCATTCAGTACAACAGATTAGCAAAGCTCATCTGCAGGTTTACCACAGCAACAGGAGGTGATTTAATGTTGGCATTTTGAAAGTGGTTATTTTGCTGTGGTGGCACAAAGGCAAGAATGTGGGGAGTTCTTTTCTACATCTGGGATTCTGCTTATAAGCTAGCAGAAGCCATTTTGATTCTGTACTTTAATTTCTCTGTTTCCTTTAATTTAAATCTTTTATTGACATGAAATCCCTAGTATTCAGTGCAACCCCCAGGGACACTTGCCCTGACTGGGGCTGCTGTCATCAACAAACAGTATAGGAATTACTAACTATGGATCAGCTTGGAGCTCCTGGGAGCAGAGGGCATGTGGCTCACAACAAAATTTGCTCATGGCCAAGTGGGATCGTGCTTGGAGGAGGTGAGCTTAGACAGGTGTTTAACTCATGAAGCTGGCACCAGGGTGGTGGCATTTGTGCCCTCTGCTTGGCAGAGGGTCAAGACTGGAATACTCCGGGTTCCTTCTCTCTGCAACCCTTCATCAGCTGATTGGAAACCTTGACTCTTTCGAAACAGGAAGATGATTGGAAAAGCTTTGTCACATTTCTCCAAGTTTAAAAACTCGGTTCTAATCATCTGCAACATCATGACTGGCTCCAGAAATGAGATATAGTACTCATTTATTAGATACCATCTGCCTTGATACCCATAAGCTCTTCCTAAATATAGGGGAACTATAATAAGGAAAGTGATGTACTACAGTCTGTTATCTGATTTTGCAGCACTGAAGTGCCTTGAATAACCACTTTCGATATTAGTTTGGAAATCATGTCAATTGCTGCTTCAGACCATCTCTATCTAGACAAGCAGATTTCTGGAAGTGACCTGATAGCATCAAACTTCTGTCATTTGTAAGTGGCTGACATTAGTTGGCCAAACACCAAACAGATTTGTTTGCAGTGATGTTACTGTTCTCTGTTTTGATCTTTAGATCTTTCTCCTTAGGAGTGCTGCCTTGTAGACAGCACACTTCAGTTAGAAGTCCCTGTCTAGAGAAAGACTTTCAGCTGCAGAGGTGTTAGACTATTTTCAAAGCTTTCTTTTCATCAGAGATAAGATCTATACTTGCCTACAGTCAACATCTTTGAACCACCGTAAGCAAAACAGAAGCTGTCAACAAACTGCATTAATAGTTTAGAAACGTATTTAATTATTTATGGTGAAGCTTCAGCATATTCTTGATATAAAACTTCAGTGTAAAGGAGTTGCCTTGAGACACACTTCTCCCTGATCAGTACTGTGCCACTGGGAATAGTTTATAGGGCTCTTTTTTTATCAGAAAACATCAGCAACATTTAGTTAACTTAGAAGTGTGTTAAAGGCGCTTTGCATCTAGGGGTTATGGTATTGTTTGGCTGCTGTTTGAGTATGCAGGAGTTGGCACAGGCTTATTAGGTTTCTGCCTGCAATACTGGCACAGTAGGGGTGCATGAAGCGCAGGTGACTTAGAAAGCATGGAAATAAGCTATTTTATTACAGCTTCTCAGATAACACAATGAAACTGCCATGGTCTGAGCAGTCGTACAGGTAGCTGGGAACCCAGCAGCTGAGCCAAGGAGACTCAGTCTGCCGCAGGAGTGTTAGATGGTGGGGAAAACAATTTGATCTTCCAAACTCAGGTTTACCAGGTATCAGAGGGGGACAGGAAGACACCAGCTTTCTTTGTAAATGCTTCTGGAGTTAGAGATGAGAAGTAGAAGATCTGGTCCTCAGTGATCTCAAACGACTGTGGGTTAGAGATGTGCTAGGAATGTAGCTAGTTTCTAAAAGCTGATTTATCTACCCAGACAAGAACAGTTTTTCCTTCCTGATTTTCATTAAAGGACCCTTGAAAGTGCAACATTAATTTTATGTTGCAGCACCAGTGAATCTGGCATTATAATTTGCCCTACCAGATGTGTGTCTGTGGCTGGGTATCACTCTCCTCTGCATACCTGGCTTTCTGGTGGAAGCTGGAGATTGCATTACAGAGTCAGGGACACAGACTTGTGGTTGAACTTGTCTCCTTGGCTTGCCCCAGGTTTAAATTAAAGTAGGAATCAGCATGGTTGGCATGAGGGCAAATGAGGAATATGGGCTGAAATGATAATACAAATTTGCAGGAGGTAAAAGCTGGTTTCTCAGGAACACTCCTCTCACCACCAGCGGATCTCTTAGTACCTGGTCTGGATACTTACCCTGCCTTTCCAGGTCAATTTTCCCCCTTCTGCAAAAGAATCTTAACATTTCCTGCATTCATAGCATTGCATTCAGATGTGTAATTCCACAGAGTATCAGTGACTTTCCAAAAAGCTCAGATTTACCAAGGCAGAAGATCTTGAATGCTCACTGATGTATCAGAAGATCATTGCTAAACCTCAAAGCTGAAGATTGCCTTCCTGAGGTCCAAGCTGGTGCCTGCTCCCACAGCCTTGGGATGCGTTTCATCTGCTCCAGAGGCATCCAGACATACCACTTTTTGATGGAGCTTGGGTCACTGCATTGGTGGTCTAAGCCCTGTTTGTGGGGAAAACATCATAAACAGCAGGATAATCAGGCAGGTTCACAAGCAGATTTATTGCACTTTTTTTTGGTACAGCCAGTGAAGGTGGGGGGGGAAGGTGCCAAAAAAAAAAGAAAAGATTATGAGTAGAGAATGGTGCAGTCTTATACAGTAGCAGAACCAGAGGGAGTGAATTTCACAGCTTCTGCTCGAGTTCATCTCTTTCACTACTGGTAGCCTATACCTGCTGGGCATTGCTTTTATCTTTGACTCAAAGGACACTTCTGAAGAAGTTTCCTTCCCTGGCAGTTTTTTAACTTGAAAATATAATCTAAGGCATTTCAAAGGGGAAAAAGAGACTGTGGACCCACTTGCAAGGATATTATCACACTATCCGCTGAAAAACACTGCTTTTTCCCCTGTATGTGAAACAGAAGAGTACTGAAGAAAAGAGAAGAAACTCAATCCTTACCCAGGTGACAAGTCAATGCACTTGGAAACCAAAGCAGTGTTTGGAGACAAGTTTGTTTAGCAGTATGCCTGTGATTGTTTTTAGTCACCTTGGGAGCTTTCAGACCTGTGTGTTCTGGAGATGTAAGATGAGGTGAGGGTCTTACCTTTTACAGAAAGTAAGTTTCTTGCCTTTGTGCTTGCAGAGAAAATGTGATCCAAGGAATAATAACAGCTGAAGTCAAGAGGGCTCCTTAGTTGCTGCTATTGAAATAGAATTGTTTGTTTGGATTTGGGGGAATCTGACTCATGCCATGGAAATATTTGAAGCTGGCAGTAGTAACCCAACTTTTAAGTTTCTCTACTTAAAATGTCCACAGGCTCTTAGCAAAATAATCATGATGCTGACAATACACAGGGACTGAGTCTTCCCTATTTGTGCAAGAATTCACAGTAATGGCACACCTTTGACCTTTGGTGTTTTGAGACCGAAGAACAAGAGGAAAAATTAAGCCAAGCTCCAACTCTCCAACTAAAATCCTGCAAGAGCAGAGAGCTGGACTTGATGATCTAGAGGTTTTATTCATCTTTCAAATAGAAATCCAGCTCTTCTAGCAACAAATTTACTTTGTAGGTAGGAAAAGGGAAGTTTCTCGCACTGTTTTCAGCCCAAAAGAATAGAAGGAAGGACAACCATTTGCCATTTTGCAGGTATCTTATTTTGGTGATACCAGAAACGTGTATCATTGAAATTATTACTGCATAAATAGTCACTAAAGTCTCATATTGAGGCATGCCAAGATCCACGCTTGTTGAGCAGCCTTTTGTTTCTGATATGGAAAGCACATACAGAGAATTGGGTTCTTATGGAAGTCTTTCCTTTAGATAGAGCATGTGAGCTCTTGGATTATTTTGTCTTACATGGCAAGTTGACTATTGCTGTTCTAGGCAAATAAGCTATTCCAGAACAGCACTCTCTGCCATCACTGTGTTCCCAAATAATCACTTGCCTATAAGGACAAGTAGAGGGGAAGGTCATTTCTTTTTCTATTCACTGTGCACCTTGTGCATATACACAGCAATTCTGCATGTATGAATTTGTTTCAGAGACCCTTATCATCTAGGGGACAAGTTTTTAGACCAGTACTGCTGCTGTGAACCCAATAGATGTCCATGCACATCCGCCTCAATTCCTGCCCTGCTTACTTGTCATCTTGTAGGAGATAGCCTGATTAAATGGAAAAGGAGCAGCAGCATTAGCACAACCACGCTTCAGCACTCCAGCAAGAAACCTGCCTCTCCTGATGTTGTCAAGCTCGGGCGGGAGCAGGGCTGCGTGTCTGTGACTCACTGAGCTGCTGCACAACACGGTGCAGATTTTGAGGTGGTAAATGTGTTTTAATCTCATTAAATCTGTAATTTACATTGACAGCTGTGTGCATCCCTGCCTTTCCTTAAACTGCAGAATCAAGGGCAATTAGTCTGGTTCAGAACATGACCGTAGAGCAGGCAATATGGGCTCCGATAAAGCAAGCATGCTTTTCCATTAAAGAAATTTGCATAATTTAATTCAATGAAGCATTTTTTCATTTTTCAATGTTGTTTTCATTCACTGAGCTCTGTACTAATTGCTAATATAAAACAGAGCAAGAATTTTAATTTTAAGGGCTTCCTCTGCCTTTTTGAAGTATGAAGCTCAAAGCACAGCACAATTTGGAAGCTTACATTCAGATATAGCTCAGTGCAGACCTCATCCTATTAAAGATGTTTGATAGCTCAAAGGACATTGTAATTTTAGAGTGGATACACAGTGCGTGCAGCCTGAGAGATAGTCCTCTGGTTGCTATGCTATTTAGTGCTTACCTAAAGCTGAACAGCCATGTTAGCCATTCCCTCTCCCTGAGTTGGCTCTGGTGCTGGGTCCAAAGGTAGCTTCCTCCCAGGTCAAAACTGATGTGACAGAAGTAGTAAAGATAGTGTTTATCTTTCTTGGTACCCTACATATTCTGCTCCTAGGGGCCAGTACCTTACCCAAGGGCTGGGGTGGGCCTGCTCTGTGTGTTTTGACTCTGTGCATTCTAAACACCACCACACAGAAGGAGAATGAATGAGTCCTTTGTGTGCTCGGGGTTGAGCAGTCATATCAACATGCAGAACTTTTGGCTATGGCAGTTGCTTTTTCTTTTGGGGAGTAAGGGAAGACTGAATTCTGCCCTTGGTAGACATAGTGGAAAACTCCTGCATGTGGGCCAAGGGACTCTGGCACAGGTTGCCCAGAGAAGCTGTGGATGTCCCACCCCTGGCAGCGTTCAAGGCAAGGCTGGACAGGGCCTTGGGTGACATGGTCTAGTAGAGAGTGTCCCTGCCCATGGTTGAGGGCTCGGACTAGATCTTTGAAGGCCCTTTCCAACCCAAACCACTCTGTGATTCTATGATAAAGTGATGAGTTTGGACCCTGGGACCTGACATGTTTCCTAATGCTCTGACGGAAAAAACCTCAGGAGGAAGGAAAGGTGTGGTAGCTGCTGCGTATTTCATAGAACCACAGAATCATGGAATCATGGAATGGTTTGGCTTAGAAGGGACCTTCAAAGATCATCTGTTTCCAACCCACCTGCCACGGGCAGGGACACCTTCCATTAGACCAGGTTTCCCAAAGCCCTGTCCAACCTTGCCTTGAAGAGGGAAACCACCAAGGTTCAGCTCTGGACACAAAGAAGGTGCTTTCTATGAAAACACAATTAAAAAACCCAAAACATGAAGCTTTGGGTGGAAGGAGTCATGGCCTGCGACAGTGTGTGTTGCTGGGGAATGATTTACATACTTGGAAAATAACAGTCCTCAATTCTGGTTCCTTGTAGAAATAGTTTGCAATTTTATTCATTTTTCTTGGGTAAAAAGAAGGAGCTATCCAGCCAATTCAGGCCAGGCTACAGGCCGCAGCTCTGGTTTCTTTGTGCATCACTGCAGCAGGGGGGTGGGTTCTCTGGTGCTGGGGTGGGACGAAGCAGGAAAAAGCAGCCTGAAGATGAGGGCTGATAAATGCAGCAAAACAAAACCAACATGGAGAATACTGCAATCAGTACACATCGAGTGAGTCAAGTGAATGTGTAAGTTTTCTCTGCTGGACAATTTGAATTGTATTTGATTGTGTCAGTGGAAACATTCCCCCCCTCCCCCAGCATCATCGTTAGTTTTCTTGTGTTTCCTCATACATTTATTTCCATTAAATGCAAACAAAATCTGTATGTTTGACTACCTGTTTGTACTGCTGTGCACAGACAAAAGTTCTTTAAGGTAGGGATATGGTTGTTATTTAACTGCTTGGTGCTTTCCGGTGGTGTTCTGATCGTTAGACACTACCACTGCAGTAATGAAATGGTGATGATAATAATGTTTTTGGGACGGCACCTGCTGAAATTTCTCTTTGTGTTGTGAAGAACTTTTATTTACCAGATTGTGAAGAGATTATAAATTAGAGGTAGCCGTTAAAAATCTGAATTTACCTGAATGTATTTCTCAAGGAGAGAAGGGTTCATAAAATCTACAGTGCTCCATCAGGACTATGACAATCGTATGTGACTCAAGTGATCTATGATATCCAAAAGCAGCAAATCACAAAGCCATGGCAGTTAGCAACAGCAATCAGGTGACAAAGAATGATGGATCAAAATGTGTTTCTGCAAAACATGTCCATTATGAGTGACAATTATTAATAAATATCACCGTTATCATGCATATAAATATCACATTAATAGCCATATTTCTGCTGAGGAGCAGTTCATATTTTAAATACAGTCTGTCTTCCTTGCCATTGTCTCAAACGCTGAGAACATACAGATCTGTGCTGCACACAACCGGGGAGCTGCTGCCCAATCATTGCTGCAGCCTCATGCCTGGCCTTGCCCTCCCTGGGGCTTGGAGACTCGTTGCAGAAGGCTGCAGCTTAGCACTTGTGCACGGGCTGTCTGCACCTTGCAAGCCCTGGTGACAACTCCTCCAGAGGCTCAGTCTCCAGCAGCCCTGGCTGCTGCTGTGCCTGCTCAGCTCCCCATGCGGATCTGGCTCTGTGGTGCATGGGGAGAGCTGTTGGGTCCATGGTGCCATGGAGGGGCATGCTGCAGGGGTACGGCTTGTGGAGAGTCCAACCAGCCACACAGCCTGGAGCCTGCAGCCATGGCATAAGCCAGGGCAGTGCTGCAGCCTGCCCAGCATGGCAGCCCACAGAGCCAGGGGCACTCCGGCCTCTGCTTTGTGGCCTTCCTTACACTCCTGGGTTAATGCACTGAGGGAACTACATGGACTTCACCACCCTTCAATTGAGAAGGAGCTGAGATTCCTCCTTTTCTATCCTTAAAATAGGAATCCAAGCCTTATTCTGTGCCCTCTGCCACCTCCCATAACACCTAATCTTTGCAATTGGTTATTTTTCAGTGTCATTTTTTGTAAATTGCAAGTGTTTCTGAAGAAGGGAAACTGACAGCTCTTACCTGGAAGGTGCTCTATAATCCCAAAGGTAGGAAAAATTATAGTTAGAAATAAAAAGAAAAAATGTCAAAGATATTTATCATCTGTCATCAGAACCCCCACAGTGTACTTGGTCTCTGGAAAGAATACATTAGACTGAAGGGGGAACCCTAGAAAAGAGTAAGGGAAAGATGGGTGTAAAACCAGGGCTGTGGTTAGCCCGTGAGAGCTGAATCCCAAGTACCATGAAAAGGTGGGCAGGGAGATGCTGAGCAGTGCTGCAGGGAGAGAGTGGTGGCTTTTTGCAAGGCTGTTTTTAGGTCAGAATTGCTTTGAAATGAACATTTTTTCCCTCCGTCAATAAGTGAAACCTAAAAAAGGCAAAAGGCATCTTGTAGATCTCCTTAAGTGGAAAACACCCTTTAAAGTATGTCTGATAGCGATCTCAGAAACAGCTGCCAGTCCTGGCAGACAGTGGCAGCCTGAACACACTATTCTTAGACCAAGAAAGCGTAAGTAGGTCGAGTTACAATTGGTACTCGTAAACACAGCCCCCACTGCAATCAGAAATCAATATTATGATGAATCAGCAAGATGAAACGAATGGGGCTGATTTAGCCTCCAACCCCCTGTTCTTTTGGTTCATCTCCATTCTTATCAAATGTGTTTTGCTCCATATGCTGTCAGTGGCTGGAGTCCTCCCTTTTGGAGGGGGAGTTACCATGAGTCTTCCTGAGGGCCTGGCAGAAATAAGGCAGTGGTACAGCTTAGGGATGCCTTTATTTATGTATCCCAAGGTAAAACTAAATAGTTAATGGGACTAAAAAGGAAGTTGCAACTTGTTAAGTGCTTATTGCTTGTAAGAAAACACACTATATGTGTGAGCGGGGTGACTCCAGTCACAGTGGCACTGTCTGGTTTGCCAGACCCCAGAGGGATGCTCAGGTTGTGCCACCTGGGTGCTTGACTCCTGGAAATGCAGTAGGCTGCTCTTGTAGTGCTGCTGGCTGGAAAAGAGGGATGAGGAGCAGCAGAGGTGGCCCTGCAGCTCTGGGAGGCTCCTGACTCCTGAGGGTGGCTGTGCTTCTGCCAAGGGTGTCTGTGGTGTTGCAGGGCACCTTATCAGGGTCCTGGCTCCCCCAAAGCCACTGCTTTCTCCTCTGTCTGTGCTCTCTCCTCTCTCCTTTCCTAGGATGGAAACATTCAAACATTCAGACATGGAGGGACTTCATTTGTAGGCTGAAAAGAAGGTTTGGGGTAAAATGCGGGTAGTAAATCCCTGCAGATTTTAATCCTTCATTTATTTTTGTTTAACTGCCCAATTTTTATTCCATATTTTATTTGCTTTTCTTTTGGCTGGCATTATAAATTTGTTTCTACTCTATTTCACACATGTATTACATTACAGCTCAGGGACCTCCTCCACATCCAGTTGAGCACTGCCTAATTATAGCTTGAGCTGGCCTTTTAAATAGGCATAGCATCTTTTCCATATAACTTCCCTCTTTGTCTTTTTCATTATGAAGGCAGACATACTACAGTTGTTTACAGCCACCTTGATGAAGGAATCAAAATCAGAATGCCTTTAGCAGCACAGAGCTCATTCTGATCACAATAAACCTTCTGCTCTTCATTTCAGAAGATGAGAAGAAAATAACGCACCGAAAGGAGTTTTCCAGATAAAGCTGGTAGGCAGGGCAACATGAGGAGCCTGATCTATCTCATCTCCTACACTCTCAGCGTAAAAGACTGAGGCTTAGCTGAACCTGAAATGACAGAGAACTGCCTTAATTGTGAGTCTGAGCACTTGCCTCGAAACTCAACTGAGTCAGTGGACTGATTTAATTCCTTGCCCTTATTAAAACAGGTTAAAAATGGGTTGGGCTCCCATTACTGGTCAAAAGCTGGTCTTTAAGAACTTGGGATTTTAATTAGAGTAGACTTGCCAAGTCTTGTGATTTATAAGGATTTTCACAGTATCTTTGAATTTCTCCTTTCAGCTCCACACCTGGAAGCATCTTAGCAAAAAAGAATACTCCGTTTTAACTGAAAAGTGAATATGCATCTACTGTAGTTAGAAGAGCTTGAAAATAGGACTCCCAAGGTGCAAACCCATCAGGCAAATTACCTCCTGACCCAGCCATTTGTGTTTCACCTTTGAAGCAAATGTTCTTTCCAGGTCCTTAAATCAAAAGGCAGTAATATCACTGTTAAGTACATAAGTAGCCACTGGCTGTACTGCAGCTTTTAATGTAGGAATAAAATTTTACCTATATATAGCAGACACAAGATACATTTTTAGCTCGGGTAGGTCCTGCCTGTATATCTTTCACTACATCACTTACAGGCCACTGATGGGAGTGTTTAGAAGACTGGCAAATCATACCAACTTTAAACTTTAGATCAAAATTGTCTAAATTCATTCATTAGCAACACTTGCTAATGGGTAATTCTTACACAGTACTAAGCATTGTCACTACATAGAGAAAACTCTTAGTCCCAAACAGTCTAAATTAACTGAGTACATGATACCATGGGGCTAACATTTCGCACTGCTGGCTGCAGTCTTGGTTGTTCATAATCACCGAGGTCCAGGTCATCGGGCCTGAGAGCTCACTGGTAAGAGTGCTCAGAACCTAAGTGGTCTTCTTTCTTCTCTGATTTTCCTTGTTTACGCCTGGTGTTTTCATGCTACATACAGAGCAAGGCCTACATGCTCATCATTACCATTTCATGTAGTGTCCTCAGCAGCTTCCAGCTAATGAAATGGAAAAAGGTTTTGAAATGTTGAAACTGATGAGACTTCAGCTGTATTTGCATTTCCTTGATATTTCTTGGACTACAGAAAGTCCCTTTATGGGTCAGTGGCAAAATCTCAAATGTCCAGAATATGACCAGACCCATCATTTCGTTAGGAAGGTCACTATTTGAATATAACTTGTCTGCATGACAATTTGCCTGTGGCCTGATTCAGCAGAGCTCCTCAAGTACATTCAACTTGAAGTGGGAAGAGCTATTCCTAAATCAGCAGCTGACTCAAGTACAGCTAGGCATGCACTTAAATACTTGATGGGATGCTGCAGCATGGCTCCTCTCCTCTGGGTAGCTCAGCTGTGGGTGTAGGGAATGGCCACTCCCCTGAGTTGTACATTGGTTTTAATACTAATGTTTTGCCACTAGCAGGAAAGGGGTTGGGATCTAAAAGCCACTGGCACTGATGAGCTTCCCTTCTGTTGTCCCAGTTCCTCCAACTTCACATAGGTGTCAGCTCTCAGAAGAGTACTCAAGTGAAAGTCCCTCCTCTGGAGCATTTAAATGCTTCTATGTGAAGACATTTTTTCAGGCCTAGAAAAATAGGCTTTTTTTGTCATTTACAGGGGTGTTTTGTTGTTGTTGTTTAGTCCAGTTTCATTAGCTGTGTCTATTTTGGGGTTGCCTGTTGGTTGCCACACAAGCACTTTCTTCACCTGAAGGTGACAGTGGATTATTTAACCAGTTCCCTCAGTGAAGTCAGTTAATCCTCCTAATCCTTCTCAAAGTATTCTCTTGCTTTGCATGCTTGGAAGTGTAAAGGCACCAAACTTCAGCTGAAACATTATACTGCAGGATCCTCACAGCAGAGCTAAATAATCCAAACAAGTCCTTCTGGATCCGACAATGCCCAGACGGTCCTTAATGGGATTTTGAAGCAGGAGCTGACACGTGTCCTGTGGCAGGGATGGATGCACATGCTGGGGATAGCTACAGGGGTAACTTCAGTGCCCCAGACCCCACTGCAGAAGCAGCATGATGCTGCCCCAGCCACCAAGTCAACAGTGGCTCTTACTGTACCTTGTACCTTGGATGTTTGAGACAACACAACCACAATCCGGGAAACTGCCAGGCCTCAAACCTGTATTGGAACAGGGCTTGTGTGAATATATATAACTGCAAGCTGTAGAGAATACTTTAGATACTGCTGTAGCAAGAAGTAATGACTGAAAAGCCAAACTCTCCTTGGAATTCTGTGCCTATGAACGTTAGCTTTCACCCCTCTATAAATTATCAGAATCTGTCCTTTGCCTCTGAAAACACCAAAAGCTTCAGATTATCTACCCTATGGCCTACAAACTCTCGTGAAATACCCATATTCACAATCATAAAAGAGCCACAGTACCAAGAGGGAAATCAAAGTTGCTACCTAGAGCCAGGGCAGGGAATTTATGGGTTGTGGATGGCCAGAAATGTGAATGTTTTGGGCTCATACATACCCCTACAGCTGCCATTTTCCTATTGAGCTCCACCAGAAGGCCCGTGAAAGCTGGAGAACTCAACCTGTATCAAGGAAAAGCTGCCCAAGCCCTTCACTGTTCTCAGGAATCTTTGCAGACTTCATCAAACCTTTCCCAGCCATGCAGGGAGCTGAACTATAGCAAGACCCTTCCTTGAAAGTGCCAGGCACAGGGGAAGCCTCATGCAAAGGGTTTGGGCAGGCACCAGACCTAATGAGGTGCACTCGAGAAACCCCATCCCCATTGCTGCAGGGGGACCCTGCAGGTTAGACCATTCCAATGAAGGGTGGCTGGGACCAAGGCAGCTGTCTGCCCTAGCATCACCCCTCTGCCCACCACCTCCCTGTCCACAGTGGCCTGCACCAGCTGAGACCCCATGGAGGGATGTCCAAAGAGTCTCTCCATTGACTGATGGGGATCTCAGAAAGATTGGCCTCATTAGCATGAATATGCACTTTGACTCTAGACCCTTAAGTC
The DNA here is from genome assembly GCF_033815535.1 of Pezoporus flaviventris. NCBI lineage: Eukaryota > Metazoa > Chordata > Aves > Psittaciformes > Psittacidae > Pezoporus > Pezoporus flaviventris. Next base: position 19,634,550 of record NW_026892573.1, read on the forward strand.
TTAATCAGACAGACAGGTGAGCAAAGGAAATATCCTGCTGGTTTTCTGTATACATCTTCCTCATCTTCCCCCCTGGAATTAAGTAGGCATAAAGAAAAGCCAGTGCAACTGTTTATTGTCCATGAACTATTTATAGTTTTTCACTATGGCATTTACCAAATGGAAAAAATACAGCTTGTTTTTTAGTGAAACTTGAAGCTTTGAAATTCAAAACAAGAACTTACTGTATATAAAGAAAACAGATAACAGGCTTTTGATGGAAAAAAGAGTCTAATTTTTCAGTAGAAATAATTGTTCCAAGAAATAATTGTTCCAAGAAATCATTGTTCCAATAATTGCTCCTCTTTCTGCTTCTTTGCAATAAAGCATCCAACATCCTGTTCCAAATATTTTTTTGTCCAAACGAAATAAGCAGACCTGAAAATATTTTCCTCTTTTTGTGATGTCTTTGCCTGAAGGTCCATCCAATTTTTACAAGTGTGTAAGAGGTCCAAGAGAATAAGAACACAGAATAAGTGTTGCTTGAACCAAAAAGCATGGAAGAGTCTCTCTGGCTTTCCGGGGGTTTACGTCAGGCCCTAGAGGGAGCCGCGCTGTGCCAGCTGTGCTATTTGTCCCTGAGCACACTGCAGTTACAATTTGCAGTAAACATTCACTGCTTCTCTACTGAAATTTTCACATTTATCCATGAATACATTATAGGAAAGCCAAGAAATAGCACAGACCTTATAGACCACATGAATTCATGTAAATGTTCATCACCTCAGCGAACAGTTCTCGTGAAAGGTAGTGAGAAATAAACTGTGAATAATTCCTCCCCAGTCTTACCGAGAGGGAGATGGAAGCAGAGATATTTTACCATCTCAGTCAAGGTGTCAGTGATTTTCTCCAGGGCTTTCTTAGCTGAAATGGTTTTTAGCAAATTAAAACAGTATTTAAAAAAATAGTTTTTACAAAACTTTGGAGAGAATATTCCTAATGGAAAATGGTGCATCCAAGCTCCAGTGCAGCCAGTTTAATATCCTGACATTTTCTGGTAGCTGGGATTATGCAGAATGAGGAAATTTGGGATGTACCTTAACCAGGTGAAAGCCATGCAAGCACATGGACCTGTGTCCTCTTACAGCCTTCCTGCCACTAAGCTAGTTTTAGGTTGTAGTGTCCTAGCTAGGCTGAATGACTACTGGGAACTCACTTTTTGATTCACAAAGTAGCAGCTGTCATTGTGTGTGCATTAGCTTTCTGTGGCAGAAGCCAAGATATTCCTGTGTTGCAGAGTCTCTGTGCCTCCTAACACAAATTTCCACCTGTACAGCATGCTACCCTTTATAGACTCTTGCAACTAGAAGATGACCTATTAATGATTTACTTCCTCAGGTATGCATTGATTAGTGTATCTATGCTGCAAGCAGGAAAATGACATAAAATTCACATAATTTGGCTGCCTGAACTTGCCTAAATAGGTTTTGATTTTTACATCACCATGAAAACATAGCAAAGGCTCCTCAGGTGCCGGGCAATTCCCCAGTCTCCCTTTTGGACTCAGTTTCCGAAGAGCACTGCAATGACATGTGAATTACCGAACATTTGGATTGGGCTGGTGTGTTGATAGTATGAGTAGTGGCATCGCTGAGATGCTCCTTTATCTGTGCTCAGCCAGAGGTGTTATTTGCCTGCCATGCACTGCAGCAGCACTGGCTGTGAGGATGGTGGAGCTGTGACATGCTGCATCTTATGCTGCTCCAGCTGCCCCAGCTGCCCCAGCTGTGAGTGTCTTCTCTTCCTGCCCTGGGAAATGGGTATTAAACATCAACATGGGAGGCTGGACAAAGCTGCAGTCCAGTTTAGAAAGAGGGAATATTCCTGTAGTCTGCATGGATGTACAAAAGACAGGAGCATTCAAACCACTAATGATTCCCCCAGAGAGGACAAGACTCTCTCTGTCCTTCTGAGTGGGTGGTGAGACCTGGTTAGGTTTAACACCTATTTCCCCAGGTCTGCAAATGTGGTCATTGCTAATCCTCTGTCTGAACAGCACTTGGCACAAAGGGCTTCTTGACTATGTGCCTACGTACTGCAAATCAAAGCAGAGAAAGGTGGCTTTTCTTCAGAGATGCTCTTTGCCATAGGACTGCGACCTTACAGTACTCGTGCTCCATTAATCCCTGGAGGTGACATCCTGTTAAATGTCCTTATCACATTCCCGAAGTTTATTTCATAAATATTTCATGGACCATAAGTGGAACAGCTGCTCCCTCGCAGCACCGTTAATAGCACAGGTCCCCTCTGCTGGGAGTCCTGTCCTCCACTGTGCTGCCTCAACCCTGCCCTTCTGCATCACCAATGCACAGAGAGGCTGCTGCTGCCAATTTAACACTTTGCTTTGTTTCTCAGTCTGAAAGCACACAGATAATGGTCCAATGAGGTCTACCAGAGGAGGAGGCCTGGGGAGCTGGGCAGAAGCAAGAGGTCAGGCTACACCAAAGCTGACCAGCCTGGTGTGGTGTTAGTCCAGCACGGCTATATCTCTGCTACTAAATAAAACAGGCCAGGGGCAGTCCTTTGCCCTGAGAGCAGGAGGCATGGCCTAGATGCCATGCACATGGCTAAGCTCACTTCCCTGTTAAAATGGAGCAATCATATCTACTGGTGCCTCTGGTGAAGGGTCCCAGTGTCACACTGCCTGAGCCATGCATGAGCATGTGAATCTGTGGGGCTCAGCCAAATGTGTGCCCTGGGTGTGTTTTGTTTTGCAGTAAGATGGGACCTTTGGGACTATTGAGGAGCACAGAGGCAGGGGCCCTCCTTATGGCAGGGGAGAGATCTCCAGGGTTTTGATGAGGAGCAGAGTCCTGCACTGCTCCCTGTGTGCCTGGAGAGTTTGTTGAAAAGAGAATGAGCAGCAGAGATGCAGTCCTCACACATTTAGGGGAGCCTGGGGGTAGGTGAATCCTGTGCCACTCGCTTATTTTAAACTGGAGTTTAGCTAAAGTTTGAGCAAGCCAGTGAATGAGGATTTGCACCCAGCCATGTGGGAAGACAAAGGTCAGGTGCAGCAAGCTGTGTCCTCTTTTAAAAATGATGCTAAACCCTAGCTGATGTTGCCAGACTATGCTGTGGGATTAAGACCTCCTGCCAAAGAAATTGGTGCAACGGCTGGGCCATCACAACAGTCCAAAACACTTAGATCATGACACAGTCAAAGAGCTTGCCTCCTACAGGAGATAGTTTTGGATTTGTGGTAAGCCTGGTGGGACGGAGACTGAATAATAGAGCATGCCTTTTTGTCTCACTCGGTATGTCATGTGCAACCTGGTGTCCTGGGATGGCAATCTGAAATTTCTGAGTCGAACACAGCAGGTACGGAATAACAAAATGCAGAGCAGTGAATATGGCAGGAGGGCAGAGCTGGTGAGCACCCAGCCCTGAAAGAAGACTTTGATTTCAGAAGGACAGATCTCCTTCCCCCATGGGGACAGGACTTGGTGGGTGCTCTGTGCTCAATGGAGACACAGGGTGGGCGCTGAGGGTGCTGCAAACAGATGGCTGCAATTTTCGTCTCTGTGATGCACTCAGAAGGCTGGTCAGAAAACTCATCACCTCCTGCACGGCTTCTGTGATGTGTTTTGGACAAGACATGCAGCACTGAGAATGCAGTCCAAAGCCAAGGTTAGATTTGAAGAGCCCACCTTCAAATCTAACATTTCTTACTGAGATTACAGTTATTTTACAGGCATAATCTGCTAAAGTGCCAAAGGCATTTATGAAATTCATAGCTTGAACAATCAAGATAACCTGGATCTGGGCTGAGTGCTTATGCACTGAAGAACAGAGCATGGTGTTGTGAGGGAAGAAAAGCATCCCAAATAACCCTGATTTTAGAAACAGTCTCTGCAGACTGAAACTGGGGTGGGCTTTTTGTGCTCTCACCTACTGCATTTTTAAATCTGTAATAGTCTGTATTTCTGCTGAAGAAGAGATTTTGAGAGCAGTTGGAAACCCCCCGTTATTTATATAATCAGGTTTTTACTTGCAGTTTTCCACACAAAATTCCCCTGATATTTCCAAACTGATTTGCCAGGCTAGTGCAATATAGCCAGAAGCACCATAATGATAATGGTGCCACACATAATGATAAATACTGTTTTAGGCACTACTACTGAGGTGAACTCAATCCTGCTCAAAACTATTTGTGGCTGGATGCAGAAAGCTTTTTTCCCCACATCTGTTTCCAGATCTGTTCACCCCTGTTGTCAGTGCCCAAAAGCATTTCCTAATACACTGTGACTTGTCTGTCACCAGTTTCCCTGAATTTGAAGAGGCCTCTGCCTCTGCTTGGCCACTTTTCCTTGCAACCAAGTTTAATGCATTCTCTTTCTTAGGGCACTGCCAGGACAAGACCTTTTCTTTCCAAGTCAAATACCTTGGGAGAGAGCAGGCAGGCAAGGGCATGCACCGTCATACCTTTGGGGGGAGCAGGAAGTTCCTTGGCTCAGAGTATCCCTCGTATCCTGCCCCCCCTTGCATGCACACACTTCTCCATTGCTCCTTGGCTGACATTTCCCCAGCAACACCCCTTCCCTCAGGTTGGTCATACCCAAGCCACATGCCGGCAAACCTCAGAAAATAATTGGCTCAGAACCAGTACTTTCTTATTACAAGGAGGACTGCACATAGAAAACAACATGAGCCCTTATTGCCTAGGTAATCATCAGCAACATCAACCCCTGCCAGTGTGTTGGGGTGGAAAGACTGAACTTCAGCTCAAGATAATGAACCAACATCCCTCTAATGTTTCCTGGGATAATGAGTTTCTGGTCTGACCTGGCACAGATTGCACTTCTCTCTAAGAGCATAGTGAGACCCACAGGAGCTCTGCAAGGGATCAGATCATGGATCCCTGGCTGTTTCTGCTGGAATAAGAGATAATTTTGTTAGCCAGGGTTGACACAGGTCAATGTCATGTCACTCAGACTGAGCAGTCTGTTAGGTGTCAGATGGTTCCTAGGTCCGATTGGCAAAGTACTGATTTTGATATATTTATCAATTTAAGCCAAAGAGTGTACTGACCTGCCCCCCTTACCTTCTTCTTGCAGGGAAGAGTTACAATGAGTAGGAATTCACGTTTGCTGCTAGTTTAGCCAGACCTCCAGTCTGGACAGTGTCTCCTGTGTTCCACAAAAGGTCTGGAAGATGGCAGATAACACCTCTTCCAGTCAAGAAGAACTGGAATAGACTTCAGAGGGGCAGAAACCAGAGGTGCTTTAAGCCAGTGCTTTCAACACTGCACTTTCAAGCAGAGCATCTTGTAGCCACCTGTGGCAGCATTTGCACCATGCAAATAGCCAGCACCAAGCAGCACACCCAAGAATGGAGGGGAAGTGGGGTGCCTGGTTCCAGTTTCCATAAACACTGACTGTGCTGGCAGGTCAGCTGCTCACTGCTGCAGGATTACGTCCATGGCCTGATCCAAAGTCATGCTGACAGCTGGTTTGGTAGCACCTAGATTTGATATTAATGGATGCTTAATCAAGCCCTGGAAGGGCAAAACAAGTAGTTTCCTGCTTCAGAGAAAGGAATGAATGATAATGTATTAGCAGAGGATATGATCCTCCCAAAGAAAGGTATGATAGCTGAGCAGGGAGTCAATGTCCTTGTTTTTCCCCTTAGCCATATCACACTCAAGTCTGTAGGCATAAACGTAGGTGTCTGTGTACTCCTCATCGCTATCTGTCTGCAGGTAATGAAGCCTCCATCTGCTCATGTCGAGATGTGTTAATTGATTTTGTAGGAAGCAAAATGTGGACTAACTGTTCGTCAATGACTCACAAATTGTGATTGCTAAGAGAGGAAGAGGGCAAGAAATATTCATCACAAACGAAAGTGGAAGCTTAACCTTAGTGTTGTAGCTATCTATTATTAAAAGACTCTGCTCCCAATACATTCCCTGCCAGTAGTCCTGTTAAATGTTGTTGTTCACTCTTAACACTTGTCTTGCAAAGAGCCCAGACAAACATGTCTAGCAAACTTCCAAATGGCTAATCCTAATAAGCAACCAAGCAAGAGGAAAGAAGCACTGGGGAAACCCAGGCTGAGGGCGCTGGTTTGGGCTGTTCCACAATTTGGCTGTTCAGACTTTTTTTTCTGGGTTAGATCCAGACAGTCCCTAAAGCTCAGCTGCATTTCATTGCCTGGAGCAAGAACCTGGGTTGTTAAGAGTAACTATGTCTGACTTCTCATTTATTCCATAATCATAGAATGGTTTAGGCTGGAAAAGTCCTTAAGATCACCCAGTTCCAACCCCCTGCAATGGACAGGGACACCTCTTCTCCCACAGAGAAGGAGGAATCACACACTGCAGCTGGGTTAAGGGCACCCACACAGGTGAGCAGCCGCATGGCTTCATGTTGCCGCAGAGCTGGGCTGTGAGCTTTCAGGAGCAGACTCTTCTGCCCATAGCCCTGTAAAAGCCCACAGTCTGCTGAAAGCACCAGGCTGTGTTGGCACAACAGCTGGTGGCTACCTAGTAACTGAAGGCAAACCTTCCTCGGAGGGCGTATTTACAGGCTGCCTTATAAATGACTCTAGAGATTTAAGAACTCACACAACAGCTGTATGAGATAGAGCTGAAAGCTTCTCACATAGCGGTAGTGCTGATATGGTTGTTCACAGAGATAAAAATTGTATTTCTACATGGTGCCAGGGCATAGTTTATTAGACTCACTTCTTTTCATGTAAGAGAACTAAGGCAGGCTGTGAGCACATAGACATCTCACTCTGGGATAGAGAAAGGGGAGAACCTGTCTGGCATCAGTGGCAGCTCTTGGACAAACACCTACTCAGAAATAACTTCACAGTAACTCATCCCTTTTTTTGCAGAGATGAGCATCCTGTCTTTGCTTATACAACCAGTTACCAGAGTGTAACCAACAGGACATAAGTTCTCAGACACCCTTGTTGCTTTGTGCCCATTCCTGTTCCAGGGTGGCTGGACCCTTTGCTGGAGATTTTCAGCACGTTGGTAGCTACAAGGGCACCAATCAGTCTTGATACAAGAGCACTGAGCATCAAGGCCTGAGTACAGAAAACTGCACTTCTCTGCCTATGCCTCTGATCCTGCTGCACCAAAGTCTTTCTTTCACCACCGGTAGGAATTTCCTCCACCACTCAGAAATGAGTTAAAAGATTGATTGTGTTTCCTCTTTTAATGTGCTCTACTGCAGCTTCTACCATCAATCCCTGTCGGGTATTTCTCTACTAGTTTGCAGATTACTTTGAACAACTGCTGACTAGATTTTTTTCTCTGTTCCCTTAAGGCTTTGTATCTGTGGGCAGAAGTCTTCTGGTTCAAGCATAAAGCCCAGAAATGACACCCATCACAATAAGGAACTCTTACTCATGTGGCAAAGGCCATGCCTGCTCTGCCCCCGAAGATGTTGGTGTCACAGGGGACCATAGCCACAGGCATTTATCTTGCATATGCCTGCTCTGTCTGCTCAAACCACAGCTCCATTCAGCAGCACGTTATAAACTCTAACAGTGTGGAAGAGTGTGGCCACAGTAGTCTGCATCTCTGTGACCTTGAGCCTGATTGCTGAAATTAATTAGCTTTACAGTGGGTTAAGCTCAAAAGCCTCTCCATAGTTTCTGCCAATAATGGCTAGACAAGAGAGTGGGGTGAGAGCATATCCCACCACACAGCCGTGAATCCTGTACTTTTAGTTCTCTTCCAGGAGAAATTCATTAACTGCAAGGTCTGATGTTTAGCAGCACTGCAAGAAGATGCCTTTTAATGCCTTTCCTTACAGCCCAGTAAAAGATGAATGCTGTGTTCCAGAACTCAGGTCAACTCAGAACGAGTGGGAGCATGTACTGGCTGAGATGTAAAATACATTGATTTTGACTAACTTTCTACGGCATTTCTGTAGGATTTTACCTCTGCTATTTTATCTCCTGAATGCTATTCACCATCTTATTTGTCTGTGGGGATGATTGTGTCACTGCTGTTGCAGGTGAATTGATGTTTTCTATACACTTGACCTGACATTTAAAGTAGTTTGGAGCCAGCTATTAAAGACTAAAATTGAGGTGTCCTTCTCTTTATTCTTCTCTCATTTGTAGTACCTTAGAAGTAATTTCAAGTTGTTTTTTTCCCCCTTTGTCCAGCATTGCATGTAATTTTTTACTGGTCTAACTGCATTGCCAGATGGGTTCGTAGTTTGACCCATATTACTGCAGCTTTTGTCCAGTTGAAACTGTTGTATAGAAATCAGAGGAGTATCTTCTGACTCTAGGCTTGTTGTGAAAAGTCTGAAATTAATAAACTAAAAATGAAAACAATAAAATAAGCCTCATAGAAATATGATAAGAACAAGTCTAAAAATAAATGGACAGGGAAGGAGGGAGTGTGACCTGTCAGCAATCGTAAATGTTCATGTGACCTGTGGCCCATACTTGAGTTATTGTAATCTTCTCTGAACCATTTTTGTGTGTTATCCTGGACTTTTCTGGTCATATTCATCTTGCATGACTGTGGAGGTAAAAAAGATTAATACCATCCAGAGAGCTGTGAATGTCTATCGTTTGTCAAATAAATTGTCATTTGGAGGACTCTTTCTCCCCATTGACTGTAGTGTGATGCTGATTTTGGAAGAGAGAATCCCACTCATCAGACACTGAAAAACAGTGATGATTCCCGGCCTGCCACCCATTCCCTATTGTATTCCTTTTGAGAGCTGGCCTCACTAACAAGTCAGTGTGAAGCATGAATGAAAGATTGCAAGAGAGAGTGCTGTGATCATTAAAATTTGGAAGTCTTATTCATCAATGTCCCCACTGATTTTTAGGATGGAGATTGGAGAGCAGCAAACATCAACAATATGGGGCAAGATGTTCTCTTTCTGCTTTCCACACAGAAAATATGAGTCCTTAAGAGCCATACTGTGCTGATGTCTCATCCTGGAGACACTAGCCATAGGTGCTTACATTTGTTATTACTGAAGCTCCCTAAGACCTGAAAGACTGTTAACAGAGGCAGTTAGGTCTCTACCTTGTGCCTCCATTGCTGTGCAGTACTTTTCCAGTTTTCCCTGAGAGAGAACAGATCTGAATCCAAATCTTCACATCCCATGTGTGCCTATCACAGCGGTCGTGCTGTGGAAATGGAGGTATAGTTTGCTGTGGTTTGAAAAAATGATGCCTGTGGCATCTGAGGATTTGTCCAAAGCATCTAGCTTGCTGTAGATGGTGAGATGCATGCTAATGCAGTTAGTTACTTTTGTGACTGGGTGCTCTGAATATCTAATTATTTTTCCTTTGCTTCTGCTGATCTGATGTCCCTGCTAATTTTGGGACCTTAAGTTTTGTTTTATGCTTCAGTAAGCCTCAAAGGATATGCTGATGGTAATGTAAATGACATATGAACTGTCCATCAGACTCTCCTGATTTGCATAGCCAGTTTTTACACAGCAATAATACATGGCATCTCTAGGCAAGGACACCATGCACTGCAGGCTCTGGAAGATGAAAAGCTCTATTCCTTGCTTTGAGGAAGGAACACAACAGGGCCAACCCATTTAGCTTTCAAAATACAAGGCTAGACATCTTAACTTAAAGGGGAGGCTAAAATCACCAATGTCTGAGTGGACTGTACTGTCTCTGCAGCTGCAGAAAAGGTAGCTGGCTCTCAGGTACCTTCAGGAGAGTTGCAGAGTCTCCTTTGGAGACATTCAAAACCCACCTGGATGTGTTCCTGTGTAACCTGCTCCAGGTGGCCCTCCTTTGGTAGGGGTGGTGGACTAGATGATCTCCAGAGGTTCCTTCCAACCCAGACCATTCTGTGATTCTGTGAAATGATGACAGCATTTAAGACTTGTTTTGACCTGTTGTATCCTCTATCAGCTAATTCAAGCAACTGCCTACTCATCCCGTGGCTGGTGTCAATCCTGTTCATGAGAACTCAGGTAGGTTCGTATGCTAAAAATATAGACCTCTGCCATCTGGCCAAATCCAGCCTTCCTAGCTTCCAAAGCTACCTTTGGGGGAAGTCAGTATGATCTGTGGTGTTTAGGGATGCTGTCCCAACAGTAGATATCTGCAATAGCAGATGATTTGCATGTATTAAGTGCCTGGGTTTCCCTCACTAACTCTTTTGAGGGAGCCTATGCTGTCTGGTTCTGTGGGAGGTTCTGTGCTGTAGTCATGCAGCCATTGTGCTAAGAGCTATGGGCCTCACACCTCCCTGGCATGTACAATCCTGGTATGGACAATGTGGCAATATTCAAGCTCCTTTGTACATCTTCAGCTTTTTGTGGAGTGATTGTGCCTGGTTAGGTGATGATGTCTGTTCAGAAGTCCTGTAGATCATCACATTTAAGATCTGTTGAGCAGGCTTAAGTGATGTTTGTCTTCAGTTCCCATGGAGACACACAGTAGTTATGTGTGAAATACATGTTGTGATTACAAGTACAGTATGTTGCTGCAAATTTGTGTTCATACAGATAAGACATCACTGCTTCAAGTGGGTCTTCTAAGAAGATACTTGTGATTACACTAGAGAGCAGGTGCCAACTTAAAAATTAGCCAATTCTTAGCAAATTTGAAAACTACATGTACTGCACTTGCTTAGTGTGAAAGATAATGATGAGAGCAAAAATGAACATAGGCTGCTCCAATTATGTAAGAATGGCTTTGGAGGATTATGTGCTACTTGATTAGTAGGCTGGGAAGAACTTGAGATAGTCACAGCAACTTTAAATATAGACTGGAGCCTTAAGTTTGAGTATGCGAGGCATGAAGAGGGAGATTTGGCACGGGCCACTTGAAAGCTGAGAACATCCAGATCTCTCAGAAAAAGAAGAAAAAATAAAAGTGCCAATGAGAAAAATATTCTGCATGGTATCTGAACCTCTGGGTTAGCATTTCAAGTGGAACCATTGCATTTGTTCTCTTTCTCTTCTTTCTGCTTTCCTAATCAGAATTAAATCATTTGGTTAAATAAACCACCCTTTTAAAGATAAGACCTTTAGTGTCTTTGGGCTCTTTGTTCATAAACAGCAGGAGTATGTGTTTTTGGAGTGGGGCAGAAGTTTCAGCTCCTGGCAACGGCATACTCTAATCTATGGTGTTTTGAGTTCAGAAGTTCGGGCACATTCCACGGCTCAGGCATGCTTGTTGGACCTCTGTTCAGTGCTAAGTCCTTTCTTTCCCCACAAGTCCTTGTGTGTCCATGCAGACATATATATGTCTGTAAAAATATATAGGAGCGTTCTGTTAGATGACATCAAAAGTAAATGTAACATAATTTGGCTCTTCTGAAGTTGCTAAGAACTAGCTTTGTAAATCAAAAAGTGATTTTTAACTAGTTGGTCTCAGTTCCAGCAAATGAGCTGCCTTCAAATTGCTGGTAAGTTGGGGAAAGTTTCTTCTATGCCATATGGAATGTTTGAATTTGGTATTTCATTTTTGCAATGCTGAAGGTATGTAGGATGTTGTGTAGAGAAGCTCAACTATGAACCGGTTGCTTGGTGTAAAGCTATTCACAATATGAGCCATCACAGCTACAGGAGCAGACTCTTGTGTTGAGGGGACACTGACAGTGGGAGCAAGAGGAAGTCATAAACCCAACACTGTTTGTAGTCCCAATCTAGCAGTTCCAGTAGGCTGCATCCCAGAAGTATGAGGATACCCGGGCAAAGATCATACTACATTAACTGTTTCTATATGCTTTCCCCAGATTTCCCTACCAGTCAGTATGCTGGGTTAGACGAATCTTTGTTCTTGTCCCCTAATGAATTCTTGTGAACCCTGTGTGCTCTTCCATGGTCTCCTGTATGATCCTCAGCACAAAAAAATGAAGGAGGCATCTGTGCATGTAGAAAAGAGTTAGGGTGTTTGCCATGTGTGCTGGTTAATGTCATGTCCAGCACTGTTTCCCTTCTTTGAAGAAGGGAAGTTTTCTAACTGTCATGGACAAAGTGCAAGAAGGACGTAAGCTGGGACAGAGAAGGAAGGGGCTCCCCATTAGTGTGGAAGTGCAGATAGAGGCCTGGGGACCAGACCTGTGGGGTTCCCGTTAAAGAAAAACATTTTTTGAGTGTTCTATTGGCAGAGAGTAAAATAAACCTCAAGATCACCAAGATGCATAGACCAGGAGAGTATTTGGGCACTGATGTGCAACATTTAGTAATTAAGATCAATGGCACTCAGATGTTTCCTGGTGGATATTAATGTGATTCAAGGTGAAGTAGATTAGCCATTGCATGAGAAATCCTTAGATTTCTGCTTCAGAATATGCCAGGGAAGGGAATAGCCGAGGTCAGGTTCACGGCAGACATACACCTGTCTTCCCTCTGGCTGAGGGGAGAACTTTGAATCTGGATTTCCCAACCCCCCTTTAAGTGTGGGACAGGTTTGCTCAAGTTTTCCTTGAGAGGACAGGCTTTGGTGGCACAGCCAGCAGAGTATGAATTACAATAAGAGCCTGCAAACCTACTTAGGCATCTGAATGAGGCATGGGTTAAGCCTTCACTCTTTCATTAGTATATTTTAGCACAGGACTCCCACACAGCATGTTGGCTTTTGTGAATGTGCTGCTGATGCCCAGGAGGGCAGTGACAAGGCAGACAAGCCAATGAAAGGGAAGATTTCTCTGGTTCTGGTCCCCCTCCTACCTCCAGTGGTTACACTGGGAGACTATTTAGGGAGATCATCCAGGCAGAACATCCCTTCCCTCCGCCCCCCTAGTTACCCACAGCTATTTGTTTTGTTTTTCATCGGGTTGGTTTCCAGCCCGCCTTCCTCACTGGGGACATCACACTGAGATGAGAGTGCTGGTGCAAAGGGAGAAACGTGGGAGCTGATGGAGGGGAACTGTCACAGCAAGCTAGGATACTCTGAGCTGTGGTACCTCCCAGCATGCCCGAATGTAAATGTACAAAAGGCATCAGAATAAGTAAACAATCTTCATGCTATGCATCATGCAGTGTTTGGCAGGAGAATAAGGCCAGCGTTGTGGATAACCTTACACACTTAAACCTGATCAGGATCCTCATGTTAATCTGGCAGCGCTGCGTTGCAGGAGTGACCCCTCTGACTTCAGTGGAAATACTTGCATCAGGCACCTGAAGCAAAGGCTCTGAGTGGGGGAAACCCACAGCAGCACAAGGCTGGCAGAGTCTGCTCCCGGTTCAGTCCAGCCTGCCCTCCCAGCACTCTCTTTCAGCTGTAGTGATTAAAAGGAAACAAAAAGCCATTTCTTTTTATTCCCATACATAGCAAGTTCTAGCAGTGCCTTGGGCTAAGATAAGGCAATGTGGGGGTTACAGCTATCTAGGCCACAGAGCAGTGAGCTTTCTGTGAAGAAATGCTGCAGGGTGGCAGAAACACTTCTCTGTATGCTCAGACAGATGGAGCATTAACATCAGCTTTGAAAACCGATGGGAGAAGAGCATGCAGGCAAGTCAGTGGCTCTTTAAAGCCATGGACTGTGCTTTTCCTCCTAGTCCCAAACTTTTCTATCCAGCAAATGATCCTGGATTTCAGTAGTCTATATTCAAATGCCAAGAATATTTTGCTCCTATTCACTTTATTTTAAATGCATATGAACTCCGGAAGCTGTGGTATATAGGTATGTAGGATCAAAAGCTGTGCTGTGCTTATGAAGATAAATATATAGACAGATCTCCATACCCCAGCAATGATCTTAAGGATCCTGAATTGTGCGCACAGACTTCTGTAAGTGACTCTTCCCTTTTTTGGCACTGGGGAAAACACCAAGCAAAAAAAATTCTCTGTCAAGTCCCATTGACTCCCAAGCACTGCCCACTGCTCTGCTCTAAGCCCAGCACCACCTCAGAAGAGCTAAGAGAGGTGAATCGGCTCACAGAGCCCCTGCATGAACAGCCCATACCAAATCCCACAGCCCAGCTTAGCCCTTTTAAAATGTTTTGGGGGTGATGTCAGCACCTGGGTTGCCAATGCACTTGTTGGTCTCCTCCCTCAGTCTACTTCAGTTCCCACTCAGGGACTGGGCATCCAGACAGAGTGGGAGATAGGCAGAAGCCTGGAGGGGAATAATACCTGCAGTCACCCAAAGTCCAGAGGCAGAACCACTGGGCTCCATTTACCTCCTCAAGGTAAAGAAAGTTTGGCTTACTTACTAGGTCAGATTTTCTCTTGTCCAGGGACATACAAGGCTGGCAAAACAACCTGGGAATGTAGGAATTTGTTAACTGCATGCACTGAGCTTCTAATATCTAACCTGCAGACTAAGGCATTTTATATTCAAAGTGTCTGTCTTCATGCTGGTACAGTCTCGGGGATTCGCTTGTTTGCACTATAGATATTACAGTCTAATCTGGCTTCTCTGCTGAAATTTTGGTTGTTTGGCTGAAATTCTTTGTCTAGAGTTCATTTTTTTGGAGGTTTCTATTCTATTTGCATGTCATACAGATGGGATTAGTGCATGACAGTCATGATAAAGTGTTCTCATTTCTCTGCATGAACTCCAAAACCATACAAAATTCAAAATGTGCTGCGATAAAGTAAATAAAACCAATAACCACAAGAAAGATTTTTGAACACAACTTGAATGGGATTTCTGAAGTAAGAGACCTATAGCAGCTTGAAAGTGCAGGGAAGTCAGAAGTTTCTTGAGAGAGTTCTGTTTAATTTGTAGGATTAACTTACAAAATTTATGAAGTTCTTCAGAAATGAAAATACCTAACCTGAGGTTCTCCTGGTACTTTCAGTGGTAACATAAATAATTCAGATTCATCAGTCTTTGTAATAGTTTGCACCCATTTTTTTTTTTTTTTAATGTAAACATGCAAAGAAATATAGGAATTTAAAGAGCTCTAAACAGTGCTGCAGGTACAACATGGATCTATTGGAAGTAATAAACGTGGCTTGGGCATAATTTATTTGAAAATGCTTGCACAAAGCAGCACTAATTTCCCCCCCCCCCTTTGGTGTATTTGGGGTGACACTGAGGAATGCTGGAAATCAAAGAAGGTGATAAGCTGCCAGACGTAGCTTTTAGTTTTTACTGTCCCCTGTGCCTCCTAACTCCTTGCTGCTGAAACAAACATTTATTTACAGCAATATAAATAGCTCTGCTGAACCTGCCACCTCCGTGCATCTGTTCTTCACATATTTTTCTTTTTCCCTTAGAAGAGCCTGTGACCAGAAGGTTGAGCTCCAGGACGCTCCTGGGCAATCTACTGAAGTTTTCCCTTTGCTCTACCTGCTGACCTCTTCTCTCTCCCGATTATTCCCAAAAAATGGAACGATCCACACAAGAAATTTTCCTCAACTTCATGATTGTCCTGATTACCGTATTGCTCATGTGGCTCCTCGTGAAGTCTTACCAGGAATAAAAGGCAATCAGAAACTGTGGGAGGTGATTTAAGTGTGTGTCTGCGGAGATAAGTAGCACCCACAACACACCGCTGTGATTAGCTTTCAGTCAGTCAAGGATGTTGTGAATCTCTTTTTTACTCTCTTGTATCTGTTGCCTGTGCTAATGTTTGTGATGGGTCTGTGATGGTGTAAGTATTTTATTCTTCAGTGATCCACTGTGAAATGTAAAATGCAAGATCCTTAGGAGCTGTTTGACTTGGCTGTCTCCTCCAGTAGTTACTGCGACTGCTGTAGCCCCTGCCCACCATGCCAGCTTGTTTGATGTCAGTGTTAGGTACTCAAGGGTATAAAACTGCAGTACGAAATGTAACCGTCTGTATTAACCAATATGAGAGGCACAAACTCGCTTAGCAGAAGGGAATGTGAAACCTCTACTTTCACATGCTCATTTCACTTCAATAAAGAACATGTAAACTCATTTTTTGTATCATTCCTTATCCTTCTCCCATCCTGACTGCTGTTCACTGCAAGACCTGCTGATAAACACGGTATAGTGTGATGTGCGAGTCTGGTGGTTTGCTTGCTCCTCCCACCTGCATTTTTATTTGTATCATTTAAAAATTGCTGTGGAGTGGAAACGCTGCAGCTTAACACCTGCGTACTCACAAGAATGGGCTGTTCAGGTCACTTTTCTGTCCAGAGTGACTTATGCCGTTGGTGCCTGTGGACGTGGGCTTCAAATAGAACCTCTGTCCCAGCGAGACATCGTCAATAATTGCATTTGCTGAAGCTGGATTTCAGGCAGGGATTCCCAGGACCCTATTTTTGGCCAGGTTATGTTTGGAGCAGTGCCTGGAGGGACAAGCCCAAGTCAGCTGGCGCCCCAGCCCTGCTGCGAGCCCTGTGCAGAGCAGCAGTCCCTCGGGGTCTATTGCAGCATGCCAAGTGCCATGGCACAGCCGCTCTCAGCTTTGGTAGAACAAGGCGTGAGTGTGTCAGGGTTGCTGTGATGGTGTTGTCGCCTGCTAAAAAATCTTGAGCCCACAGCCCCTGTGTTTGTGAAATCAGCAGTGTAACTCCTCCCAGGCATTCCACATCTGTTATTTTAATGGCTTCAGAGAATCAGCATCTTCTGCAAAATGCAGCTTTCTGCAGGAAGGCAGTTAGAGATGTGCCGTGCTGCTGATACAGGTCTCCTTCCCCTCCAGGGACCTGCAAGGAGCAGGCAGCAATGCAGGGCTGTGCTGAGGTACCTGAGGCTGGTCTCAATATGCTTAGGTGGAGAGATGCTGGCTGTGACAGCTGGCTCTCATGCCTGAGCTTAGAGGAAAGACAAGCAAACGTTGTAGTAGCACCACTTGCTAAGTGTGTGTGTTGCTTAAAGATTGCTAGTAAGTGATCCATTGCCCTGTATCATCAGCACTGGGTTTTGCAGTCACCCTTGCTGCAGCATGTGTGGTGCACAAGACATGAATGCAACACAATATCTGATCATGGAGAAGATGATTGCCAAGGTGACATAATGCTTACCCTGCTGCTTCTCCCATCCCGCATACTTTGCTAAAGGCACTCTGTGTAGAGTTCACAGGAACTGCCAACAAGTAAAACAGTAGTTGCTCATGACTTTCACCTGACCCCAACAAGGCAATTTTCACTCTAAGTATAGATAGATGAATTAGCCTCACCCAGAACCAGAAGTTCAGTGGTATCCTTTCTGTTTGCTTTCCTGGGCCATGGATCAGACTGTAGCCACCTAATTTTAGATGTTCAGATTTCAAAAGATTGGCTCCCGGACAGGTAATTTGGAATTGCCAAGCACTCAGCACTTCACTCAACACAAACAGGATGTTCAACGTGCTTTTGGAAAAATCAGACCACTAGTTTGCGTGCATGGATACCAACCTCGAAACCAAATTTTAGGCACCAAGGTTTGCAGCTTTGGCTAAACATTAGAAAATTATTCATTGGGGGTTATCAAAATGCTTGTATCAAGCATCAGTGGTTGCAGTTGCAATCAGTTTTTATATATATAGATATATTTGTTTTTCCCCAAGAAAAGTGTTTTTATCAAGGAAAACTGAGATTTATCAAAGACAAACACTATGCTTGAAAACCAACTGTGTCTATTTTGCTTCTGAATGATGTCTGGCTGCTGTAGACTGTATGGCTTGTGCCCCCTTTCTCCTTTCTTGCCCAGGTGCCAGGTCTGGCAGGTTCTCTATCCTGCGTGACGTATCCAAGCATTCCTGTGATGTGTTACCTCCAAGTCACAGGGTAGGAAACTGCTGTGCAGCGAGAGAAAGATGAGAATGGGGAAGTGTGATTGAGACTGAGGAACTGCATGTGCTGCATTTCTAAGTGGGTTGATTACAAACTATTTCCTGCTGACATTTTTCATTTTGCAAAGATTCACTCAAGATTCAGTTTCATGGGGAAAAAATTGCACACTGTGTAAACTGTGTATGTGTGTGTTGTATGTATGTGCTCAGTAGATGACAGAAACAGAAAGAAAAGCAAAAAGTGTGGTTCTCACCCTTATCAAGACAGCATTCCTGTATTTGCATTGAAGTTTTCCCTGGATCAAACCAAGAAAATGCGAAGCACATATAATTTCCTTACTACACAGCAAGTCCAGTGTGGTTCTATTTTTACAACTGCATTTGGAAGTGTCCCAAAGGCAATAGATGCCCTTGCAATTCAAGAAGAACTTTGCACAATACTCATCTATATTTTGTTGGTGCAGTGAGCTAGAAGGGATCAAGAAGACTGACATTTGCTGATGGGGTTGCCATTGCTGGGGCTCCTAAATCATTCTTCACCTACACAGCTGAGCTGGTTCGCCCCCTGTACGTGGGGTTTACCCACAGATTAGTGTCTCGGGTCTGAGCTGGAAAAGCCTCTGGCTTGTTTCCCAGGGCTGTATACAGCTGGTGCTCAAGCCAATCAACTCTGACCTCTTAGCTTAACAGTTCAGCTGTCAGCTTCTAAAGAGAGATGACAGCATTTTCAAGCAGGCTCCATTATGCTTATCATCTAATGCTAATCTCTGCTCACACTGGGCTGATCTGTGAGGAAGTGTAAAGAAGCATAAATTCATGCAAAATGAATGGAGACGGTCAGTTTGTGCTGGTGTGTATGCTGTACTGCACTTGTACTTGCTAGTTCTTTGCTGCAGTAGGTGGATGATGGAGATGAGTAATAATTTGGTTTTGGCAGCAGTTGTTAGCTAAATGTAAGTCTATGCTTCCTTATACTACAGCTTGCACAGCAGGATCCAGAAGGGCATTTATATGGTGCACGGATGTGCCTTGATCCGTTGTCTTTGCCTCTTTGTGTACCCAGAAGAGCAGTCAGAGCTGTGCCTCTCTTCTGAATGGCTGTTGTCTTCTTGCTTCACCTCTTCCATTTTTGGGAGGCAGGCAGTGGCTTTTGCTCTCGACTACATGGCCAGGGCGGTATGCTGTCTACAGCAACAGTGTCGTGTCCTGTTCATGTCTGCTCTGCGCTGCTGTTCCTGCCCATGTATATGAAAGCCTGGAATGACTGCGGCTCAGGTGACCTGAAGATCAAATTGATGGGGTCAGGGTATTCACAGTGACTCAGATATCTAACAGTTTCTTAGGAAGGACTTAATCACTTGTAGAGATATACCTTTCTACATGCACTTTGCATAACTTTGGTCTTGCACATTACTGTGACAGCCTGGCCTAGATGCATTCTCCAAAAGCTCTAGTGTGAGTGACCCAATTCCTAACCAAAATTATCAACACTGAGCAATAAATAATCTAGAATGGATGTTTCATGTACCTCTTTTCCCTGCAGTATTCAACCATTTTCCTGTTCAGTTTCTTGTCCACAGACATCTGTTGGCATATCTGAAAGCAGGAACATGATTTTTTTTGCAACCAGGTTAGGAAGGACCTGTGAAAGCGGTGAGACACTGGCAGAGGCTGCCCAGAGAAGTTGTGGATGATCCAATCCTGGCAGTGATCAAGGCCAGGTTGGACAGGGGTTTTGATCAACCTGGTCTCCTGGAAGGTGTCCCTGCCCATGGCAGGGGGTTGGAACTAGAAGATCTTTAAGGTCTGTACAACTACTCTGTAATTCTGTGACCTGCTGCTGCATACTGCAAGCCATTTCCCCAGTGGACCCAGTGGACCTGGGCCTGGTTACATGAGGCAGTAATCGGCCCTTTTGTGTTTCCCTGGTTCTGATCTAATCCCTACAAAAGTCTGTTTCAGGATCGCATGGAAAAGATATGCCACAAGTAGCTTTAGAGCTTTCACTTAAACCTACTTTTGAACAGAAGAATTTCACTATAAGAAATCTTACATCCTGTATTAAGTTCTATTAACTAACACTTATGAACATATGATCTGGAAACACGAAGTTCCACACATTAAATCCATACCTGTGAATATATGTTAAATCCAAATGTTACTAATTACAAACAAATTTGGGTGGACTGGAACATCTGATTGTTATTCAGAACTGGCCTGTAAGAGAGGTGGTGGCTGGAAGACAACCAGTGGGACACAGGGATAATGCAAACATCAGAAAGACAAGAAGACGATGTCAATAAGGAAGGTGCAGCACACATTAAAGAAAGCTTTAGTAAAAATAAACTAGCAGTTCAATAAAATAATGTAGCAGCCCTCTAGTCTGACATTTCAAAAGCAGGAGAACTGAAACTGGGACTAAAGTGTCCACCAGAATATGACATGCTACAGGACACCAGAGAGGCTGTAAGGCAGAAAGCACAGTGATCACGGAAAGCTTCAGACTGCCTCCACAAAGTGGGAAATGTCAGACTGGGCTCTAATTCATGCTACATTTTTTAACAACATAAATTATTGGTTTACATGCAGTCAGACATCGCAGAAGGAGAAACCATGCAGCCATAAACAGCACACAGGGGCAGGATCAAATGTCACCTTTAAAATGATGGTGTGATAGTGACCACAATGTGCACGAGCAAAACATTCTTTTGGGAGTGGGAAGGTCAGAGGAAGAATATACAAAGCCCAGGAAGTAATCATAAATGAAATACTACCATTCAAAACACAGAAAATACATCCAAATTGGAAAAAACAAAGCCAACTCAGATGTGTTAAGTAAAAAATCATAAGGATGGCAAGGAAAAAATGTTGAGTAACACCAGACCAGATGCATTAATAATAAACCACCTCAGAAACAGCAAACCTGTCATGAAGACTACACAGCATGCAGGCGATAGATGCAGGAATGCTCAGAGAATATAAGCTTGGTACAGTGCTCACTGTGGAGGATTTCCACACTAGAACTTTTATCTGCAGGTGATGAGTTGGAGAAATGGTCTCAACCAAAGGGCCAGAAGTCAATAGAATGAACAGTGATATATCAGAAGGACCAGACAGTGTTCACACAGTGATTTTAAAGCAGCTCAGATATGAAATTGCCTGAGTAGTTACTGTGGAGTGTAACTTACTGCTCATGTCAGACTGGTACCAGAGGAACAGAGGGTGGCAGATGAAGTACCACTTCTTAAGAGGGCTGCAGAGAACAGCTGGGCAGTTATGGATGTGGAAGTTTCATTTCCACATTGGAAAAAAAAAGCCACAAGACAACAAAAAACAACAGAAAAGCAAGCAGAATTCAAAGGCACATAAGTGGGGAAAAAATCAGCAAGGTTTCTGCAAAGGGAAACCCTGCTTTTTTTTATCTATTACAACTCTGAAAGAGCCAGTGAACACATCAGTGAAAGTGAGCTGATGGATACACTTAGGCAACCCTAAACTGTCATGGAATAGAAAGGGATGTTCTCCCTCTAATGGTTGAAAGAGAAAGGAGGTGGCATCAAACAGTGAAATTGCATAATAAAAAGAGGTGCGGAAGAGACTGCATAGCTTAACATGCTTTCAGGAAAAACAGGAGGATTGCAAAATTTTCTGGTGGTACAAATGTCATAGATGAAGAGTTGTAGACTGTCATCTCTGCCAAATGATAAGTGATAAAATGGTAGATGACATTAAAGGTTGACAACTGTGAAGCAGAACACACTGGGAGGAAAATCAGTCCAACACACAAATGATGAGCACAGCAGACACTGGCACACAGGAAAGATCTAGCAGTAACTGCATAGAGTTCCGTGAACACATCAGCAACATGGTCAGTGTTGGACAAATTGCGGAGAGGAGCAATAAAATGATGAAAACCATTGTGACAACTTCAGCTTGAGAAGAAATGAAGCAGTCTAGATCTCTTTGAATTGGAAAAAAAAAAAAACCCAAACAGTGACTGAAGAAAGAATATGAGTAGTGACAAATAAGGGCACATGGACTGGCTATTTACACTTTCTCAGTTCATCAAATAAATAGCAAACGTAATAGTGACATGTGAAATGAAGAAAGGCATTTCACAGAGAAAAATGGAACTGTAAAACTCAGATGTACAAGATGTCCTGAAAGAAAACAGGACAGACAGGTTTAAAAATGTTCAGATAAATCTGTGGAAGGAAAAAAACCCCAGAACATTAAGATCTGTTAAATATGAAGATAGCTTCCTGGCTCCATAGGAAGCTTAACCAAGGACTGCTAATTCAGAAGATATTCTGAGGAGTTATTACTCCTTGTTTTACCTATCATCAGGGCAGTGCAGGAGCTGGGGGCTCCCCATAGTGGCAGGCAGGGCCTGTTCCACCACCCCAGGTCAGACCAGGGGTGACCAGTGGCAGACCCAGCAGCAGACATCAGACACCTCCCTGGGAATGGGAATGGGCCAAGTAAGAGAAAAGATGACTGTCAACAGCTTTCATATATATATAACATGGCAACAAAGAAGAAAGCAAAGAACTGTTTTCCTTGCACACAAAGTAATGGGCTTGAATGTTAGCAAAGGAGATTTCAGAGCATTTTTCTTAATCTAATGACTAGCGGGTAGAGTTGAGTACTATGCTACACTGTTGAGAGGTGAGGGGCTATCAATACTGAGAGATGTTGTCAGCAGTTTTTAAGAATGGGTTCAAACATCCATCAGGAATACTTTGTAACAGCTTGGAGAGGGATACTATCTCCTAGGGAGCTTCCATGAGAGCAAATACCAAAGGTTACCCTTTTTTTTGAGAGGCCTCAGCCTCCGCAGCCTGGCTCAATGAAGATATTTTAAAATGGAGAAAAATGCTAATAGAAAGTTGCTGCAATTTGCTTACAGGAACTAACAATGAGTATGTGAATAGGTCAATCTGCGCTTTTCTTGAAGGAATTTTGAAAATGTTTAGGTGACTTAAAGCCGTGCTTCCAGTGCGGAAAATATTTGCCTCAGGGAAGATGGGTGCTATAGGAATTTTATATTCTCCAGGATGCTGCAGCCTCTTTGGAATCTCTCAGACCTGGAGTTCAGGATCTTTTGACAGTCTTTCTCCAAGGTAAGGGCATTCACAACAGCTGACTCCTATCCAGGCACAGAATATCTCAAGTTGCAAGGGACCCATGAAGATCATTGAGTCTAACTCCCTGTTCATGGCAAGACTGCCTAAAATAAAAAAATACGACTAAGAGCATTGTCCAGATGCTTCCTGAACTCTGTCAGGCAAACTGAGTTAAAACCTCTCACATAGAGTTCCAAACCCCGGGAGGGGCACAGCCTCGAAGTGATTGCCCAGCTCTGAATTCCACCAGAAACTCAAGTATAATTAACTAATTTGATTAACAGTTTTCTTGGAGATAGTTAAGAAGCATCCACAGTACTATTGCTCCAGCAGTCAGCTCAGGGGCAGCTGCAGGAACGAGCAGGAGCCGGCACACAGCGGTGCTTTTCCCGGGGGGCGAGGAGCGCCGGGCTCCCGGAAGGACCTGCCCTACTGGCGCTGTCCAGGGTGCTGCACCGGCACCTCCGGCCTGGCAGCAGGGGAAAGTGGTGGTCCAAACCCTCTGGGGTTTGTTTTGCGCAAGATGAGAAAGCTCTTGCTTTTACCCCCAGATGTTCCTTGGTTATAATTCAGAGCGTCAACCAGAAGGCAGTTAATGTGAGGGTGCTCTTAAAGATATCTGTGCTCATGGCTTTGAAATTGTATTTTGTGTTTTCTCTCTTATGACCTCAAATTCATTGCATAGTCAGAAATCAATGCTGAAGACTAGATTATGGGTGTCTTGCAAGAAGAAAAGTTTTGAAGATTGACTGAGACTTTGGTTGCAGCAGGTAAGAATGCAGGTGAAAGGATTAGGTAAGGAGACCTATTCTCCTTACCTCTCTCTTCCAATTCAAAGGCAATTCTCCCTCTGGGAGGAAGTGAATCCCATCATTCAGATGTCTAGGAGCTATCATCGCTGTGCCTGAAAAATAATGGAATAGAACTGTGGCATAGAAGTTAATTACCATTATGTATGAGATTCGTAGGCAGTGATTGTAAGTATCCATAATAAATTCAGGAGGATCACAAAAAATACTGTTGCTAGACAGTGATGTTAAATTTGCACTTACAGGTGCAAAGTAAGAGTATAGAATAAAATGTTGAAGTGCCAGCATCTCTCTCTATGACTTGCAGTTCAGACAGCTCCAAAATGACTTGAAGAGCTGCAGGTTCCCAAATGCACTTCACAATCTCTTCATAGCTTTTGGATCTCTGTTGGAATTAGATATGAGTTTAATGCTCCAAAACCACTGATATTTCTATATGATAAGAAAGTCACTGTCTGGCTTTTCAAATAGTCTCCAAGGATATGAATGCTTAGTCTAGCTTTTAATACAAGGGCACTCATACCATTCATCAAGGAAGACTTTCTGACCCACTCAGTAGATAGCTGTTGTTCACATCTCTCTCAGACCTGTGTTTTTATGCAGCAAATGAAGGAGAGCACCATGCTGTGGTTATAACTCCTTTCTGGGGCTCAGGGTGCCCTGTTTGCTGTTGCTGTATTCATCTCTTCTGGACAGATTTGGAGCCAGTGTACATTTGCACAGCTTCACAACAGACTAACTGAGGCCTGTCTCAGGCATGGACAAAAAGTAAAATAAATTCTATTCTGCAAGACAGAGTCAGATGATTCTCTCTGGAGAGAGCCTGGTAGGAGTTTGAGAAGGCTTTAGGGGCAGAAGAACCCTATGCACTAAATTAGCAGCTAAGAAGAGCTAGAGAAGCTTTTTATTCCACATGCAGCCACATGCTCATGTCCCTTTCCACTGCCCTCGTGAAAGGTGCAAAGCAGCTGGAGGCAGCAGCCTTGAGATGGCCAAGCTTAGAGAAACCTTCCTAAAGCTGGTGCCACCATGGCCGCCCACAGGCTGGGCCAGGGCAGGATCAGAGGAGAGGGCTCATCAGGTCAGCTGGTGCCTGCTCAGATCCCTGCTCCCACCATTGTTTCTTGGCTCTTTTTTGGACCACAGAGCTATGGAGAGGTGACACCCACATCCTCTGCAAAATGGCTCTGTCAAATGCATGTGACAAAGGGTGAAAGGGAGAGAAGGTGAAGGTGCAGTGAGCGCAGAGACATGAGAATGAGGCAGAGCGTATGTCTGTTGGCTTAAATTCAAATCAACCAACCAATGTGATTGGAAAACTGGGAGAAAGTGAAGAGGCAGATGGAGGAGTGAGGAGGAGATGATGGCTTAGTCACAACAGCTTAAAGCAACACGTGAGAAGATCCAGAGCCAAGTCTTGCTCCCTTCCCTCGTTTCAGACTGTAAGCTCTTTGGGGAGTACACCACCTTCAAATACATGTTTTTACAGCCACAGTACAGTGGAGCCCAGGTCATGGAACACAGCAACACAAGTAACAAACCCTCTGCCCTTCAGCATAGTTCATTTTGATCTAAGCTGCTGTACCCAATACTTGCTTGGAGGTTTTAGAGAGAAATCTCTTTTTCTAATTATAGTTTTATAGAGAGAACAGTTTCCTTTAGTAGAATAAGTAATGACCTGATTTTTATGTGTGCTGCTCAGAGGGGAAAGCACAAAGCCAGTCCTGCTATATTCCTATGTGATCTTGTGGGAAGGCTCCAGCCTAATATTTGGCAAGCCTTACAGAAAACCCGCACTGCCGCAAACTAAGGAAAGCAATGAATAATTAATTTTCTGATCTGTTTCAGGATTGTTTTCTCCAAAATATCTATTTTAATAATTCATGTGATTTTTAGCTGCAACATGCTGCAGACGCAAGGGTACAGAAGAGAGCCGTACTGCTTTTCTGAGTGCAGCCTGGAGGATTCATCAGTACAAAATTCCAGCTCACATTGGACCAATTCAAAGTGAGGAATGAGAGGTAAAGATGGGTGGTTAGCAAGATTCAAAGTAGAACGTTCTCAAAAAATCACAGGTTATGAGAGCCATTCACAAAGGAGTCTTCCTATGATGCCAAAATGGTCATGTTGAAGGTGTCAAGCTTGTCAAGAGCCAACTGGGGACAGAGGAAAGTACATACAGAGTTCCCCTACTTCCCAACAGGACCTCTGGAGTGCCTGAATTTAGCATTTATAGAACTGCCCAGGTTTACTATTTCAGGCTGTAACTGATTCCTACTTCAGTCAGATACATCTATGTGGCATAGCTGTGGATTGGTTTCCTCTAGAGCTCGTGCAGGAATGACTCCAATCTACAAGACCGCACTAGTGGGGAACCCTGCAGTGCTGGCTGCCCCTGTGGAAGGGTCAAAAACCTCAGGGCACATTATGACAAAAATGGACAAGTCAGCAAATGAAATGTTAAAAGCTAACCACAGCCCATGAAGGGCAGGATAAGGGAAATTATGATTCCAACTGCAAAAGGAAACCAATATGTGCATGATGAAACCGGTGATTCTCTAGGTCAGTAGCAGCAGATCTGGGTACATTAACCTGAGCATTGGCGCTCTGTTCACATGCATCCTGCTCCAACTAACGCCACTTACTTCAACTAGCCACATGCTGAAAATCCTCTGCTTGCAGCAAAGTGCTCCAGTCAGCACCGCTAAGCCACTGGCACCCAGCTGTGCCCCACAGGGCACACAGTACAGATGCAGCTGCTGTTAAAGATTGGTCTTCCATTAGCAAGGACAATGGATTAATCCTCTTTACCTTCTACACGACAGGAAATTTTCCAGTCCAGCTTAAGTGCTGCTGCAAGAAACAGCAGGAGTTACAATTCTCCAAGACAAACTGCATAAATAAGATGGACTTTGATTGCCTTTAAAAATAGTACCTAGAAATGCCACGAGCATTTCAAAAAATACCTTCCTAAAGAGCCAGTAAGAACCTCAGAAAAAATAATTCTCCCTTCTCCAAAGGCAAAAAAAGCTACAAGCCAAGAAATGACAGAAAGCTGGAGCAGCACTCACTCTCCTCCCTGCTGTAATCAAAACCCGGGGCACAGATCCTGCCGGTGCTCACCACCCCAGCTTCACAGATGCTGGTGCAGCAGTGAGGTTACTGAAGACAAATCAGGGCCCACCTATGTTGCTGAAGGAGCCCTAGCAACAACTTAAATTCACATTAGCTGGCATAAATAGTGCTGTGCTATGGAAAGCGACACAGAGAATCTGTAATGTAGGGAAATACAGGCCACCCTTGTATAATTTTGCATATAGAACTAAAGAACCACAACACTATGTGGTCCTCTTTTCTGGCTTTAAGCAGACAAAGGTAAACATTTCCACAGTTTAAATCACATGCAAAGGTTTTTATCAACTATATTTTTACCTGTCTGCCCAAAGCAAGACATACTCTGTATAGCATCAGTACACTATCTTGTATTTTATAAACCAAAGAGCATCTTAGACTAACAACTTGGCTGGGCTTTTTTAAAAACACCTGTGTTGAATGCCACTGTCAGCATAAATTATTTGCCTAAGAAAAGTACCTGTTAAAAAACAAAGGGTCTGAAGAGCTCCACAGATTGGGCAGGCAGCACTGGTGGCCATGCAGGGCCAGGGATGATGCTTTCCCAGCAGCAAGCACCTGGGTGGCTTCATAGGAGCCTCCAGGAGAGGAGATATCAGGTGAAGTGCAGCAATCATCACTTTGTGGAAAGCTTTTCAGAAGATCCAACCTAAGTCTCCTCTACTCTTAGACAAACCAATACCTGGACCCTGCAGTGAGTATAAATCTTGATTCTACTTTCTTGAAACACATTTTTCACTTTTTTCTTCCTTCTGTTTCTCTCATTTTCTCCTCCCTAAGGAAACCAGCATCCAGCTCCTCACAGGTCAGCTTGGAGGTTATCTTTTTTTAATGAAAGTTCAGGTTTGCATTGTGGTAAGGGGCCATTATTGAGGACGAGGGGAGTCAGTGCCAGGCAGACATTCTCCCTCGGTAGAGCACAGCCAGTTTGGCAGGTACCAGGGACACTCTGCCCCAGGTTTGACAGGGGTTTTGAGAGCAAGGATGTCACAGGCCACATAGCTGAAGCATGAGTGGGCAGGAGGATAAGATCTGTAGGCACCGGCATGCAGAGGCTCCACAGGAGAGGGAATTTCACACTTAGCTTCATCAAAACCATCTCCCCGCAAGACAGGAAAAACGATCACCCAAAGCAGTGACACTACAGTGACACGATCTGACACTGAGACAGATGACATGTTCTGATTTTATTTCAAGTTGACACCTTGGGACACGGTGTAACAATTGAGAGGATCACAGCAGTAAGGAGGTAGCAGGGACCTTAATGCCTCCCTCCCTGCCAACTCCATGAGCTCCAGTGCAGAGAATCAAAAATAAACCAGCATAGCCTAACAAACTGCAGAAGATATTGAAGTCAGAGTGGGGCAGGCAAAGAAAGTGAGAGTCTAAGATTTGAAACAATGAAAAACTGTTGCTAGAAACTGATTTTAGAAGTTTCAAGAGTGATGCAAAGTCATCCTTGATTCTGCTGATTATCAATAACCAGTTTCCAAAATCAATGGTAGTTAAGTTCAACATGCAGTTTTTATTTCTTGTGTTTAATGCAAAATATGCAATAGTTAAAACTTCCATATTTCCAAATTAGTCAGAAAAGACTAATTATCACAACACCCCGAGAGTTTTGCTCATTAACTCCACGAGTGCAAGTTTCTAGCCCTGCAGAGAAGCCCTTATGCCCATCTTACATTTTAGCAAACAAATGAGAGGGCTTGAATGCAAGGAGCTTCCCAAGAACTTTAACTGTCCCCCATTGATTTACTTTTCACTCATAAAGTGATGGCCCAAGCCACAGCTAGAAATTGTATAAAGAACATGATCTGAGGAAGTTCAGATCACTCTTCGGATCAGGGAAATATCACAAAGCTGTTATAACCCCTTTTATCTCATCCGTTAAAGTAAGCCACTTTTCACCTGTATTAGTGCATATCTCAAAAACAAAACCCACAATGCTTCAGTTTAGAATGACATATAATTTATTAATATAATTCACAAGTAGTTGGGCACTACCCAATCTCCATATGCAAGTGATTTACACAAACATATAATACTAAAATTGATTGCTTAGAAGGTAAAAAATACCATGGGTATGAAATGCCATGGTAGATGCTGTTCAATATACTACACAATCTTCATGTCAGACACTTTTACTCATTTTTTAGAAAAAAAGGCAGTTTGCCATTTTTAATTCTTTTCATAAGTAGTCTGGGAAACTCAAGTGGTTTTTCTCTAAACCTTCTAATCAATTATTTCTCCCAGTTCTTAGGAACTGAATGGACAACCAAAGCAACATTCTCAAAAATCCAAAACCCCCACCCAAGAAAAACAAACCGAAAAAATCCACACCAAAAATAAAACAGATTTTTGCTGAATTCACCAAGCATAAGGTGACCAAATCATGTTGCCTTCCAACATGCAACACAAAATACTAACCCCTGTATGTTCAAAGGAATGTGCAGGAATTTAGACCATGCTTCACCATGGTGGTGTTGGTGACAACAGCCTGATGACAGAATTTTTGGCCCCTGCCAGTATCCAGTGGTTGTGAGTGTGTTTGCAGTTCACTGTGGATGCATTAGCATTGCCAGATCATTTGGTATTCATGCAGATGTGGAGTCTGATTACAATTCTGCATAAACTCTTCTCACTGAAACTTGTGTCTCATAAGCCTCATTAATTCTGCATTAAGCATATAATGGCTGCACAGAGAAAACTGGACTTTAATGTGTTTGCCTGCATCAATTAAGTTACGCACACTATCTTCTAGATGAGGTCCAAACAAATATTTTGCTTGAAATGCCAGTAGTTACCTTAAAACATACCAAGAAGTTAAAAAGCTTTCACAATACAAGATCCAGCTACTTAATCCACATATACAAAAACACAGCTAGAGAAATACAATTCAATTGTCAATGCTGAATTATGAGGAAAGTCTAAAAAAATAGAAAACCTCTGATATCCAGACATCAATTCAGAATGTGACACTGCATAATGTGGTAATATGAGCACCCATTTAAAATGAGAAATCCCCAACGAGAGAAGCAGAAGGGGATCTAGTACGTGTGACAAAAAAAAAAGATGAATATTGCACCAAAAACATGCATACAATTGCCATGTCATTCAGTATGCTAGTGATGGTCCAAGTCGTGATCTAACACAAGAGTGAGACAGTATTTCCAAATGAAATTGAATGAGTAACTACATATTGATTAAACTTTCTGATGCAGCAAAGTGAGGGCACAGAGCCATTTCTGGGTTCTGGAGCTGTTTCAAGATTTGCTTGTGAAATTTCTCTCTGACACGATTGAACTCCATTATATCCAGCGGATCCTCTTCAATCCAGAATTTGTGGAATTCATGCATTAAGTAGCCTACAAAATAATAAAAAAGCAGAGTATGTAAAGATCACACACAAAATTATGAAGATCAAATCCTGGTCACTAAGGTCTGACACATCACAACAGTATGCAGGGACAAGACTAAACCCGTTCTGGACAAACCCCAAATGTGATGAGTATCACACATTGGCAGAACTTCTCACAACAAACACAAGAAGTCACTAGCTGTCTTGACACACAGATACGTGAACTAAAATATTAAACTAATGAGTATAAAAGCAGGGAAAGATGCTGCTGATGCTGCTCCACCAGCCTTTTGTTTATATGTAAGTTCTGCCTCACAGACATTTCCTCACAGGTACATTGCTTACCCTTCACTAAAATAGAGAACATACTCATAGGTAATGTAACTGTCATAGGTAATATAACATCATGTCTTTCTGTATTAACACTTCCTCCTCATGCATAATTTTACCTTGTGTGTGCATGACCTTGCTGGAAATGTTGTTTAACATTTATGTCTATGATCCTGGAAAGATGAGTGATAAGGTGATATACAGAACCACTTTGGTAAGACATTCCTGTTACAGGAAATGTGACACTCCATGGCAGCCTTGGATGCAGCGACCACAAGATGGTTGAATTTGAGATCCTCAGGACAGTAAGAAGAGTGTGCAGCAAGCTCACTGCCCTGGACTTCAAGAGAGCAGACTTTGGCCTCTTCAGGAACCTGCTTAGTAAGGTTCCATGAGATATAGCCCTAGAGGGCAGGGGGGCCCAAGACTCTCGGTTGATATTCAAGGATCACCTGCTACAAGCTCAGGAGTGTTGCATCCCAACTAGAAGTAAGTGCAGCAGGAGGGCCAGGAGACCTCCTTGGATGGATAAGGAGTTGCTGAGGAAAATTCAAATGAAAAAAGAGGCTTATAAAAGGTGGAAGCAAGGACAGGCGGCCTGGGAAGAGTACAGGGATGTTGTCCAGGAAGCTAGGGACCAGGTTAGGACAGCCAAGGCCCAGTTACAATTAAACTTGGCTAGGGATATTAAGGATAACAGGAAGGGATTCTACAGGTACATAGCAAATAAAAAACAGACTAGGGACAATGTAGGCCCCTCTGGAAGCTCTTGGGAGAACTGGCTACACAGGATTTGGAGAAGGCTGAGGTTCTGAATGACTTCTTTGCCTCAGTCTTCACTGGCAAAGGCTCTGACCACACCACCCAAGTCTTGGAAGGCAGATGCAGGGACTGTGAGAATGAAGACCTTGGGCCCACTGTAGGAGAGGATCTGGTTTGAGACCATCTTAAAAATCTGAACATGCACAAGTCCATGGGTCCTGATGAAAGCCATCCGCAGGTCCTGAAGGAGCTGGAAAATGAAGTTGCTAAGCCACTGTGCATCATATTTGAGAAATCATGGCAGTCAGGTGAAGTTCCCGATGACTGGAAAAAGGGAAATATAGCCCCCATTTTCAAGAAGGGGAAATGGATCACCCAGGGAATTACAGACCAGTCAGTCTCACCTCTGTGCCTGGCAAAATGTCAGAGCAGATCCTCCTGGAAGGCATGCTAAGGCACATGAAAAACAACAAGGTGCTTGGTGACAGCCAGCATGGCTTCACTAAGGGGAAATCCTGCCTGACCAATTTGGTGGCCTTCTATGATGGGGCTACAGAACTGATGGACAGGGGTAGAGCAGTTGATGTCATCTACCTGGACTTGTGCAAAGCATTTGACACTGTCCCACATGACATCCTTGTCTCTAAATTGGAGACATCAATTTGACGGATGGACCACTCAGTGGATAAAGAACTGGCTGGATGGCCGCATGCAAAGAGTTGTGGTCAATGGCTCAATGTCCGGCTGGAGACCAGTAACGAGTGGTGTCCCTCAGGGATCAGTGTTGGGACCGGTCTTGTTTAACATCTTGGTTGCTGACATGGACAGTGGGATTGAGTGTGCCCTCAGCAAGCTTGCCGATGACACCAAGCTGTGTGGTTCATTTGATACCCTGGAGGGAAGGAATGCCATCCAGAGGGACCTTGCCACACTTGTGAGGTGGGCTAATGCCAACCTCATGAAGTTTAACCATGACAAGTGCAAGGTCCTACACCTGGGTCAGAGCAATCCCAGGCACAGCTACAGGTTGGGCAGAGAAGAGATTCAGAGCAGCCCTGCCGAGAAGGACTTGGGGGTGCTGGTCGATGAGGAAATAAACATGAGCCGGCTTCAGTGTGTGCTTGCAGTCCAGAAAGCCAACCGTATCCTGGGCTGCATCAAAAGGAGCATGACCAGCAGGTCAAAGGAGGTGATCCTGCTCCTCTACTCTGCTCTTGTGAGAACTCACCTGGAGTATTGTGTGCAGTTCTGGTGTCCTCAACATAAAAAGGACATGGAACTGTTGGAACAAGTCCAGAGAAGGGCCACGAGGATGATCAGGGGACTGGAGCACCTCCTGTATGAAGACAGGCTGAGGAAGTTGGGGCTGTTCAGCCTGGAGAAGAGAAGGCTGCGTGGAGACCTCATAGCAGCCTTCCAGTATCTGAAGGGGGCCTATAGGGCTGCTGGGGAGGGACTCTTCTTTAGGGACTGTAGTGACAGGACAAGGGGTAATGGGTTAAAACTTAAATAGGGGAAGTTTAGATTTCATGTAAGGAGGAAATTCTTTCCTGTTAAAGTGGTGAGGCACTGGAATGGGTTGCCCAGGGAGGCTGTGAATGCTCCACCCCTGGCGGTGTTCAAGACCAGGTTGGACGAAGCCTTGAGTGATATGGTTTAGTGTGAGGTGTCCCTGCCCATGGCAGGCGGGTTGGAACTAGATGATCTTAAGGTCCTTTCCAACCCTAACCGTTCTATGATTCTACCCTTAGTTTCTTGCTATTTAAAAGCACTCTAAGATGACAGGAAGATCACTTGTTCAGGTACTTGGCAGGGGTTTCTTGAGTTATTTGTTGGGATTGTTTTGGGTTTTTTTTTTTTTACCCCTTAGTTTGGTAGTGGAATCAATCACAACCCAGAACTTAATTCAGTCATCCTAAAGACAGAAAAAGACCGGAATGACAGTCCCTGTGCTGTGTCAGGAGATTCTGATAGTATGGGTAGTACAAAAGTGTTACCAGTAGTACAGTTTATGTATTTCCCACACCCCTCCCCAGACACTTACAGAATGTCTGCTGAAAGTGCGTTAGTGTTGGTGCTTCTGGAGCAACATTGTAGAAGTGGGTCTTCAGAGCTCCACTCACAAGCAGGTTGTATGCGAGGTCTGTTATGTTAATGCCCACGATAGCGAAAGAATAGCTGTGAGATAAAAAAGCAGCAACATTTGTTGAACGTTTGTCTTATTTCATTACTCTGTAAGAAACACTGATGACTGAAACTGCAGATCTTGTGTGCTACTGAGGTGTATTAATTTTCTCCTTTGTGAGCTTCCAATGTGAGGCGGCTGGAAAACACCACATATTTATCCTGTCTGCTTTGTACACTCTAATGGCAGTGTTTCCATTGTGAAACCTATGGTCACAGCGAAAAACAGGCGTTTCTTCACTGTGCCAGCATTTTCAGTGGAGCAGCACTGATTCATTCCTATGGAATAAGAACAAGCCCAGGCATCCCTCTGCTCACCTCTGACACAGGACAAGCACTCCACACAGTGTTTATTCTGCAGGGTGACCCATCATTTGCTATTTTAACCCATCTGCCCCGCTGGAATTCATTGCCCACAGTTAGAAACATCTGGCTTCAACAATCAGTCCTACAAAGACATGGCTAGAGAGCCTGTAAAAGAGATCCAGCTGAGTCACCTCCAATGTCTTCCTAAGAGAGAACTAGAAACACAGGCCAGAAAACAGGCAGAAACCTAAATCAGAGCATGCTGGAAACAGAAATAACAAAATCAAACTCATGAAGCAAACTCCTGTCCTGCTAAAAGATATCAACAAGGAAAGTACATTTTAGCAAAATGCAACTCAGAAACTAGACGTTATTTCTTGATTTGTAAGCCTGTTGCATAAAGAGCTTGATGTTCCTGGCAGCGACTATTTCCCAAGAAAATGTACAATGTCCCACGCCGACATTTAGCGATAAAAGCAAACTTGTTTAGTTATTTAATGATTCCTCCCCTCCTCTAAACACAGCTGTCTTCTGCAGACTGTCCTGGGTATTTTTTCCAGTTTTCTCTATCAAGCAAACCAAATATGTTCCTTTTCTTTAACCTTTGATACATTTCAGAAGGAAAAAATAATAAAAGTCCAGAAGTTAACTGCAACATGGGGCCTAATGGCAAGTTTCACAGAGAAAGTAAATATGGGCATTAAAATGTTGTATTACAGATTTTCAGATACGCTCAGAAAGAACAACCAGTTCCATACTCATGAATAATGCAGCTGTACCAAACCTACTGCTTAAGAAGAAAGAAACCTAACTAATATTTCTTCCCTATTATGCCTTCTTGAAAGCAGATCAGAACCTGGCTCTGACAGTAAGAAGTGAGACTTGATCACATTACACTTTAAGAAGAGTTAAACAGGTATTCATCACTGCACTATTCATAGCATACAGAGAAAGCTTCTCCTTTTTGGTTATTTTTCCTAATTCTTACTTTAAACTGCTTTTCCTGTAATCTTTGATGAAGGTCAAGGTGCGGTTAAGACAATACATGTCAGTATATACACCAAAATTTCCTTTAAAATGTAACCAGGAAACACCTTTTTCCCCTCAAATATACAGCAGCATTGTTAACTGTTGGTGTGTGGCAACTTGAAAAGGACTTTTAAACTTACCCAATTGCTTTATCAAACTTTTTCTTCTCCCATTCAGCTTTGCTCAGCTGGCTAAGGGGGGGGGGGGGGGAGGGAGAGAAAAACGATTAAAATCTGGCACTTGCCATGCAACACTGAGTGATAAATATTTTCTTTCAATTTCTTTGATATCATAACATAGACTGAACGTGGTATTCTACCTCCATTGAGATAATCACATTTAACTCTGCTTTTGACGGAATGGACTGGTATGAAAAGACTCAAAATGAGTAACTGTCTTTATGGCATTGCTGATAAACTTGTTTAATCTTTATCAAGTATGCATCTATGGCAATGCTCTCAGCAAAAGCCAGTTATTTTCTATAGTGCCCACAAAGATAATCCATTTAGATTAAGTCTGAGCTATACAGAAGTTGAAAAAATTACATTTCTTTTAACTCAAAAGATTTTTTCAGCCTTTGGTGTTTTCAAAGATATACATGGCTCTCATCATTGGAGGCATGATTCACCTGAAGCAGCAAACATGAAAAATGCTCCTCTGACAGAAAGTATTTGTGTCCACCCAAATCAGAAGCCACTCAAGAGTCAAAAATAAGGATTAGTATTTCTTATTATTTGGCACAATAATGCAGAGCTTTTCAAGGACACAGAGGGTCCCTCCCATAAAATTGGTTAGAAAACAGACTGATTTTAGACTAAATTTCTGCCGTTCAACATTTTCATTTATAGAGTTGTGTGAAGCAACCAGTCAGCTGATATCCCACTAACCAGGTTTTAATCTACTCTCATGGAGCAAGCTTAGCAGAAATCATTGCCTACATTTATCACCAGCTAAAAGCAGGCATGGAACCAACCTTAGACATGCCTGGGGGAGTTTTGCCTTGGTAAAGCAGATCAGATTTTGCAAGCTTTAGATCCGAAATTACAGATACCATTGTGTTCTTGGACTATACTTGAGCTACAATTAGTATATATTACACTAAAAACAATACCCTGACCTTCATGTAAATACAGTATTTTAGAATTCTTGCTATTAAGTACCGAGGTTCATACCCATTCTGACCTGAGTGTCACCAGGTGGCATGAGTGAAGACAAAACATCACCTCCTAAATGGCTTAGCATACAAGAATACATCAGTCTTCACTCATTTCTCTAAAATCTTAACTGCCTTTGTAGGCTGTGCCATAACATCAGTTAAAAAAAACCAAGCAAGCCCTGAATAATAAAGGTGTAATGTAGGATGTGGACAAGCAATACAATTCAACAGACATAGAAATTACATGGATCATGATCTCATCAGAAACTAGCATGGCTGCTAAGCAACCACACCAGGAAGAACACCACAGGCACCACCAGCAGTATCTATCTTCTACTGAATTCCCTTTCAAGGGCTAGAAATTGCACATGCTCACACAGCGCTCTAAGACAGTCCTTGGTAATCAAACATGTAAATGAAGAGCACTTGTGTGTTCCAAATGCTTTTTTTCACAGAATCAGCATTGAGAACTCAACCACAAAATACTGAGGAGATTAAAGGCTTCACAGGATTCAGATGTGGACCTTCTATAGGGAAATCTAACATTACTAGCAGAAGAAAGATGCCTTTTAAGGCAAATGATTACTATGCAACTGGCTAAGAGGCATCTCCACCCCCAGTAATTAGAGAATAAGTCTCCTATTCACAAATCATTCTCAACACAAAATTTATGCCACTTGAAGGTACCGGATTTCTCAACAGTCAGGAGAACAGGCTGGCCAGATTAGACCCACCACTTGTCAGGGTAGACAGAGTATGTGACTATAAATAAAGGGGCTCTTCAGCTGTCCTAATAAATCCTTGGCCTAGACTACTTTTGATTACCAAGTGAGTCACAGTGGCATGGCTTAGACTTTTTTTCCTACATGTAGAAGTCCCCCACATTTGTTCCTTAAGCCTGGTACTAAGTAAGTCTAAACCACAATGCTTTAGCTGCATCAAGCAAGGTTGATTTCATTCTTTATATATATAAGTATTTCCTAAATATAAGCTCAGATGTTGCACCATCAGCTATGTTTGAGTTAACTTTAGAGAAACGAATACGGATCTCTCCATGTTGCAACAAAGACTTTCAGTTTATAACACGCCAAATTTGCTGTATGGTTTCATCTTTATTTGCATGTTGGGTCTCGTAAAAATAAGAGAAAAGAAAAAAAAAATACCTTAGTTCCTTCTTAGTGACTTCCCTTCATTATGAAAAGATAAAAGAATTAAAAGAAAGGTAAATAAAAATACAAAATCACTTGAAATTATAAGTATAAATGAAAACATTTAATACTAAGTTTAACTATTTCTAAAGGTTCAGTATATAAGTTTGCCTCTTGGACTTGATCAGTTATCATGGATGGATCATGATCATGATCAATTCAGTACTTGAAAACAGATAGCGTGTGGCAAGACCCAAGCATATGCCCAACAAAAAACACCTCCCCCCTCCTGCCCCAAATTCCAGCCAGGACAGTGCTCTTTCAAGTTATTTTTTTACTGGTTTCAGACATTACCTGTATTTAGGATGAAGAGAATCAGAGAGAACTTGCTGAGCTATCTCAGTGTCCCATTCAGCAAAATACCTGCAGATATACACGTTTAGGGTGAATCGCGTACGAAATACAATGAAAAAAGCGTCTTAACTTATACTGAGCTGTCCACGGTAGGACACTACATGTGTTGTGCAGTATGAGTAGCATTTAATGTGTTAAATTTATTAAGCTACTACTTAGACCCCAAAATGAAAGTGCAACCCCATGAGTGCTCAGTGAATGTGCATTACCAGAGTCCCCTTTCTATCCATCCTACAAAAAAAAAGAAAATCAGTTGCTTATTACTAGAGCATGCTGGCTTTTGAGCTCAAGAGAAAGCAGTTCAGGCTTCTGGATGTGGCAGATTCATTACGCAAGATAAGAGTCATCACAGGAGACTAAGAACTGAAATACATAGTAGTGATTCATCTCAGTTGGAAGTTCAAAGCCAGAGTCAAGAGTCCAGCTCCTCCACTGAGCTTCCCTAAACAGTGACGTACAGACAGTGGATGATTTATGTCCTTCAATCTGTAAAAGCAGAAAATATTTCTTTTTCCCCTCACAGGGGGAGGTTATTTTCCTAAATGTTTCAAAGTTATGTACAACCTGCAGTAGATAAAAGGGCTGGAGGAAATAACAGTCATTGATTGATTCCCAAATTACCAACCACACATGGTACCAACACCTGGTGTGCATGAGGCAGAAGGGAAAAGTCATGTAAACTCACTGCTTAATTTTGAGTATAGACAGAAACAGAAGCAGCAGTCTAACTACAGAAGTCTGCCATCAAGATCACATTTCAAGTGTTTTGGCCAAGAATTCAGCATGAAATTCACAAACAAGAAAGCTGAGCAGTAACATAACCCTCCCGCCTATTCACATGCAGGGCATTTTGTTTAATGAGATCTAGACATTTGGTGAAAATATACTTTACAGTTTCTTTCTTGTGGGAATAGAATGTTAAATTACTGTGTCACAGAGAAACTAAGATTAAAAAAGGGTTTAGCAAGTGGTGCTCCTGAGTTGAATCAGGAATACCAAACCAAAGGAGACCCCTTCAAGAACAGAAACCCTCCAAAAACTGGGCTAGCAAACAAATTCTGTCAGTTTTTTATCAAGTCCCTAACACTTTTATATGTTATTCCCACAGACTTGCTAAAAACCTGCAAGTAATGCTGCTTTCATGACTTCAGACACACATCGACAGAGGAACATACTTACACCAAGTTATATAAGCCCAGGAGACCCATCCCTCTAAAGTCTGTTTTAGGATCATCACCTTGGAAACCAATTTCACACCACTGCTTTGAAATCCGAGCTTTCAATGGCGAATTGGGCTTCAAGCATTTCCACAACTAGGAAAATTACAGGTAAAATGTAATGAAACTTCCGCACATTAGTAAGGTTTCTTCATTTTAAACCAAGCTATGTTCTTATGCAACATTACTATCCCAGCAACCCAGGCATCAGCTCAAATTAAATTCCTGGAGGTGAGGAAAGTGGGGAGAAATCCCAAACCGCTATTAAGCACTGCAGACATTTCAGCCCTACAAGGCCCTTCTGACCTTATTGGCAGCTGTTGTAATGTCTCTCAGAAGAGCTTGTTTTGTTCACACCTTATGCATCAAACTAGTGTCTGCCTCCATAAGCACAAAGACAGGAATGGGCTGCAATTTGGTTGTAAATCACTGTCAGAGCTGCAGGCAATCAGCCCTCAAGTCCCTGAGGCCCTGCAGTAATCTTTTCTCCAGCATCTTTTGCAAGTCTCCAGAAGGGTTATAAATCAAGAGTGCTGATTTGGCTACCACAGTGCTGAAGAGCAAATCAGAGAACATAAAACAAAAATCCATACAAGAACAGCATGTGCCACCTCCATACTTAACTAAGGGGGGAATCATTCATTGATCTTGCATAAAGAAGAAAAAAGACAAAGTGATTTAACAAGACAGATCCTCATCTGGAATAAATCCACTTAGCTGCACTGGTCCAACAACTTTAGTGCCTAAATAGCATGTTGCTAGGCACCTACAAGCAGCCTAAATTCACATATCTGATAAATACATAACTTTCTGCACATCTCATGTGCCATATCACAAACTCTCCCTTTCCAAAGTGTATTAAGAAATCAGGTGTTCTCCATAAGCTATGAGTAGGTAAGTAGGGCCTCAAGAACTACAAGACAAGGCTTTCCCAAGAGAAGGAACTATATGCATGTTTCCCAGATAAGAAAACCCCAGAAACTGTTGATTTTAGCAATTCTAACTGCACTAAAAATTAAGCGCCTTAGGAAGGTCAATAATTTCACTTTGTAATGACTGCATAAAGCATCATTGTTTAAACCATATTTGCTATCTTTCTCACTCATTCATTGACAATAAATGCAGTATTATTCATTAGTTCAATCACATTAACTTAATCTTTCTCTCATTCAAGTGCCCTCCTGGTAAACATGAATAAATGATAGACATTAGGAACTTGAATTACCCATTGCAGAGATCACTTAGCAGAACACCTAGAAGGAATGAAAAGCAACTGGCCTATTCTTCCCCCGCATGGGACAGAATTAAGCCCTTGGATATATTTCCATTTGACATGAGAATTTGCAAAAGCAAAACTCCTGCTGTAAAAAAGTGCTGACACACAGGTTACACTGAAGGCAGATAGCAAAACTGATACTTTCTTCAAAATGATGAATTTTACAGCATAAACTGTACTGCTTAATCTCCCCTCAGATAAATGCTCGGTTTCTATTCTGCTTTCATTCTCATGCAGTTATGTTGTTAAAGCACTTGAGTGACTACACATTATCAACTGACATGAATCTCAGGAGCATCCAAGAACCAGGACCTTGCCCTCACAGGACAAGGGTGGCCAGGGAGGAGACCACAGCCAGCTCCCCTGCGCTTCTCACCTGTGATTCTGCCCTCAGACCCAAATTCTTGTTCTCTGGGCAGTGTAGATGACCAGTTTATTTAGAGATGCTTTCCTGGAGTCAAAGGCCCTCATTAAACCTGCAGACAGGTACCTGGTATTTTCAGGTACCAATGCTACAGGCTGGCGCCCGGATCTCTCACCCCCAGGACACAGGCTTCCTCACTAGGTAAATCTGTGTGTCCTTATAGTTAAAAGCCTACTCTACCCCCAGAATTTTGTATGTTTGGCTGTACAAGGGCAGGACTTTAACAGGAGGATTCCATCTGACCCATCCTACCTGGTAGCTAGAAGCATTCCTTCAGGGGCAGCTCTGGATTTTCACTCCTAGTCGGTGAGACTCCCACCTCCCAGCAAGGAGCCAACTTTAAAGACAGCTTTCCAGATACCTACAAGAACTCTCTGACCATTTGAGGCATTTGATAGAAATAATTACTTACATCTGTATGTGTTTATATACAAGATGCCTACTGGGATTTCTGGAAGTTACTGGAAGCCCAAGTAATAAGGTAACATTTCTAGAAGCTCCCACTGTAATTTGTGTGAAGCATTATGCTGCAAACCAGAGTGTGGGAAACAGCTTCATCATAATGCCACCAAATAGGTGATATGTTTTATAAGCCCTCTGAAAATTCTGTAAAAAGCCATTTTCCTGCAGATTACTATTCTATGTTTCTTGCCATTTTTCTTTCACTAGCTATGATGAGAAAGAGGATCAGAAGAAATAATGGAACTTACTACTAGACTTCTACCCCTTTTATTCCTTTCTCAATTCTTTTCTAATACAAGAGCTCTCTAGCTCTCCCTCTGCTTATGGCTTCAAGACTGTCTTCCTGAAAAAATACTTTCATCATCTGTTCCAGTGCAAGGCTTTCCTGAAATCATGAAGTAAAACCTAACTGGCATGGTTGTCATCACTCTGCATACATTATCTAAAGAATGGTTTCATTTTGTTTTCATTTGAAAATAGACTTGGTAAATGTAAGTGCACAAGTCATCATCTCTCGCCCTTCCACCCTACGCAATGAAAGCTAGAGGGTTGCCATTGTGATACACAATATCTTCAAAGATGCAAGAAATTGAAGAAAAAAAAAATCCAGTTAAGAGAGAAAAATACCCTTCTCACATTGAAGAAAAGAGTACTGAAGTAGGACATCAGCCTACTTTTACAGGGTTCATAGCACAGAGCTGTTATCTGCAGTAAGAGCTGGGTATCCAGTGCCTTGATATAGTCCAGCCAAAGGACAGGCATTCATCAAGCTGCTTGCTTGGCAGGGTTTACACTTACACCCAAACCAGATTAATATGCTATATAACCTTGAAACAGGTACACGATGGAGAAGGCAACAATGCCTCTTGATGTTTCACAGAGAGGCTGTTTGCAGCTGACACACACAAAAAGGGATGCCCTTTAAGTACCTCTCAAGCACCTACCTTCAGAAGCATTTCCTCATGTTGTGGATTCTCTGAGTCATATGGCTCTCTGCGAAGCTTTTCAACCTCTGCAATCAGATTTCTGTACCCCACAATCTGCAGCAGGCATGCTTGAAGAGATACTCCCAACCTCAGCAGAGGGGGAAAAAAGTAACATAATCCAGCTCAATCATACGAACAGCACTACTAGGTACCTACCAGTTTAATTCATTAATGTACATGAGTAATATTACATCTATTAATTGATAGCCCAAGACTTTAATTACAACGGGAGTATTTCAGAGATCAATATTATATTAAACAAGGTTGTGAAATGCTTAGTGCCTTCCTTAGATGATAAAATTGGGGATTTTTTTTCTAAACATGCTTCCCTTTTTATACCCTACAGGTGTATAAAAAGGCTGCATTTTAAAGAAAGCTGAAAAGCCTGACAAGACTGCATGTGAAATGTTGTAGTGCCTCACTAAACCACAGATGTAATGTTTTTAACTACTCTATAAACTTGGAGTAGTTTAGAACAGAACGTGACAGGTCGTGGCAGAGCAGTTTTATCTTAAAAGAAAAAAAGTTGTATTTTTAAGTTCCAAGTTGCACAACACATACAAAGTAAGCCACATTTGCACTTTATCTAAAGCCAGTCAGATGTTCTATGCAACGTTATTCATGGCAGGGGAAAGTGGGTGGAATTAGTTTCCCCACTCTCCTTTTCGTTAAGGAATGCTGTCCTCCTTGCCAAATAGAGGAGGCAGGTGAGCTGCCGATGCCCCACGCCTCCTCCGTGCCATCCCTGCGCTGGCAGTGTCAGCTCTCAGAGAACAGGAGCAGCCTGCCTGGTCTTGCGTTCAGCTCCAGGTGCTCCACCAGACAGAGGAGAGTCCAAAAACTGGGAGTATTTCAAGGACTGCCTGCACAGTTTGTGTAGGCTGCACATGTCACCTGGTTATTCTACCTACTTCATTCCACCACTAAATATACACACACATCTGCGAGACATTGATAAAGGGAAATTACTGGGGGTCTCCTCTTCAGGTCACAGCGGCCCACAGCCTTCAAGAACAGCTCAGTGCAAACACCCCTAGGATGCTAGTTCAGCTCTGCAAATACGCTACATTAACCAAAAAAAATAAAAAAAAAAAAATCCGTGCATTTAGATTTGCAGAAACACAAACAGCATGACACACCTCCCCGTCTTTACCACAAGAGATTTCAAGTCGCTGCTATGCAAGAGAAGGCCAGAGCTTCTGAACAAGACAGACTGGATGCAGGTTTTCTTATGTTCAAGAGTGGGCAAGTCGATGAATTTTCCTTAATCCTGACTGAAGAAATACTGACCTGCTTTTGC
The DNA here is from genome assembly GCF_033815535.1 of Pezoporus flaviventris. Taxonomy (NCBI): domain Eukaryota; kingdom Metazoa; phylum Chordata; class Aves; order Psittaciformes; family Psittacidae; genus Pezoporus; species Pezoporus flaviventris. The sequence continues at coordinate 19,677,611 of NW_026892573.1, forward strand.
TGAAATTTCTCCAGAGAACTTTAGTGTAAAATAAATGGCTCACAAGCAAAACTGCAGGGCAGATGCTTCAAGTTTAGCAGAATTATGATTAATTTAATATAAAGAACAATTTAGTGGCAAGGTGCGTTTCTGTGTATGTGGCACCACCTTGCATACCCCAGGCCCCCATTCCCCACTGCAGATGCTGCTGACCACTTAAAGAAAAGCAGCAGTCAATGTATGGGTACTCATTTTGGATTATGTATATCAATTTCAAGTTTAGAAAGAAGAGTGAACCTCAGACTTATCACCTGAATAATGTAACACTCTACCACAAATTCCTGACCTACACCATCTTGTGCCATATGCTAAGGGCTGAGAAATAATGCATCACAAAAGTGGTTACGCTTGCAATACACACTTGTAAATTTAATGGTTTGCTGTCAATCTCTTTAATCTCATATCAGCTACGTTGTATCATTAAAACTTGAGCTTGGATAATTAAAGGCAGTTTTAAAATTTAAAAGAGTATACTATTTATATCAGTTACAACAGAGTGATTTCTTCCCTTCTCAAAAGGCCATGTACAGCCTTACTAAGAAGCATCACAGGCACTGCCAGCACTACCTGCCTTGGTGGTATTTTATCCCTGTGGAAGTGGTCCCCATAAATCAATGCATCAACAATACACTAAGACAGCATGATTCAGGAAATCAGATAGAGACTCAGGACTTGCCTGTTACAGTCACCATAAAAGATCATTCATTTTTTCCATCAGCTTTTTGACAAAGCTTAAGATGGAGTTTCATGCTGAGAGATGAAATTCATCTTCAAATTGTGTGCCACAACAGCTACAGAGAACTAGTTCTCCATGGACCTAGGCACTGAAGAAATCAGTAATTGCCATTTGTTTTGTAAGGAAACCATAAACTTACTGTGGATTTATATCTGGATTAATCCTTTTCAGCTCCATGATGTCATCTATCGTTTTTTCAATAGCATCAGGGTGAACACTTACTGAAGTTTGCAGCCGCTAAAAAGATTTTAAACACATGTTAATTCTTACGGAAGCTATTATCCAATAGAAGTTAACAATGGTAAATTTGATACCCAAAAGCTTCTAGATTAAGAGCCCAGAAGACTCAACATAAATACACAAACCTTTCCACCCTATTCAACCTTACTAACTAGTTTCAGGCATTAGCCCTATAAGAACTCAAGTTACTTCCCATGCCCTTGTAGTCAATCGCATTTCTGTGGTGGCTGCTAGTGAAGGTGATCTGCACAGAGGCCTATGATCAAGAAGCAAAGATCATCTCCCTGACTACACTGGAACTGCTAGCCTTCCTTTGACAGCTCTCCCAACACACTACAGTAGGACAGCAAAACATTCTTCCTTTTTCTTGCATGTCACTGCGCTTTGTAGAGATGTCCCTGGAAGTTCAGTATTCAAAAACCAACATTAAAAAATTAAAAGGTTGAACCTTCTGGTGCTTTGTCTCAAAACTACACAATTGCCTAAATGGAAGCTTTTAAATAAGATTCTGCCTTTCTGTTTGTGCTACAAATATATTTGGAAGCATTATGCTGAACTATGAGCTATGCGACAGTGGTTTTGCTAATGCTGAGGTAAACTTTTCAGCATCACTGATTCTCATGCCAATGAGAAAAGAACAGCTGAATGATGCTTTGTGAGAATTTAGGATAACATACCCAATGCTACACTAAAAGGATGAAGCAAAAGAGGCTCCTCTCCATTAACATATTTAAAATGAAAGCAAAGACAGGTGTCTCAGTTATCTAAGAGCTCCTGCCCTCAGCCTCTTTTATCCCTGCTTTCCACACAAAAACCCTGAGGTGTAAAGTGTGTAAGTGGGTGACTGCAGATTACAAAAATTCTAAGACAGGATGAGGAATCAAGCTAAGAAGCCCCAAAGTATAATCACATCATCTCCACCACGGCTTGCTGCCCCCTTGAGTCATCAGTGCCATGGTGTGCCTGTCCCTGGAGCACAGGACACTCTCCCTGAGTTTGCAAGATCACCTGCTGTTGTGGACACAAGACCCTCTTCAGTAGAAGATGGTTTTAACAGAAAATCATATCAAGCCTTAAAGTGGTTTTTTTGGGCAGCAGACTGAACAAACCAAATGCACAGGACACAACAGAGAAAGGTCAATGACGAGATCTTCCACTCACCTTACTTTTTGAACCTTTCAGTGATGCCTCTGTAGGAGAACAATATTTGAAAGCATCATGTCAGACAAGCTAAGTTTATATTTGATTCATTGAACAATTATTTATTTATAAGAACAAAGTCATATTGTTTTTAGAAGAGGCAGAAATGTACAAAGGCATGCAGAAGTATTTTGCAGTTACCTATTTTCATAGTTCTGGCAGCTCCAGGTTTAGTATTGTAGCAAATCCTTTGCAATTCACATTGACCAGTTAGTTTCCTGACCACAAATTTCAGGCAGCGCCACAAGCACTTGCAGTAGAAGTACAGGCATACCTGGACAAACATCCTGGCAAAAGAAGAAGCCTTGATAAGAGTTTTGAGCGGAGTTTGCTTCAACAAGGTCACCACTCAAGCAGAAGGTACTTACTCAGGCCAAATTCCCATTGCCTAAGAACATTTTTAAAGCAAAAGCAGCTTTCACACTGCAAACAGTTATTCTGGCAAGTGTTAAAAATGGTTTTTACTCTTGGCATGCACGAAGTGCCAGAACTGGAAGCACAGAGTAAGTCAGCACCAGAGTTCTCAAAAAGGTGTTTCTGGAAACTCTCTGTTCCCTTAGAATAAAAGGCCAGTTCCAACTAGTTCCTAGGTCCTACTAACACTTTGGAGAAACAGGACTACATGAGAAGGAAGCACAGCTCACCCTGTTACGGCTGCTGAGGATCCAAGCAGCCACTACATCCTGGCTTAGCTTTGGCTCTTCATGCAGCTGCTCCAAGCTGAGCTGTTATCCTGATGAACAGGAATCAACGCTCAGGTGTGCAAAAGTCAAGAGTGACATTAAGGAGACCAAAGCTCCCCTCACCTCCAGGAGAGAAGGTGTTTAAGAGCCTGTCCTGAGGATTGCCAGTTCTCCCCAAGCCAACTGTATCCTGGGCTGCATCAAAAGGAGTGTGACCAGCAGGTCGAAGGAGGTGATCCTGTCCCTTTACTCTGCTCTTGTGAGACCTCACCTGCAGTATTGTGTGCAGTTCTGGGGTCCTCAACATAAAAAGGACATGGAACTGTTGGAACAAGTCCAGAGAAGGGCCACGAGGATGATCAGGGGACTGGAGCACCTCCTGTATGAAGACAGGCTGAGAAAGTTGGGGCTGTTCATCCTGGAGAAGAGAAGGCTGCGTGGAGACCTCACAGCAGCCTTCCAGTATCTGAAGGGGGCCTATAGGGATGCTGGGGAGGGACTCTTCATGAGGGACTGTAGTGACAGGACAAGGGGTAACGGGTTAAAACTTGAACAGGGGAAGTTTAGATTGGATATAAGGAAGTAATTCTTTACTGTTAGGGTGGTGAGGCACTGGAATGGGTTGCCCAGGGAGGTTGTGAATGCTCCATCGCTGGCAGTGTTCAAGGCCAGGTTGGACAGAGCCTTGGGTGAGACGGTTTAGTGTGAGGTGTCCCTGCCCATGGCAGGGGGGTTGGAACTCGATGATCTTAAGGTCCTTCCCAACTCTAACTATTCTATGATTCTATAAGTTCCAAGCATCCCAGTCTGACCTCAGAACTGACCTGCTGTGAGCAGAAGGTTGGACCACAGACCTGCTGATGTCCCTCCTAGACTGAACTGTCCTGTGACCCTACAAAAGCCTCAAAGAGGCTGTGTACATGAGAAATGCTCTAAAGTTTGTTAGCATTGCAGCTGCTACCAAAGCCCACATACTGCTACCACAATTACATAACACACCCCAAAAGCAGATTTCATGGGCTATAACTTATTTAGACACAGTTTTGCTTCCTCATTTCTACAGCTATGAAGGCACAGATCGTGCCACGTTATCCAACACATCAACCCCTATGGGGTGTACCAGGACTTGAGGTGTGTGTGTGGGATCTACCCAGGGTCATTGGATTCAGCACATTTCAGGAAGGCAAGTTGTAAAGGCCTGACAACTTGAACATCACCATCTGGACATGGTCCTGGGCAACTAGCTCTAGGTGGCCCTGCCATAGCAAGGGGAGTGGACTAGATGGCCCCCAGAGCTCCTTTCCAACTTCAAACTCTCTGTGATTATAGTCTACGATTATATTATGGGAAAACATCAATACAGCTTTGATATGTTAGCTTGCCAGTAAACAGTCAAAAATAATTTGGTCTCGAAGCCCGTGTGTATGCATATTCATCATTAGCTCATTATTTTTTCCACATAATGTTGATGTTTTCAAAGGACAGTTATTTGTTAGGAGACTCTGTATTATTCTTTTCAATGGAATGCAGTGGTTACTCTGAAATACTGAATTCCAGATAGCTTTAATAAAGTTTGAAGACTCCATCCCTTCCTAAAAACATCTTGAAGGGCATGGTGTAGAAGCACATTCAGGGAAGGGAAGATAAGTTAACTCTTGTTTATGTCCACATAGGATTTTAATCTGCTTTATGTTCACTTTAGCTTAATTGTCTTTGAAGGAAGATTAAGCTAAGAGAACTAAAGTAATTTTATGTTTAAATAGAGTATCCACACAACTATTCAACATGCTTTAAAAGCATCCACTTTATCTTCACACTTTAAGTTACTTCACTTAACACTCCCAAACGCCTGCATGCAGGCAACCCCCTTGTCTTTATGCATCAGGAAGCTCTACTTTATATACAAAGTGAAACATAAAGAATGTAGAATCACTCCTACACTGGAATCAAGTTTTAGACAAGCAAAAAAGTTTCAGCTCCTGACACTGAAATATTTGGTCTGTCCCTGCAATATGTGCCAGAACACACTACTGAGAGGAGTTTGTATGTGCTTCACAGCAGGTCATGACCTTCAGTATTAAGAACAAGACCAGTTACAGGAGGCAAGTCTGTCATCAGCTGAGCAGCCATTCTTAGTTAAGTTTCCAACAGTCAAAAGTGTAAGTCAGTCTCATATAAGGTCAACTAATGCCTTCAAACTGAAACCTTTAACAGTGGCTTGAAAAAAAACACAGGCTAACATTTGGCATTTTGGTTTTCCAACAGACATTTGCTATTGACCTTCACAGATTTGACTAGTCCACCATCCCTGAATAATCCAAACACAACCTACAGCCATTCCCCAGCCTCCTCAGAGCAACCCAGGTCTGTAGTCAGGCTGAAGGTCCAGAGAAATGAATACAAGAGATTAATGCCAAACTCCACACAAAAGGTAGAGTGTGGCAAAACAAAGTTATGGGTTTTCACCATACATCTGTAATAGAAATTACAGTTGCTTTCTTTTGGCCTGCTTTATTTTCAAAGGTTAGGCCTCTATTAGTGTAACTGTCTGGGTAGAGAGCTCTTTTATACAAAAGAGGGGAGGAAAGACCCATGTCATGTTAACAGCCCATGTAAGAAGATTTCCTTTTAATGAAGAAGTCTGTTCCCATAAAAAACACACAAAGTTCATGACTACAGGACTAAAATATCACAACCCATTTGATTACTCAAAGCTTTGTTTCTTACTGTATTATGTGATGTGTTTAAGTTTTGGAGTGTGTGGGGAGGTATTAGGTGCATTTAAATGATATGTTGCTGCCTTCAGACTCAATGACAGATTCGCAAATCAAAGGAAAAAAACTCTAATGGGACAGACCTGTGACCACATGGTTGCAACCACCTTCCCACTAAAGTTTTGCTTCAGCTGTGGTTTGCACAAAGATTAACTAATAAAAATGCATCTACTAAAAACATGTCACTAAAGCACCCAAACACTACATCTGTGATTCACTAAAATATGCTAATAAAGCAACAAACGCTAGTTTTCTACTAGGTAGCTTATAGAAGAAAGTTAGCCTTTGTCGATACCTCAATTTTCTACTACTCATCCATCTCAAGCTTACAACAGTGGAAATCTTCCATTTGCAACATGAACAGCAGGAAAAATAACACAAGCTGGTTTTCAAAGGGTTGTTCTTTATAAAATGGAATTCTTGCTTGCAGAAGTCCTGTAATAAAAGCACACTAGTGATTATAAAACTTGGCTTACATGCTAGCAGCTATGCACTTCAGTTCATGTAAGCAAAGTGGAGATGCTAGCAGCTATAAAACAAAACATAGTGTACCACGAACATGAACCCACGTGGAAGTGAAGCATGAGCCACATGTCTGACTACTGTACAGTGGCAGGAACTTCTGGTTTGTTTCAGAGTCCAGTTCCAAGCCTCCTCTCCACTTAATCTGTTCTATGTCTTTATTTGTTCTGCTTGACTTTGCTATTTTCCTTAGCACAGGAGAATGTGCTTCATCAGCAGTTTGCATGGTCATATACAGCAATACTTCAGATCCTGAGGTGAGCTTTAAGAACAGAAGTATTATAGAAATGGAAGTGTTCCTGAAACTTGCACTCTATTCTTCCCCATCCCAATACAAGTTCTTCCTCCTGAATTTCTTGCAGCTGCACAGCCCTACAGATTTGTGTTTGTACATGCAAAGTGCATTAAAGGAGTTCATACAAACCTTTATTCAGGTACAACAAAGAAAAAAAACTCATAATAAGCTGCTGATGTGCACATCATTGTTTGCCAATCAACAGGCAGTTCCCTTGACAAGGATGCCGTATGAGTGGATACACATGCAGTCATCCTCCCACAAGAAGTCAGGATTACTCATTCCCAGTTGTTGATGCCAAACACTTGGGCATCAGTGCTACCCATTTGCTCCTTAGCAGTATCAATACAACTCAGTGTACTTCTCCCAGTCTGGCCCACGGAAAGGGTCACTGAGCTCTGAGATCAATACTACAGAAAATTGTACTTCTTACCTGGGTTCCAAGAAAAAAAAATTAATATCAAACAAACACAATGTTCTGAAATGAGTAAGTATTGCCTTATGGACTTGTGGAACACTACCCAGTGCTTAGAGCTACCATCACAGCTACGGAAAGGTAAAGTTTTCTTCCATGTAACTAGCAAACATCAGTTAGGGGCTGGTATATGCATTTATTTCACCTCTCCTTCCCTGCTCCTCTCTGTTTAAGCCTTTTATATCTTCTCTGCTGTATGTCACTATTTCTGAGCTCTGATTTTCTACTAAGAACAGCTTTAACAGAAAAAAAATAGAAAGAACAGTATTAGGCAGTCAGTACCCTGCAAGGACTATCAGGAATGCTGCAAAAGCAAACAAAAACCCCATCTCTATCAGCAATAATGTGGCTCAGCAGAGGTTCTGGCGAGCTTTCTTCCACAAGGGAGGGGGTGAAGAAAAGGGGTTCTACCATTGGTAGGATCCTTTCAAAACACAGAGAAATGTAAAGCCAAAAAGAGCACAGAGTAACATTTCTGTTCCTTATGCCAGGCAGAGGAAGCACACAGCAGCAGTAAAGGTTTCCAATGTGGTCTAACATTTCTGTGAAGCTCTTTCCTGTGTAAGGTGTATTTGCCTAAACAGCAAGATGTATGCACAATGCAACATGCAGTGTTTCACTGACATGAAAGGGAGATTAACTCCTGTGCAATGTTTTGAAACTAATAAATTAGAAGGTGCTTATTCCCTCCCCCAGTAATTTCAGAACCATAGTATTTTCAGAGCTAGCAGCAAAAGGAAGAAGTACTTCGGGTAAAATGAAAACTTCAACTAGATACCCAATGCTAGTTGACTGCATTTAAAACTGAGGGGAAGGGAAGAAGCAAGTAAAACTAAAAAAAAAACAAACTGTAAATCCTCCAAAATCACTAGTTTAAAAATGAAATGAAAGTCACTGAGTCTCCTTATACACCATTTACTCTCCTACGTGTCCTGTTTTAGGTCCTATGGATAGGAAAGATTCTTACACAACTATTTTTCCTGAAGGACATACTGAGCTCAGAGAAGAAAGCATTACACATCAATATTTCCTTTCTGAAAATTCTAATTATGGCTTGAGAAGTCAAGGACACAGAAGATATGGATGACAAGCTGTCCAAATAGGTGAGTAAGCAAGTGACACTACCCTGTTAGGGGCTAATTAATTTGACTACCTCTGTTTATTTGTGCAACTTACAGCATGAACAGAAGGTCAACCAAGAAGCAATGTACTGATGAGTTTTTCTGCTAGACAAACCTGTTATCAGCTCCTTTAAAACACAAGAGATTCTTCTTCATTCTGTGCCTTTGCATGCTTGACAACTGAAATCCACCTTATTTCTCCATTTAGACATGAAAGCAAGTCAGTGTGGCAACTAAGGAAGACATAAGAGTAGTCTTTAACAGCAGCTTTCCACACTTCTCCACTTTTGGTTTTTTGTTAATTGATCTTCATTTTATCTGACGATTTTATCTGACTCCAGTAAGACAGAAATTACACTTCAAATATGATAGTGCTCATGCACTGATTTGCAGTAGATTAAGAGGTGTCAAGTTTTTAGGATTTATTGAAAAAAAAACCTAAGTATCTGCTACAGTTGGTTCTCCAAGTTGTTCTTATTTCAGATAAGTTACAGTAAAAGTGGAAGTATCACTGACAGAGTGTTTTGATTGTCTATGGCTTAATGATGGTAACGATAGGGTTCAGCATTTATGGATAACAGTCAGGAAGAAGGCCAATAAGGCAGATATGGTGGGAGTCTGTTAAAAGATAAAGAGGCAAACGAAATACTTCATAAGCATGTGGAAGAAGTCTCCCAGTCACTAGTCCTTGTTCTTATGGAGGACTTCAATTTTCCAGATGTCTGCTGGAAATTCAGTACAGCATATATGATGGGGGCAAGCTGTGACACCCTCTGTGATCCCAGCTGGGGGCTCTCATCCAACTCCCAGGATAGGAGAGTCCTATTTATGCAGGATTCATGGCCCAGACCCCATATGGTACCAATCTGTGACCATGGGCCAGGCTGCTGAGCAAGTCTACAGGGAGAAAGAAAGGTAAAAATTATAGTGGCAGGGCTGCTGAGATGAAAGTCATTAGCAGGATCTAAGAAGGAAGACTCCAACATGGAATGTTACAAAACTCTAAAGGGGAAAAGCACCACAGCGATGTTACCCAGGCTAGTGGTAAACCATTCAGTCACTGGACCAGTACCAGTGGAGTTTATGGAAGACTTGTGAGTATCCAGTCCCAAGATCTGGGCCTCAGAGCCCAGTCAATCCTTTCCCTCCTGATTGGTGCCTATCAGGGTGGTGAGCACACGAACACTTAGCCTAATGGCTCATTAAATCTTAGCTGTCTTTTGTGGGTGTGGGCAAATAAATATTTGTTGTATACATTTAACCTGTGTATTTACAGAGTCCTTTTTGCAGCTTGCTCAAGATACCTGAGAAAACTGACCCAAACACCCCACAGAAATGCTTAAGCCACAGCTGGCTCTGCAGTAAAGTCATTAGAGATGATCAACCTAGAGGTGATAATGCTGATACACAATTATTTACTATAAACAGCCTAAAGAGAGAGAAAAAATATAGTGACAGATGCTCTATATAGAAGCCTATGTTTCAACTCTCTTGAAAAGGTTTTTCCCATTCAGACAGAAAATTATTTCTTAGGTTTATACACAAATTATGTTCGTTATCTCTGTTAGTTTCTAGGAGTGCTCAACTCTTTGCTGACTATACAACAAAGAAATCATGGGCTTTCTGCACCTACAGCTGGTGCCTGCAAGTCTCTCATAGTACCTTGGTTTATAGAGAAAAAACTGCAAGTCATATAGGAGTAAGTAATAGACATTCCCCTTCAAATTGAGCAGAATTGGCTTCAAAAACATTTGCACATTTTTGTCAGCCATCTCCCCTTCTCTGCTTTCACAAATAACACTCCAAAAATACAGACAGCAGACTGCATTTTTGAATGGGAAGAATGGGAAAGAAAACCCAACCTTTTTCAAGAACTGTTGCAGGTTATGGTTTCTTCTGTTTTCCCCTGACATATCAGGCACTACTGATTTGACACATCACTGCTCCAATCCCACAAGACACCTCCCACATTATTTTCTTCTATAAAAACTGGAAATTTTAAATTAAAATAGCTTTAATTAAATAGCGAAATCTAGGTCAACAGAAAGCAATCTAGTATAAACTAGTTTACACCTTCTGTATTACTGCTAACAGCTAAAACTGTTAACTCACTGCAGCATAGAAGTAATTAGAATAATTTAACACTTGAAAAAATGCAGAACAGTTACCTCAGGAAGTGTTTCATGGTGACAGTTTGGTTTGTGTTGTTGGAGCCGTACTCTATTGATCGCTGATGACCTCTGCCTTGCAGGCGATATTAATGCTGTAAAAATATAATTGAGATGTATTTACTAAGAGAAGAACAAAGTGGTGTTTTAGTTTGCTAAACTGCTCTTGAAACAAACATCTATGGAAATACATGGGACGGATGCTAAGAAATCTCATGTCAATCAGAACAAAGTGAAAAATCCTGGTTTGTTCACACTGTTCAGCCTGAGCACATACTTCGACCACACTATACTACCCATGTCTTTTTTTTTCAGACAAGCAAAAAGTTTGAGTAGGCGTACAGAAATAAGCAAGAACGCTTGAAGAAAAATCTACAGTTTCAAACACTTTTTGTGTTCTTCAAAAACCTGCCTGGTTCACAGCAGCTTCCAGGTGGCAGTTTCAAGAGATGTTCATTTCACTCTGCTGTTAAAAGCCCTCTGTTCTCAGAATTTACAACACCATTTGGTCTAAAAGTAGCATGTAAGCAAAGAGCTACTGAGTCCTGATCTAGCTCACTATAGGAGATGTCAGGTAATCAATTTTTCTGGTGACCTGCTTTATTAAGTGAGGTCTCACAATAGACACGGTTGATCAGGTTGTCCATCTGTTCCGAAATCTGGGGTCCTACAATTAATTTTCACTGTGATTAACATTTAGTTCCAGTAGAGGAGGAGGAACAGGCATAATTCAGGAAAAAACATCATAAATATAGCCTTGCTCATGTACTACAGACACCAGTCACCACCTCTTTACTTCGGATTTCTAAAAGGGGGTATTCACATCCAAGTGGCATTTGAATAAGGGATGCAGACTTCTCAGATTGCTGTACTTCATATCCTGTAAAAGGCAATAAAACATCTTTATTTGCTGCCAGAAAATAGGCTACTGCTACACAACTTCTACTGGGACAGCTTAATCCAAGACTTGAAGAGAATAAGACCACACTTTCAAAGTGAACAGAAGGCCTGAAAAGCCTGAAAGCTGCATAGTTAAGAAATCATTTAAGAGACCAGTTTTTATTAGCAGTACATGCAGCATGCTCAACAGTACTTAAGGGCCTTAAAAAAAAAAAAAAAATCTGGCCTCTTTTGTCACAAGTTTGTAAGAACCTCAAATCTATTTTTCTTTTGCGGGACTTATCAGCACTGATGGGATAAAAATCATCTTACCCTACCTTCTTCTTATAGTCTTTCCCTTTTGTAACTTGCAAGTTTTATGTTATGCTGTTGCCTGCTGTCAGCAACAGAACAAGCATTTAAGTTCAGAAAAATGCAGCTATCTTGTTGGATTACATCACATATAGCTTGCTAAAAATACATAATCCCTGAACTGTGAAAGCTTCATTCATTCATATTGTTTTTGACTGGCTGAATCATGTTGCTGTCCCCTGAATACAGCTGTAATTGCTGCTGGCTGCAGTTACACCTGCTTGCAAGGGCATAGAGATACTAACATCAAACTCTTGTTCATTAATTAACACAGTAGGCAGGCTCCTAGCACTTCCTGCTACAGCTTTTGATAGGTCTTTGATGACAGCAAGCACAGGAAGCACAGGAGATGATAGGCAAAAACTGGAGGGGATGTAACTTGCTCCCCTTCTCCAGTCTAATAATTTGCTGTTTAAAACATACAGTTTGTGAAAGATTCTTGCAGCTGAGTCTCAGCTTTTTAACATCAATTCAAACAAAGCTTCACCACAGTATTTGACCTGTAAGGGCAGCAGTGTAAGGAACACACCAGAAGTGCCAGGAGCTGTCAAATCAACCCCTCTAAAAATGTGTGCTGGCCTCAACCTCTGAGGTCAGCTCCTTCTCGATTCTGATCAAGGTCCTTGCTGAAAGTGATGCTGCTTCTTTACTACTGCTATAAAGGGAAGAGAAGTTCCACTTGCCTGAACTCCAGAATTGGCTCATTCAAATGTGGCATGGTAAGAGCTTTGAATGCTCCCCCTTCAAGAACAGGTACCAGCTAGAGACAATTATAAATTTGTTTTGAATGCTTATTAAAAGTTAGGCTGTTTCAAAAACTGTATTTTTAAGAAGTCAACATTGCTGTTCATAAACTCCTGCTTTCTTACCAGAAAGCTAAACCCAAAGGTAGGTTGTTGGCTTTGGTTGCAAAGAAAAAGCATAACTGACAAAACAAGCATGACAAATGGTTAAAAGTGCCAATTTTGGATCTCTTTAAAACCCACCCTTGAAATTACAGGAATAATTCTCCTTGCTCTCTTTATTTTAATTAAAAGAGGGCAGGAGTGAAAGTCACCAGAAAAACTTTACAGCAGAAGTCCTGAAGAGACAGAAGTCAACATCAAAGCTGCCCAGCTTAGAGAGGAATAGTTCCTCCTGCAGGCTTCAACAGCTAGTGCCCTACAGCACAAGCACAGCCAATAACGAGATCCATAGAAAGGCTGCAGTCTCAAAAGCAGTTTCCTCCACTCAAGCACAAAGCAATCAAATTCCACCTGACTTTACCAAGAAGGTTTCAAGACCTAGGGGCAAGACTTCCAGCACAAATGAAAGCACAGACTACACTGCTGTCTTGGTTCATAAAATAAAGAAACTTTGCTTTAATGTCTGGCAGGCAGGCTTTGTAAATGCTGCCATCTGCTATGTACAGGGATAGAAATGAATGCCATGCTCTGCAATTCTTGCAAGAATCCACTTCTGTGGATTCACACACACACACAGCAGTAAGCTATTGACATCCAAGTTAGACTGGGAAGCCAAATCAGAAGGTCAGAATCTACAGTCATCTTCAAGCAAATAGGACTGGAGGTCAGCATTCCCCATTTCCATACATCTCCATAAGTGATCGTCTGGGGGAGCTTGGTAAAGATTCCCTGTGATGAAAAGTGTTAAAAGTCTTTAAAAATATTGTTACCACAATTCACAGCTAAGTTCAACTATTCATAAACCTGTAGAGCCACAAGACCTAATTTCTGCTAACCTTTTTTCCTCTCAAAGTATAACAGATTTCTTCTGAGGAGAGAAAAAACAACAACAAAAAAGAACAAAAAGAAAAAGAAAAAAGAAAAGAGAAAATTCCATACAAAATAAAGCGCCACTCTTACTCTTGGAAAAGCTGTTACAGCATCTCAGTGAACAAGAGCAGCTGTAGCTTTGGACAACACTTCAGTTTGTCAAAAACTTTCAGTCAGTTGTCATTAAGTGTGCTCAGAAAAAACAAACTAACAAACAAACCCCAAAACCAAACCAACCAACAAAAACCAACCAAACCAACCAACCAACCAAAAAAACCCACAATAAAAAAAACCAAGCTTTTTGGCCAGAGAGAGGGACTTGGTTTCCAGACTCCTGTTTTCTTAAGGAAAGAGTTTCCTCATTAAGTTGGATGTCTGCAGATCAGGAAGGCCTCCCAAGTCCACTTGTGGGAAAGGAAGACACGTGAGAAAATGGTTTCTACAAGTGACAGATAATCAGGGTACTGCACGTTTGTGGGCTTCCTGACAGAAAAAGTACAACAGTTACACGATCTAGTTGAGAATCTGGCAGCAGTTTCGGATTTGGGGAGACTCAAATACAAGTTTCTGAAGACTCCCGGCACTTAGGAAATACCACTTTGCCAGAAAGTGCCAGACTTGCAGCCGGACGGCCAGAGCCAGTGGGTACCGGATGGGGAGCAGCCCATTGGCCACAGCACTCACCCACCACCCTGAGGGCCTGAGTCTGCACTCCTACATGCTTTCATTCATGTGAACTTGCAGCTGGTTTTCTGCAGCCTAAAAAGAGTGTTCCAGCTTAAAGCTATACACACTCACATTGCCTCACTGAGGAACCTGCAAGGTACTCTTCCTGTTCTCCTTTTGTAGGTAACTTTTCAGCCTTTTTTTGATTAAGCCATGAAGCTGGGATAAGCCTAAAGACAAACACGTTTGCCTTCATTCACCAGCTTTCATTAATCCCCTAGAAGAACACAGATCCACCACTGAAAACCTCTCATCCCAATGTTTAAGGTTAGCTCTTTGGCATGAAAATACTCGTATTTTAAGGCTTCACATTGAGAATGATTGAGCAAGAATGCAGTTTGGATCTCCCATACACTCAAGTTTTTCAGCTTGCAGGATTTTATCCCATATCACACCACTTAGACAAGTCAACCGCCTTCAACACACCCACATACCCATTCACTGCCAATTGTTTCATCCAGTTTATCTTAAACCAGACAGGAACTTCCCCTCCTAAAACTAGCTGCAGCTTTTCTTGAAAGAGCAGCTGTACTACTATAGTCACATAGAACAGCAAAACCATTGCAAGATCTGTCTCAAAATACAAATTAAGCTTTCCTTAAACATTAACTGTTCTAATCCTTGTGACTATGCTCTTTTAAGTTGTATAGCAAAACATGCACCAATCTGAAAGGTTAACAGTTGCTGAAGGCTGAAAATAGTCAAGAGTAAGCCTTAAAAGTCACCTCTACTGAAGCAGAGGGTTTGCTTTATTGTCTTCAAGAAAGCTGCAGATACAGCTGAGCAAAAAAATTGTATTATCAAATATAAATCACCGTATTTGCAGAGTAAAATATAAAAACAAGGTATTTGACCCCCCCCCCCCCCAATGTTTGTCTTGCAAACTAATGATTCACCTGGCATACTGCAAACATTTTTAGAAGGTTTATATTCTAATTATGGTGAAAGAATAGCCCTGCTGAAGAGACAAACCATCAACCATTAAGATAAGCAGAATATAGGACTTTGTTTATGTGGATCACTAGATTACAGTTCATCCAAACTTTCCTCCTCGCAAAAAAACCGACATACATTTGAAATAGAAAGCAGTAATTACATCAATCATCTTGAGTGTAGAGGAGGAAAAAAATCATTTATTTTTTAGGTTTAGTTGTTAAGAGTTCCAAAGTAGGTTCTTCTAAACTACCTTGATGCTGACTTCAGGTTGCAACCTTTCTTAGTAGCATCCTGGCTTGTAATCTATCCCTTATTCACCTCAAAAGTCCATGTGCATGTATTTGTGAGGGTTAACAATATTTAGCCTTACATCACCAAAAGTGCTTTGCTACTACACATTCCTTTTTTGTTGTTGTTGATGGGACAGTTAATGCTTCTCTAGCCTGAATACCAACCTGCAGTAACTAGAATTAGAAAGGGAAAGAACAGCTATACACATTGCGAATTGTCCCCTGAGGTCCTGGTGGATAGCATGCTGGCCACAGGCCAGCAGTATGCACAGACAGCAGCATGCTAGGCTGCATAAATACAAGCAAAGCCAGTAAGCAGATTGAAGGAAAGGACTATCTTCCTCTGCTCAGCACTTTGGATCGCATTTATACACTGTCTACTTTTGGGCCCAGGAATACCCAAAGGATACCAATAAACTGGACAGTGGTAAGCAGAGGCTACTGAGATGGTGGGGGAGAGGCTGGGGGAGATAGGCTTGTTCAGCCCAGGGCAGAGACAGCTTTGGGGGGACCTAACAGCACCTCCAGTGACTTTGGGAAGGCCATCAAGAAGTCTTAGATGGACTCTTCACAGCAGTGCAGGAAGGTGAAAACCAGCAAACATAAACTTAAATATGAAAGGTTCAGCCTGGATACAAGGTGAAAATGTTTCCCTAAGAGAACAGCCAGGCAGTGGCACAGGCTGCCCAGACAGGCTGTGCAGTCTCTATGCTTTGAGGTTTCAAGCCCCAGCTTGAAAAGTCCCAAGAAGCCTGAACTCAGAGCTGATGCTGCTGTGAGCAGGAGGTTGGGCTTGAGACCCTTTGAGGTCCCTTCCCACCTTTGATTCCCTGCTTCCCCCCGGTCACTCTTATGAGATCTCAGATACCTTGAGTTATACCCAAGTACTCTATGCAACACACAGCGTGCCCAAGTCCTTGCTATTTTACTAGTATAAGAGCTACCAACATCTCACTAAAATCCCATATAATTTGCAGTGTTTGCCATGAAAAAAAGCTTAGCTTGAAGATGGACTAAGATTACTCTCTTAACCTCATCTCTCCCCACCTCTCCCACCTGAAAGCCTCCTCAATTTGACCATACAATTTAAGAACAGGAGTTTCTAAGAGTCCTGCCAGTATCGGTGTAACACACAAAACCCCCAGATACAAATAACTCCCCAACAGCTTTAGGACCCCAATTTGGTCAGGCGTATTCTCAACAAGTACTGTTTATCATAGAATCATAGAATAGTTCAGGTTGGACCTTAAGATCATCAAGTTCCAACCCCCCTGCCATGGGCAGGGACACCTCACACTAAACCATGTCACCCAAGGCTCTGCCCAACCTGGCCTTGAACACTGCCAGGGATGGAACATTTACAGTTTTCTTGGGCAACCCATTCCAGTGCCTCACCACTCTTACAGTAAAGAACTTCCTCCTTATATCTAAACTTACCCTGCTTAAGTTTGAACCTGTCACCCCTTGTCCTACAAGGATTACAGCCCTAAGCAGGCTGTTCCATGGAACAGACACATACCTACTTGCATCTTCCAACTTGTATTCAAGTCCAAAGGTGGCATAAAAGTCACTAAAGGATATATTTAGAACCCAGCATAGTAATTTAAAGGTCTTCAAATCTTATTGCAAGAGCAGTACTTAGACCTCTCCAACTCAGAAAACATTGTGGGAGACACCTCACTCTATTGACAGAAGGCTATCAGGAACAGGTTGCCTCGAAATGGTTTATGTGCACTTAGAAGTGGCTTCACCTAACACCAAAAGCTGCAGCCACTGGCAGGACCTACTTCAAGGAAAGATCATCAGCGGATGCCTGTTTTGTGTGAGCTCGGCTCCTCATCTCACTACAGAAGGGTATTTTCATTTCCATGTGCTTAAGACGAAGCTATATTCAACTTCAAGCATTCTATAGAAGAAAGTCTTGGAACAAAATGTCACACTTGATTGATGCAGCTAATAAGCAAGACTTGACTTCAGTCACACTGTCACAGGTAATAAGATTTTTTCCCTTCCTAATCTCCATCACACATTGACATTTTATGTTTCTGTATTTCACTAGGAGAGTGATGGAAAGACTAGGCATGAAAGCAAACTCTCTGAATTTTAGTTCTGTGTAAAAGAGCCTGTGAGCATGAGCATACACAGCACAATTAAGTAACACAAAGACAAAGCTCCGAATAAAAGCTTAAAATCACAGCAGAGTTGGAGGGTGAGAAAGCATAAATCCCCACACTTCTCCCAAGCCACAGAACAGTGTTCTAGGAGCCCCTAATTCTACAGTCCTAATTTAGCACTTCAGTCCATTACTGCCTCTTTAAAGTGGCAAATACTTCACAGATACAAGACAAACACAGAAGCATCAAGAGGGTCATAGACAGTCACACAGGACTGCATGTGGGTTCAAGAAAACTTACTTGTCAAACCTCACATGGCAGGTTACTTCTAATACCATCCAGTTAAGACTATGCACTGCAATTTCTCAGTAGACTTTTGTTCAGTGACAACCCAAAGGCTGATGAAGATAACATCAGCCCAAAACTCAGCATTTGTAGAAGCATATCCACAGTTCCTTGTTGATCTCTGCCCTTTAAAAGAAAACGGCTATGGTTCTGTGTCTGATTGTTTAAAGCAAACTAAATTCTAGATATGCAATAAAGGAGATGTACATGCATACAGGTATATTTTGACTTCAGAACTGGGCAATAATCTACTTTGACCAATTTCTATTAGCTCTGCTCCATTATAATGTCGAAAGATATTGAGGATAAAATTATATGAAGTCAATTCAGGTCACCAGTGAAGACTTCACTGGGTACATTCTATTTCTAATACTAAATGTGAAATTAAAAAGCAGAGGAAGCTTTCCACACCCCAAAGTATTGTAAGCCTCTAGAAATGTAATTAGATGCTTAACTTCAAAAGGAATTAGAGCATACAAGTGTTGTCTCAGTCTATAATGTTTCCATCCTTAACAAGTTTACTCTGCTTATTGAAGAAAGTGTATTTTATCCAGAAGAGGCCCAAATAGATGATATATCAGCTAAAACCAAAGACTTGTGCTTGCAAAGAGCCTTCAACCCATAGCAACTTCTCCCCCCACCCCTGCATGCATTATGAAGAGGCATAATTTTTAGCCACTTCTCAAGAGCCACTTCTCACTTGACCACTGAATAGTTCACCCAGGAGAACAGCAGCATCATCTGGGTGGTTCATGTGTGCCTACATGGTTTTCAATGCAATGTTTCTGGCCTACTTGCTCTGTTTTCAGACACACCATACAATAGCTTGCACTGCAAGAAAATCTGTTCTAAATAAAACATCACACTTTGTAGCAACATTCCTTCAAGCTTAGAATAAATCCTACAAAACTGGATGCGTAAAATCCAAAGAGGCTGCCTGATTAGCTCCCAGAATAATTACTGCAGAAGCTTCCTGGAGAAAAAACAAAGTGACTATTTCTAAAAGTGAATGACTCATGCTCTTTTCCATTCTCTTCGTAGTTTCCACCTCATTGCCTAGGTGAGAGGAGTTTAGAAGGTAAAAGGCAAAGATGAAGTAGTCGCCACCAAAATTAACCTAAGTCTAGATTTGCTTTAGAGCCCTACCAATTCCTAACACGTAGTAATTTGTGAGGAAGAAACATCATTCTATGAGTGGGTCACATGCAGATCTGCAGTGTCAATAAAATGACATCAGAGATGCTTGCTCTGTCCTTTGCTTTACCTTTCTAACAGCCGTTATGTTTGCTTGGACCATGCAGTTAATTCAGCCATCAAACCAATACAACCACACACCAGGCATCAGCCAGAAAGCATGTAGAAATAAGGACTTTCATATTTATTTTGTTAACTGTCAAACAAAAAGACAAGGACAGTAGACATGTCAGGAGAAAGGCCAGACAAAGCTTGCAGGCTAGAGAAGCATAAAGCAATTTATTTACCCAGAAACTTGGTGAAGATCAGACAAAATTCATACTCATCTAACAGAAAACTGCTGTGGTGCCCAGTTTCCCCCTCACTGCATCCAGATTACTTTGGCATGCAAGCATCAACTTTATCTCCAAGACAGACATGCAAGAGTAGGGTACATGAGAGTTTCTTCATGTCCTACTGTAATTTTACAGACACACTGTTCCCTAAGCCAGGAGTCAATAATAATGATCTCTGATGATGCTGGATGATGTTAGATGAAGCATCACATCTGTGAAACTGTGAGCATCCTATAACAAGTGTTATGCACCAGCTCTCTGCTACCTGCAGTCCTGCAACCTACAGAGGGACCACAATAAATGAAACTTTTTATTTAATCTGCAGACAAGAGGACTAAAAATCCCATGGCAGGTTTTTCGCAAGCTTTGTGGCCTAGTATTTAATCTTCAATTTGCTGCTCAGTGAGATGTTCTGCAACCCAAGAGGCAGCAAATCAGGACAGCTCCAAGTACATGACCTTGATGGAAGTTCTGGTTATGCGCTTGCTGCCCAGAACAACATGCTCAGAGTAGATTGCTCGAATTTTACCAATGTCTGGGGTGAGAAGAAGTGGAAGAAACAGTCTGTTTTCCTGTGGAAAACAAAAAGTTTTCTTAAGTTTCTGCAGGAAATACTGGAAACTCCATGTTTTGGTTACACCTTCTTCAGTGTAAAATTTTGAATGGTAACACAGTCAAAAATAAAAATCACTTTAGGGGTATCTTCCCAAATCTGTTGCTCAGACAGGCCTATGTACCAGCAGCTTTCAGTCTTCAACTTGGAAGAGTCACAAGTATCTTACCAAATTTTAGTTTCCATTAACATGGGTTATGAACAACTGTAAAACTGCATCAAGACTCACTTCACCGTTCTTAGATTAAATTAGCTTAAGCTAACTACAGGCAACACTGTGTACAGAGCACTGCTCCATAAATAGTGGAGAAAGCAAGCTAGGATGGAGTTTAAGCCAGGGACATTCATAGCAAGGAGCAACACAAACACCCCTCTAACATGACAGAGCAAAAGGAAAACATGATGAAAAGCTGAAAAACAAAGATTAAAAGAATGGTTTGAAGGTCAATAAAGTTACACCAGGTGGCGAGCAAGACTTATGAAACACGCTTTCAGACATTGCCCAGGAACCATCCTTATGTGGTTATTGCACAAACTGGCTTTTTTTGACCAAATAGGAAAAAAGCCAGTGGCAAGAGAAACGTGAAGTGCCATGGTGCTCTCCTCCCCTCTGCCACTTCTTGCTCAATCCTACTGGGCATTTGCTTTCTTTTCATTACCTAGTCTCAGACAGAAAAGGATGCTGGCAAAGAATTGATAGCAGAAAAGTGGAGAGAGAGGAGAAGACAATGTGGGAAGAGAAGAGAAAGAGACATGAAGACCATGGGAAGCTGTTCCTATAACACCATTTCCAAGAGGGAAGAAGAGCAAAGCAGAGCAAGAATAATAAACTAGGACAGAATGACTGACAGCATTGTTGTAACACACTTATTCTTAACACAATGCAACAGTGAAAGTCTCCTTCCTTCAGCATCTCTTTCTACTTAGAATAGTGGGGCATTCATTTTTTAATGAGATAAAGGGTAGGACTATAAGTGTAAGAGTTAGAAAAACTTTTAAAAGAAACTAAATAAGACAAGTTGGCAGAATGCTTGCAGCAGATACAACCATAATTCATTAGCATGACCTGATCTCATCCTTGAGATAGTGCCGTATCATACAGGTTACCATGTGCACACTGAGATTTTCTCCAGATTCAGTGGGTTTGTTTTTTTCAGTAGGGTTTTTCTCTTGCTGTTTGTGGTTGGTTTTTATACTGAATGGTGACCATAACCATATCTTTCAAGCTTTAGATCTAGTCCCGAATTGTTTGGTTTGCTTATGATGTTAACTAGACGTTCAAGATGCACAGAAGCAAGAGGACTCCCTTGCTCATGCTGCATCACTCAACTTCCCCTCTGGAAGAATATGCCCCCAAGTTTCAAATAATCCCTACAACATGATAAATAAGGATGATGTGGGGGTAGCAAGAAAAGCCACTCTAGCTAAAACAGCCTATGGTATAAAAAAAAACACCAAAACACTTTTCCTTTTCACAGTGAAACCTCAATCTTGTTTGCACATAGGTGCCTAAAGACAGCAAAGATGCTGTATGAAAACAAGCCCTGAGCCAAAACATTTGTACTGTAGGTGGTCAGGACAAACAATGTTCAAAGAACATGATTATCTTAGATTCTTGGAGATGTTGTCCCCCACCAAATAGCTGGAGCAGACTGCATGGCCTTTTCTTAATCTGTGCCCAGGGTATGCCCCTTCTTCAGTATCTTCTGGGAGCATCATCACTCCTCTCCATCACTCCTCTCCCTTCCTCAAATGGTTCAGCCAGAACTCCTCTTTTCCTCCTTCAATCCATCTGTTCTCCACAGGCTGCCTTAACACTGACAGTGTGAAGGCCTAGCAAGCCCAAATTTAACAAACCCCACATTGATCTTACTGTTTCAGAGGCACAACCTGTTTGATGGCACGCATCCAAGCCAATGTTGATATGGATGTGGCTTTGTGAAAGCAGAGTGGGAGAGAGAATAAGAGATTTGCTCTTATAACTGCCTACCAGAGCGATGGAAGAAGACTACAGTTTCAATGACCACAGGACTGCTTTGTACCAAGGTGCCCAATTCTTACCATCTGCATGCCCACTGATTGTGCAAGTATTATCACTGCAGTAACAAATGGTTGCCACACCATGGGAAAAGTCTCAATACCCAAAGCATTTTGGAGGACAATGAAAGGTAGGGATGTTTGGTTTTAAATATATAAGGGGGGGGGGGGGGAGGGAGGGGAAATACCACATAGATAGTGGAAAAGAAAGTCTGTTTGTTTTTAAACAAAATACGCAATATAGATGCTGCAGTAACTGCAGCATTAGCAATATCAGGTTGCAGTTAATGTGCCCCCAGAACAGTTCCTCCCATTTATTCTCAGGTGCTCCAAGACAAAGTGAGGTAAAGAACAAAAAGGCAGGGACAACTGTGACATTTGCTTCAAAAACACACTCTGCCTCAGCTAAAACTTAGTGTAGACATCTGTACTAAGACTAAAAATGCTGTGAAGTAATTCTAGGTACAGTAGCACCAGAGAGGGAGCTCACAAGTATACACGGTTTCCTATTGACAGTCATGAAGACTACTGTATCCTGTACCTCCTAAATCTGCTCTAACAAGTTGTAATTTCACCTGCTCAGTCTGCTGATTGTTTTCAAATCCAGTCGTTGCACCTCCTGTATTTCTCCTATTCTCCAGGCTCCCTTGTCCATCTGTGACTGTAGCTGGCTGAACCAAAATGGAGTGCTCAGCCTGAGGATCTGCAAACAGATTAGGACATGTTAAAAACGCCATGCCCAACCACTTGGTTCCACTCAGGTACTAATCCTCCTATAAGTGCTAGAAAATATCTTCTTGAAGGATCTCTCAGCTGTAACAGATAGATTGAGAAATCTGGGGCTGTTCAGCCTGAAGAAGAGAAGGCTGTGTGGAGACCTCATAGCTGCCTTCCAGTATTGAAAGAGGGCCTACAAGGATGCTGGAGAGGGACTCATCATTAGGGACTGTAGTGATAGGACAAGGGGTAATGGGTTAAAACTTAAACAGGGGAAATTTAGGTTGGATATAAGGAAGAAGCTCTTTACTGTAAGGGTGGTGAGGCACTGGAATGGGTTGCTCAAGGAAGTTGTAAATGCTCCATCGTTGGCAGTGTCAAGGCCAGGCAGGACAGTCTTGGGTGACATGGTTTAGTGTGAGGTATTCCTCCCCATGGCAGGGGGGTTGGGACTAGATGATCTTAAGGTCCTTTCCAACCCTAACTATTCTATGATTTTTCAGGGGAGTGGGATGTAGCACTCCAGAATGAACTGCCAGAAGTGTTTGAAGATAACAAACTTGATGTGGGACTTTTCATTGGTTTCATGCTTAAGTGGATGAGAACTGCTCACTCGATTACAGCTGAGAGGTACTTTTAAGAAATCGGTCTCTTTCATGCAAGACTCAGTAATTGACTGGGAGTGCTCCCACAGCAGGACTCCTAGCTTAGTTTCATTGGGAGAGTTCAGGTGTCTTGCAGCGATGCTGCTCTGAGACCTGAACCAGCACAAGGCACTGGAGAAGGTCTCCAGAACATGTGGCTGATACTCAGACTGGACACTAGCCAAATTGCAAGTGTAAACATACCCATAATTTGTTTCAAGGCAGTCAGACAAGTCAGCTCACCACTAATATGCTTGCTCTGCTCTGAAAAGGAGTGCTCAGCAGTGCCATGTACCACTGAAAAGAGACTTGAGAAGCTGCTCTGCAGCCTCTGCTGTTAGATTACTCTCTCCACCACCTGGTATGAACAAGCACAAGCAGCGTTTCCACCCCAGACTCAGGCTTGGCAAGTCCTGTGGTGCAGCACGGCTCAGCAGGCAAGCTCAGTTACTGGCTGAGCTTAGATCACGTTATGTTGATGCTGAGGATGCTAAGCCTGAACCTCTGCCCTGCACTACCACAATCATTCTCCATGTCCCTCTATATCAGTCTCATTTTTTCATTTTATTTTGTCTTACTTTATCCTTGCTTCTTGACTGGAATCTCACCACCCGGCTTCCTTCCTAATATTACAGCAAACCCTACCCTGGGGTTTACTCTTTTTGCTTCCTTCCCAAAGCTTTCATTCAAGGAGGCTAACATTTGGACTACATCACCAAGCAAAAGAGTTCAGAAGAATGTCAAATAAAACAAGCTTTTCAACCAAGAAGACTGAGCAGATGCTCATAAAAAAAAAATTAAAAAATAGAGTCTCATGAGCCAGAGGGCATTTAATCCAACAAGATTTGATCTCCAGGCAGCCCAGGCTTGTTCTTATTGCAATTTTCTGCTAACACTTCAAATGACCCCTTGGGAAAAAGAAAGCTTGCCTGGCTCTGAATAGCACTTGCGCCCTGTCTGTATAGCTAACCAGAATTTTTGTTAACATTGGTTACAGCTGATCACAGCTTAGCTGTAAGTACAAGCTCTCCAGACAGCTTTAAAATACAGGAACACTTAAATACTAGCAGCAGTCTTGACAAACTAGCATTTATACACCAGCGTTTTCTCTGCTTCCATCACTGCAAGCAGCAGCAAAACTCTGTTGGTGCAGGGGAGATGACAGATGACAAAATAACCCCCTAATACAACATAGCCCTGAAGTTTCCCTGCTTAAGTATAGCTTAGCTCAAGGGGCTGCAATTCCTCGGCAAGAATGACAGATCTGTTTGATCAGAGGAAATTCTTGGATCCACAAGCATCAGAGCAGCTAATGTGATGCTGTCCCATGGCTAATAAAGCCCTGTCTCAAGAGCTGAGCAGGCAAGATTTGTAGACACCTTGTTTACATGCTTATCCCCAGTAGGTTTTTACACTAACAGAACATGTTCAGTGAAGCAGCAGGAACAGTGAACAGACACATTCTGTTAGATAATTTTCTATTGCTTAGTCCTTTCCTGGAAGTATTTTCTGCCGAGTTTCTTTGATTGATACATTCAGCATCTGATGCTGTCACATGATTTCACTCCTGAAAATCATAGGCTTCCTGCCTCTGAGCATCTACTCAGCTTGGTGATAAGTCAATTGCTACAGCAGTGTGGCTTTGCTTTGTTTCAGTGGAAATACTGCATAAAATGATATGAGTATTAAACAAGTCAAAAGATATTTCTAGATGTAACTCCACCTGTTTGGTTTGGAAATGCAGCAATCCATATCTTCTAAGATAGTCAGAGAAAAGCAGGCTCTCCTATCAGCAAGTCTGCTCTGACCTGCACTTTGCTAAATAAACATCAGTATGCAACACCTACCAAATTACTTCACATGACAGGTCTTTTGTTATTCTCATCTTAGGGAGACGAGATGTTCTTTCTTATACAAGCACATTCAACTGCTTCAACTATTCACATATCTACCAGTACAAAATAAGGTTCTTTTAAAATGCACAATGAAATGTTTGAAACAGAAGGCAACCAATACGTTTGCTGTAGTGCATGCGAATGATGCAGGATTTATGAGATGCCATTTCTTCTATTTACTTCATTTTAGGATTCATTAGGATGGGGGGAGTGGAGGGTGTCGACACGCACAACAGAGAAGAGTAAAAGCCTGAATTTACTAAAGCATGCAAGCTAAAAATTAATATTTTCAGTTTCTAAAATGGCTCCTTTGTTTCAAACGCCTTTGTCACAAAAAAAAAACCCAGCTTGTTGTGATTTGACTGTTGACTGAATTGGGACAAAGGTGTTGTCATCCCCATCGCCAATCCGTCCAGTCTCCTCCCCTCCCCTCTCCCCTCTCCCCCCCGCCTCCAACAATTTAGTTACTCTCTTTTTAGCCATCTTCATAGAAATGGTAAGAAAAGCAGAAACGGTGAGGACAAAGAGAAATATAGAGACCACAGACATCAATCCCAGAGTTAACTCAGGAGCAAGTGCAACTTCAACACACAATGACCGTGCAGGGGGATGAAGGGGAGGCAGAGAAGAGGAGACTGCCATGGAAAAAAAAACCAACCAAACCCAAACTCAAAACATCGCTATCATGCCCACACGCCGGTGTAACCGAGGTGCTCAGCCCTCAGGACAGCTCCCAGAGGCGGCGGGGAGAGACCAGCAGAGCCGGCGGCCCCCGGGGTAGAGCGGGCTGCCGGCGCAGGGCGTAGAGCCCGCTGCGGAGCCGCAGAGCCCAGCGCCCGCTCGCCGGCCCTGCCCGGTTACAGAGGATGGGGCGTTAAGCCCACAAACCAGCAAACTCCCTAACGGCACAAACCACCCAGCGCCCCCCAGTCTCCTCATGCCGCAAGGTCCAACCAGGCACAGCCCCGCGTTCAGAGGGGCAAAACTTCGCTCTCACCGCCGGGAGGAGGGGTGGAGGGGCTGCGCCGCGGTGCCCGCAGCCGCCTTCCGTCGCTCGGCGACCTGCGGGGCCGCGGGCAGGGCCCAACGCTGCTGCCGCCGCCGCGCACTCACCGCTCCCCGCCGTTACATCCTCGCGGTGCGGTGCGGTACGGCACAGCGCAGCCCCGCCGCCGTCCCGGGCCACCCCTTCTAGCCGGGCGGGTGCGGCGCTGCCGCCGCGATCTGGGTCACCCAGCGCCCGGCGAAGGTGAGGAGGAGGAGAGGAGGAGGAAGGCGGTGGCGGTGGCGGTGCCGCCTACCGGCGAGCGCGGGGGGAGGCTGCAGCGGGGCCCAAACCCGCCCCGCGGAGAGGGGAGGGGAAGGGGACGCGGCCGGCTCCCGCGGGCGCGTTGGCTCCTTGTCTCCGTGAGGGTCCCCTGCGCAGGATGCACCTTTCTGACCTTCCCCTGCCCCAAATGAAGCCGGACTTCCGAGGCCTTCCCTCAGGTCCTCCCCACGCCTGCAGGGGAAAGGCGATACCTGTGCGCTGGAGGGCAGTCCAGCCACAGTTCAGGTCCTGCGGGAGAGCAGGGAACGTCTCTTAGGGGTTAAGGTCCCGGCTAGCCAGGGTGATGTCCAGGCAGGGAGTCAGCATCCTGCCTTCTTGTCCCATCCCACCCTCCTGTCAAGGAGATCTGCATCCTTTCTTTCCCAGCAGTATACACTAAAGGCTTTTGATCTTCAAAGTTTAAAATCTGCTAATCAGGATCACAGGCAATGCCAATTTATCTATATGGTGCTGCTCTCCAAGATAATAACCAATGTTGTCTGAAGCATCCACAGAATAATTTAAAGTTGTTCGGTGCTGTAACTTCCACCAGTAGGCAAACAGTCTGTGTTGCTGTTCATCAGTACCATCTGTCCAGAGGTGCCTTTGAAGCTGTAAGCAGGCTGTCAGGCCACACTGGCAGCCCTGCATTGCCCAATAGTCTTGGGTTTTCAGATGTCCTTTGAAAATGCTAATTAACCTCGATTTCAAAGTGTTTTCTCTGCCTAACCTAAAAATAGTTTTCTGCGTGCTTGTTAAAGACACATGGTTTCATTTCTTCTGAACTCCTTTTTCAGTTATTCTGATCCTATAATCAGCGGTCACACTCAAGAAGTACGGTGAAAACACCAGGGTCACAAAGTTAAACATTTAATGACTAGACTGTTCATGTCTTACTCAAGGGAAAGCAGACTGGTACTTAATCCTCCTCCCAGCTAGAGCTATGTAGTCCTTCTTCCACTTCCTGACAGCAGCATGCCTGATGCACCTAGCTGGCAGATGCTGTCACCTGCGGAGCTGGTTGAATAGCAGGTATGGGTGGACAAGTCTCAGCAGCCTCCAGCATGGCCACACCATCTATCAGCAAACAAGGTCCAATGCTCAAAGAAACCCACCAAATGATGGGTATTGGACCACTGCTTTGCTACCTCATCTCTTATTTGTGTCATGCTTTGTACATTGAAGTAAGCTTTCAAGCTTAATTCCATGTACTGATGCAACTAGAAAAGCAGTCCTTCCTCCTGTCTCCAGCATTAGAGCAGTGTTTCCTATTACTATATCCCAATGATATCCACTCCCAAGACATAGATTCTTGCTTTCAGTTCCTGTTCCTGTCAGGAACTGCTCTAGCACAAGGAGCAGTCACCACGGGTTGCTACACTTCTGAACAGCCTAAATCCAGCATTTGGGAACTTCTCAGGTGTTTCAGGAGCATAATTCAGTTATGCTTCCCAAAATAAATTTGGGAACAGAGTTTTGTGAGACAATGCATTCTTAATGATGCAAGATGCAACCTCAGCATGAAAAGCCAGATCCATGTCATGGAGGTAGCCTTACCTTCCCAGATGTCATACTCCTCATAGAATCGTGGAATGGTTTGAGTTGGGACTGTAAAGTTCATTTAGTTCCAACCTCCCTGCTATGGGCAGGAATACCTCTTACTGTACCAGGTTGCTCAAACCTCCATCCAACCTGGCCTTGAACACTTACAGGAATGAGGCCATCCACAGCTTCTCTGGTAAACCTGTTCCACAGCCTCACTACCCTCACAGTAAAGATTTTTCCCTAATAAATAATTTCTCTTGCCCACAGACATGGAGGAATTTAAACTGTAAATTAGAAAGGCTCACTGACTCTACGTATGGCAAATTTAGGGGATCAGATCAAGGAGTCTGGAGTTTCCAAATGACCTCCTGCCCATTCTCCAGAATCATGCAGTTGTACATAGCTATCCTGGAGTCATGCAGTGCCATTTCAGACTTGACTGGATTTTTACAGTATCCTTATTATCAAATTGCAGTTTGATGTACGCATTCACTCAATGTCTGTGATGGCAGTTACCCAGATTACTATGCCTCTTATGCTCAGCATCATAGTTCTCATGGAAAGTTGAGGCAAACCAGCATTTGAAAGCTAACAGAGGCATGGATGAAAAAGCCCCCAGCTCTTTTGATTATAAGCAGTTACAGAACACTTTACTATGCTGTACTTTCCTTCTAACAGCATAATTATTTTTAATTTATAGTCAGCAGAAGAAACTGTGCATGACAGCAGATATATAGCCTGTACTTAGAAGTGGCAGTAAAAAACGCATTAGAAGAAATAGATACAGGACCCCACTAGTTGAGCAATGTCACACTTTTCCAGCAATAGCTCATACATCCTGCTATGCCTAATAAAAACCAGCAAGGTCACCTGCATGATTAATCTAGCACTGCAGAGAAGGTGACAGAAGCAGCAAAAAATCCCAGATAGCAGCCAACATACCTAGCTCAGATATTGGTTAAAACCCAACAGTTCAAGTCCCTTGTTATTTTGGATAGAAGCTCTTGTTGCACAATTTACTGATAGAGGCAAGATTGATAAAAAGTACATGTGCATTCTTTCCCTTGGGAAGAACCTGATGTGTTTTGACACCATTCAGCACATCTCTGAGAAGACATGCCATCCAAGCATTATTAAATACACCATAAGGGCTTACACTTTAGTTAAAGGTTTTATAGTATGTTATTTCTTTGTTTTAACAAATAGCATTTTTCTTGTTACAATGGCAGAAGCACTTCAGATATACTTGTATTTTTTTTTACTTAAAACAGACAAGAGAAAGAATATATTTCACTTAACAATCCTAGTACTGCCAAAATAGTCTTAAAATTTGCAATAAGCATAAAGAACTTCCTTACTTTTGTTCTGCAAAATCTCTTGTACATCCAGATTACCAACCTGTTTAGGTTTTACTCAAGATGAGATCAACTATGCTCAACATAGAAGAAAACCTTCTGCTTTCAACTTCCCTCACTCTCCTTGGGCATCAGGGCACCCTTTTGTCACCTGGGTGACAAAAGTAGGGTGTGATAAACCACTCCCTTGCCTTTAGTCTGCTAGCAATTTTCCTGATACCCATGGATGAGCTAAAAATTTTTATGTTTTATTTCTTAATGTTTGATCTTCCAGCTCTGTTAGCCCGAGTGTGATTTAGGAGACCATAATACATTAGGCAACTGGTGACAGTGCTGTGCATTTTAAAGAAAATTGCTGTAATGGCATCATACTGCTAAGTATAACGATACTTGTGATATCAAAGGAACAATAGTGGATTAAGTACTGCTAGACCAGCTGCTGTGTTTCTTTATTACTTTGATTGAACTGATCGAATGTTTTTGCTTATGGGGAAAAGCTTTGCATTAAAAAGGTTATGCCTTTCTCTTAGTTATCTATTGGAGCAAATGAAGTCTGATTTCGGTTTAAATAGCTATTTGCCCTAACTCCATAGGAGAAGGCATCTCGCCTCTTGTCATTCGGAAACCCATATGTTTATATGAAACTGTATAGGATCTTGGTGTTAGACCTCTGTAAGACACTGGTCATGTGGTGAAATGTATGTGGTGAAATGGAGACTTTCCAAAGCCAGTAGCAAGCAGATGACCAAAACAACGCTGCAATTAGTGAGTGTGATGGTAACTACAGCTTTTGTTCACAGAAGGATAAAGCTCAGATTACCTTAGGTGTAGAATGTCATCAAGCAAACCTCCAGCTATGTTTTCTGGAATGTGTTATATCAACCAGGTGAATGGGATGCTCACGTAAAGTTGCAGATGGGAAGACAACATTTATCTGAGCAAAGCTTGCGACTGTTCTGCACGTATGGAGTACCTTCTATATGAGAACAAGCTGAGAGAGTTGGCACCCTGGAGAAGGCTCAGGGGAGATCCTATAATAGTTTTCCAATACCTAAAGATGGTCTACAAGGAATCAGGAGATGGACGTTTTACAAGGGCATGTGGTGACAGGACAAGAGGGGATGTCTTTAAAATGAAAGAAGGAAAATATAGATGAGATATAAGGAAGAAGTTCTTCCCTGTGAGGCCTTGGCACAGGTGCCCAGAGGAACTGTGGCTGCCCTATACCTGGCAGTGTTCCAGGCCAGGTTGCATGCGGCTTTGAGAAACCTACTCTAGTGGAAGGTGTCCCTGCCCATGGCAGGGGATTTGAAACTACATGATTTTAAGGTCCCTTACAACCCAAACAATTCTGTGATTCTATTCATTTGTGGTGTAAGTTAGTTGCTGGAAAAAAACCCAACCCTTCATTGCCAGGGGAGGAATCTGGAGTCTTGAAGGCTGCCAGTGGGAGCAGGAATCATGAGAGGTATACTAACTATAGCAAGCTTTCTAGTGAAAGGTGTCTAAAGTAAATAAATTTCCAGCTGCTGGACTTGTCCAGCAGGTCCAGCAGAACCCAATACAGTTCTTACTCCTACATCAGCATGGCCAGAAACTTACATATATCTGCCTGGAGCTTTATAGTTTAATAAATAATTAAAAGAGTTAGAAGATTTGGAAACAGGCTGTCTGGGGGATCCATCAGAATCTAGACATGGGGTACTAAACATCTGATTTGCTTATATGTAAGAACTATCACACTTTTGAAGCCTTTCGTCTGAGGATACTCAAGTGCTAGCATGAATTAGCATCTCTGTTTGATATAGCACAACGTATGTAGGAGCCATATGTTTTTATCCTATATAATCATATCTATCCATAGTGAGAATGATCCTGAATGATGTGATTCAGTCATGGATTCCTCTCTTTAGTCTCCACACATGTTCAAGTGAGTCCTGTGCAATTGAGAGGTGAATGGGGACTTTCCTGCAGATATCCCCTCATAAAATGCATTTCTACAGTTGAGCTTCAGAATGCTGTAGAAGTGTGTCATTAAGAACCATCTTGCTGTGATAAAGAGAAGGATAGGGTGACAAAATATATTTCCAATCTCTAACTCTGTAATTTTGTTTGTTTAAGCAAACTTGTCCCCCAAAATTGATACTATTTGCCTGCTGTGTCTGAGTATCTGAAGTACCACAATGATTTCACAATCATTGTGATCTTTGAAATGGTTTCATAATCATTGTGATGCTTCAAATCTGTGTCCACACTCTACTTCAAAATATCAAACCACTGGTAATTCTTTGTTCCTAGATCAGGACAAGTATTAAATACAGAATTGTCCTAAGATAGGTATTACATGCTCTCCTGCACTGATATTATAGCAACTAAAGCAGTCTACACACAGGCTTTATGGTAATTTCTGAAACCTTTCTCCTAGTTATTTTGTTAATTTACAGTGCCACATTTTGTTTCACTTATATTCCTTTGACTGAAGATGCTGTAAAGTTTAGCAAGGGAGACAATAACAAAAGTATTTAGATGATGAGAACATGAGAGATGAAGTGTGTCAGGCTTACTCATATAGCCTTTAGAGAGTTGACAGCTAAGTGAAGCAGCCAGTATGCTCATTTAGCTTACCCATCTCTTGAAGCAAATAATTTTGCCAGAAAGGACTTTGTCTATGTATGAATTAAGAGTATTTAATGTTATAATGGTTTTCTTTAAATCCTTCTGTTTGATATTTCTATATAGAAGGAGTAAAATAAAGTGATGTAGACATGAATTTCAAGTACTATATCCTAACACCGCCTGCTTTTTTATCTTAATAAAAATGAAGAATATGAATATGCTGATTAACATCAGACTGTGTCCTAATCTTCTTCACTAAGATGTGTACCAACCATATTATGCCCATGTGAAAAGAGAAGATTTGCATTTGTAATAGAGTTTTGTTTTTTTTTTCCAAACCAGTTTTGAACAAGGGGGTGGGGGGGAAAGCAATGTTGTTAAGTTTTTAATCCATTTTTATTTTCATTTATCCTCTGCCATTAATCAGATCCATACTCTGAATGCATATGCTACGTTTCATTGAAAGATTACAAACTGTTACACAAACAATGATGCATAAAGATTCACAACCCTTGTGAGATGGATAAATATTTACGTAAATGTCATACAGATTGGCAAACTGAGTGATGGAGAAGTGCTTACAAAAAAAATCCACTAAGTTTTGATGCTTTACATTTTTTGCCTATTCAGTTGAAAAATATGCAACTCCTATTTTTCAGATGTGTTGAGTGTGCATGCAGAGCCAGGGAAGTCAATGAAAACTGGGTCTCAAGAGAGCAAGTGGGGTGACCCAGGTAAATGATCGTAGTTTTGTGTAGAAAATTTTAACTTACGGTTTCACAGCTCTTCTTCCAAAGAAGGTGAATCTATTGCATGGGCAACAGGTAATGAGGTCTCCTGAGATAATGCCTGAAAGGGAGGGAAAGGGTAAGGTCCCAGTCTAAGGAGTACTTTATAATATTCTCTTCAGTCTTACTGGAGGAATTGAGGATCTCATGATGGAAATGTAACATTTAGTTTTCTGTAAACAATACCATGCTCTTAAAAATTAACTTTGCAGATTGTGTCTGAACTGCAAGCACTTTATCCTTAAAAATGTA
This sequence comes from Pezoporus flaviventris, assembly GCF_033815535.1. Lineage (NCBI taxonomy): Eukaryota > Metazoa > Chordata > Aves > Psittaciformes > Psittacidae > Pezoporus > Pezoporus flaviventris. The sequence continues at coordinate 19,710,601 of NW_026892573.1, forward strand.
TTGATTGATAGAGCAGACAAATTCACTGCCTGATATTCCATGATTGTCCTTATGACACACTTATACCTGAAGTTATAACTGTGAGAAATGATGGTTTCCGAGGATATGCAGGAAAGCAGACTGCCTGCCTAGTGTTGAGACCAGGGAGAATCCTTGGGTAGGGTTGCATTGCTTTCTGAATGCCTACCAAATCCTAACTGTCTGTGACAGAACTAAAGTTTTGCCAGGTTAGTGGAAGATTTTGACTGTAAGGCCAGAAAAGCGTAATATAGTTCAATCAGTAACTAAAAGAAAAATAAAATTCCTATCTTGGTGTGGAAAACAGGCATAAAGAGCAAGAAGAGAATGTAAAGTATGCGCAGGCTTTGAAGAGAATATGATAATTTTCAGCTTTTGTGCAGGGAAAACAGAAATATTTTCTTTGAATTTTTCTAACAAGATTGCCTTCAAGGCTAAACTAAACCTTGTGTTGATGGGTTCACTCTTTGGGAGGGAAATCAATATTTTGTACAGTTCAGTACTTGGTATTACTTTTCTGACACCCTGAGAAGTGTACTTGACTGGCACAAGAAGATTTCCCTAGACTTTGCCTGACTTGCAGAGAAAGAGTCATCTGGGTAGTGAAAGCAGAAGTTCCTGTTCAGGACAGAATTACCATGTGCTCTTCAAAGCGTGCATAGCTTTGGAAAGATTTAAAGGCCCAAGTCTTCAACATTGCTTATGGCCGGAGAAAATTTATAAAATTAAAACTGAGGGCAAAATAATTTTCTGCAATGTATGATTTGCTTAGTATTGGCGCATGTGGGACTTTGAAGGCTGGGGACCATTCACTGAGATATATGTGAGCAGAAAAAGCTGACAGGAGCTGCTTGGGGAGCTTTTAGTTGATCTTCATGGATATTACACTTTCCAGTAATTGTGCCCTGGGAATTTACACCTCTTAGATTCTTCCTTCATCAAATGAGGAAATTCTCTGTTGACATCTATGTGCATGTGTTGCAGGAACCTCACAAGTGTTGGTGGTACTAAAAGGTCTAAGTAATGAAAGGTCTTCAGACTTGCATCATAATTACAGTAATTTCTGTCTTGTGCCTGAGAGTTTACAGGAATATTCTGAGGAATCTCCAGGAAGGGATCAAAGATTTTGTGTTTATTGAAGCCTACAGAATTGTGCTCCTAGTTCTAGGCCAATATGGTGACCCAGCACTGCACACCCTTGCAGTGTGTCTGACGACAGACATTAAAGCTGTTCCTCCCTGCCTTTGATAACACAGGTTTGTGTTTTCATTAATAAAATCTCATGTCATAGCAGGAGTGCTCAATTTAACTAAGCTCTGCCTGATACTAAACATTCACTGACTGGATAACAAGACCTGTAGCTGTTCCAAACCCAGAACTGAAATCTGCCCTTTTTCCTTTCAGAAAGTTGTGTCATCATGCTAAAGAAACTTGTTTCACAAAAGAGTCTTACCTTGTAATGATGGACAGGAACCTGGCAATAATTCTGCATTTGTGCCACAGAAACAGTGTTGCCAGATCTTAGAATTTTATCATGATATCTATGCTATTTCATGTATTCCTTAAAGTTCCAGTACCCTGAGTCTAGAGATTTCAGGAAAACTTCTGCTTTTATTAAAGGAAAGGGGGGGGGGGGGAATGTATTCTGAAGTCTTATGTTCATGAAAAGAAAGAAGCACGGCAGTATGAACAGAGCCTAAAGTTTAGAAATCAGAAAACATACTGATACTACTTGATGCTTTACGACTCTTGAGAATAAGATTTTTGTTTGTTAGTATTTGAAAATCCCATTGATTTTACCAGGGTCTAGATTTCTCACATCTTTTTTTTTTTTTTCTCTTAAGCAATGGCTAAAAAAATCTTAAAGTTGCTTTTTGGCTGTTTTTCTTTTTTTTTTAGAAAGAAATATGAAATCTAACATTGAACAGCACAAATGCAGAATCAAAGTCACATGTAGCACAGAGCCAGTTCTGCTATCCTTTTGAAGAATATAAGCCTTTGGCATTGCAGAGGTTTGTTCGGGAGAATTTTACTATCACAAGCAACAGCAGCAGCACATTTTGAATTTAGGTCAACAGATATTTGAAAAGGTCCTTAACTATTACATGAATGCTATCCTAAAGCAGTCCATCTTGTGTCTCATCAGCTAAGAGGTTTCTTCTTATTTCTGTAACAAATTGCTATCCTGAAACATACCCTATTTGTCATGATTCTTAAACTGCAGTTTCTTAAATCAAGAGATTTGATACAGAAAATCCTACTATCTTCTTGTGATTTTCTTTTAACTGGGTTTGAAAGTGATGGAAATCCAGTGTGATTACAGTAGGCTAAAGCATGGCTTGGCTTGCTTTGGTATAAATAGGAGTAAGATTGTTTTTCCATGTATGGACCAGTAACCTCTAGTTTGTTGAAGAAAACTTATGAAGTTGATTCCCAGGGACTGATAAATACCTTGACTCTCCCTGGGAATAAAATAGCTATCAGGATAGTGGGTATTGTAATTTGCTCCTGGGAAAAGTCAGCAATCAGCAATATTTTATTTCTCACCCTTGAGTAAAGGGGAGGATGAGACTCTGCTTTAGATGACATTTTCTGGTTATCTATTTGAAAAAAACTCCCGAAACAATAGAAACAGAGCAAAAATTTTCTGATATAAACATTTTTTCCTGAAGAAAACTATAAAACCTTAATTTCATAGAATCATAGAATTGTTAGGGTTGGAAAGGACCTTAAGATCATCTAGTTCCAACCCCCCTGCCATGGGCAGGGACACCTCACACTAAACCATCTAGCGAAAGGCTTCATCCAGTCTGGTCTTGAACACTGCCAGGGACAGAGCATTCACAACCTCCCTGGGCAACCTATTCCAGGGCCTCACCACCCTAACAAGAAAGAACTTCTTCCTTATATCCAATCTAAACTTCCCCTGTTCAAGTTTTAACCTGTTACCCCTTGTCCTGTCACTACAGTCCTAATGAAGAGTCCCTCACCAGCATCCCTATAGGCCCCCTTCAGATACTGGAAGGCTGCTATGAGGTCTCCATGCAGCCTGCTCTTCTCCAGGCTGAACAGCCCCAACTTCCTCAGCTTGTCTTCATACAGGAGGTGCTCCAGTCCCCTGATCATCCTTGTGGCCCTCCTCTGGACTTGTTCCAACAGTTCCATGTCCTTTTTATGTTGAGGACACCAGAACTGCACACAATACTCCAGGTGAGGTCTCACAAGAGCAGAGTAGAGGGGCAGGATCACCTCCTTCGACCTGCTGGTCACGCTGCTTTTGATGCAGCCCAGGATATGGTTGGCTTTCTGAGCTGCGAGTGCACATTGAAGCTGGCTCATGTTCATTTTCTCATCAACCAACACCCCCAAGTCCTTCTCCGCAGGGCTGCTCTGAATCTCTTCTCTGCCCAACCTGTAGCTGTGCCTGGGATTGCTCCCACCCAGGTGTAGGACCTTGCACGTGGCATGGTTATACTTCATGAGGTTGGCATCAGCCCACCTCACAGGCGTGTCAAGTTCCCTCTGGATGGCATTCCTTCCCCCCAGCGTATCAACCGAACCACACAGCTTGGTGTCATCGGCAAACTTGCTGAGGGCGCACTCAATCCCACTGCCCATGTCAGCAACCAAGATGTTAAACAAGACCGGTCCCAACACTGATCCCTGAGGGACACCACTCGTTACTGGTCTCCAGCTGGACATTGAGCCACTGACCACAACTCTTTGTGTGCGGCCATCCAGCCAGTTCTTTATCCACTGAGTGGTCCATCCATCAAATTGATGTCTCTCCAATTTAGAGACAAGGATGTCATGTGGGACAGTGTCAAACGCTTTACACAAGTCCAGGTAGATGACATCAACTGCTCTACCCCTGTCCACCAGTTCTGTAGCCCCATCATAGAAGGCCACCAAATTGGTCAGGCAGGATTTCCCGTTAGCGAAGCCATGCTGGCTGTCACCAAGCACCTTGTTGTTTTTCATGTGCCTTAGCATGCCTTCCAGGAGGATCTGCTCTGACATTTTGCCAGGCACAGAGGTGAGACTGACTGGTCTGTAATTCCCCGGGTCATCCATTTTCCCCTTCTTGAAAATGGGGGTTATATTTCCCTTTTTCCAGTTGTCAGGAACTTCACCTGACTGCCATGATTTCTCAAATATAACGGGTAGTGGCTTAGCAACTTCATTTGCCAGCTCCTTCAGGACCCACAGATGGCTTTCATCGGGACCCATGGACTTGTGCACGTTCAGATTTTTAAGATGGTTTCGAACCAGATCCTCTCCTACAGTGGGTGCAAGGTCTTCATTCTCACAGTCCCTGCGTCTGCCTTCCAAGACTTGGGAATTTTAAAAACAAAATATTATCATTATAAAAATTGCATTTTTTTTTTTTCAGAAATATTGAGATTTCTGCCAAAGCACATTTAAGGAGAGATTATATTAGTATAAAATGTATATGAATCTCCACTTCTGTGAACTATTTAGCATGTTAGTCAGTGACAATTTTCTTAACCATAGGGTGATGTATTTTTACTTGTGGTCAATAAGCACTGTGGTGTCTCTGGAAGGAGTCTGTACCCATGCTATCTAGTATGAGAAGGGACTGCACAGTGCTTCAGGGCTTAAGTTATAAAGAGAATAACAGTTCTGGTTTGACCAAATAAGCTTGTGTTTAAAACCAATAACCAGCCTTTAACTGTTTTCTTTTTAATTGGTGGAATTTTCCTATATGAGAATGTTGTTTATAGAAGTAAAATCTTGCTTCATTTACAGAGGAAATGTTATTGCAATATGTATCACACATTCTTGACCATTGCTAATCCTACAGAGATATTTCAAGAAAAAAAATCCACATCTGTTCTCCCCCCTCCAAAAGCAGTTTTCAAAAAAACCCCCACAGAATAAACCCAAAAGTTGACTGGTGAGCACAGGGTCAGGCAGCTGCCAGAACATCGTGGTTTGTCCTCTGAGGTGTAATGTTCCGCTAAGCCTATGTTCTACTTCTCACCTACCAACAATGCATCCTAGTGGAATAAACCATACATGGACACCCAAGAAGAAGAAGAATGGAGAGCCCACACAATCAGGGCTTTGAACCAGAACATGGGCGCTTAACAGGAACAACCTTTGGGCAGGTATTCTCCCCTTGTCAGAACAAACTGGTAATGAATCACAAACTTATTTCATTAGGATCATCCTTTCAGTAGTTTTCAGGTTTGCTGGTTTCCAAGGCTGAGGGCCTCAGAGAATCTTTCAATAAAGAGAGCAACTGTGTACGTTGCATGGCTATTCCTTACATCCATTCTATTCTAACAAAAAGATGATGCTTAGTGTTTGCAAGGTTAACAAGATCCATGCTATACTCTGACTAGGTAGGCAGCTAACAGTCACACTTTACATATGAAAAAACTTAAGCAAAAGATCTGTGCTATCATAATACCTTGTCATCCCCCACATCGGTTAAACATGGAGAGTGATACAATGCCACAGGCTGTGGTAGACAGAAGCATGACCACCTTTCTGACCAAATACTACCTTCACAGACTGGTGGATGTGCCCCATCAGCCTCATATCCTTAGTGTGCTTGTACCTCCCACACCTGGGATATCTGTGACCCTGGCATAGGACATAGTATGTGCTCCAAGGGAAAGAGCAAGATACTTTTTCTTCTTGGTAAGCACAGCCTTACCTAACAGCACAGATAGACTTCTCCAGAATGTGGATTTGGGATGAATTTGAGGAGCTGGCTTCTGACTACAGGTTTAAAAGCTCATCAATCACCTCACATACCACCCACCTGAGAATCCCACATCTAATTGATCTGTAGGAAAGTTAAACACCCACAGGATGTTGGGGGATGGGGGTGTCATTTAAATAGAGGAGAAAAAAAAAAGATTAAGCTACAGTGAGAAACAGAATACTTGTCAGGTAAAGACAGAAGAAGTAGATAAACCTGAACTTCAGTGTTTTGGATAAAGGAGAAAAGGGGCATCATATATAGCTCAATTAGTCTATGATGGCAGAGAAAAATGAAGACTTATGTGCTCTGTCTCTGATTTAAGGGATCCCTCTCTCATGCAGGGAGCCAGTGAGTTGTGGAGATGCTGCCTTTCAGTAAGGAAGGTTGCTCAGTAGCATGGGTTTACTAAGCAGAGTTAGCAGGGTTGCTAGCAAGTTGAAGAGTGGCATGGGGAAATATATATGCACAACCAGAGAGCAGGTCTTTGTGTGGTCCTGGCCGAGTTGACATTGTTTTGTCTTCCTCTGTCCCTAGTGTGGGGCGTACCAAAGGTTATATATGGTCAGTGCTGGCTGTGAAGGTGGCATGTCTCAGTGATGGTGCTTGGGGTGAGCACCTCAGTCTGAAGCTGTCCTTAAACCACTGCATGGATGTGATTCCCTCTGATTGTTTTTGGATCTCCTGTGCTGGAGGAGGCTCTGCCCAAATTGCTCTCAGTGAACAAGTAGAACCTGTCGGGTGGGGTTGAAACATCGCTTTTCTTCTGTTGCAGGCTCAGAGGAAGGCTTTATTGGTGATAAGGAGGATGACAGGAGCTGGCTCTGCCTGGAGAGAAAAGGTGGCCGCGGAGGGCAGAGCAGCTGGGCAGCACAGAGCGAGCAGAGGTAAGGAGCTGGAGCACTTGCACTAAGTGTGTCCGAGGCAGAAAAGGCCGCTTTCACGCCTGGTCACCAGGAAACCGTGGCGCCGAGCACCGGTCGGTATCGGAGGCCTTTGTCTCCCTCCACCGTGAGACAACTGAGCAGACACATACAGACCCACCGGACCCACTGCTCGCCGGGGGTGCGGCGCCGCCATGACGGAGGGGCGGAGGCGAGCGGTGTGCCCGCCCCAACATGGCTGCCGCCAGTCAGGTAACGTGCAGCGGTGGCCGGGACTGGGGCTGCAGCGCCCGCCTAGACCGGCGCTCGGCTGGGGAGGGAGAGCAGGAGCAGGCGAGGGCGGAGGGAGCAAGGGCTTCTGTCCTCCCTGCCGCGCCGCCTCTGGGGGGAAGCTGAGTCCGCTGCGGCCTGGCCCCGGCCTTGTCTCTTGCCCTGTCGGGGCGACGTGGTGTGAAAGGGGAGAGGGCCAAGTCAGCCCCTGCGTCTTCCTCGCAGCTTTTGCAGCCTTCCTTCCCCCCCCCCCCCCCCCCCCCATTTACTCAGGGCAGAGCGTCACGCGCACATTCCTGTTGTTATTCCTATTACCGTGCGAACGCCCAGAGCCCGTGAGTTTGAGGAGTGTCGCTGGGAGGTTTCAGTGCTGGCTGAGCGGGGGTAGGGATGGCCGCAGGGGAGTACTGGAGCCTTGACCAGTGTTGGAACTCCTACATCTCCGTCAGGGCTTCTGGATTTCGTTTTCTCCCCTGAGTTTTGATGTCCGTGTGTATGCAGCGGCTGTGTACACTACTACTTACGTGCCTGCGGCACAACAGCAAGCCCAAACTGAGTTTTAAGCTGCCAAGCTTCATAGCTGGGCGCGGCGCTCCCTCTGCTGACAGCTGCCGGTTAGCTCCGATGCAGTTTCGTTTCGTGAGTGGCTTTTGCTGCAAATAAGGTTCTTATTGCATTAAAACTTTACATTAACAGTGGTTGTTTCAGGCCAGTTGTGTGACCTCCTGTACCCTGAGCTGCCATTGCAAGGGGAAATTCTTTCAGTGCGTTTTGAAGAGCTGTTTTGTTTGCAGTACTTGTGAAAGGGGACGATAGCAGTAGTGACTAATGTGCTCCTTCGTGCTCTTTCTTCTACAGGCATGTTGGCCTTTGTAATGGGGATGCGCGATGCTGCCACACAGTTTTGCACTTCTGTGCATCTGATTGTGATTCCTTAACTTGGAAATCAAGGTTTCTGTGCCTGCAGAATTGAGCCTCGTGTAATGGTGCAACAGACAAGGCAGAGAGTTTAGGCCTTGTTTAGATGGAAACTAAGGGAAGGTTCTGGTGTCTCAGCAATGCAAATAATGCTGTTTGAAATCCATTCAAGGGCTGAAGGCATCTGGGTAATGCTGGTAAGCATGACAGAGCATGTAGGGAAGATCTTGAGCTTCTTGAGCAGCAACTGAAAGGCCAGGCGCTGTGGGACAGGGCATCTCTGCCAGGTTTAAAGGCTGTTTAGGCAGCTGTTACACCTCATCTGTTGCTTGTTCTGTTTAGTTCAGAGGTTATGAAAAGATGGAAAGAAGTCTTTTCAGCTTCAGTTTCTGTGCTAATTTGCCAAATGCTTGGACATGACTTGTTTTTTTGATTTTGGTTTGGTTTTTTTTGGCTGCAGAATGTGAGATGTTGCAAGGATGTGACTAAAGGCCTGACTAAACTCAGAGCTCCTCCCCTGAGGTCAGATGTTATGGGAGTGGTCTGAGACTCAGTTCAATATCCTTTTTTCTGGCTGGGTCTGTTCTGTGGAGGCTGCCTGACCATGGTCTGACCAGTATGGGTGGTGTACATATACATAGCCTTCATGCTTTTCTATATGAACCAGATTTGTATGAGGAGTCTTTGGCAGCTCTTTTGGGAGGATTAGAATCTGTTATTTCCACAGGTGCTTTTCATATTCTGATTCCCTTTAAAGATTTTTCTCTTTTGGTGCAATTAATAGTTGTGCATGTTGGTGATGGTAATGCTGCAGCAGTCACAGGGAATATGTACTTACAGCTCCTGTGCAGCTCTTCAATATTTTTATAACAGTTTTACTAGCTTAATTACATTTGGCTAAAGGAAAACATTTGCTAAGTTGTTCAATACAAAGTTGCATCAAATAGTAACTTTTTTTTATACCTTTGCAATTTTCCAGTGGTACATTGTTATATTATTATGATGGTGTCTATAGGGTGGTTATTGGGAAGCAGCTGCATGGTCTTTCAAGCCAGAAGGTATGCAAGTGGGCAGCAAGTGGGCAGTCAGAGCAGTTGACACCTTTAAATAAATACACACAGTGGTGACTGGTGTAGGGTTTGTGTAGTGTTTGTTTTTTTTTTGTTCTTTGAAAAAAAACCAAAAATATTTATTTGGGAGAAGAGAAGGTGGAAGGATTGTTGTCAGATCAATGATTATAAAAGAATTGAAAAGGACAGACAACCACAGTTGGATTGTCTAGCTGTATTATTAGGAGGATTTTTTTGGGAAAGACAAGAAGAACCCCCTAAAATATGGGTAAGGGATTATGTTATAGTGAGACAAAAAGGGAAAGTCAGAGCTTAATCATGTTAGTGTCTGGGAGCTTTGTCAGTGTTACGTGAGGTCTGGACTCTTCCCTTGCATCTGAAGGAAGTTGGAAGGGAGGAAAAGAAAGGCTCAAAGAGGTGTAGGAAGGTGTTATATGATCTTAGTATAGTGGTAGACCAGAAGTGACAAAAGATGCAACAAAACCTGGAGAAGGCCAGTGACTTTTGAGTAACTCACTGGCAGGTAAATGCTGTGTTGCTACTAAATTTAGTAGTTAATATATGTGCAAAGTTTTCTGTTCCTCCTAATGACAGGAAGGTGATTTGCATTTGGCCTTTGGAGGTATGCTAAATGAGGTGGGGAGCATTCCTGGCTGCTAGTTCTTGAACATCTAATTATTGAACACATTTTTCTACTATCAAAAAAAGCAGTTTTTGCCAAATGTCATATTCACTTGAAAGTGGCAATTAGGAAAAAGGAGGCAAATGAGAACAATTAATTTTCAATTCAAGCATTTGGTGAGGCATGAATAACTTGGAAGATAAGATGGTACAAAGCTCATGGCAGTTCCATGTGTATTTTTTTCTCTCATTCTGCTCTGGAGAGACTGTAGAAAGAAGGAAATGAACTGCAACTACAATGTGAAAACAGGAGAGGCAGACAGGTTAAAACCTGCAAATGGATATAGTGATATTGTGAAGAAGAGAAAAACTAGAAAATGAAATCTAGCATCCTGCCAGTCTTTATAAAGCTTTATTTCTGGGAGGGATACTCTTAATAAGACAGTTTAATAATGCAGCCTCCGAGATGGGGAAAACTGCTGTTGACTGAGGAAGAACATATTTTGCAGACTTGGTTTTGTCAGCCCCAAGTAAGTCATAAAGTCTGTAATTTATCCAAAGTACTATTACTGTTCTAGAGGTGACATACAGGATGGGAAGACTGTTTTTCTAGAGCAGACTGAAATACTTGATTTTTCAAGCAGGACACTTACTATATGTTGTTACTTCTGCTTCCTAGATCACCAGCATGGAACTTATAACAAGCAAAGAGCATTTGAAAGTCCAGAAAATGAAGAAGAAGGTATTGAGGAAGCAGCTCAGAGCTCAGCACACATTGCTGAGACATGAGGGCATTGAGTGCTCCTCCCATGCCACACAGGTGACTGATACTTCTGATTTTGATGGTAGTATGAAAATACTGCTGATCTGTGTTCTATTCTCATGTATGCTTTGTCTAAAATGCAAGTTCCCATCTAAAATATGTTTCCTGATACTGAGGGTTTTCTGTGCCTCTGATTTCAAAGCAGAGCTGTACTTCAGCAGTTTAACATCTGTGGAGAGACTTTGTTGAAATTTTGGATAAGTTTTTTGATCTGAACCGGTAATTCCTTGAGTTGGGGAGTAGGAGGAAATGTGACAAATATTACCTTGTTGATGTAGATAAACTTCTATTCTCTTTCCCTGATTTCTTTGGCTTTTAGCTTTTGTATTTTTCTTTCCTCTGTATTCTCTATCAAGTGTAATTTGCCTCATCTAAACTCCCTGTTAAAAACATGTCTATCTTAGAAATCTTCTGTCCACATTGTTTTCTTCACCTAAATTGATTTAGGCTGTGGTTCTGTGGGAGTTGAACTGATTGACTGACTTGCAGCTGTTGAAAAGGGGCCAACATTCTCTTCCCTTGCACAAAAAGGGACAAGATGGAAAGAATTCTGCTTTCTTATGATGCTCAGTGAACTTTGACATAAGCCACTTTATTTGTTAATTAACAGAAAACTACTCAGCTTTTTGATTTGTTGTATTTGCTACAGTAAAGAGTTGCAGCAGATCAGAGGGTGACCTTGAGATACTGGTGTAGCAAAAAATGACAAACTTGCAGGCAGGAAGGGAAGAAGTCAGAGTATCATTTTCCTCCATGTGTGGGGAGATGTTACTGCTCTACAGTGTTTCAAGCCATTATCACTTCCTCTAGCCTTATTCACCTTCATCCTGTAAATTATCCTGCAAATTCTTCCCATTCAGATACAGAAACATCCATTAGATCTTTATACTTTTTTTTGTAACAAAATTAGGCATAGTGTTCACTCAGATTTCACACCACATAGACATACGCTAAAATAACACAGTAGTCTTGCTCCTCTTTGGAGCAGGGACCGTAATCCAGGACTTGTTCCCCTTGACAATGCCATAGATACCAAATTATCCATTTAATCTATCCAAAGAGTAATTTTGAGATATAGCAAGTTCCTCATCAATGATGGAACATTTGAATAAGCGATAAATGAAACAAAAATCGTAGTTCTAGTGATAAGCATGTGTCAAGAATACAGAAAATGCTTTCAGGCTTTGTGTAAGAGTGATTATGTTGAAATTATTCAGCTGGGAGAAGATGATCAGTTATTGTGGATGCTGCTGCTGTGTAGTTACAGTATTTGTAGGTGAAGTACCTACAGCCAGTGAAAGCACTAGTTTGGCTCTCTGCATTTCCTCTGCACACATGGGCCTCTCCATTAATAACAGTTTGGAAAATAACTAATTAATAATGTGGTCACCTTTGAAAAATGTGATCAGTAACAGCCAGCCTGATGCGGTACGAAGAACAAGGGTTAAAGGAGCCATTGCAATAGGTGTAGTCGTAGCAGTATTGTATTTTTTAAAATAATCCTTATCTTCAGTTTTAAACCTAATTTGCTGTATTTTAGAGAAGTGAAATTCTGTTATTTGAAACAATTGAACACTTTCCTAGCTGCCTTCAGAAAAGGTCATAGAACATTTTGAGGCTTTAAGGAAAAGATTACCTGAAAGCTTTATGGAAAGGTGTTACATGGGATCAGAGTAAATTGTTGCTGGTTGTTTGCAGTCCCCGGAGCTCATTCCAAGCTTTGACTGCATCCTTATTTGGCCTTAAACAGGGACTTAAACTTTTTTCAACCACCGTGATTAGATTGAACAGCCAATATAGCTTGAGTAGCCAATGTTGAATAGCCAATAGCATATAGCTATTTATATGTCAAAAGAACTCGCACCTTTATTTTGAAAAGGTCTGTGTATTAATCTAATGATATTTCTTGAATAATAGCCCTTAGAAACAATAAAACAGAACTTTTCAAATGTGACAAACCAGCAACAGTCCTCGCAAACTGCAGACTCCTTGATAATTTTGGACATAAATCACTATGATAGCATAGAATTAAGCAGTTGGGCCTTGTTCATGAAGTAATCTCTGTTAACCAAGGATGGGACATAAATTCATTTTTTTTTTAATAAAAATGAGAGAGCATTTTTGGTTGAGAGTCCTGGAGCAGAACTAGGTGCACTTTTTCTAGAGGCTTCTGCTTTTTTGTGGTGAGCCTGATGTATGGTGGACATGAGGTGGAACTGGGAATATCAGTCTCTGTGCTTGAAAAAGGTCAGAAAGTCTTTCTTAAAAAAAAAAATTAATCGGTCTTCAAAGGTTTTTTTGTTTGGTTTTGTTAGTGGTAACGGGTCTCCAGAAAAAATTCCATTGTAGAAACCTCAAAAATTGTATGTGCCAGTGTCACTGTTTGTCTGCAGTACACTTGAAGCACGTGTTCTGATTCGAAGCTGAAGTGCTTTTGTAATAATAACCACATGCATTAATTGAGGAGGTACCTCTAACAGAGGTTGCAAGCCTTTCTGCTAGAATATGTGCTGGGCTAACAAAGGTTGCCTTAGCCTCATATACCAAGCTCATGGAACTGTAAGTATGTTGTGTGGAATAAGAGTACTCATCAGCTTAAATTTTCTTTATAATGCTGCTCTCTTGGTGTAAAGTATTAGTTTTAAATAAACTGATATTCATCACTAATTCGCCATGTATTTTCTTTTTAAATTCCTCTTCAATTAGAGCCTGGTTATTGCCAATGCTGGTCTTGGTAATGGGATGAGTAGACACCAACTGCTTAGGATAGTAGAAGAATATGGATTGGTGGAAACAGTCTTAATGCCACCGAGTAAGCCATATTCATTTGTGAAATATGGGACAACAGAAGAAGCAAAGAAAGCCTTTGATGCCCTTAATGGAAAAGAAGTAACACTGGAAGGCTGTGGCCAAAATATTGTTCTATATATTAATTTTGTGGAAAAAGGTATACTTTTTTTTGCTGTCCTATATATCCAACTTCCTGTGTACTGTTTCCCTTTGATTTTATTTCTTAGGCTAGTAAATGTAGCTAAAAGTACACTTCGTAAGTAGACACAGAATGAAAAACAGAATTTAAGATTCAAGACATAAAATAATCTTTGCTCTTTGTATTTCTTGATAGGATACTCTAAACTGCTTTGCTTGGAGGCAAAAGGAAAAAGGATTTAGATAGTTTCCAGACCATTTGAAACTGCACATGAGGGTTTTGTTATTAAGGAGCTAAAATGGGGCCTGGGAGATATCTGGGCAGTTCATTGGATTTCTTGTGTGACCCTGATTTTGCAATCTCTATCTTGAATCCAAGAAGGAAAGTAGGTACAATAAGATTTCTGTCCTGGTTTATTTAGGCTTTCTTTAAGGCTGACTGTAAGCAATTTAGTACAAGAATCTTTGCCCTTTCTATGAGCTCTTATAATGTCTGCTGAAAAGGGTTTCCGATGTTGTCTGTACATTCTGCCAGTGAATAGCTTTTTTAAGCTATTATGATAGTAAACTGTCCCTAAATCACCAGCATTCTGTGTTCACCTAGGCATTGCAATATACTCCTCTGTATATGATTACAGATTACACTTCAGAGAAACAATCTGGTGATTTGGTAAATCAGTGAAGTTTTAGAAAACTAAAATGCAGGTAGAATCCTGAAGTGACTGGGAAATTCTTATTACTGTTATTTTGATAGGAAAATCACAAGTGGTTTTGTGTTTGAATGGCATGGACTCTTACTGGTCTCATGCAGTAAAATTTTTGAAGTCCCACATGACATACTTGTCTCTAAATTGGAGAGACATCAATTTGATGGATGGACCACTCGGTGGATAAAGAACTGGCTGGATGGCCGCACGCAAAGAGTTATGGTCAATGGCTCAATGTCTGGCTGGAGACCAGTAACGAGTGGTGTCCCTCAGGGATCGGTGTTGGGACCGGTCTTGTTTAACATCTTTGTCGCTGACATGGGCAGTGGGATTGAGTGCGCCCTCAGCAAGTTTGCCGATGACACCAAGCTGTGTGGTTCGGTTGATACGCTGGAGGGAAGGAATGCCATCCAAAGTGACCTTGACATGCTTATGAGGTGGGCTGATGCCAACCTCATGAAGTATAACCATGCCAAGTGCAAGGCCCTACACCTGGGTCAGAGCAATCCCAGGAACAGCTACAGGTTGGGCAGAGAAGAGATTCAGAGCAGCCCTGCGGAGAAGGACTTGGGGGTGTTGGTTGATGAGAAAATGAACTGAGCAGGCAGTGCCCGCTTGCAGCCCAGAAAGCCAACCGTATCCTGGGCTGCATCAAAAGGAGAGTGACCAGCAGGTCGAAGGAGGTGATCCTGTCCCTCTACTCTGCTCTTGTGAGACCTCACCTGCAGTATTGTGTGCAGTTCTGGTGTCCTCAACATAAAAAGACCATGGAACTGTTGGAACAAGTCCAGAGGAGGGCCACAAGGATGATCAGGGGACTGGAGCACCTCCCGTATGAAGACAGGCTGAGAAAGTTGGGGCTGTTCATCCTGGAGAAGAGAAGGCTGCGTGGAGACCTCATAGCAGCCTTCCAGTATCTGAAAGGGGCCTATAGGGATGCTGGTGAGGGACTCTTCATTAGGACTGTAGTGACAGGACAAGGGGTAACGGGTTAAAACTTCAACAGGGGAAGTTTAGATTGGATATAAGGAGGAAATTCTTTCCTGTTAGGGTGATGAGGCCCTGGAATAGGTTGCCTAGGGAGGTTGTGAATGCTCCATCCCTGGCAGGGTTCAAGACCAGATTGGATGAAGCCTTGCACTAGATGGTTTAGTGTGTGGTGTCCCTGCCCATGGCAGGGGTGTTGGAACTCGATGATCTTAAGGTCCTTTCCAACCCTAACTATTCTATGATTCTATGAAGTGGTTTGCATGGTGCAAAACTTGGGCCTTATCCTGTTTTGCCTTGCCCAAAAGGATCATTTATTTACCAAATAAGACCCTCATAAGGGTTCCATTGCATCATTAAAGTAAATACTTTTACAGCTATACTGCAGGAAACACATGGTTTTACTTTCTCAAACAGTAACAATATTTTATTTTTCTATACATCCTAGTTTTCTGGAATAATGCTGTTCCTACAAGCTTGCCTCCAGGCTTAATGGTCATTGAAAAGATTATTTCTCCAGAGGAAGAAAGGAGAATATTGGAAAGTATTGACTGGACAGGAGGTGAAGATACTCAAAATGGTGGGTAAAACCATAGGAATCCAGGATTTCCATACTTTCATGCTGTTTTTTCTTACAGTTTGATTTATAAGAAATCAATGTATTGGCAAATGTATTGCTTCAAATCATTGTGTATTTGTTCTTAGTATTTTAGAAATTAGGTCTTTATATTGGAATTGATTAAACTCCTGGGGCAAGTGGTCCAGACTGATACTCTGGTATGGATTTACTTGAATAATGTTCCTGCATCTAAAATCAACTAAAATACTGTTTTGGTGTCTTATGCCAAGTACAATGATGTTTTGTGAAGGTTATCCGTGTAATTTATGTTCAACTGAGCAGCTTTGTCTTTTCTTAAATCAAAAAATGTCAGGCACAAGCACATTCTGGATGCTTCTGTCCTTTCACTTTAACTTTGTGGAGTTAAATCTCCTTTAACTCTGTGGAGTTAAATCTCTCAAGTAATTTAAAAGAACAATTAATCAATAAAAAGTTTTGTTCCTTGGAACACCACAAAGAGTTATATTGGCCTTAGCTAACATGTAACTTGGTGATTAGTGAAAGTGAAGGATCCTGCTGTATCTGTAGTGTGATAATCAAGTGAAAGTTCAGAGATCAAGGCAAGAATAAAGATGGATTAAACATGGCTCAAGAAAATTGATTCCCTCTACTTCTTGCATATAGAAAAACACCATCAGTTTGACTTCAAACAGCAGTGAATGTGATGCCTGATGAAATATAAAAGGTAATAAGGCTTAAGAAGCATGTGCTGTGAAGGACAGTGGTCAGATAGAATAGGGAAGCTTAGCAAATTGCCTATACTGTTTTATGTAGTTTAAATTAAGCTTGTGTTTTTACAGCCCAGAAGACTTTAAAGCATAGAAGAGTAAAACATTTTGGCTATGAGTTTCGCTACGATAACAACAATGTCAATAAAGACAAACCTTTACCTGGAGGTGAGAATTTTCCTGTTAAACTCATTTTGCACTGATGTTTGAACCATTATATAAAGCCTTTAAGCCTTGCTGAGATGTCAGCTTCTCATTAAAGAAGAGGTGAAATTCTAATAAAAGGAGATCCTTCACTGTATTTTAAGCACACCCTGAACAGTGCTTTTGAATGAGAGGTATTTCAAATTACCTGAAGTGCTTGAAGCTTGTTTTCCAATCAGTTGCAGCGGGGGTTGCTGACCTTTGTTGAGGTCCAGTGTAATGAGGCTTTTGGGATTGTGTCATTCATTTTTATCTTTTGTTCCATAAAACAATTGTGTTACAAATTACGTACTCATTTGTTTGGGAGTTATGACGTATATTGCTCTGTATATTTATCTTGACTAACTTGAAGCTTGCTGGATGCACACCAAAAAAAAAATTTCCTTTTGGACTAAAAGCAATTTGAAGAAGTTTGAATAGCTCTTGTTTAGAGTTGAGAGCTGTGAGTCAGAGAAAAGCAACTGAGTCATTTTATAGTCTTAGATTTAAAATTAGTGAAATAGGGTAGTTAAATGCCTATAAAACTTGAAGGTGGTTAAGGTGTTGCATGTGTAATGGCATGGATGTAGCTTCCGAGAGGAGGATTCTGGTTACATTGTGGTTTTAACAGTAAAGCTATATAATCGTAAAACATTGATACTTAAGCTGTTTTCTAGTCTTACAGCTGGGCTATTTTATATGTGAGAAGTATAAACACTTGGGGACAAAAACCTGAAAATCAATAGCTTTATCTAAGGGCTTTGACTAACATGCTTGTGGGTGTTATCTCCAACAGAATTTTACAATGAAGTCCTCAGGTAAAATAGCAAACCAAAGATTCAGTGAAGGACTGCAGCTTTTATTCCTGTTTCAAGACCAGTTTAACCTCAGCAGATTTTCTTTTGTTGTGATATATGATCTAATTCAGTAACAGATTTTTAGGGGTAAGTTTTTAGAAAGCTCTCTGCACAGCTTCTTATTTCTGCATAATAATTTTGCTTCTTGCCTGCAACTTTTTAACTGTAGTTTATGGAAACTTTGATTTAATATGGCTTTATTTGCATAGGGATAGTGCAGTTTGCATTTGTAAGGAGTAATCTGCTTCTGAATGTGGAGGCCTTGGGGGAATAGCCTTTCTAATTGTGAGGTGTTACTAATATATGGGACTTGCAGATCAGGCCCCCAGTTCTGATGTGTGTGCATTACAGCAAATGCAAAATGATCATTATCAAAGATGGATTTATGTATCTATAGAGCTGTTTGTATGTATCTTGTCCAGTTAGTATTTATTGTAAAAAGAAAGGATAAATGTAAAAAAGCTATCCTGTCTTGCTTATAGTTTTGTTTCTGTAATTAGGTCTTCCTGAAATTTGTGACCCATTCTTGGAGAACTGCTTGAAGCAGGGATATATCAAACATAAACCTGATCAACTGACTGTAAATCAGTATGAACCTGGACAAGGTAAGTTAATTTGCCCTTCTAAAGTTTTGAGATCTTGACCTTACATTGTAATTTAACCCTGGTAGGCTGCTAAGCACCACACAGCCACTTGCTTGCTCCCCCTCATTGAGATAGGGGAGAAAATCGGAACGATAAAAGTGAGAAAACTCCTGAATTTTGATAAGCCCCCGGTTTTATTGCTGAGCATGCGATTACATGGTATGGAATACCCCTTTGGTTAGGTATCCAACCTGTGTCACCTCCTAACTTGGGCACTCCGGCTAACTGCTGGCAAGGATGCATGAGAACCAGAAAGGACCTTGATGGTCTGTAAGCACTGCTCAGCAACAACTAAAATATATCTGTATTATCAACACTGTTTTCATAATAAATCCAAAACATAGCCCATAAGCTATGTGAAGAAAATGAACTATCCCAGCCAAACCAGTACAACTTAGCTGAAGATGAGAAGAGCGTTACTAAATGTGACATGGCACAGGGACAGGATTTAAGCACGTGGTTAGTGTATTTCCTCTGTAATGAGAAATGCATTGAATAAAACCTGAAGTCTTCATACTGTTTTCTGAACCTGGGAACTTGTTTAGAAGTTTTTGATACCACTGTTATGGAAATCGATGGTGTTTCAGACTCCAAGGCCATAACATGGAAATTAACCATAAAAAGATATGGGAATAAATAGTCATATTTGGTTTTCTATTCAAGTGCATTTTTTCACTCTCAACTGTTCTTGTTCCTTGTACTGTGCATACAATCTCCAGAAAACATCTCTTGCTGTTAGTACATGTGATGTAATGTTAGTATATATGATATATGGGCTCTTAAAGCATGATGCAAGCAGTGTTCTGTATCTGAGGAATAAGGAATTAGTCTATTTCTGTAGACATCTGAAGAGAAACGTGCTTCTGATCACACCTCTGGGGAATGAATGATGTGCTGTTCTTTTTGTTTAGGTCAATCATCAAGGGTAAGTATCTGTCTGGCTTTTTAGAGTGGCTATCTCATTTGTTCTTAGGAAGAAGAGACAAGAGCTTTTCTTTCAGAGTTAATGCCTGACAGCTAATACAGTGTCTGCCAAAGAAGGATCTGAAAAGCTTATCCTATTTGTTTATCTATGACAGTCTCTTGATACAGTCATGTACTTCTGGCTGGGACACTAGAGATTTGTTAGAATTGTAGTTTTTCATCAAGAATAGAAGCAGGGTTGGTTTCCTTGTTTTTAAAACAAAAGCCCTGTAAAACCAAAGCAAAATGTTCTTCATTAAGTGCAAATTGTTACAATATGAACGAGCACAAAGTGCAGTCAGATTAATTCCTCTAATATCGGTGTTCTGAGCCAGATTGTCATTGGAAATTATACTTGAGATTTTAAAGATGTGACTGGGTAGTTAAGCTGTAGGGACCACAATTAAGACATATTAAATTAATTCCTATTTGAGGGTACTTGTTTTCTTTCAGGGTCAGCAATGTTTAAAGTTGTAGATTATACTTGAAAGTTACCTTCTGAATGCATAGGTGGTGTGTCTGTCTGCTTCATATATGGAATATAAACTGCAGATAGGTAGGTCAGTGGGATCTTGGTTGAATTCTCTTGGTAATGCTGAAGAGAGCAATCAGTGTTGCACAGTGAATTGCACTGACATGCGTGTGCATCTGAAGGCAGAGTTTGCTTTATTCTGAGGCAGAGATATGAGCAAACACAAACAGATAATGGCTTTGGTTTTCAAGTCTCACTGATTTTCTGTCAAATTAAATATTGACCTCATAAAATGCTTGTATTGCTCTCACTGAAACTAACGGAATAGTGAATATTTATATAGAGAGGTAAAATCTGGTGTACAATAAAGATACTTTATAGGGCTGATACTGTTAGGAAAAATTTTTTCAGCTCAGAAATTCGATAGTGTCCAAAATGAATGTGGCTAGGATTTTAATAAGCAAGTATGACTGTGCTGTTTTGGATCGCATAGAAGTTACTCGATCTGTCTGGGCCTGCTCTGGTGTCAAAGGAAGGTGTAGCTGCAGCTCTCCCAAGGCTCACGGCTGACTCCAGTTCCCCACCATGCGGTGAGATCTCGCTGCAGCATGCTCCCTCTTCAGCACCTAGTGTTGAGATGCGTGGCACGAGCTGCAGGGAATGGCATTTTCTTTCCAATGAGCAAATCTGAAAGAAAAATGAAAATAAAAAATTGCTGTCATTCTGGCAGTTCTCAGCTATGTGTTTACTCACACACCCAAACTGATGGGGTACCCAGGGGTTAGCTGAGCAATGGGGTGTAAAGTTCTGGGAGCTCCAAAGCAGCGACAGGGTTTAACCCTGGCAGTACCTGTGTTTGCAGTGGTGGTCCTGATTTTGAAGTCGAGAACCTTATGTCAATTATTTGCTTAGTAATAGAAGGAATATTTAGGATGACTTCTCTGTGGAGAGAATGAGGAGGAATAAATGATCATAAATAAACTAGGGCTCAAAATTACCTAACATAGCATAACATAGTGCTAAGTGCTATATTGCCTGCGAGGAGAACATCATGATTTGTAGCTGCTCTCTGCAGCAAGAAGAGCATTTTGAGTCTTTAGAGGGTGAGGCAGGCCTTTGGGTGCCCCAAACTATCGTCTAGATATTTCCACTGATGATACAGGACATTTGCGTTAACTGTGTACATCTGATCTGTAGCATGTACTTCAGTTAGTTGGCTTGATTTCTCTTGGAAGGCAACTCCCTTGTTCATGGTAGTTTTGTTTGTTCAGCCATTTGTTCATCCCAGTCTCCTATATGGACATCCATGAAAGCTAAGCTTGTCAGCAGAGATTGCACTCTATATCTATTATACTGACTTATTTTTTTCCTTATGCAGGAATTCCTCCTCATATTGATACACATTCCGCTTTTGAGGATGAAATAATCGCTCTCAGTTTAGGAGCTGAGGTAAGCTTAGTGTCTGTATGTGTTTTGATGATGCTTTGCTGAGAATTTTAATTTTTACATTGTTTAATCGTTGTGGTTTAAACCCAGCTGCCACGCAGTCTCGCTTGCTCCACTCCCCCCCTTCCTCCCCCCCTTCCCAGCTCCAGAGGGATGGGGAGGAGAATCGAAAGAATGTAACTCCCATGGGTTGAGATAAGAGCAGTCCAGTAACTAAGGTATAACACAAACCACTACTGCTGATACCACCAATAATAATAATGGAAATAACAAGGGAAGAGAATACAACTGGTCATCACCCACCAACCGATACACAGCCCGACCAAGCAGTGATCAAGCCCTTCCAGGTAACTGCCGCCAGTTTTACATCCTGGGCATGACATGCTGTGGTATGGAATACTTCTTTGGTTAGTTTGGGTCAGGTGTCCTGTCTCTGCTTCCTCCCGGCTTCCCCTCCTCCCTGGCAGAGCATGAGTTTCAGAAAGTCCTTGGTCAGAGTAAACATGACTTAGTAACAACTGAAAACATTGGTGTTATCAGTGCTGTTCCCAGGCTGAAAGTCAAAAACACAGCACTGCACCAGCTACTAAGAAGAAAAAAAAATGACTGCTACCGCTGAACCCAGGACATTAATACAAGTCAGTTTAATTTTTCCATGGTGTCTGTTCACACTCATCCGAATTTAATATAAAAGCATGTATGGTAATGTGATATGCTGATTAAATAAGTAACTGCAATGAGGTGTTGTCACTGAAAGATTTGCCAGTGGTATCGGTGATACCCTCTTTTTAACCAGTTCTCCACTGACCTTCTTTAATTTTGTATTTCTCTTGAAGTGCATCACTCCTGTTTATGTTTCTACTTAGATTTTACCTTGTGTCATCCCTTGTTCCCTCTGGTCTACAAAAGTTTCCTATTGTATATCCAATATACATATTACCTGTAGAAAGTCCAGTCAAAGTCTGAGCCTGCTGAGCTAGTTGTGGTGCAGGCAAAGGTAGGCTTCTATCTCATGAGCTTCTAACAAGCACAGATGATGTAGACAAAGTGTGAGAAAGGAAATGGAAGAACAGTGGACTAGCACAGAGTTTTGCACATGCTAACAGCAGGGCTGAGAACAGTCTATATATTGGTTCTTAGTGCGCTAAGTAGCATCTAATTAGGTGCGACCCATGGTGAGGCTCGCTGTGCCCCTGCAGCACATGAAGGTCCATGGTGGAACAAATATCCACCTGCAGTCAGGGGGATGCCCAAAGGAGGCTGTGACCATGAGGGAAGCCTGTGCTGGAGCAGGCTCCTGGCAGGACCTGTAACCCTGTGGGGGACCCACGCTGGAGCTGTCTGTTCCTGAAGGACTGCACCCCATGGGAGGGACCCACAGTGCAACAGTTTGTGAAGAAGAAACTGGGAAGGGAAGGATCCACTTTTTTCTGTGGAAGAGACAGCATGCTGGAGCTGGGAAACAGTGTGAGGAGTCCTCCCCTCAGGAAGGAGTAGCAGAAACAATGTGTAATGAACTGGACACAACTCACATTCTGTATCCCCTGTGTTGCTGGTAGGGAGGAGGTGGAGAATTTGGGAGTGAAGTTTTTTCTTCCCAAGAAGAAGGGAGGGGTGGGGGGGGGGGAGAGGAGGTGTTTCAGGATTTGTTTTTATTTCTCATTATGCTACTCTGATTTGATTGGCAATAAATCAAACTAATTTCTTCAAGTTAAGCCTGTTTTGCCTGTGATGGTAATTGCTGAGTGACCTCTCCCTGTCCTTATCTCAACCCATGAGCCTTTGGTTGTGTTTTCTCCCCTTTGTCCAGCTGGGGAGGGCAGTAACAGAGCAACACTGTCACTAGCACCTGGTGTCCAGCCAGAGTCAACCCACCACAGCTTCCTGTCTTCCTATCCATTTCTTGGCAGTGTTATGTACACATCTGCAGGGCTTGCTTTCATTGCTGTCTTGGGATTTTGTGATGGGGGTTACAGGTATTGCTGTGTATTCCCATGGAACTGAATAACTAGAAGCTTAACAAGGCTGACAACAAGTTACTGCAGTGGGCAATAAAGGTTTGACTTCTGAATCTTTCAGTAAAAAGCTATGAATTCTGTAAGAGAATGATCTAATCTGCTACTTGTTTTTTTCTGGCAGTGGTGTGTAGATGACAGACGTGTGTGTTCATGGAATTGCACCTGTATTACCAATATCATTCTTCTGCTACAAAACAACTTGATTATTGCTCTTGGTTTGTTTCACTCTTCAGGCAGAGAGAACAACATGGCTGGATATTCTGAGCATTGACAATTTTTGAATATTGAGTCTGGGGTTTGGCATCAGCTTCCTCTTTTTTGCAAGTTGTGTGGTGTATGTGGAGCTCCTGGGATTAGGGGTGAGCCTAAGAAAGAATAGCTTTTTCATTAACTTGTGGCAGTGGCACGTCTGTGTTCGTGGTCACTTGCAAATCAGGTGTCCGTGTTGCCAGTCTTTCAGCCTGACCGTGGACAAAAGCATCTATTCTAGAGTAGGAACATCTGGGATTAATTGTGGTGTACTCAGTGGCAGTAGAGTTCTTGCTACTTTTGTTTTGGAATCTCCTAACCTAGGGGCTACTTCCTCATGCGGCTTCTGTGCTTAACCTTGTCTCAGAGACAGTGTATTGTCCTCTGTTCAACTGCAGTGTTGTCTTTTAACAGTGCCAGCACCTCCATGCTAGGGAGCAGTTTCTCTATGAGAAAGTAATTGATCTTCTGTGGAACTTGCCCATCTTAACTTTATTTTTTCTAATACATGCTGAGCATTCAGAGCAGCACAGCAACAGTAGATGACCCCAACTTACAACTCTTCTATGCTGATCCTCTAAATAGTAAAAAAAGTTACTTTAATTTGTAAAAACTGTTGGTGCTGTGATTTCACATACTCTGCCTCAGTCTGCAGCCCAAAGCTTTCTCAGCCTTTCCATTTCAATTAAAGGGCTGAGTTTGGCCCAGATTCTCTAGTACCTCAGTGATAAGGCACTACAGGCAGTGCGTTTCTGGATGATTATATTACAGCACACCTTTGTGATAGTCTCAGAAATGGCCAAAAGCCAAGTGATTTTAATCACTTGAGAAATACAAACCTTTCTTGGAAGTGGAGTGCCTGGAGCATTATGAAACTGTTAAAAATTGGAATGTGTACATTTCAATCAGGAAAATAGCCAGAGTTGGGTAATTTCTGAATATTTTGGGCATAGGCATTGGGCACAGTCTGTTAGATAGCTCCCAAGTTTCAGTGCCTTTTCTGGTGGGCCATTAATACACTTTTCAGCTGCACAGAATTAATTCACAGATGTAGTAAAACAAGCCAGTGGCCCATGAAATACTGTATTAATGGATTTTCTTTCTGGTACATTTACAACTCTTTGATTTCTTTTAATATGTTTTGTGCACTTAGCGCTTCATCTGATTTTTAGAATATAAAACCATTTGCAGTAATATGCAAGTTAGCTGTTTTAGGAGTGAAGCCCTCAGTAAAGCTTACCATGTGCAAAATTTACACACTGGTAATAAATAATTTGAGATGCATATACATCAACAGACTCTGATATCTGTTTCTTCTCTCTGTACTGTGCCTTTTTTTATTTACCTGAATAAATTGGGCTGCAGTGTAGTGGAAAGCACAGATAAACAAAGTTATCCTATTTTTATTCTCCTCAACAGTAAATGCATGCACTGAAATAAGAAGTGCCATAAAGAAATAACCTTGCAACCCAACTGGTTCTGCACCCTATTTGGAACTTGGCTAACTGGACACTTCAGAGGATGAAAAGAAAGCACAATGCCTCATTAAGTTTATTTTTACACTAAGTTATAAAAAGAGCTTTTCTTTCAACTATTTGTATGTTTGTACTACCAGAATCTACAGACTCTGCTAACTAAAATGTTGCTCATCGTTTCTTGTCCTGTCGGTGGGCACTACTAGCAAGAGTCTGGTTCCCTGTTCCCTCCCATTAGGTGTTTATGCACATTGATAAGAGCCATCTTATTTGATGGCTTTTTTTGTTTTTTGTTTTTTGTTTTTTTGTTTTTTGTTTTTGTTTTGTTTTTTTTTTTCTCCTGCATTAGTACTTTGGTGGCTCATATACATCTTCTTGTTCACCAGGGCCCCCAAGGTCCTGGTAGGCAAAGCTGCTGTTTAGCTGATCAGTCCTCAGCATGCAGTGATGCCTGGGACTTTTCACGTCCATCTGTTGATCATCATGAGGTTCCTGTCCCATTTCTGTATTGCTGAGGGTGTGCTCTGCCCCATCATACAGGTAATTTAATGAAGATGTTAAAAAGCATTAGCCCCTGTATCAACTCCTATGGTACTCCACTGGTGGCATGTCTCCAGCTGCGGTTTGTGCCACTGTCATCTTCAACGATACCTTGCAAGCTAAATAACGTTATTAACAATCAGTCTTTTCCTCAGTGGTGAATGAGTTTATCCAGTAACAAAGCACTTTGTACTACTTTGCCAGAGGAATAAATCTAATTTGTTTCTCCAAACTTGATTTAATTTCAAAAGGAATAGTTATTATTATGTGGCATATGTGTTCATTTTAAATATGAACAAACAAGCTTGAGAAGAAAATAAGTGCCTGATTCTTCACAACACTGCATTTATCTTGCCATCAGAAAACCTACAGCAATCTGAATTCTTACACTTGTATAAAATGAGGTGGAAATGTAGGTGTGAGATTCTGAGATTCTCCTTATTTCAGACACATGGAACAGCTTTGTCAAGAGGCACAGGGAATCCAAGTGTCTCAATTTTATCCTAGTTGATGCAGTGCATTGTTTTTTGAGGTGTTTACGAGACAGATTAAACTTGATTTGAAGGAGAAAAATCTCACTATTACTTTGTACTTCTTCCTAGCTTATAAAACCCCCTAAATGGTTAGAGGGCAAAGCAGTGAGATGTCTTGCTAAGTGATGTCTTATCCCATAATACTTCAGGAAAAGTGAGGGTCTTGGGCTAATCTGTTCTTTGTTTTTTTTGACCCATTTCTTTGGCATCTCCTGGGAAACTGCAAAACAAAGTGAGACTTCCAGAGTGTCCTCTGAGCATGTAATGGCATTTTATAAATCTCCACATTTGCCCTTTATAGGCGCTGATACACTGAAAAATATTAAGGAATATCAGTTTCAGTGTTGTGCTATTGAATATGACTTTAATTCATAAGTTGTCATAATAGGATAAGAAAGACAATGGGATAAACTTAGTTCAGAGTGATTTTTATTAAGCTTAATGATAAACCCTATGTCCTCCATCCATAAATTTGAATAAAGTACTGCAAAACAGTGAACAGTTTGTTCTGTTGAGAACTTTCTCTGTTTTAGTTAGGTGTTATTTTCAGTGCTTCCATTTGGTGTCTCTAAAGATATATAGTTTTACAGAATTTCATTTTAGGAGCCTGGCCAAGCTTGCAGTTGTCTCCAAAAAGCCTGTGTCAAATTTTCTTTTGCAGCTTTGCAGCAGGAGCTTGATCAATATTGAGATTTCTGCTTTTCACTTTTCCTAATTTGCCATTTTACATGCTGTCATGTAAGCCTTGATTCATTAGTGGTTTAGAAATACAGAGGCAGCATTTCTCTAATGAGCTAAGTAGTGCTATGAGTGTGTCCAACCCATAAAACAATTTTCCCTTTCTGGATATAGACTTTACCCCCACTAAACAGCTAGTGACACACTGCAGTCTCTCCTTATCAGCTCTGCCCAGTTCCACAGCCCCATCGTAGAGGGTAAAGTGCAGTCATATTTTTCTTGAAGAGTGTGTTGTGTTGGCACCATAGTATGATTTATGTTGTTCTGTCCTATTTTCCTAATATCCAGCCCTGATCTGGAAGCTCCAAGCTTGTAATTCTCTCCTCTACAGCTTCTGCTTCTCCTCTTTGAGTGCCTCACTCTGGTTCCTACCCCTGTGCCTTGGCCTGGCAGAAGGCGGGTGTGAACGCTGAGAACTGCCGTGATGCTCAGACAAGGCCCCTGACTGAATGTCTGTGAAAGGGAAGCTGCAGGGTTTTGAGTCAGGTTTGTGGCTCAGGGTTAAACAGTGGGGCCATGTGTGGATTATCCTTGACTTCTGCCTAATTTCTGTTCCTCTGAACACATATTCATCATCCCTTAGCCTGCAGATATCAAGTGCCTTTATCTATAAAGGAAAGCTGTTACCCTCAAGCCTTGAAAGCCGAGTAGTGTTAAAATAAAAATCCACCAGACCTTTTGAAACGTGTCTGACTAGTGGTTGTCCTAGAACTGATAGAATGAGGTACGCTGCTATTGCTTGTCTCTCAGGCTGATAATTGACCGTTTTTTCTGGCACTTTTACTTCTTTTCTATTTTCAATCTTAGTTAGCAAACAAAAAGCTGTAGCTGCTATAGCAGCAGCTATTTCTGCAGTAGCTGCTTGAGAGATGTTTAAAAGTCTTTAGAAAGTCTAAATTGTACCCAGCCTTTTACATTAGCACTTCTTTCATGTCTTGTGTTAGCTCTAACAAGATAGGCAGGC
Source organism: Pezoporus flaviventris (assembly GCF_033815535.1). Classification (NCBI taxonomy): domain Eukaryota; kingdom Metazoa; phylum Chordata; class Aves; order Psittaciformes; family Psittacidae; genus Pezoporus; species Pezoporus flaviventris. The sequence goes on from NW_026892573.1 coordinate 19,737,990, forward strand.
ACTGGATATAGTTTTGTTAACTTTGTCATTGCACTCTTATTTTGCTTACCTTAGTTGCTGATTCAGTTTAATTTACTTTCTACATTTACGGTGCTTTATTGTTCTTTTAAGGGAGGGCAGAAAGCATCTTATCTGTTTAAGGAATTACTCTGGCAGTGGCTATACCAAACTTTTTTCTGTGTCTATGCTAGAAGCATGATTGTAGTAGATGAAAAAGTAGTAACAACAATCAGTACTTAAAGAGATTGGGTTGGAAGAACCAGTAGAGCCAAACAGAAGACATTAATTTTAATGACTACAACCTAATGCTGAACTCGGAACTTTGTTCAAGTGAGTCTAGTGGGATTCTTGTAGCTCAATAGCGTTCCTTTCAGATATGTAAGACACATTTCCTGAGCTGTACCTTTCTGAAAGTCATGGATTTTGAGTTCTTGAAGAACAGTGATTGGCATGGTTTCTGTATCATTTAGTATGTGTATGCCGAATTTGGTTTGTGCCATTAAAAGTGGTATTTGTTTTTTGAGAACTACTGAAGAGCTTTCCCATGTGAAAGGTATCCCGAGTACCAAAATTTAAATGCATCAGGCTTCATAAATCTGTCCCTCCTGTTTGCATTTACTCTGTATAAATGTCCTGTGTGTTTCTTTCTCTGTCATACCTGTCATTGAGCTTGGATCGATACAAGACCCTGTTGATGTAATTGAGCATTGAATTGTGCCCTCGGAGATAAGCAGCGAAGCCCACAGGTCTTCATGGGGATATTTATAATAGTCTGTTTTTTTTTGGGGAAAGGTTAATATACTGTTCTGGGCTTTTATTTCTGTGCTGGATGTCTCTTCCCTCTTTGTGTGCAGGATTCTGTTCACATGTCAATGTGTCATATTGGTGTTTCCATGTGATCACTTATTTTAACCTTTGTAAGGATCTTGGGAGCTAGCTTGTCATGTAAATGTTCAGATGGAACCTGTCCTGCAGTACCTATTCACCTCCTTCCACAGTCTTGGTTGCTTATAGGGTAACTCCTATTTTAGCTGAAGATAACAGCAAGGCACCCACTGGGTGCAACAAATGCAGGTAAACATGTGTTTCTCAAGTGCTGTAGGAATCTGCTAAATAATCTTGATTTGCACTGAAATGCTACAAGAGCATTTGGATAGAACTACCCCAGAAGAATGATACATTATTTCTCTATGAGCTGTGTAGCAGTAACTTACTGAGAAACAAGCCAGCAACAAGGAGATCCTGCCTTCTCCACTACCTTCTCAGATATTTTTGAGGAACAAAATCAAAGCTAAGCTGTGACAGAGCCTCTATCTAATTTTTGTATGTAAATAATATTTTCTTCACACCTTTCGTATTAGTGAGACATTACATTTCACAGGTGCCTCTTTTGTGTGATTTGTACCTGTGGTGAGTCTCTGAAGCCTGGCATTTACTACTGGTGGGTCAACACTGGGCAAATAGCTCTGCAAAGCTTTGTCTCCTGCCCCCATTTTGTTGGATTCATACCAGCCTTTCTTCTTCACAGAAGAAAGAAACTTGTCGTCTCCTATACCTTTCCATAAAGCTATTACCCACTATGCAAGGCCTAGTAAGTCCTAAACAGGCTGGAATCCTACTTCAGTGCTGAGGAAGGAAGGTCAGCCTCTAGTTTGAGTGCTGAGGATCTCTGATTTGCAGAACATGCAGTGACTTCCTGAGGTATTTCTCCTGGGTCTGCTAGAGTGGGAAGTTGCCTCACTCCTTTCTGCACAGCAGATTTATGTTTCTTGCATGTGGTCCATTATTTTGGCTGTTGAGGTGGAAGGCGGAGCTGCAGCTCCTCGTGCTTTGTACCACTCTTCCCAGTCAGTTGGTTGCTCTTTAGCATTCTGTGTTTTCTTTGAGTTGTTGCTGTTGAGAAAGGAGTGTGGGAAGAATGTTCTCATTGTCTTCTCAACCTCCCTGGGCAGTTGCAGCAGCAGCACATCTGAGGTGAATATGGAAAGAGAGACAAAAGAAATTTCAATTAGGAGGAATTTGAAAGTGAAGTCTACTCAGTATCACATGGAAAAATACATAGGGTTGTTATGAAAAATGTCCTATAGGTCCAGTTAGTTTTCTCACGATCACACAGAAGTCCTGCAGTGAGTGATACATTCTAATGTGTTTAAAGCCTGCAGTAGGGCTTACAATTTTCTGGCTGTGGTCATAGCTGCTAAATAATGAAGGAAAACTCCTGCATAATTCCTTTACCAACTTGATTCTCTTTTAACAAAACTTACTGTCTCCAGCCTATGAGCTGTTTCTGTGGTGTGCTTACCTTGTATGCTGAGGCAGTGTCATTTCATTTCCAGTTCTCAGGCGTCTGGCTGTTATGGCTTTACTGTGACACACAAATACAGATACTGAATTTTTCAGTGGAAGCAAATGTATTCTCTGAAAAGGATCTTGCTATTGCTGGAGATTTCTAATTGGTTTTCATGTGGTAGGAAATACATGGATAAATAAAAATCTTAGAAAACGTTAGATCATAATGTACAGTATTGCTGTTTTTAAATGAAAACCTTTTTTTTCTCTTGTTCCATTTCACTTGCCCCATGTACCCTCTCACTATGGGTAATTAATTAAAATTAACAGTTTAAAGATGAAGTTGCTATTTATTCGTGTGTAAAACATAATCATTATAATAATAGAAAACTAACAGAGCATTTAAATTTTCATCTCAGTTAATTTTTCTTTTTTCTTTTTTCAGTAGAAAGCTCTGCATTATTGAGTAGCTACTAATTTTCTTTACTAATTTTTAAAAGAATTTTTGATTTCCACAACATGTTTATCAGTGGAAGTTATTTTTATTCCCCGTGTTATTTTTAGAAGATCAGTATTTGATGCATGAATCCTGGCGTTAACAGAAGCAGGCTGAACTCTGGGGCATTAAAAACTTGTTATCTTTAGCTGTTGCATTTCAGCTGAACTTCAGTTCTGGAATTCAATAAAGAAATCTGATTTCATTAGCTGGTGATGTCATCTCTGTTGTCTTAGGAGCCTATTTTAAGACTGTGGCAAATTTCATGTAGAAATGACAAGTCGTCATTCAATAATTATAATCACAAGTAATCTGTAAGCAAAGGAACAAGCTTAACTTGTTAAGCTCCTGCTGTCGTGTATTTTCTCTTAGCTTTCATCTGGATTTTATAATACCAGTAAGTGTAGCAAATGGGGTTTGAAATCTGTCTGCATTTGTATTATCTTTACAAATCTGAACGTTTTGCATACGGCTGTGTTTTATTTTTCTTTCCAGGTGTGTTGAGTTTTTCAAGGGGGGTTTCTGCACAGAGTTCCTGTTTCAGAAGAGTTGACTCTGGAAATTTTTATTGGGGAACTGGCAATTTAGAGCAGTTAAAAGCATGCTGGAGCCAGAGCTGTCAAATCTGCAATGCTGATGCACTTGACAGAAAGATTCTGATTCCAGGCAGGGGAAGAGGTATGCTCTCAGTGGAGAAGAAAGTAGGCAAGCAGCCTCTTGGTGTACTGCAGGGGCAATGCATGTGAAGCTCCAGTCTGCTGGGCAACAGAAGAATGGTTGGAAGGAACCAAGGGTAATGGTGCAGCTGAAAGCAGTGGAAATTAGACACTTCAGAGTTCCTTGTGAGTTCCTCCTCTGTTGCTGTGTGCATCTCTCTGCAGTTCATGCAAGCCATTGTAAATTTAGGGCCACATGCCAAGGCCCTGGTGGAGCCCTTTTGTATAACTTTTGGCTGCCTTATGTGAAGACACTCATTGTGCTAATGGAGCAGATGGAGGGAATGAGGGAATAAAGAGATGGTATTGCCTGTGATAAAAATCAGCAGTGTTGGAATACTGCCTAGCCAAACTTCAGAATGCGGTTTTCCTTTTTTGATTTTATTTTTCTTTATCTGCTTTAAAATAATACCTAGATGTCAGATACGTGGTACTTCTGTGGGGTGAAACATGGCAGTTGTGGGAATTGATAAAAGTTTTCTTCAAATGATTTTAAAGAAGTCTTTCTGTGTCATGCTCTTTTGAGTTGTACTTTATGACCCTAGGAGACATCATTAGCCGAGAAGATAACTTTTGTTCATTCTTTGTTACTCAATTGTGGTTTCTTTTTTTCCCTTCCTTTTTAATTTTTGAGAGAGTTATATGCTTTTGTCTGTTAAGGAATGATTTTTCTTTACGTATTTATGCTGTTTCTGCAAACTTGTGCCCAGATCTTTGTTCCTCAGCAGATTTCCTTTTTACAGTGAAAATGTAGAGGATTAAGAAACAGGCCATATGGTAGTTTCTATAGCAATAGATTAAAACCCGTGTTTTGTCAACTCTTGTGAGTTATGATGCAAGAATTAGTCTGGGAAGGCACAGTTTGCGTATCTTGTATTCTGGCAGTTCTCTGTCATAGCAATGGTTTCTGAGACAGTTGTTAGATGGAGTGGTGAGAAGGGCTTGTTGACCTTTTGTTTCAAACTCAGGCTGAGTAAACATGTAATTTCATTCTTTTGAATTACAGATATTCAACACTGGATTGTTTACATACTACTTTCTCAGTATGTTTAGGGCAAGATTATAGTGAAAATAGTGCAGGAAGAAGTTTTCATTAAGGCAGGACTGTTTCAAACAGAGTTGCAGCATCTGCTGAATCCATACTTGGGTGCCTTATTTCATAAATTACTGTCAGTGGTACTCTTCCAGGATTAAGACCCTGAAATTTTAGTGTTTACAAGTAGGTGTCTACATATGCACTGCATGCCTGAGCCCCTCTGTAATGAACGGGGATTGAGTCAGTGCAGCCAAAGGGGTGTTTCAGCTAGTGCTAAACTAGACTCTAGTGTCTGGTTTCACAGGTTTCAGTTCTCTAACAGGATTTTAAAAAATATGTGCCCAAATGTAGATGTCTTAATCTTGAACTGAATTGGCTATTCCCACCCTATGACTTATAGTTGGCTTGGATTCCTGTACTACAGCATTACAAGCAGAAAGCTGAGTCCTCCAGAGGAAAGTCTGATGAACAACCCTAATGCTTGTAAAGAGCGAGAGAAGACTGTTTTCCATTGTACAGGATAATGAGCATGCAGCATGTTTTACCCTTGCCTTGAAATACCCTCAACCTGTAAGGACTTGGGCTGTCATTCAACAGCTGCTGGGTCTGTGCCACCCAGAATCTTAAATGTTTCAGGTTCTCTTATGTTTCTTGTCTTCCTTTAAATGCCTGTCTCGTTGCCATATGTGTTTTATTCCATGTTTGTCAGTATTACTCAGCCAAGGCCTAGTTTGTCCTGTAACAGTTATTGTTTATGTTATGGAGGCCCTATTCAGTCCCTTACACTGTTTCTGTTATAGAAAAGTTGTAATTAAAGGTTATAACGGTTGATGACAGGATAAATAATGTTGAGGTAGGGTGTCATGGAAATATAATTATGGCTGAAGAGAGTCCTGCTACATGTACTTGCAACCTTGGTAACATGAAAATGGCTGATTATGGTGTGTGTTTCCACAGATATTTGTAAATGATCAGTGATTAAAAAAGGTGATATGCTCTTTTTGAACCCCAGAGTATTTATTGACAATAACTTGAGAACTTGCAAGTTTTTAATGTGCGAAAGAATTGCAGATATGCCACAGCACTAGACACCCAGATGTGCATACCAGAATCCTGTAAATGTCATCATGCTTACATAGAAAGTTGCACAACAGCTGTGTTTCTGTTGTAAGGGCTTGTTCAGTGGTTTCTTGGTAGACATTTGACACAGCATTAATTGTGTAAATAAGGATTATTTGCTTTCAAGACATAGAGTAATACAGTAAGTCCAAGTCCTAGGAGACGTATTTGAGGATGCAGAACTGCTTTCTTGTGACATCTGAGCATTATATGTTGAACAGATTAAGCCGTCTGGAGGCCGTTAAGATCAGGGTGTCTGAGCCTTCTTATGCTCTTCTACTGAACTGTACTCCATTAGACAGTAAGTGATACAAAATTTTGGCAATTTCCTTTTCTTTAGAGAGGAGAATGAGGTCTTTTGTACATTTGAGGTGTGTTGTGGCCCGGTGTGGGTGGATGCAATTGCCTTTATGTCAGTGTGGTAGCACCCATGGATGTAAGGGAAGACATGACTTGAAGAGTGGAAAGTACTGCAGAGGAGGCTAAGTTAATAAAATAAATGAAATAAAGACTAACAGCATTAGCCTTTCACTTTCTGTGTCCTAGAGGAGTTTGAGCTAAGAGCTAGGGAGGTAGTTTATTAAAGGATGAAAGTGGGATGTTAGTGAAATTGAATAAACTGGATGTTGTTAAGAACTACACTGAGTCTTTGGATTCACAAAAGGAGATCAAGGTCATATGCTGGGGTTGGATAGCATTTTATGGAAAGGAGAAATTTATACCTGTTTTGGCAGAGAGAGGGAAGCAGTGGTAATGCAACTATTGCCTTTCACTGTAGGAATTGGAAGTCATCTGTATAGGAATCTAATATTCAGCACTGAGTTTTAACACAGGTAATGATCTGGGAAGGTGCAAAGGCCTCAGGTAATGGCCTGACATACAAAAGAAATTCATTACTTTTTGAGTTAGTAAGATCTGCCATATTTGATGGGTAGTCTTTAATGAATTGGGTTTGTTGTGTACTTTTAGTCTGCTGTTCAATCAGCAAGATTAAACAAAGAGGCTTTTAAATCAAAGAGTCAGCTTGAGAAGATGTATGAGTGAAGCATAAAAATTTGTAGCAGCATGGAGAGACCTTGGAATAGAAACAGCAGCAGTCAGAAGTTGGTGTGATGCTGCCAGAGGTACCACCAGCATCCCAACCTCTGCCAAGGCTGGGCAGAGCAGCCACCACACTGGACACCATAAGGAGCCAGCATCCAAGGGGTGAGGTAACTAATAACTTCTAATACCTTGGTGAACCTCAAGAATTGCACCCCAGGGTACAGGAGAGTGGTGTATATTCCATCTAGCTGGCATGCAGAGGACTGGAAGCTCCTTCATCCAATAGGAGTTAGCTTGGAAACTGCAGTAGTTTTCCTCTTTTTGTTCAGTACCTGAATCTTGTAAGCAGCATACAGACAAGAGAATTTGTATCATCAAGTCCGTGGCATATATAATAGCTAGGAGAGATACTGGTATGCTGTTCAGTGGATACACTCTCCTCCCTGGGGTTATCAAGAAAATCTAACAAGGTGAGGCCTCAGAGAGAAAAGTGAAATGCTCTCTGTATGTTGTAATGTTTTTTACGCATTCTTATGCTAGACTTCAGTTAAAAGGAAGAAGTATAGATACTTCAAATGACACAGAAGATTTAGGAAGATAGTAATGCATTGCATGGATGGAAAATTTAGTATAACTTTTGAAGAAAGAAAACCTAGGAGTATATTAAACATCTCACAAGCATCACCATAGAGCCTACATAGATAAGCAGGCTTAGCAGGGCGTGGTATGTTTCTAATTCTGATATGGGGGAGGCTTGTGCATGCATTGAGAGTTGAGGTAGGCAGCACTGAAATATTTCATCATCAAGATTGTTAACTTTGCACTCGTCTTCTGAAGTATGGCTAAAGACCATGATATAGGATGTAAATATCAGCTAAGTTACGTAAGATAAATTTCCTTATTACATGGGTTATTTAGAAAAGACATTTCCATTCTCCTTTCCTGTAAAATTCAGCATTTTCTGAATTCTAAATGTTGGGATTTAGCATGGGGTTTTGTAGTGTCCTGTGTAAGCCAGCAGGCTCTTGTCTCCATGTAGAGCCCCACTGTGTTGGTCAAGCTCCATGTGTGGGCTGTAAACCTCTCAGCTATCTTTGAAGTAGACATTCTTTTTCATCTGTTTTACATGTGGGAAACTGCTGTGTAGGCTGATTATGTCTTTGCTCTCTGAAAATACAGTAAATAATGTCAGGAATACTTAATAAGCATTCCACATTGTTCTTTTTTTTTTTTTTTTCTTAGCGTTAGAGTATGTTTCGTCCAAGTCGGTCTATTAACAGCAAGCGAAAATTGCATCAGAGACAAAGTCTGATGAAACAATGCTGTCATTGCACGCTGTGGCAGCAAAATCGTTACTGACACTGTCCTGCCAGCCCCACTGCATTACTGCCATTTTGTCTTTGGATCGTTGCTTATTTGATAGACGAGTTCTTCATCTCCATCCTCCTGCTCTTTCATGAAGTGTAGTGCCATTGCACTGAAAGGTGATGCAGACTTCTCATTTCCTGAGGGAAAGCATACTTTCTTTCCTTTTCCTTTTAAACTGGATTCTTCCCTAGCTCTTGTGCTTCGCTGTATTTTATGCCAGTGTTCGGCATGTGGGTGTCCCTTTGCTTTGATGTTTAGCCATCCTTGAAAGCTGTTTACTGCTTCATGTGCTCCCTTGTCATGAACACTCTCTCTTAAATAACCTGGCATCATGACAAGTAATTTAAAACCACAAGTAGGTATTAGCTGTTTGTTTCTTTTATGGTTTTTTTTGGTATGTTTAGAGACACTCTTTTTCCACAGTACTGAGAAAGAAGGTAAAAGTTGTATAAGATAAAAGCATCCTCTATTTTTGTTTTTTGAATGCAATCCCTGGTGATGTGCCATGGGCTAGCTGGAGATTTGATCTTTATTGACTCTGCTATCTGAGAGGAAAAAGAAAATGGGTAAAACTGAAAATAGTAATTGGAAATATCTCCTATGGAGCAAAACTGTCATGAAGAGATTGATTCAGCAGTGGCAGAGTTGCTTTATTGATTGTGAGTCCTTAGTAAATTAAAAAGAGGACCAAATACGTTAAACTTTTTTTGTGTGTGTGTGACAATGACAATTTAGAATGTTCTGCCTCAAGCTGTGCCATGGGAGGATTAGATTGGATATTAGGAAAAATTTCTTCACAGAGGGTGCTCAGGAGTTGGAGCAGGCTGCCCAGGGCAGTGATGGAATCACTGTCCATAGAAGTGTTCACAAACTGCGTAGACGAGGCCTTTAGTGACATTGTTTAGTGGTGGACTTGGCAGTCCTGGAATAATGGTTGAACTTGATGATCTTAAAAGTCTTTTCCAACCTGGTTGATTCTTCTATGATTCTGTGATAAACACACATACAGGAGTGTGGGAACATTATCTGCTTCATTCAGTAATAGGCTTGTCAGAGATACGAACCGAGTTCTTCCAAACCCCTTCTGAGTTAAATGTTCTTTACTGTAAGCAAAGCATAGGAGAAGTACTCTTGCTTGGGTTTTTTTTAATCATTCAAGTGCACTTGATTTAGTCATTCAAGTTCCTAGGAAAAGGAACGAAGCACAGGAATTGCACTAATTGTCTTCAGATGTTCACAGTGGGTTTCTAAAATTTGATTCTCTGTCTGAATTGCAATATCAAATTTATTGCTAATACAAAAACTGTGAAATTTAGAATGATAGAATAGTTAGGGTTGGAAACGACCTTAAGATCATCTTATTCCAACCCCCTTGTCATGGCAGGGACACCTCACACTAAACCATGTCACCCAAGGCTCTGTCCAACCTGGCCTTGAACACTGGCAGGGATGGAGCATTCACAGCCTCCCTGGGCAACCCATTCCAGTGCCTCACCACCCTTACAGTAAAGAACTTTTTCCTCATATCCAATCTAAACTTCCCCTGTTTAAGTTTTAACCCATTACCCCTTGTCCTGTCACTTCAGATCCTAATGAAGAGTCCCTCGCCAGCACTCTTATAGACCCCTTTCAGATACTGGAAGGCTGCTATGAGGTCTCCATGCAACCTTCTCTTCTCCAGGCTGAACAGCCCCAACTTCCTCAGCCTGTCTTCCTACGGGAGGTGCTCCAGTCCCCTGATCATCCTTGTGGCCCTCCTCTGGACTTGTTCCAACAGTTCCATGTCCTTTTTATGTTGAGGACACCAGAACTGCACACAATACTCCAAATGAGGTCTCACAAGAGCAGAGTAAAGGGGCAGGATCACCTCCTTTGACCTGCTGGTCACGCTCCTTTTGATGCAGCCCAGGATACGGTTGGCTTTCTGGGCTGTGAGTGCACATCGAAGCTGGCTCATGTTCATTTTCTCATCAACCAACACCCCCAAGTCCTTCTCCGCAGGGCTGCTCTGAATCTCTTCTCTGCCCAACCTGTAGCTGTGCCTGGGATTGCTCTGACCCAGGTGTAGGACCTTGCACGTGGCATGGTTAAACTTCATAAGGTTGGCATCAGCCCACCTCACAAGCATGTCAAGGTCCCTCTGGATGGCATTCCTTCCCCCCAGCGTATCAACTGAACCACACAGCTTGGTGTCATCGGCAAACTTGCTGAGGGCGCACTCAATCCCACTGTCCATGTCAGCGACAAAGATGTTGAACAAGACCGGTCCCAACACTGATCACTGAGGAGCACCACGCATTACTGGTCTCTGATGTGCGGATAGACTCTGCAACTCGTTAAAGTTGTAAAGTAGGTATGCTTTATTCAGCACTGAGGCGCATGGGGAATAGCTCCTCCAAAGGCTTGTGCACCTCAGCGTTGTTTCTCCTTTACATTTATCCTCTAAAGTTATGCATATGCATGAGGTTGCACAACACGCCTATACATATTCATGTCCTATTCCTGCTTTGCATTATAATGAGCTAAGTCCTTTGTGCCTGTGCAGTGCCTCCTAGTGGTCATGAGTGAAGTTCTCAAGATGAAGTAAATGAGTCGTCCTCGAGCCTGAACTTTTCACCTCTGGTTATTACACATGCTCCCTGGAGGCTTGGTCTTTGTCCAAAGTGCAGAGCCAATTTCAGCTGGCCTAGGCATCCAAAAGACTGGAAACAAGTCACGGTCCCCACTTCTTAACAATAGCTATGTCTTTATATCTAGTTCTAGCATACACGAAGGCGTTCAAAGGATGGGAATCAAGACATGGTCCCTACTTCTTGACAATAGCTATGTCCTTATGTCTTGTCCTAGCATAATCATGAGTGAGCAATGATATTATTAAGCAAGTGTCCTGATCCGTTGTACGTTGCATGATAAGCATGAGCAAGCAGTAACATTGTTAAGTAAGCGGTTTGACCTATCCCCTTGTACATTGCAAATACCATGTACATAAGCATGAGCAAGCAGTAACACTGTAAAACAAGTGGCTCAACCCTAACCCCCCTGTACATTTGTTAACCTTTTGCATCAGTCTCCAGCCGGACATTGAGCCATTGACAACAGCTCTTTGCGTGCGGCCATCCAGCCAGTTCTTTATCCACTGAGTGGTCAGCCTATCAAATTGATGTCTCTGCAATTTAGAGACAAGGATGTCATGTTGGACAGTGTTGAATCCTTTCGATTTTTGACTGGTCTAATAACTGCTCATTACTTAATGTCATTGCCCATCTGCAAGTACATGAATCCTTTATTTATATTTTCCTCCCCAAAACATCAGTATTTGTCATAAGGATGAAGTTCATTTCGAGGGGGAGCAGCCACAATGTGAGATAATAGTGCAGAAGCTTTACCTCCACAGAAAAGCAGGGAGGAGCGACAGTGCTGGGATCCTGTGCTGGTGTGGATGAGACTTGCCAGATGTTACTTAAATAAAATTTATTATGGTGCAGAATTTGAGGTTGAAAAGCAGGAGATTATTTAGTGTATTTCTTGTTGGCTTAGTGCAGCTGAAATTCAGCCAGGAGGACATTTTTTTTTTTACTGTCTATTTTCCTGCCACTTTTGCCTGAAAATCCAACTACCAAGGATAGTTTTGTGGCCTCTCATTCCCAACATGCTACTTGTTACAGTGCACTCTGAACTTCTGCTGGTTTGGATACATGGTGTTAACAGGACAGGATTTGAGGAGCATCTTCTGTAAAGAGACTCTGAGGCCGTGCAGTTGATGGAGGAAAAGGAATTGGAGATGTGTGAGGTAAAGCTGCAGAGAAGGCAGGGGAGCTGGAGGAACTGTTTCCCACTGCTTCATGTAGCGTCCCCAGCCTGGCGTGCAGAAATGAAAGGGAGCAAGGTCCTCATGTGGGCACTGTGGGAAGGTGGGGACTGGAAGTGTAGGGAACCTCACAGAAGTCTCCTCAATGACTCTTTGAGAAAGTGCGGTTCCTGAGCAACATCTGCAAGAACAGAGCTTTGTAGCTACTACTGACCCAGAAAGAGGGACAGTAGGGTGACTGAGCTTCCAGGAAGGAATTGTTCAGTCTCATGTTCAGGTTATTCTGAAGAACCCAGTCTATATTGTCCCCTCACACTTGTCCCCTCACACTTGTCCCCCAACAGCAGTGAGCCGGGAAGGCAAAAGACAGGCTGAGATATCATCTCACCCATTTCATCCAACCTCTTCACTCCCCGCTTCTTTCCTTTTCATGCTTTTTCTTTCATTATGTTCTGGTGTTGATTGGTTACCTTCTAGTTTCTTTGCGTTGCCAGATAGCTACATCTTTTTACAGAGGCTTGCACTTAGTCGTGCCTTATGGGACAGCCTCTTCATCAGATCTGTGGAGCCACTGTATTTTCTCCTCCTTCACCCCATGCTTCTTGGAGAATACCTTGAAGAAATTATGAAGTGCAAGGGGAAGAGTATATTAGCAAGTGGCTGCCATTCATCTATTTATGTAACTATTGAAGTGTTTCATAATCATTAATCAGAGCTTATAGGTAGGCTTTATTCCTGTTTTCCCATCTCTCTTCCCCTTTCAGCCCCACTGTTTATCACCCTCGTCATTTCTTGCCTTAAATTTAGATAGCTCAACAGGAGAAGCTGTGTCACTCTGTGTGGGTGGTATTACAGGCGTAAATAGGGTTTGGTTTTTGTTGTTTTTTTTTCCCTAAAAATGTAAATGCCATTGTAGTTTGCTTCGGTGTGTACAGCATTAAATAGTGAATGTTGGAAGTGGTAATTTTTAGTGTTTAAAAGTCTTGCTTATTCAGTCTCTGTCTTGCTGGGTTTTTGTGCTGAATCATTACACCAATGCTTTGTCTTTGTTAAAAGCATCTGTATGCAGGAGCAGAGCTGCTTAATTTATTTCAGTCTGGCATAGTATAGTAAGTCTGTTTTTAAATTGTAAACTTAGTAGGTTACAAGTCAGGTGGCAGCACTTTCATGGTGTTGATTCTCCAGTGTAGCTGGAACTGCTGACTTGAATAGGTTTTGACTAGTTTTCTTTTATGGTAAGTCTTCTGTAACTTGCTTGGTGTGTTTATTATTTTCCACAGCAAGAGTTTCTCTCATTTGGGAAATGTGAAAGGATAACATTCCTAGCCCAAGCAGAAGCAAAATGTAGCACTGCCATCTGGGCTGTGAAATTGGAATAAAGCTGAAAGTGTTACCTTGGTATATTGCCATCACTAGAAGCTGGGTGGCAAATAATAAAAGGATGGTCTGGTAGTTGGCATCTTAGGATCTTGGGAGACTGCATGTGCTTGCTGTGCTGTAAACCTCCAAGAATGTAGGCAGGTTGGAAATTACTTCTCACACCCATTCCTGGTAATCTGAATGTTAAGCATCCACACTGGGTTAGTTGTCTGAGCTCAATCTGCTGTGAATGGATAGGCATTTCCAGAGGGCATAAGGGTCACTCCACTTCATTTAGCTCTACATTTTAGACTAGGATGAGTCACTGGGGAGATGCTTGTCTCTCTGCATAGACTTAACAAAAAGCAGCTGACTGCCTTAGCCCAGGTACCTACCTTTCAGGTGTCTGAGTTACAGCAAATGAACCCTTTTTTCCTTTGATGCAGTTGCCTTTAGCTGAGGGGTAGTAATCCTTTCCTCCCTCACAGGTATATGGTACACACAGAGGTTAAACGATGCTACTGTGTACTCACAAGGAAACTTATTACTGTAAAAAAAAAATTGAGAATTTTAATTACCTGTAGACATGTATTTGTGACTGTCTCAGATTTTTTAACACAGTGCTGAAAAGGAGAGATCTTATGCATAGAAACCTAGAGATTTTTGCATCCTTAGGAAATATGTATCTGTTTCACAGCAATATTCTGATGAACATGTTAAAGAGACAAAGCTAGGATTTGTGAATGCCTGGCATGTATATGAAGCTCTGTAGGTCATGCTTGTTCATGGTGGCTGGTTTTGTTTCTTTTTAGATTGTGATGGATTTCAAACACCCTGATGGCCATACAGTGGCAATTATGCTTCCCCGATGCAGCTTATTGGTGATGGCTGGAGAATCCCGATACCTGTGGACACATGGGTATGTGTAAGAGTCCTTGCATTGCTGATAGTAGAATAGTACATGTCCTTTGCTTTGTTAATGACACTGGTTTTTAAATTGCTCTGAAAGAAATCAAGTAAAATTTTATAATAAATGTACAAATTCATTCCTCTGCTCAGGTTAAACTGAGAAAATTGTGGATTTTAGGAAGTTAATTGTCAGTCCCTGAGATGCAGTTTTCTGCTGCTGTCACAAGTAAAGTTTTGCTCAGAAATTGCTCTCACATCTGCATTGTGAAAGTACTCAATGAGTCTGAGCTGGCAAAGAATTGATTGCAGTGCAATTAACTTTACCATTTCCTTTCTTTCTTTTCAGCCCACAGCTTTTGCTGTTGGATCAGGTATGCCAAAGGCTTTAGAGAAAGGCTGCTTTAGGGACGCTTTTAATTACTGATAAGGCTGTATTGTACTGAGCATGTTTGGGTTTTTTAAAATATGTCTTGAGGCTTTGCTTATTGTAGAGTTTAAATACATGCTTTTTAAATCATGCAGCACTGGGAGCTACCTACAGTAGGAGTGCTGACATTGGCAAAAAGGCTAAAACCTTGGCAAGCTCTGTGAGTGACAGCAGTGTACTTCAGGAGAGTATAGAAACCATCATGTTGGACACAAATGCCCATGGTAAATGTTTCTTCCTTTGTTTGACCCAAGCTGTCACTGAATGCAGCAGTCAATTGGAGACACTAATTACATTCTGTGTAAATGAAACACCAAATCCTTTTATTGGCAGAAGATTTTCTGCCTTTTAATTTTGCTGGTTAATTTGTATTGTGAAGAAGGGTGAATATGAAGGCTTATACCACCTGTATATTCCCTCATTAAATGAAATACCTGTAAAAAGCAAGTGGTCCTTGTGATGTGCGTTGTTATAGATGCACAAGGCAGTGAAGTCCTTTGTTTTTTGGTATACAAGACTGAACACTGATATCAGTGTTATAAGCTACTTATTTTGTCCTGTCAAATACTTTCAGTTGCCTTTTGGAAAGGTCATTTGCAACTCTGAGAACTTGGTGCAGTTTCCACCTCATTGCTGTTGCCAGGGAAGCTGGGGGCCAGTCCCCAGCCCTGGGCATCAGGCAGCTCTCTGGGGCCAGGCTGGGATGTCAGCCTGGAGGTGAGTGAGGCAGTGGCTGCGCACAGACAGAGCTGTGGTTGGGGGTGGCCCAGCAAGACAGCCTCTGTTTAAAAGCAGCTCAAGGGAAAGGAGGGGTGGCCGTTGCTTAAGGCCCCTGGCTGTCCTCACAAGAGCTTTCTCCAAGGCCACCAGGTCCGCTATTCCTAAGCTGGCCCTGGACAGCCAAACTTCCAGGAGAAGGAAAGATTCATGCAGAGCACTTGCAATACTTGCCAGCAGTTTTTCAAGTTGTGGTAGTATAACCTGCCTTCTAACAAATGGAATGAGATCATTACTTGTGCCTTCAAGTGGTAGTTGTCTTTTGAGAACCAGTGACATAAACTAGAGTTAAAATGATGATCCCAGATCTTTCTACTCGTGTAAGTTCCTGTCCCAGTGCTAATCAACCTTTCCTAAAAGTAGCTTTTCTGTATGTTTTTAAAAGCAATAATGTGTCAATATACTCAGCTGAAGTAAGCTTTCCATCATGCCGTGAGGCATCCTATTGTAATCCACAAGATTAATCATCCAGCGAGTACAATGAATTCACTTGCACACATAATGTCAGGATGTATTTAAGATCACTTGTGATGCCTTTTATCTGCTCCTCAGGAGTCCAGTTGGAGAACAAAAGATTCAGTTTTGGAATTATTCTGGAGAATAGGGAACCTGCAAACTCAGTATTTGAAGTTCTGTAGAGGGAGTTTTGGGCATCCTCAGCTGATTATTTCATCATAGCTTCATTATCTGCCATGAACAAGGCAATTCTTTATTAGATCCCATCCTTTCCATGGCTGACTTTGGGAGATTTCCATTCTTGGGGCTGCTCCATGTCTCCCTTTTGCACCATCTAGATGGAGCATCAATATGCTGCTCCCTGATTTCCAGACAGAAAAGACCTGCACACTTTCTCCCTGTGGCTGGGCTAGAGATCAGTTTCCCTGCAGTAGGAAAGACGGCTTACAGCAGAGTACAGGCATGCTGATCAGGCTGCAGGCTGCCTTTCAGCATTTGGATCTTTCTTTTTGGTTAAGTACAGCCACTGGAGAGCAGCTTCATGTGACCTGCAGAAAGGTTCCAGGAGAAATAAGAGAAATAAGTGCTCTGCTTTATTAAAAGATATAAAGACACTTTCACCATGCCCCAACTTCCCTTTTGGCTCAACCTATAAGGGTTAAACTTGGCTAACCAATGTGGAAGTCAGTTTTATAGTGAGAGCTTGTCCTGTTGGGGGTCAGGTACTTTGTACCACTGAGAGGCCGGTTCCTTTGAGATGTTTTTTCTTGAGGAAACTTCAGCATTAGTCTCCTTGATGACTTAAGTTCAAGAAGTGCTTCAGTGTGACAGTAACAGCTTTGAGGTGCTGTTTCCCTGATGAGTTTTCGTTTTGTTCCGACAGTATCTACTTTTTCCCATGTGCAAGTGATGAGAAGCTACATGTGGGTGCAGCTGTTTCTCTTCTCTCATGTTCTGTTTCACACTGTACTTTGTCTTTTCCGTTTTCTCAATTTTGAGATTCATTTGTAGAGCTATTAAAAATTCCTGGGTTTGGTACTTTTATGTAAAATTTTTAATAAAATTATTTGAAACTTTTGTCACCCCAGGAAAGTTCCAAATCACTTTTGTCCCGTGAATTTTGGCCCGCAAACTGCTTTTCTGTTCCATTAAGATCCATGCCACATCCCAAAGTAGCTTAAGCACCTCTGTTCCCAGTTTGCTTGATAGATTTTGGTCAAGAAATCACTACAGCAGAGTTTGTCTCTTTAGGCATTTCAGCAAATCTCCCAGAGTGCTGCATTCTTTGCATATTCTGTTGTCAGTAAATGGAAAAGGCATTCTGTTGCAAAGCAGAATTCACTGGAGAGGCCTATTTGCAACAAGGAACCTCAGTCTGCTAATGTAGAGCTCGGTCAGTTCTATGCTTCTATACCCACAGCCACCGTTTCTAGTAGTGTGTTTTATCTTTAGCAAGTACATATTTTTGTAGAAAACAAATATTAAAAAAAATAAGTTCTAGGAAAATAAACAGTCAAACTTTTATGGAAGGAAAGGAAGGGAGGGAGGGAAATGTAATTACTTGCAATCAAATAACACTTTAATTAACATCATTAGTTTCTGTCAGCTCCTCTTTTTTTTCATCTGAAATTGAAGAAGTTGAAAATTGAAAATCAGCCATACATTAAATAGTGTTATAATCACACATGTCACAGTGTGTAAGAATTGCTGCCTTATAATGATGGATTGGATTTTTTTTTTCCGGATGCAAATTGAATTATTCTTTTATTTTGTGTTACTTTGTTTTAGGATTACACCCCGAAAATATGATGTCATTCAAGCATCTGAGCTTGGGCAGAAAATTGGAACAATCACTGCTGATGCTGCAGATTTAACGCTGAATCGAAGGGAAACAAGGACATCATTTACATTCAGGAAAGTGAGGAGAAGCCCTTGCAATTGCAGTAAGTGTCTTGAGGTGATCTTCAAGTCAAAATTGTTATTTATTGCCAATATGTAAGCATTTTATTAGCCAACCGGTTTATCCCTTTGGGTAGCTTTGGCAGTCATGGTAGCCATTCCTGAACGGCTCGAGGTTAGGCATACTATATCATTGGAGTTGTTTGCATCTGTGTGATTGCTCTATACAGGAAGGCATTTGGCTTGCTCCAGAGCTGGGCAAGTAACCTGGTATCTTGCATTTCTGTGGGGACCTCAAGTTCTGCAATAATGCAACAGAATAGAAATAGCTACTATTCTTCATGTTCCAGTCAGTTTCAGTTGGTTTTATGTGAAGAGGACTTCAATTTTGGGAAATTAAGTACATTAAAGAAGGAGAAGCAGTCAGATCTGCAGTGATAGAGCCATGTAAGTGCTTTAGGGCAGGACAGAATGTAGGAGATAGGTCTCTCAATGATTACATGGAATTGAAGTCCATTTGTGCCCTCAGAAGAGAATTTCAGAGGCTGAATTGCAGCAATGTCATGATCTTTGTTATTACAGGCACCATACATAAACCTTGTTAATGTAGCGGGATGATTGATCACTGCAAATAGCCTGTGGTATATGTGGGCAGGCTGCTTGTTCTAAAGGAATCAAACACTTCTGCAGTTCAACCTGCATTTAAATTTTTAAAAGGTAAAGGAGGAATGAAGCATTTTTTGCATTTTAATGTTTCACTTTTAATTTTATTTTGCTAAATAAGTTTAATCAACAAGGAATCACTTTAACCAAGTATTTTTTTGTGTATCTGTTGCTATATCTAGTTTACCCATCTGTTTGTGACAGCCAGAAAGGACTGCAAAGCCAGGTACAACCTTCGTTTCCTCACAGTGAGATGGAGGCCTCTAAGCTGGAGCAAGAATATGTACACAAGGTGTATGAAGAGATAGCCACACACTTCAGCAGTACTAGGCATAGCCCGTGGCCCCAAATTGTAGAGTTTCTCAGGTCCCTACCAAAAGGCTCAATAGTGGCTGATGTTGGTTGTGGCAATGGGAAGTATCTAGGCATCAATGAGGACTTATACGTGGTAAGTAGTAGCTACTGTCCTTTGTTTACATTGGTACTAGTGTTTATTCCATCATGCATTTGTAGGATGTTGGAGCTTGTGGGAAGAGTGCCAGAACAGAAAGCTGTTTCCTAACCCAAGTCCAATTACCAGTTGTGTTAGGTTTTCGCATCCATTCACTATGTGCATTACCCTTCTTTTTTCAAAACCACTTTTGCTTTGCAGATCAAAGTATGTTAATTTAAAAAAAAAAAAAAGTAATGTGTGTTCTGGATTGAAAATTTGTAATGGATGCTTTAGCCTTTTATGTTGTTGTTATTTAAACTTATTACAAGGGAAAATGGATGAACAGTTTGAATGCTTCCAACTAGTTTTTCACTTGACTGGTGGGTGAGAAATGCAATGTACATGTCCCTGAAATCTCCAGAAGCACTACTTTTCATATATCCTCTTCAGTTGCCTTCTGTCTGGTGGTGAGGCATCTGTGAATGATGTTGTGTTTGGCTGTCCCACCTCTGACTCTGTGTGTAGGCCCAGTAAATACAACAACATAAAATTCATGGAGGATTCTCAACTTCAGCGTGGATTTGCGGCCTTTCTCTCACTTTCTTCACTTTTAGACAGTTCTAATGTCATTCTTGCTGATGTTGCTATCACATTCACTGCCTCAGTTTGTACTTAGAGCAGTTTTACTTCTTTCCTATCAGAGAGGTAGGAAGCACATGCAAATATGAACCAAGAGATAGTTTTTATTGCAAATATTTCAAAGAATTTTTTGCAAGGATCAAACTTCCCAATTTTTTTATTTTTTTATTTTTTTTTAATTTTTTTTTTTACCCAGAATACATCTGAGAGGTTTGCGTTATGGTATCTGCTCTCCCCAGTCTTTCACATTCTTGTACTGTGAAACACTTTGAAATCCACCAGGCTTGAAAACTTCTGTGTAAGGCAAAACTCATTATTAATAATAAAAGTCAGACTTGTTTGTCTGTCTCAGGAATTTCTGTCCTGCTGTTTATATTCCACTATAAACCATAAGTTTTATATGGCTAATACAGCCTTGTCTGTATTGGTAATGGATTTATTTCCATTACTCTTATAAGCTAGAACAAAATCAACTGATATTATAAGTAGGCATGCTGATGCCTGGCTGCTGTAGCCTGAGTATAATTATTAATGTTCAGTACATTCTTTCACTCATTTCTTCTGTAAGAAAAATCAGCAAACCTAACTAGAGAGGAGAAATGTTTATCACGGTACCATGAAGGTTACCAGGTCCTAGAATGAATTTAGTAAAATGCTGTTGTGTAGGTTTGTGGTGGGTTTTTAAGGTGAAATCTGCAAGATGTTGTGTTCAGAAATCACCAGCACCAGTCTGTTTTGGGAGCCCACTGTTAACCAGCTAAAGGAAAGAAAGACCTACTGGCAGTCAGAGGAAAAGCAGCTCCTCTCCTCTGTTACTTTAGGAGTTTACCTCATTTCATAGGTACCTGCAGGAGAAATCCAAAACGTGAAAAGTAACAGTGAAAGGGAGTAAACTTGAAGAAGCAGTTGAGGCAGTTTTAAAAACAGGATCTGGGAATAGCTTCATTCAGTTGGCCTTCCTTGATGTTTTATTTCCTGCTGGTGACAGTGAGTTGTTCTTAGTTGGAGCTAGAGTCTAGACGTTGCATTTGCTTGTTTTCATCTGCAAGCCAGCACCGAGTCTCAGGAGGATGGATGTGACTCCTTCTTTTTACTATATTTATTTTTATGTGTCAGCCAAAGCGTGGTTAAAGAAGAGTGCATCTGTATTGTTGTTACAGATATTTTAAGCTTTTGACAAGGTATCTCAAGAAGGGGACTGTGTTATTTCCATTTACTGTGGGCTGTGCATAGACCTGAGGGTGAGGGGTTACAGAACAAGCTTTGTATATTAGGTAAACTGATGGGATAAGAGTAGTTCTCCCTAGAAGCAGAGCGTTGGTTTCCTCCCTCATTTACTCCTCTTTACTTGGGGGCATAAAATCCAGGGAGAAATTTAAGTACTGCAGCCTTTCCCTCACAGCAGTTGCTGTGGCTCTTGGTAAGTTTTTATGCACAGTGCACTGGAGCTCTTAGCCTGGGCCCCGCTGGGAAAGAAGCAATAAAGCAGGGCTGTGAAATTAGGAGTTATTTAGGGGTGGGAAGAGCACTGTTGGTATAGCTATGTAGCTCTGTGTGTTTTGACTCAGAAATACTGAAAACTTGAGGCACGTACTTCCTGGAGGCAAGCAATGTGCTCTAAAGGCTACTATACTTTTTTAGATAGGATACTTTAAGCAGCAGCACTAATGATAGTAGATCAAAGCTAAGGTAGCTCGTTTGATGGTTTTCATCTTCAGGCAGTGTCTGAAAATGTCTCCACTGTGGCCTATACTATTGTATTTGCTTCAGTTTCTTTGGATGATTACACATAGCCTGATCTACTCGAGTATTGTTGTGTGACAATGAAATGCACGTTAAGTCCATCTATGCTCAATGAAAATGACAGCACTGTAATGGCTGCATTTATCTGACACAGTGAAAGAGCAGCAATTTCATGACAAATTCAGATTGAGTGAGGATGGTATCAAAGTCTGATGTAATTAGGACAAAGACTGGAGAAAGATTGAATTTAATAAAGTTTCAGATTACTTTTTCTTTTTTCTGTCATATCCAGCTGTTTTATTATTTGAGTGAATGCAAAAGAGAAAAATGGTTTTGTGGTTGCTTTTATACAATCCCATTCCCATCCAACCACATTTAGGAAATTGTTTTAACACTTTATTTAAGTTATTTTATACTTAAGTGAATTTAAGTGATTAATATTCATATCTATAAGCAAGGCTTTTACAGAATGCTAAGGTTCAGCCTTATCGATCCCCTCATCACCACAAGGGTTTCATTCCCAAGGCAGTTGATGTCATTGCAATATATCTCATCAATTTTTATGAGCTTTAGGTCTGTCTCCCAGTTTCCAGCCTTCAGGTAGGTGTGGTGATGTGTAAATCCCCACAGGAACATTCAGCACCCTTACAGAGCCAGGGTGTGAGTGAAGGACATTGAAGCTTTCCAGTTTTGTGGTTTACGTTTTTAATTGAACTTGTAGACTGGTGGGAAATCCAGTTACAACTTAAAATGCCATTGGGTAGGTATTTTTTCTTTATCTATATAAAGAAATTACTCTTTGTTGTCAGAGTACTGATGCTAGGAATAAAAGTGATGGCGTTGCAGGAACCAAAATGGTTTGCTTTAATACAGACATTTCTGTCTGTAATGTGTGTCATTTGATGGTAATCAGTAATGTAGCTTGTATTTCACATGACCTTGTAAGACACCCTTTTGCTGTGAGATATGCATCTTTGTTTTCTGCATTATTGTACTAAACTGGGATCCACTGGAACTGTGTGCAGGTTTGATTGTGTCAGGCTGTGGGGAAGAGGGAAGGTGAATATTTGCTATAGTATGGTTGCGCAGTGTTGGGGGTTTTAGTGTCACTGGGTCCCTGTTGACTGAGAGCAGATTCCTATCCAAACGAGTTAGTAGTAGTGAGTAAAAAGCAGGAAGGACAAAACTATTTGGTAAAGGTACACCTGGAGCAAGTTCACTTGCTCTTAGGGATCAGAGGGCAAAGCAGAACCTTTCCTGCCCTTTTCTCTCAATAAATTGGAGCTGTTAAAATGATGGAAGATGTGGAAAAATTGCTCAGAAGGAACTGGGCAACAGCAGCACAAAACCAGAATGAACACTGAATTGCTCAGCTTTGTTCTGATGCTTTATTATTGAGAAATGAACTTCAGGTTTTAGCCATAGCAGTTCCACAGGCGCCCTGACTGTATGCAATTGCAAAGCAAAACACTACGTGAAAGGAATGCTAAAGGCCTGACTCAGACCAACTGGAGCAAGCAGATTCGTTTGTCTTGCTGTGGCTGTGCTGGTGTCTCTTTTTCTACGTATATCTGTGTTTGCTGGAATGTAATTTGATTCCTTAAGGCTCTCATGCTATTAGTTATAGCTGAGGTGTTTCTCCAGGGAGCCACAGAATTCCATTTGGTGGCTGGATTTCAGAATTAAATGTCATTTTCTTCATCAGTTTCTAATGTGCTGAATCAATCAAGTTTCCAGATACTTAAATGAACTAATTCTACAAGGTAGAGTTAGTTATAATGAGATAATGTAGGGAAAAAAATATATCATGGTGGGCAGCACTGACCTTTTTAAGGTCTTTTATTTAATCTTGCAAAAGGATTTAGCTCTTGCAGATCTGCAGCACCATTACAAAGCAAACTATTTGGTGCCTTTTGCCCCCTAATGATCTATTCCAAACCACTGCATGAGAGAGATTATATGAAACTTAGTTTAGCTACTCCTGGATGAAATGGTGGAGGTGAAAGTGCCTGGGAATGCAAAGGAGCAGGATGGGGTATCTGCTTGCGTTATCCCATTCTCAGGAAGTCAGTATAGAGCTGCTACAAACTCAAACCACAGGTGCTATGTTTGTTTCTCCCTTCCCTTATCCTCTTTGTATCTTGGTCTTTTTTGATGCTTGTTAATCTAAAGGTTTGTGTTACCCACCACCCTAAGGAGGGAGTGCTGTATGCCAGGATGACGACATGCTTTTGCCTTTTCTATAAGTTTTGTGTTTGATGGGGTTATAGATGCAGAGTGACAGGCCTCCATACTAGTACAGATTTCCTGACTTAAAAGTTGATACAAGAGTTGGGTGTAGTAAGTGTTTACCCAGGTACATTTTTAACAGGGGTTTCAGGCACTGACTTTCATTGTAAGTGGATTTTGAGCCCCAGTACCAGTGGCCACTCTGGAGCTCCTGTAAGCCATTATCCACATCACAAAAAAGCAGCGAAGAGAGGGATGGAGGTACTCCCCAAAAAGGCAGGGATGTGGGAATGGCTGCCTGGAGTAAATGACAAGAAACATGGGAAGCCACCCCCCTTTGGGGAAATACTAAAAGGTATAGAGCAAGTTAATGGGGAGGTGGACCCGCTAAAAAAGTAGATTCAGCTGAATAGTAAACAGTGCTATTTGAGATACACGTAAGAAATCAGGGGGGTTGAACAAGGAATTTGATTTGGAAAACTGAGATAAGGAAAACAGGTATAATTATATATAATTTGGAAAATAGGTATAAGGAATGATTGAGAGGACTCACAGATAGTAAGAAACAGGGAACCTTAAAATGTATGGCTGACCAGGAGATGGTACTTGATTCTGTTGGTTTTGGACAATGAACTAACAAAAATTGTCTACCTTCCTCCACTCTTCAACACTATCCTGTGCTGAGCATCAACATCAGAGTTACAAACTGGCAAAAATTAAAGCATTTCAGTTGTATTTTGAGATTAAAAAAATAAAGTTTTGATTACATGTTTAATTAGATAAAAATAAGTCTGTTCTAAATTAAAAAAGTCCCTTGAACTGTTTTCTGTAAATGAAGCTTCATCACATCAGAGCTTCTGTGAGCTTCAGAATGCAGAAATCAGTAGCAGTTGTAAAAAGCTGAGTTTAGGGTCTATGCCCCAGTTTTGTGTACTCGTAAGAATCACAGGCTCATTTTCCAGCTGTAAGTTGGCACTGCACCACCAAAGTTAGCTGCTTTGTGCTAGTTTGTTTTCTAAGTGACTGAAACCAATGTATTTTGTGTTTTAATAAATGCATGTTTCTTGTAAACTAGAAAATACAGGAATGTGGTGATAATTCTTTTAAAATATTCAGAGATAATTCTAGTGAGGATGTTACATTTGCTTAGCTTCAGCACCAGGCAGATCTGCAGTGACTCCTTGTGTTTAGCACTTATGCATATATGCATAGCACCTATTATGATGTTTACATTAAAACTATGCTAAGTTTTAGCCTAATATGCCTATTTTAGAGCAGCTGAGTGTTCAAAGTAATCCATTTTAAGATCACCATTTTCATCATGAAACAGAATCTTTTTGCTTTGGATGCAGCATCACTTTAATAAGTCTGACAATACAAGTAAGCCTGACTTTGTAATTATTTGATATAATTCAGATGCAAATGAGGAGCTCACGTTCTGGCAGTCATGCCTTTGTTCTCATTCTCAGTTCACTGGATTTCATCAACATACAGTGTAGTCCTTTTCAAGGTCATTTTGGGAGGGGATAATTGAGTTCCCTTATCCAGCCTGCTTTTACTATAGATGCACAGGGCCAAAGCAATTCTTTGTGGGAAAGCTTGTTGTTAGCGGAAGTTGCAGGTATTCCTCTGCCTTGTGCCAGCAGTGATTTCGGTCCTTTGAGTTTTATTAAATACTGAATGCTAATGTCTTAATTGCTGAAGTAGTTGAAGGCACTGGTAATGAGGTGTGGAATCTCTACATGCAAGTTGTCACCTAAATCCCATTCCATGATGAGAGTAATTAAAAGATGCCTCAGTTGGCTTCCAGTGTGAAATGACATGGATTTATGTTTTCTTCCAAGTAAACAAGAGTATCCTTTTTTTAATTCATAAATGACACTACTTGCTCAGTGCTTCAGTAAACACAGAGAAGCCAAGGAATAAATGGGAAGAAGGCAATGCTAGGATTGATCTTACCAGGTGTGTTTAATGCTAATTGGCAGGACAATATGTGCATATTCATAGTACTGCTTTTGTGGAGGATTATCTTGGATTGTCAGGTTGGCATTTTCACAACTGTTTCATTTACTTTGGACCAGAAGTCAGGGACCTGACTAGAAAGCAGCTCACCTGGAAGGTTTCAGGAGATATGACTGGAACAGAATCCTGGTTCTCTTCAAAACTGTGATGGAAGACTAAAAGCTAAAATGATTTGGACTGGTAACATGAAAAGTTATAATGGAAAATAAACATATTTTCATTAATCATTGCAAACCAGAATTTTTATTTTAGTAGTACTGTTGTCCCTCCTGGCTTGATTTACCAGAGCAAGTTGGAATCATAGAACCATAGAATAGTTAGGGTTGGAAAGGACCTTGAGATCATCTAGTTCCAACCCCCCCTGCCATGGGCAGGGACACCTCACGCTAAACCATGTCACCCAAGGCTCTGTCCAACCTGGCCTTGAACACCGCCAGGGATGGAGCATTCACAACTTCCCTGAGCAAGCCATTCCAGTGCCTCACCACCCTTACAGTAAAGAATTTCTTCCTCATATCCAGTCTAAACTTCCCCCATTTTAAGTTTTAACCCATTACCCCTTGTCCTATCACTACAGTCCCTAATGAAGAGTCCCTCACAGCATCCTTGTAGGCCCCCTTCAGATACTGGAAGGATGTTATGAAGTTGTTTGCTATTCTTCTTGCATCAAGTATTCTTTCTGTGTCAAATGCAGTAAACATTGTCATCAGTAAATATTTAGGATTCTGAATCTGTTTTCTGCTGTCTGCCTGTTGCTGATCATTGAAAACAAAAATAAATTTAATATTCTCATGCAAGCTGAGTTCAGTATACATCTCGTTAGCAGGGCTTTCGTTTGAGTATTCATTGTGTATGACGGGAATGAAAATGAGGGTGGTATGTACCCCACTCTTTGTTCAGTTTGGATGTAGTGGATTTATGCAAACATGTAAAAAAACTTTCTCACCATCTTTGAACTGGACACTGTCCAGGTTCAAGGGGGGGGGGGGGGGGGGGGGGATGTTTTATGAGTTGTTCTGGAGAGGTTTCTAGGGGTCACTTGTCTGCGGCTGTACAGAACCTCAGAAAATGATACTGTGCTTATGTCTTTGTGGGTTGTGATATTGAGGCAAACAGGGCTGTACCTGAGCACTTCTTTACTTATACTGAAATGGTGAAACTGTGCCACATACTGCAGTGATGCCACCAAAGTCACCAGATTGTCCTCTGAAGTTGCACATACAGCTTTTGTGAATTCAGTATTTGGCTGTTTCAGATGTTGTCAGGTTACAAAGGGCAACTGGAAGGAAAAGAAAATGCTGAGTTTAGGTCACCTCTTGTTTTGCTGGTTTCAGGATACCTTAGGAGACAGCTTTGAGAAGTTGGGTTGAAACCTGTTTTGTCTTAAGCTGGTTCAAAATCAGGGTGCTACAATGAGCTAATACCCAGTCTGCCACCTTTGTTTTAAAGCATCAATGTTTAATTGCCCATACCTGGGAATTATATATGCCTCTTAAAGCCATTTTCTCACACTTGCTCTTGTTTTTATTTTAAACTGTGTTACCTCAGTAGGAGACTGTGATGACTCTATTACTGTAAGCATCAAGTGAAAATCATTTTCCAGTCTTGTAATTATCCTCTTACGAAAAGCCTAATGAAACGGTTTGTTATAGGTTGGCTGTGACCGCAGCAAAAACCTGGTGGATATTTGTGGAGAGAAAAATCTGGAGGCTTTTGTCTGTGATGCACTGTCGGTGCCAATGCGCAGTGGTTCTTGTGACGCCTGCATCTCGATTGCTGTAATCCACCATTTCTCAACAGCGGTAAGTCACTCCTCTCTGTGCTCTGTTGTACTGCTGTATGGCTGTACGCAGCTACTAATTCTACTAAAAACTGCTGGTTTGCGCTCATGAAAGCAAAAGGGAAGAACAAAATGAGGAGAAATCAAAGGTTTGCATTTGGTATAAGCAGTTGTCAGAGCAGAGTTACGCTGCTGTGCTGTGCTGCTGCTTCTTAAGACTTCACATTCTTCTTTTGCTTGGCAGATGCCCTTTGATCTAGGTGTTTGTGTTTTATTTTCATCTGTTCACAATTAATGTCACTAGAGAAGGGGGCTCTGCTTTGACAATCAGAGGTATGTTCTTCCCAGCTCAGATATTAAGCAGATCTCGTATGTGGTTTTTTTTTTTCTCTGCCTTCATTGCCCATCTTCAAACAAATGGGACAGTACTCACTAGTCTGCTATATCTCTGGGCTGTGTAAGCTTCTCCTGGCAGGAGCTGTTCCATTGTAACAAGCTTCTAGACTATGGAGTTCTAGTCTTGTGCTTAGGAAAATGGCCTGGCTTGCTCCTCATGATGGATTATGCTATGAATTAAAATCTACAGTGGAAAAAAGTTCCTCTAATTCTTATTATATCTTGGGGAGGACAGTAAGGAGAATTTGCTGTCATTCTGTTCTCCTGTCTTTTACATACTAGCTTCATACTTATGCTTTTCCTTTGTAGGAGAGGAGACTGGCTACTATCCGTGAACTAGCCCGGCTTCTGAGACCTGGTGGAACAGCACTGATTTATGTCTGGGCAATGGAACAAGAATACAAAAACCAGAAGTCTAAATACCTTAAGGAAAAGAATGGTAGTAAAGACAAAGAAGATGAAATTAACACTGGCAGGGCCCAGAGACCACTCAGTGATCAGCTCCCTGATAGCAGCAGTCAAGACTCAGTGTGTTCTGACCGACTCCTTAGTGACCTGAAGGACAAAGGCCATGATGCAAAGCCCATAGCAGACTCCACACTGCCCATTCACACTAATCGAACCTCCTTTCACTCTCAGGATTTGCTGGTTCCCTGGCACCTGAAAGGTGGCTCAAAAAAGAAAGGGGAAAGCGTGGATACAGGGTTGTTTCCAGTTGGCTCCAAGAAATCACAAGAACTCAGCCCTGTTTTCCACCGCTATTACCATGTGTTCTGTGAAGGAGAACTGGAAGCAGTGTGCAGATCCCTGGATTGTGTGAGGGTTCAAAGGAGTTACTATGATCAGGGAAACTGGTGTGTGGTTCTAGAAAAGTTGTAACCTAGAAAAGTGGTGTTTCTTCCACTCTATGTGGTGTTTTGTTTGGTTTTTACCACGCGAAAGGTATTTTTAATGCAGGCTGCAGCTATTACCTCTTTTAAAATAGCAGAATAAAGATTGTTTATTGACTTAATTACAGTAACTGGTACTATGTGCATGTTAAATAATGGCCGAACTCAGGTACCTCCTCTGCAGAGTATTTATTTTACTTACGTGAATTACAGTGAAGAGGATTAAGTGGGAAAATACCTGCAGTGGAAATCAATAGGGCCAGGGTTGAGCTTCTGAAAGACAGAGGGCCTGCCTTTCCCTTCTTTTGCTCCAGTTGAATGAATGAATGGCATGTGAAGCAGTTCAGCTGAAGAGTCAAAACGCTGCCTGAAGTTATATCCTGCCTGTTTTGGTGGGGGTCACAGCTCTCTTTCAGTTTGGAATTTACTCTTTTGGTTGTGGTAGTAGTGATTTCCACAAGGGGAACAGGAAAGTTGCTGGGGACACCAGAGCCCTTTTTCTCTTCTTTGACCTTGAAGCGCCCACAACTCATGCTGTCACTCCCCAGATTTCTCTAGCTCTTCACTGTAGTGTTGATACCTCCTTTGAGGTGTGAGGCTGCCCAGCTGAAACACCCTGACCAGCTCTGCTGAACACCTGCTCTCCTGTGAGTACAGGGCTCTCTGTGCCTGTAGCACCAGAGCTCATGGGATGCCAGGGGTGTCAGCACAGATGTCCCTGGAGAAAAACGGAAAAGATTAAAGTGAAGGCAATATTGATGCAAATTTTCTGCAGGGTAGTGTCAACCCTGGAATGTCGGCAGTGGAGCAAGTGGTATTTATTGTACTTCAGAAGAACAAAGAGCTGGAGTAGAGGGGAACTGATGCTGGGCTGGTTGACTCACAGTGGCCATTTTTGCCACTGCCTGCAATGACCAGCACAATTTAACACAGCTCCTGTGCTATCAAAGGAGTGTGCCCCCTTCAATGGATTTCCAGAATCAAAGTATAATGGACTGGCTTTGGTGCCTCTGGAACCCAGCACTGCTGGGCTATGCCCTCATTGCCTTTTTCATTGATAATTGCCCATAGTTACAGAAATATCTGTGGTATAGGCAGGTCACTGCTGCTGTAACTTATGGCATCTAAACAAGTCCCCATCCTGAATCATGTGAGGACTTGGAGGACAGCTGAATGCACTTGGCCTTCTGCCTGCCTCAGACTTGCAGGTTGGAGGCAGCTGTGCTGGCACATGGCTCCCAGTCACCATTCCTATTTCACCCTGTCCCAGGCAGCCCAGATGGATTTCAGCAGGTCCTGGTTCTGGAAGGAGGTTCTGGTATGGAGAACACCGTCTTTGGGCAATGTTGATGTGTGGGTTGAATTTGCGGTATGTAACTGAACCAAAAGGGGTTTTCCTTGCATTCCTAAGAGCTGTGAGCAAGGGACTGGTCCAGGAGTGTGTCAGCTCTGCAGAGACATTAGGAGAGTTTGAAAGAACTCTGACATTCTCCAAGGCCTGGAAATGTTATGAACTATTTCTTTGATTGAAGTCAAAGGATGCTCAGAGAGGAATCAAGTGGTGAAGCAGAAAATTACAAGGGAGGACAGAAGGTAGACGTTAACAAAATCTATTGCAGAGGTTTATTGAGGACCTCATTACAACACTGAATTACCTGCCACCACAGCTGCCCTCTGCAGTACTCATCCCTTTTACCTCCTGGAAGTGTAATGAGCTGAAACTCTTTAAGGTCAACAATTGGATTTAAATGTTACAGGTTTCACAGTGTGGTGGTTTTCGTCATAATTATGTTCCTTTTTGGCCTTACTTAAATAACAAATGTGCTTAAATGGTTATTCACTTGCAATATAGAAGATAAAGGGAAAGCAGAGTTCTGTGTGCCATTTCCTGTGCTATGAATGCCAGTGCCTCTCCTGTGCCAGTTTTCCTTGTGTCCCCATCATCCCCAAAGTGCCTTAGTGCACCCAGGATGGGGAGGTGGGAATTTTTGCTCTGGCCCAAATATGACCCATGGTTTAGTGCTGGACACATGCAGGCAAACATCTGATGGCGTGCCAGAGGTGGCTCTTTGGAGGTCACTGCCTCTAGATCCCAGCCTCCTATTCCAGGGACCACTACGCCACCCTACTTGACCCTCCATCAGACAGATGCATTGAATTGTCCTGCCCTGACAAAACAAGTGCTTCAGGGCATTTGTGGGCTTAAAGCCAGGTATAAACCAATGTGATTTGTTGTCCTGGGGGCAGGCAAAAAAATTAAACCTACAAAGCACCGAGGGCTTAACTTCATAGAGGTCCTTCAGGCTGACACTGGTGCAGCGTTGCCAGTGACAAAACTCCTGAGACCTCAGAGGGGTTGGATTTCCCTGAAAGTGCTCAAGTTCAGCTTAGCAGGGAGAGGCTTAGGACAGCAGATGGCGAGGGACAAAACAATGTGTTGCTTTGTTGAGTGAGAGCCTCGAAAAGCTGTGTGGAGACCACAGGCTCTCTTCAGAAAGCTTGGAGGACTGGTCTTGGAAGAGTGAGCAAAGATGAACTCTTGTACTGCTCCCCAAGGCTGTATGAAGTCACCATAGAGGAGAACGCAGTAGGAAAGGCAATATTCCCTGTTCTGGGAAGTCTGCAACAGTTTTAATATGATGGAAGAATTCTTGATAGATTTATATGTCAGTCCTAGATCAAAGCATCAGAATCTACTTAAGAACCTATTCCTGGTGAAGCTTCCAAGTGATCATTCCAAGTCTTTACCAAGCAACAGAAGTCTCAAGTTTGATCCTTGCCTAGTTTGTTTTTTTTTTCCTATTTAGTGTTTGTTTCTTTTTTTTTTTTTTTTTCCCAGAACTGTTTCTCTATTTTTAGTGGTTTTTTTTGAGATCTTTATGTGCACAACAACATCTGTGATGAAACATTTGTGTGTGTTTTTAGTGAAGTTCTGCATATGGAAAAAAGAAGTAATATCCATGTGCAAAAAACAATACAAAAAGCTTTAAACTTTCATTTTAAGTAAATTCTTTGTTTCATAGAATAGTTAAGGTTGGAAAGGACCTTAAGATCATCTAGTTCCAACCCCCCTGCCGTGGGCAGGGACACCTCACACTAAACCATGTCGCCAAAGGCTCTGTCCAACCTGGCTGTGAACACCACCAGGGATGGAGCATTCCCAGCTTCCTTGGGTAACCCATTCCAGTGCCTCAACAACCTCACAGTAAAGAACTTCTTCCTTGTATCCAACCTGAACTTCCCGTTTTAGTTTGATCCCATTACCCCTTGTCCTTGTCCTATATCTATAGGTTATCAAACATAAAAATAAAAAGGCAGTACAGAAAGATCCCATCCCAAGTACTGTCCCTTAAGGCAAGCCAAGCTTCATCCTCTGGACTGGCTGGTTAGTTTGGTTTTTCCCATTTTATGTGAATCTGGGAGGGGTCTCAATGTGCAGCCTGCAATTTTCCCATGTTACTGGGGTCCGTATTTCTGCAAATTCCAAAATGGATTAGGTTAACTCACCTGCCTTATATTCTGTATGCTTTAATAGTACATACTGTCTTGCCTCCTTACTTCTGCCCTTTGCAGTGATGCAATGAGTAGCTACTGCCTATCCCACAGCTGGATGACTCCTTGCTCCCCTCATATGTACCCATTTCCTTCTGCCTTATTTTGTACGTTTTCTGTGGCATGTGCTCTTCGTGTTTGTGTAGTGTGAGTGCAGCTGGCTGCTCCTCTCTGCTTGCATTTCACACACGGTTTGGTTCCTCAGGCGTGTTCCTCACTGGCGAAGGCAGACTGAGATGTGTCTTCTCTTAAGCCACAGATCTCTCTCTCAGCTATGCTGAAAACTCCATTTGAGATGTCTGCATGGGGAAAAATTCCATGAGACAGGTGGTTTGTAGGAGGAATGAGGTCTGAGAGAGATGAGACTGCCCAAGCTCAAGGTTCTTCCATGGATCCATGCAGATATGTACTGAGAGTCCACATAGCAGGAGGTGGTATCTGACCCCCTCCCAAGCTTTGCTTTGCCTAATCTCGCCATATTTTCTACAAGTATATTGGCATGTTTATAAGTTTTTTAAGAAGTGACAGCTGAATTATAAACCATCAAGATAGAGAATTCACACATTGCTGCATTAGCAAACAGCATTCCAGTTTCTTTCTTCTGGAAAAGCTATTGCATGGTGGGATGCAGGATGGTATGTATAGCAGGATGAAGACGTAGCAAGATGTGCAGTTCAGAAGAATCTTCCAGGTATTCAGCCTTTAATTCTGCAGACCATCAGCCTGCTTTTAGCAGAGAAAGCAATTAATCTGTTCAGGAGAAGCAGAATTTAGGTCAAGGTCTTTTATCCCTATTTATGGTCTCAGTGGTTTGAGAAGTACAGGAACAAACTGTCTAGAGCTGAGCAATTCATCCTCATCTCGGAGACATTGCATACCTATTTAGAGGGGCAGTATTTTAGTGAGGGTTTGACAAACAGATAGGTAGACTGATGCCAGTGCACAGAGAAGCCAGTGGTACTTCATGTTGAAAGTAATGGATCTCTTGGGAAGAGTGACACTATTTATACTGCACCTGCATAATGTGTCCAAATCGGGCCTGGCTACTGGTACAGGGTGCTCATCTGCAGCCTGAACAGAGCAAGGTATCTCACATCTGTTCGTGCTATGACTGGTTCATGATTTGATCAAGGTATCTCTGAGCCTCCAGGAGCTGAAAAAGCAGAGAGATTGTAAGAATATGTTATACAGAAGAACTTGGTGAATAGAAACTATGGCATGCTATCAGTAGAGCATGATGGCAGAGGGTGGAGACTAACAGTGATTGGTTAAATGGCATGATCCCAGTGGTAACAATTAAAGTAAATGTCTGTCAGAAATACTGAATATAGGTAAGAAAAACAGCATTTAGTCTGAGTGATAGGAAGCTGCTGGTGTGCGTACAGGATGAAGAGAACCTCTGAAAGTCAGCTATATAGGTAAATCTTTCCTTAGCAGAGCTCAGACATACGCTAGATAAATGGCAATAAGCATGTTTGGGGAGCTATGTGCCAGAAATTAATGTCATGCAGCTGTCACTGCATACAGAAAATGTTCTGATTTGTACAAAGTGTTCCCCTGATGGACGTGGAGCTGTTGGAGCAAGTCCAGAGGAAGCCACAAAGATGATCAGAGATTGGAGCATCTCTGCTATGAAGACAGGTTGAGAGAGATGGGCTTGTTTGGCCTGGAGAAGAGGTGGCTTCTGTACTTAAAGGGGCAGACAAGATCTGGAGAGGGACTTTTTACAAAGGCATGTAGTGACAGGACAAGGGGGATGGATTTAAACTGACAGAGGGAAGATTTACATTAGATATGAGGAAGAAATTCTTCCCTGTGAGGGTGGTGAGACACTAGCACAAGATGCCCAGAGAAGCTGTGGCTGCCCCATCCCTGGCAGTGTTCAAGGCCAGGTTGGACGGGGCTTGGAGCAACCTGGTCTAGTGAAAGGTGTCCCTGCCCATGGCAGGGGGCTAGAACTAGATGAGCTTTAGAGTTCCTTCCAACCCAAACCATTCTCTGATGGTAATCCATCCCAAGCATTATGAGAGATTTAAAGTAATATTTCCGTATGTTACAAGATTCTCAGATTTAACAGAATCTGGATGAGTTTCAGTCTCAGAATTCCAGTTCAGATATGTTATGCCTGTAAATATCACAGAAACAATTTCCATTTGCAAAGAAAAGAGTAAAGATTTGTCTAGAAATACTAAAGAAGATTAATAGTTACTGTCTCCAGTGTGCTTTGTTTTGTGCATACTTTTTGCTGCTGCAGTTGAGGATTTCTTGTCACTATCACTTTCTATGTGTCACTATAGTTTTCTATAATTTATTGGGGAGAAAAGAGGGAAAGACATTTCATTCATCATTGCAAATCTCTTTCATGTGTGCTAATGTGCTTTATATGAAGTGATTACACTGATGACAGCAGCATTTGGACCCTAATGTATTATGCAAATAACTTGCCCTGCATTAACTGATGTGTGTCCTCCTGGGGCAGAACTGGAATTGAATGGCTTTGTCCAAACTGTTCTGAAAGTGCACACCTGACATCTCACGTGTCCACAAATGAATGATGTTCCTTCTCTCGCTTGCTTCCTCACCAGATACTTGCTACAGAGATGCCTGTTGAATGCAGACAGCTTCTTCCAGTGCCTAATACTGCTCTCATTGACAAACTAGATACAGATTTCTAGACTAAGACATATCATCTAACTTGAAAAGTTATTGATGTTGAAGCCCACGTCTCAGGTCAGCAGCAAAATATTCAGTACATCTCCTATCAGACAGTTGCAAAATTAAGACTTATTCTTAGCCAAGGTTTTGAAGCCTCGTCTCCACTGACTTTCATTTTACCTTTGAGAATGTAATCTGTTCTTGTTTTGAAATCTTGTCCTCCCCTTGCTCCTGTGAAGCTTTTCCTCCCTGAGCTTCCTGCATTTCTAATCACTTTGTGTATGTCCTTGAGTGAGCCTGCCTTTCTGCTTGGCCTGCTCCCCTCCTTTTCCATCCCCTTCCCCACCTTTTTATCCCTCTTTCCCTTTTTGTCTCCTTTTTCCCTTCCCTCCTCCCAATATACTCCATAAGGTCTTCCATTGTTTCTCTCTTCTTAACTTGATGTAGTCTCATCCACAAATGCAAAACTAATTTCATTGGTATGCAGACAAGCTGCAGTCTTCTAACACAACAATCAATGATATCAATGTATTTATTCTTAGTTATGTCTTTGTCTGACATTCCTACTGAAATCTCAATTGAAAGGGGAACTACCGAACCAAAGCGTAAGACAGTAGAATAATTTAGTGTGAAATATATATTTTTGTAAATGATTTTGTGCTCTTCATGTGATGTCTTGTTCAGAATTTGGAACAAAATTGACATTGTGATTCTGAAGCCTAGACAGAGTTTAGAAATTATTAACATTAAAAACAGCTCATAGTCTGTTGCTGAGCCATCCTTTCTCCTCAGCTCATTCATCTTTGATGCCTTGTGCACAGCAGAAAATGGAGAGGTACGTTTCTCACCACACTGAACTGCTTACACATCAGATCTTAATGTTAGACTTCTCATACTCTTAGATGAGTTCAAAGTATAAACTTTCAGCCAAGGAACTGCTACAGCATTCATCTCAGGGAGACACAGTACTTTACAGTATGCTGCAGTTCTGGTCAGTGATCATTCAAGTTGCAATCTGACAACAACTAAAGCTTTGTTAGAACAATTACAGTGAATCCTGCACTCCTGCTATTGGAAGGCAAATCTTGCCTTCAGTTTTCCATTTTCTAAGCTCCTCAGCTTTTCACACTGCCTTATTCTTCTAGTTAAAGATGGCAATTATGAGAAATAGAGGTTGTTCATTCTTTTTTTTTTTTTGTCCTTGTCTCTTGCTTAGTTTCCAGAAGTGATTTGCACAGTGCATAGTCTTGGTGTGTTCTTTTGGTCTCTCTAAGCCTAGCAACGCAGAACTGCTATTTTTCTTTCTCTTTTTTTCCAAATCAATCTTCTGTGCACAACATCCTTTTCTGAGGCCTTGTTTGTGTGTGCTGTCCATCTTTGCACCTTCACGATTGCTTCCTCTCTCTGGCCTCATGCCCTCTAAACTCACCTGCATCGTATTTCCTGACATACCAACACTGAAATAATCCCTTGATTCACAAGTAATGCCATGCCTAAGTTCCTTGAAAATCCTAGCACTTTGTATTCCCCATTCAAATAGCCTCTTCAGATTATTTGCTCCTCCCTGCAGGACATGATATCTGTGCAGTCTTTTGCATACCTGCATCTTTTTACTTCTAACTATCTCCTTTTATAGAACTTCTTTAATCAAGCACTGGCTTTTAAAAGGATATTGGCCATCCTGGGAAGGGCTCTGTGTGAAGGAATTATGTGAGATGTGAACCCTGGGTCCTTGAAGGACAGGCCATCTTATCACCAGGTCTGCACTCCTCTGGGCAGTGGATTACTCACAAGCCTCAATACTGTCCAAATACTGCTCACTTTTTGGATGAGCCTTTGAACCCTCTCTCTGTCTTAAGTATCCACAGAGGAGCAAGCATGACCAAAGACCTGACTTCCACAGAACATAAAGGAATTACTCTATGAATTTAACAACTGAGCTTTAAGTCTACACAGATTTTCTGAGATCAATTCTTGGTTCCTGAAAAATAAGCTCTTTTTATGTATCTCAGGCTGGGAAATTTTGACATAAAGCCCTTTAGTAAATAGCCTGACTGGTAACTAACCTTATGCTGTTTTTAATTTACCAGAAAAGCTTGTTTCTAGCATGACCCTTTTCTTGAAGGGGTCTTGCCCTTCAAGAAAGTATAATTTATTTGAGGAATGCTCCCTATCTCATCTTTTTATTGCTACTCTGATGATTTTTGCTCAGGAAATTCACTTCACATCTCACTTTCCTTATTCTGCATCCCATATTCTGAGGAAGGATCAGAAGGTATTTTATTTGCAGCTCATCTCACCACACCACCAGAATGAGAGGATATATGTCACCTGAGCCAAATGTCTGGTTCCCTGTCTTCCTTCATATTGCTGCCTCTCAAATCTTGAAGTTAAATTACTGCAAAGACAGTGGAAACTAGTATCCATATTCAGAACACAGGAAGTATTTTTGAGTCCTCCAACCAGTCTGGTATTGTTTTTAATCAACAAGAAATGAATTAGACTCTCCTCCAGAATCAGCATTCTCTGCCCTGGCCTTTGTGAACTGGGATTTGCAGAGAGCTGCACACAGAGCAGTAAAAGGCATCTGGTTCTGGTAGGTGGTTTGGTTTAAGACCTCTGGCACTGGCAAGAGAGAGCTGTCACCTGCGAGAATCCTGCCCCTGGGCTAGACTTGGTGTCACATGTACCAGAGGAAAACTGTTACAGTATTTCGTGTTCTGCTTACTCACAAAGTAACATGATCTCCTTCTGGTCTAGATTAATTTAAGCCTCAGACAAAGAAACAACGTTTCTAAGGGAGTCAGAGCATCACATTGTCTGTATTTAATTAAAATTAAATGGAAAAAGACTGAAATGCATACTAAGATATTCCTAGCCCATATCACCTTATTCTGCATTGCAAACATGTTCAGTGAAAGCAGTGATTTAGCACGCCATTCATTAAAAGCGAAACTGGCCTCGCATGAATGGTTCTTATGTCAGTGAATAGGAGGCATATTTTTTGAGCATGGGCTTGAGTTTTGTTTCTTGGTCTTACAGAAAATATCTCTAACTCTTCTTTCTGAGGCAGTGCTGTTAACAATGCACTTAAAAAAAGCATGTTTATTTATTGTGCACATTTCTTGGGTCTCAGGCTGTATGTGGCAAGGATGTAAATTAGAAGCTGATCTGCAATGAAACACATTTGCACCAATCCCTTTTAATGAATCAGTGTTGATTATGAAAATTTATCTTATTTGTATGTTTTGAGTTAGAGGAATTACTGTGATTAGTCTCTTTCTGTTGCTATCTTGCAGGTTAAATAAACATAATTCTGCAGTCTATGGCACTGCTCCTGTTTGCTTGCATTTTGTGTTGCAAAACCTGAAAGACGTGGAGTCAAGCTTGCAGGCCACAGCTACGCTATTATACCTCACCTGTGGAGTCAAACGGGGACTGTTGCAGCAGCTTCCTTTAGTTTGCTGGATGCTGCCTATGTGAGTGTGCATTGGACTGAGCAACAGCAGGAGAAAAGGGCAAAAGACAGCCCCAAGGTCTCTGGAGCAGCCAAAGGCTGTGGTTTCTCTGTACAGAGTGTCTGTAATTTCATCTTAAGGTATTGCTGCTCTTGTAAATAATGGACTGATACAACCACCTGTGGGACTAGGCTACAACGTGGCTTCTGGAAGTGACCTACCTTTAAAAAGCAAAACTATGCTTTAATCTCACCAAAAGCAAACACTGCAAACATTAAAACCAAACGCAACATACTGCACTACATTGAAGCTCTGCGCAAGACTGTTTATTACTGCATTCATCTGATGCATAAGGACTGACAAACTAAAGCCCCAGAGTTTTAATTTTTGTTCCAGTCAGGATCTGAGTCAGTATTTATGTTTCATTTTGAAAGCAGCTGATTTGAAACTCCCTGACATGTGCACCTCTGGACCTCCCAGGGTGAGCAGGAACACATTTCCCTCAAAGAAATGATTTCTAAAATGGTGTGTTACCAGAACCATAGAATAGTTAGAGTTGGAAAGGACCTTAAGATCATCAAGTTCCAATCCCCCTGCCATGGACAGGGACACCTCGCACTAGACCATGTCACCCAAGACTCCATCCAGCCTGCCCCTGAACACTGCCAGAGATGGAGCATTCACAACTTCCTTGGGCAACCCATTCCAGAGCCTCACCAACCTCACAGTAAAGAACTTCTTCCTTATATCTATCGGGAAAATCAAGGACAGGATGGGTGTTATCCCTGCTGTCAGCTTCCTATCTGATGAAAGTCTTTGGTTTTGACTTCTCAAAGGAAACACAAAGCATGTAAAAGCCCCACAAGAAATGAACTGAATGAGTTGTCATTTCACATGTGGAA
The DNA here is from genome assembly GCF_033815535.1 of Pezoporus flaviventris. Lineage (NCBI taxonomy): Eukaryota > Metazoa > Chordata > Aves > Psittaciformes > Psittacidae > Pezoporus > Pezoporus flaviventris. The sequence goes on from NW_026892573.1 coordinate 19,777,055, forward strand.
CAGCCTCCTCACAAAACATTTATTAGTAGTATTTGTCACTGAAGAATGAGAGAGTCTCTTTAGTACAGTTCTGAAGCTGAGGTGGGGAGAAGGAAAATGGATGTTTCTAACCCCCATACCCCTGGCCTGCTGAACTACAGCTGAGGAGAGCACTCACTTTTAGAGTAGCTGAGCAAGTTAACAAAATAACCCTCTTAGGGGCAGACAACACATGACTTGCTATTGAACACGGAATAATGGGTGAATCATTCTTCGATCCAGCACTCTCATAATTTGTTTTCATTGCAAGCTGAACTCTCTCTTCCAAGGCAGGCTGTCAGGGTCCTCAATGTCATGGGGGCTTTTTATTGCTGCCAGGGCACTCTTTATGACAGACAGCAGAAAGTTGTTTTTTCAGCTCAGGTACTCACTGCACAATTCAGGCATGACCAACTAATAACCCAGATACTGTCATTGCATTGATTTTTGAGTAAGGTGTTCTACCATTTTATGGCACTAACTTCAGACACAGTGTTTTTTACTAAGGCTGCCGCAAGTGGGGTCCCTGGTGATCAATACTGGGCCCCATGCTGCTCAACATCTTTGTAAGTGATCTGGATGATGAGACTGAAATCAGCCTCACCAAGTCTGCTGATGACACCAAACTGGGTGGTAAGGTGGACATGTCAGAAGGGTGAGACATCTTATAAAGACATTGATAGAGGCTGGTCAAGTGTATTTGGTTACAGAATGCTGAAGGCAAGCAGTGAAGGTTAGCAGCAGGTTTGTAACACAGGTCAGCTGGAGAGTCACCAGCTTCTTTCAGAGGAAGTGTAAAATCTGCCATTAAATAGGAAACCATAACTGACTCTGCAAGGTCAGTGCCTCCCTGCTGGAGTTCAGCACAGATCAGTATCTCTGAAGCATGGCTGTTTTATTAGTATGTTTAATGTTGGCACTGACAATGAGATAACTGAACAGAGCTGCCCAGCTGACCATTAAAATTGGTATACCAAGGACTTGTTCTCTAGGCTCACTGGAGATTTCTAAGCATGTGAGGAACTCTCATACATAGTAAGATTTTGAACGGAATAAGACTAAACTTTCAGATCTGCCTGCTTCATCTGAGAAAATCCTCCTCTTGGAGGAGAGGAAATAGTATTAAATTCTGTCACCCTTTCCCTACTTACTGGCTTCAAAATCAAAGTCAGCTCTCAAAATCCCCAACAGCAGATGATCATGTTTATAAAATAGCATTCTGGGTTTTACTGTTCTTCATTTTTTGAGATTCTACAGTGTACCTGCATTATGGTTTATGTCCTAAAACCAGGAGTACTGGAAATGTGCTTTTAAATGAAAATTTACAGTACTGCCTTATTAGAGATGTGGAAGGTTACAAATATTAAGAATAACACCAAATGCTGCATATAGCTAAGGACAGCATAGCATTAGTCAGTCCTACTGGAATGTCTTTTATATCTGTTTGCTTTGTAAATGGCTCCCCAAAGGGGCTTCACGTGCTGCTTCTCCAACTGGTGCCTACAAAGCTCCACCAGTTATCATGCTCTACCTAGTGGTGATCTACAGAAGGTTTTTCTTGAGATGATAACTGTCATAGCATAAATTGATCAAAAATGCAAATGCAATTTACATATTTAATACCGCCATGGAAATGATGATCAAATTACCATTATCCCTTTGCAAACACATTGTCGTTGTTTGCATACTGTCCATGCAAACAGCTAACAAATTACCCAAGCACTTGCTAGACCTTTACGGGAATAATTTCTTGCCAACTGTGAACACATTTGGTGTCAGACAGATTAATAATGCTCTGATCTAATCCCAAAGAAACCATGTCTCAGATAAACATTCGCTTCACCCGAGATACAGCAGGTTTGTCAAAAACACTTGGCCAACTGCAACTTACAAGTGCTTAAAGGTGACTTTGAATTCCCCTCCTCCCCGCCCCGGGCACATCCCTGCAGATGCGTAGGGTACTAGGGTACACGGTACCTGCTGTGACCTTAACCTGCGAGGCCGTGATACCCTCCACAAGCTACCTTTGGTACTGAAGCTGTGAAGGAAGTTGGGGAAACTGTGCCATGGGACCGACAGCGCTGCCGAAGCCTGAGCGGCTGAGCGACGCGGCCTGCACGAGCAACGGCTCCGCCGCCTCAGCCGCTGCCGCCCCGCCGTTGTCCGGAACGCCGTTTACGACAGTTTTGCGGCTTCGCTGTACGGCGGGGTTGCTGCACGGCGGTTGGTTTCCGGTGTGGAGCAGCGATGGCGTCCGGGTGCGAGAGCGAGCAGAGCCCGGCGGCGCACAGGGAGCAGCGGGCAAAGGTGGGGGCACGGCACGACCCTTCCCCGGGTGCCACCTCCCCCAGGCCGGGGATGGGGCGGTCTCGGCTTGCGCAGGCCGCTGCCTTCCGCCCGCATCGGCAGCTGGCGGAGGGGACGCCCTGGGCAGAACCCCTTCTGCCCCACCGGAGCTGGGCTGCGATACCGCGGGCGGCAGAGAGCAACGGGAATTTAGTTTTGAGTTAACCCGAGTTAATGTGTTTTGCCACTTGTAGTGGTACTGATCCGCGTGGTGTTTTACTTACTGTGTGTTTCTGTGCTTACACCTTTGGAAAGAGCCAGGGTCGATCTTCCTTACACCCTCTCTTCAGATATTTGTATATATATTGAGGACACCATCCCCACTGCCCAGCCTTCTCTGCTGTAGGCTGAACAGCCCCAGCTCTCAGCCTTTCCTTAAACGAGGCATAAAAGGTAAATTGTCCTCCTTGTCGTCCAGGTCTGTCTTTTCTAAGGAGTCTGCATCCCTCCATTACAGCTCTTCAGTCATGGAGTAGTAGTAACTTGGAACAGAATTTGGACAGCTGGGTTTTGTGGAGCGGAATGTTGCTTGGTTATATGTTGCTGTAGAGTTAGACAAGAATTGGGAGGCCCTCTCTGAGAGGTGCTTTGTTGGTAGAGTTGTGGTGACTTGGAGACTTGTGTTAACCCTGGTGCATTGTATTTAAAATCTGACTATATGCCATGTTTGGTACTCATAGGTAAAATGAATGATAATATAGGAAATGGCACATCAGTTAGATGACGTGACTTGTTTTGAAGTTTAAGGAGTGGAACTATATGGTAAGAAAGTGTAAGAGAAGGACAGACTATGGAAAAAGTATGAGGTTTTGCTGATGGTGTTTTGAGTGAAGAAGGCCAAAGTAAGCAGCAACCAGATTTTACTGGGCAAAGATATTTTCAGAAAAAAAGCAATGGCAAAATGGCCTGAACAATCTGAGGCTTGCGTGGTAGTGGTGGCTTTTCTCAAGGCAACGCAGGAAGACAGAGAGAGGATTGCACAGTTGTAGAACCATTTCCTGACAATAGAACTTCCCTTCAGTGACTTCAGAAGTGTGGGGTGATCCTGCTGTACTGTGCTTCCCCCTTTTTGACAAGCAGATGAAGGGAAATTTCTCTAACTTAATGAATAATACTATCCTGCAGAAGTTTGTTGTTGTTGTTAAGATGTCTTTTGCTGTATGTGAACTGCTGTATGATACATTTAAGAGTGCTCCTTTGCTCAGTTCAATCTCTTGGATGTTCAGAGAATACTCTTAACTGGAAGCAAAAAGTATGTAGAATGCCATTGTCCTACTTAACCTTTTCTTCTCAGTTGGTGCCACTTGTACAGCAAGCTGTCTGGGGCATTGCAACTCTCTTAGAATCATAGAACAGCCCTGGTTGGAAGGACCTCTGAGGATCACTGGGTCCGACATGTTGTGGAAAGGGGACCCTTGATGAGATTATCTAGTGCTCTGTTCAGTTGCATCTTGAAAATCTCCAGTGATGGGATTTTAATCCTTCTGATCTTCATGTGTTTTCCTCCTTGTGAAGAGAGCCTCCTTCCTCCTTATAACTGCCTTTACGTACTGGAATACTGTGATGAGGTCCCCCTCTTAGATGCCTCTTCTCCAGGGAGAGAAGACCTACCTCTTTCAGCCTTTCCTCATAGGGCAGGTTCTCCAGCCCCTTGATGATCTTCATGGCTCTCCTTTGGACTCAAACCAGCCTGCCCAAGTCTTTCTTCAGTAGTGGGGACCAGCGCTGGACACAGTACTCCAGGCATGGCCTGACAAGTACTGACCAGAGTGGGAAGTTCACATCTCTTATCTCTGTTAGTGATGCCTCTGCAGATGCAGCTCAGGATTGGATTTTCCTTTATTGCTGCAATAGCATGCTGCTGACCCCTGTGCAGCTTGTAGTTCTCCTGGACCCCAAGCTACTTTCAGCAAGGCTGCTTCTCAGCCACACAGATCTGAACCTGGACTGTGCTCTTTGGTTATGTCATTCATGATGCAGGACCTTGCACTTGTCTTCGTTAAACTTTGTACTGTTCTTGATAGCCCATTCTTCAGCCTCTATCTATATGCCTATAAGATGTCTCGCCCTTTTGATGTGTCCACCTTGCCACCCAGTTCAGTGTCATTAGCAAACTTGGTGAGGCTGCTTTCAGTCCCATCATCCAGATCATTTATGAAGATGTTGAGCAGTGTGGGGCCCAGTATTGATCCTTTGGGATCCTACTTGTGACAGCCTGATTAAAAAACATTGATAAATGGTTGCTTTTTTAAAACCTTTTCACAGTGTCAGAAGTTGAGTAGTTTATTAAATAACCATTTTCCTCTTTTTTTGTTTGCTTCTATTTGCATGAACAGCTTAACATAAAACAAAAATGTTCATTGAGGATATTATTTAAAAATTTTGGTCTAACTTCCTCTTTACAAATATCTGTGGATTTTTTTTTCTTACTATCTCTAAAGTACTTTAATTTGCAATAAAAGATGTAGCATTAAACACTTTTGTGATGGTTTAATAGTAACTGGATTGTGGTATAAAATATGCTGCAATCTATGGAAAAGGCAATCAATTTGCATTTAACCTCTCATCGTGTTTAGGTAGGTCTCAATTTGGGGAGACAATAAACCTGAGAAAGGAGGTTTGGTGACAGTATGTTGGAGAAACACTGCAACAATGAGCCAGAGCTACTGTCATAGAGAAAAGGTTAAAGTTGGGGTTGAGAGCACTTATTCATGCAGAGGCTGTGCCAGGAAAAGGGTGAAGGTTGGTGTTGGCAGAGTTGAGTTGCTACTAGAAAGCATGGTATCTTGAGTGTGGGGGCTACACTTCTTCCTGTTAGGTTATGTTTCAAGAGCTCTTTGATGGTAATATGGCTTCATAGGTCCTAACTCTCAGTGTTAATACGTTTTTGCAGGTTTAGATGCTGCTTATCAGCCTTGTTAAAGAATATTTAAAAACTGGTTTGGAGGTGTTAGGATAAAACTAAGTCTGGTGTGGTGTGGTTTGTTTGCTTGTTTTTTTATCAATAGGATTTGCTTTATTACAATATATATATATGGGAGCTGTGTTGAATTTTGTGATTTTCTTTGAACAAGAAACAGACCATCATTGTATTGTTCGGCATATTTTTAAAATGCCGTGAATACAAATTACTCCCAGATGGAAATCTTAAAACCACATCTGCAACTTTTGTATGATACTAAATAAAACCAAATGCAGAAGCTTAATTTTCTGGAAGAAGGCAGCCCTAATTTTCTGTATATAGCAGTAGGCTCAGAGTTGACTTCTACCCCTCAAGGCTAAGACCTGGGGAGTAAATAGCTGCATAAGTGTGCTACGTCATTGCTCAGACAAAAGCTAATCAAGTGTTAGAAGTTACTGGGAAAGAAACAAAGAACAAAGGAAATGGTTACACAGATATATTACTGATTTTTGCATAATATCAAATAGCATATGCAGTCCATGTACCAGCATTGCAAGGAGAACACAGCAATCTTGAGAAGGTGGGAAGAAAGGTGCCAGAAATGATCTTGGTACAGACTGTCCTGGAAACTAAAGTTTTTAGGCTGGGGGAAAAATAGGCTGAAAAAAGTTAATATGAGTTGTGTAAAATCATAAGTATTACGGAGAAGGAATAGGGAGTTGCTCTCCGCTGTCTCTTTCAACACAAGAACTAGATCATAGTAAGGAATTTGCAGGTAGCCAGCTTGGAGCAGATGAAATAAGTGCACTTTCAGGTGATGCACAGTGAACTTGTCCGGCGTGTTGCAAATACTGACACTTCAGGTTTATACAAACAAGAATGAGCTAAAAGTTAAAAAATATATGTTAAAACTTACTGTTTGAAAAGCTGCTGAGCATCAAATTGCTGGAGGATACAGGCATATTTTGGAGATATCTCACTTCGGGTTTAACCCTGTATCCACTTTCATAAGCTTCTCTGAATATTACTAAACATTTTTGAGTTGGGATACTAATGTGTGAAGTTCTGAGAATGACAGAGCACTGAGAAATGCAATACAAGGAAGTGTGATGGAGTAAAATTTGTGAAATATCAGGTACTGTGGTTTTACAGGTGTGGTTTTTTTTTTTTTTTGTACAGTGTTGGAAAGGATCTTGAGGCAGTGACATGGTTTTCTATGGGATTTAATCATTAGAGGTGCTTTGTCCCTGTATCCTTATATCATATAATGGTTTGTGTTGGAAGGGACCTTAAAGCTCATCCAGTTCCAACCGCTTGCCATGTGCAGGGCCACCTTCCACTAGACCAAGTTGCTTAAAGCCCTATCTGACCTGGCCTTGAACACTACCAGGGATGGGTCAGCCACAGCTTCTCTGGGAAACTTGTGCCAGTGTCTCAGCACCCTCACAGAAAATAACTTAATTCTAGTATCTAATTTAATCTTCCCTCTGTCAGTTTAAATCCATTCCCCCTCATCCTATCTCTACTTGCTTTTATAAAAAGTTCCTCTCCAGCTTTCTTGTAAGTCTGCTTTAGTTACTGGAAGGCTGATCTGAGGTCTCCTTGGAGCCTTCTCCAGGCTGTACCACTCCAGCTCTCTCAGCCTGTCAGTGAGAAACTTACTCAGTATTACTTTTTAGCCTCTTACTGAAAGTGTGCACTCTATGAGTCTCTGTTACTTTTCCATAGTATTATCTTTCTACTTCTAAGCAACCTAAAGCTAAGTCAGACTCCATGACTTCCAGGGATTCTCTTGGGTGCATTGAGTAGCACTGAAAAGTGCTGTAAGGATCAGGGTTTTTTTTGTTGCTATTGCTCATGGAACTGTTGTCTTTATCATCATAGAATCATAGAATAGTTAAGGATGGAAAGGACCTTAAGATCATCAAGTTCCAACCCTGCCTGCCGTGGGCAGGGACACCTCACACCAAGCCATGTCACCCAAGGCTCTGTCCAACCTGGCCTTGAACACCACCAGGGATGAAGCATTCACAACTTCCCTGGGCAGCCCATTCCAGTGCCTCACCACCCTCACAGTAAAGAACTTCTTCCTTATATCCAATCTAAACTTCCCCTGTTTAAGTTCTAACCCATTACGCCTTGTCCTATCACTACAATCCCTAATGAAGAATCCCTCCCCAGCATCCCCTTTCAGATACTGGAAGGCTGCTATGAGGTTTTCACGCAGCCTTCTCCAGGCTGAACAGCCCCAACTTTCTCAGCCTGTCTTCATATGGGAGGTGCTCCAGTCCCCTGATCATCCTTGTGACCTCCTCTGGACTTCTTCCATCAGCTCCTTGTCCTTTTTATGTTGAGGACAGCAGAACTGCACACAATACTCCAAATGAGGTCTCACAAGAGCAGAGTAAAGGGGCAAGATCACCTCCTTCGACCTGCTGGTCACGCTCCTTTTGATGCAGCCCAGGATACGGTTGGCTTTCTGGGCTGTGAGTGCACATCGAAGCTGGCTCATGTTCATTTTCTCATCAACCAACACCCCCAAGTCCTTCTCGGCAGGGCTGCTCTGAATCTCTTCTCTGCCCAACCTGTAGCTGTGCCTGGGATTGCTCTGACCCAGGTGTAGGACCTTGCACTTGGCATGGTTAAACTTTATGAGGTTGGCATCAGCCCACCTCACAAGTGTGTCAAGGTCCCTCTGGATGGCATTCCTTCCCTCCAGGGTATCAACTGAACCACACAGCTTGGTGTCATAGGCAAACTTGCTGAGGGCACACTCAATCCCACTGTCCATGTCAGCAACAAAGATATTGAACAAGACCGGTCCCAACACTGATCCCTGAGGGACACCACTCGTTACTGGTCTCCAGCTGGACATTGAGCCATTGACCACAACTCTTTGCGTGCGGCCATCCAGCCAGTTCTTTATCCACCGAGTGGTCCATCCATCAAATTGATGTTTCTCCAATTTAGAGACAAGGATGTCGTGTGAGACAGTGTTGAACACTTTGCCCAAGTCCAGGTAGATGACATCAACCCCTGTCCATCAGTTCTGTAACCCCCTCATAGAAGGCCACCAAACTGGTCAGGCAGGATTTCCCCTTAGTGAAGCCATGCTGCTGTCACCAAGCACCTTGTTGTTTTTCATATGCCTTAGCATGCCTTCCAGAAGAATCTGCTCTGACATTTTGCCAGGCACAGAGGTGAGACTGACTGGTCTGTAATTCCCTGGGTCATCCATTTCTCAATCATATATGTGTTCTTCAACTGTTTCTTTTTCTTGCAGTAGGAACTGAAATTTGAAGTAAGGAAAGGACATGTTGAAGGTTGGTAGTTTCCCTCCTGCCCCCATTTCTGCACCGGAGTTTTAGAATGTGTTAGCAAAAGAGTGTATTAAGCACTACACGGACTATTTCAGTCCATGGGGGATAAAGGTGGCTATAGTGTTTCCTTTATCCCTATTTTGGCTGATAGAGAAATTTAGGTACAAAACTGTAAAATAAAAACATTTCCAAGGCTTCTTGTGTAGTTACTCTGTTATTTCTGTCAAAATCAGTTTAGAATTTTGTAGCATGGAAGCATAAGGATGTTGTAGTTGCCACATCTCTGCACTACAATACTCTGCTGTCAGCTCTTCAGAACTGGAGCTAACTTGCTGCCACCTTTTTGCTGATGGAATAACATTTCTGTCTTCCTTGAAGTTGAAAGACACTGTAACTTGCAAGGCCTAGAGATGAATATATATTTTTAGTATGTATAAATATATCGGGTATAGATATATATGTAATATGTACTAATAGTTCAGACATAGTACCATTTAAACCAGCTTTGATAAAGTGGTTAAATCTTCTGTATTTAGCTTAAGTAATTGATATCCCGGTTAAGTATCACGCAGTTAGCAATAGTCAGTACTTAGCTAAGTTTGAACTCCATTTTTGCTTTTTATGTTCTGAACACGAGCAGGCATGAAAATCTGTCTTTTCCTCTCTGCATTCAGAAAAAGAAGAAAGCAGTAAACAAATGCAAACAACCTCCCCTTGAGGGTACTCTGCTTGAACTGTTATGCAGGAGAAAACTTGCAAATGTATTGGTAGGGGGTTTTTCTTTCCTACTTCTTCCTGAAGAAGGAAAACCAGTCCTCATTTGAAGAAAATAGACTATTTCTAAAGTTTATGAACTCCTAAAGATGTTAATTTGTTCATTAAAATATGTATATTATTGATAACATCAGTAAGTGAGAATGGGTTAATGTCTTAAGTGTACTGTTTTTCTCTGCTTTGCTTAGGTTACTTTGATTATGATTAGACTGCCTGCTGCTATAGTGGTTAACAGAACTGGGAGAAAACTACTGCAAGGCTTTATCTCTGTGCCTTTTGATCGTCTTGCTTGCAAAGGCAAAAAAAGAGATGTGCAGGGACTTTTCATATGTGGCTAATGTCGCCAAGACACTTATTTGGGGCTTACAGTCTTGGAAGCTCCTGCTTTTTGCTTTGGGGGAGACGCTTGGGAAGCTGCATAGGTCTTTGCTTCTGATGATCCAAGAAGTTTGCAGAAATTACTGACTTTCGCACTTGTGTTTCTGGAAAGATCAAACAAAACAAAATCGCCTTAAGGGACCTTTTTATTATAAAATATTGGAAATTATTAGTCTGTCTTCTGTTCTATAGAGTGTATATTTGGGCATAAGATAAAAGGAAGCACTTTAACTCTGTCCTTGATACGTAGGACAGTGAGGAGTCTGAGAGAACCTTCACTATCTCTTCAGAAGTAATTCTTCCCCAGTCACCAACAGAAGAATTGGATTAGATCCCGCTTGCAGATTCCATACCCACAATAATCAAGAGATTAAATATATAGTAGATTTTGAAACAGTTATAGAAATAGATTTATTTAGCATCTTTTACCTTTAAAACAAGCTGAACGGAGTTGCTTCTTTTTGTTTTATTTACTAGTCATGTTTTTTACCAGTTATGATCTTCCACTTTTGAAGAACTAAAATACCCCCCAACTCATTTATTGAGATTTCTCTTTTACATTTTGGGAACATATTCTTTTATTTATATCCTCTGCCCTCCCAACTGCACTTGTAGAACCCAGCAGCTGGTAATGTTTATGATAATGATTAGTAATCAAATAATTAGGTGTTGATATGTAAATTGCCATTAAGCTCTAGAAATAGAGTCTTGTTTTGATGAGTGCAGTAGCTCATGACACTACTGTTTTAGTTTGCAAGTTTAGAACAAGAAAATAATTTGCTGGGTGTTTTGGGAAATGCACAGATGTGTGCTTTTCCTAGACATGAATGCTTTTAATTAAAAATAACCCCTTATAATTCAATTTTGAATTATTCTTGCATCTGTGCTATGATGTGGTACTTTTCTCCTTTGGTGTTGCTCTTCTGTTACTTGTTGGTTTTCTCATCGCTTTCACTCAAGTGTTTTCCACTTGAGATTTTTCACTCTTTGGCCTCTGAGGGTGATGTGATTTGACCATTGCTTGTGCAGCAGATCCAACCTTTATTTGTTAGGGATTACTGATAGATTACAAGTTTCTCCTGATTTAAAGAAGTACTTACTGATTTAAAGAAGAAAAAGCTGAGTGTAGGTAGATAAGACCTCACTCAGTATTTCAAATGAATAAAATATATTCTTGAAACAATGTAAATGAAATGTATCTTGGAACAGGATCACTGCACAAATAAGAAACTGTGTGTTTAGTTTTACTTATTTAGGTTTCTGAAAAAAATTGATTAGAGATCTGCAAGCCCATTATTTTTTGAAACATCTTGTTTGATGCCTTTGACTTAGACCTTTTCCTTTATTGTTGGTTTACATGTTTTGATTTATTTTCTTTGAAAATACAACATAAAATAAAAAAAACCCAAACAACAAAGTGTATCAATATCACTGAGTTCACTGTATTTGAACTCTAAACAAGCTGTGAAGTCAGCAAGTTTTCCTGGTGAAGTACTTGTCAGGTATTTCCTTGTAAAAGCCTAACCATTGGGTTGATGCAGTGATCAGTTTTGCCTAGGTGATGGAATGCTTTGTCAGTATTTTACACTTCAGTTTTCAGTGGAAAATACAGAAATTAATAGCAAAATATATCACTGGTAAAGGTTATAGAGCTGGTGTTTGTGGAAATTGCTTCTGTGCTGTAATACTAAGCACCTTCCTTTTTGTTCTTTCCCTTTTAAATCCTTTATGAAGTGTTACATCCTTGACTCTCTCTGTCAAAGGGAATAAGCATGTTAGTATTACTATACTCATATCTTTGAGTGATGTTAGGAGAGTAACAGCCCTGAGAAGTGAATGCTGCAGGTTTTCAGACTTCTGACAGAACGCCTCTGTATGCATTTTTGTAAGCAACACCTTTGGTTTAACAGATAGGTAATTTTAGAAGGTGAGTGATGAAGACATGTCTTCACTGTTATCTTCTGTGAGTCCTTCCACTACAGTTTCCGCTGCCACAGGAGTGGAGACATCCTACATTAATGTGAAGTGTCTGTCTACAGTTTCCTAGCAGTAGTAGCTATCATAGTGTATCTATTTATCTGTTGTGTCTGCAGGTGTACCAGCAGAAACAGTTACTGACTTCCCGATGTTTCTGACTGAAGGCTGGCATCTCCTACAGTCTACTCTTGTCTGACTGTTCTTTAATGATTATTCGTCACAAGAAGCTTAAGTAATTTAAGCGGTGATCTTTTCAGTGACCTGTGTTCTGTGCCTTTTGGCAGGTGAAAATGACAGCGGTGGCACAGCTGTGTCTGGAGGAGGTGCAGGTACAGTCAGGACTCTATTGTGATTCAGGTGGAAGCTAAACCTTTACTTGTATTGCCACTCCTATCCTCCTCCATGGATGTAACAATAATGGGAATATTGAGCGTAGAGAAACAGTCTAAGCATTCACAAAAATAAGTGTGTTACTGAGAGAATTGGTATAAGAGCATCAAAACTGCAAGGAAGAGTATGCTTATCCTGAAGATAAGCACTCATGTAACCAGAGCTTCTGGCCCTAAGCTTTGGGGTGATGGAAGCTGGGAGGGTAATGCAGGCCACAGCAACCTTTCTGGTAGCTGAACTGGTAAATGAGTAGAATGGATTGTATGATAGGATGGGAATTGATCCTGAAATTAGAAAGAAAAGCTAATCGTTTAAATTTTGTGTGCCTTCTGTCGATGTCTGACTGCCATCAGGTGTTAGATCTTTTGAACTTGTCTAACAGTAAGCTGTTGCTAAAATGAGTTTTTTCCCTGTGCTTCTTCCACCCTGAAGTTCACATTTTCTCCCTTGATCCTTGTGTTTAAACTGGCAGCCTTGAGGACCTTGCCAGAGGGGTAGCTTAAACGCTTGATCTGCAGGAGGCTGCACCCTATTTTTGGGGGATTCACTGTGTCGGGGTGGTCCTTGAAGTGGCTTCCCCTGAGGCTGGAGTACAGTGACAGGCTGGTGCAGGCAAGGTGGTGGGAACACACAGGAGGGGGAGTGTGGAGAGGAGAGCTATGGGAACGGAGCCCTGGCCTTCAGTGGCAGGTAGCCATTGAGCAGTTTGTTGGATATTTTTGTGGTATCATAAAGTGTTAATGAGCCTTAATGTGAATTAAATTCTTAAGCTCCTGTGGGTTGAGAGATGTGAAACTATGAGAGTTGGCCATCATAGCATAAACCAGTAAATCTGACAGGGGACTTAACTAGTTTTTCTTCCTTTTCAGCGTAAGATGCTAGCAAGCCCTGTGTCATAAAAGACAAATAGAATAGAAAGGTAAGGTTTGAAGCTAGTAATGTGTACAGATTTTCCTCCCTCCCCCCCTTGAAATAACTGTGTGTGTGTGTGAGGGAAAAGTATTCACTACAATAACAAATGGATATTGCAATTTGATGGTAGAGGGAGCTAGATAGGTTTTAGAGATAGAAAGGATCAGTATCGCTGATAACTTTCTAGTCTCATGTATAAGTGATAATTTAGATGAAAATACAGCTTCTTTCACCTTTTAAAATATCTAGGCAGCTTTTTTTTAAAAAAAAAAATATTGCATACAGATATTGTTAGGAGTCTTTTATACTTTGTATTTTTGTCTAAGAAGAAACAAATTTTAACCTAATGCTTTTGTGTCTGTCTTTAACAATCTGGTGGTATTGCCACTACAGATTCATCTTGCCCAGTCCTGTTTCATTTGCTATTCAGGAGACAATAGGCTGCAGTTTGATGATGATTTCTGATCATTCTGTGTTCTGAATATGTGTTTGTATACTTCAGCCAAACTGATGATACACCTCTTTTATTAGGATCATGTATCTCAATTACCTAAATACTTGCCTATTTTGTGTATTCTTAGATCTAATAAAAGGTATAACATCTTCTTTTCTACCTTATTTATAATGTTAATTCCATTTTATGCAATATATATTTGTAACTTTAGTAACAGGAAGGAAATAGTAATTAAAAAAAAAAATTCCTGTTGTTGTAGAGAAGGATAAAAGCCTAGATCTTCCTAGGCAGGCAAAGAGCAGATCAGTTGTAGCCATATTGAGAAGCTGAGTTTGGCCTTTATTTAAAGTGTAAATAGATATGTATACCCGAGAACTGCTAAAGGGGTGGAAGGGAACTGTTTGATCCATCTGCAAGTCTTTCTCAACCAGAAGTGAAATGGAGTATTGCAGTATGCAATGAAAGCCTGCCCTTTACCCAGTGTAACTCCTGGCAATGTGCTTTGCATTTACTTGCGAAGCAAACGTTTTTAGAGTTTGTTGCGTTTTCCCATCTAGAGCTATATTCAAGATCCCTTTATCTCCACTGTTTCATCTCTGTGCAGTTATAAGCTTAGGTTTTGTGTATGTGTGACTAGTAGGCATTTTGTGAGGGTTACGACCTTTCACTTGCACATGAATGTATCATGCTCAGTTACCTAATTTTAGTCACAAGAATGTATTTTTTAAGATAGAAGGGCCATTGTCAACTGTATGGACTAGAACAGAGAATATCAGTCAGTGATTTCCACATGAACTTTGAACGGTGTTGTCCCAGATGGACAGATGTGTTAGGGTGGCCAGAGTCAGCCAGTGAGCTCTCTGGATCATGGGGAGGTAGCAGGAAATACCTGTATTTTTTGGAGTCCTATGTGGTTTTGGTGACCCTACGTTATGCTCAACTACTATTTCACTCACTGAATTAAGGTCCTGCTTATTCTTTTGTTGTTTTCTTTATTTATAAACTGGAAAACTGTTCTGATATTGGAATAAATTTCCCAGTGTGCTCTTAACTTATTCTTTCTTAATCCCTGCCTTTTGAATGTTAAACTTTAGTATTCACCCTTGTAGATTCTCAGCTTCATTCTAGAGGTGGAAGTCTGTGTCTTGGCCTCTTTTTTTGAGCTAAAACTTTTGGGTGTTTTTTTTTTGGAGTGTATTTTTTCCCCTTTCTTCAAAGTCCCTTCTTTTAAAATGAAGACATTTGGGTAGCAGCCTTGCTTGCATTTCAGTGCATTATCTTATCACCTGGAGCTTCTAAGAAAGTAGATGATGAGGGTTTAAAATGGTGCTTCGTTTGGGCATAGATGTTTTGTTTGATTTTTTTTTTTTTTTTTCTTTTTTAACTTACTTTTTAGCATGCATTGCTGTTCATTGAACCCTTACAGTGTACTGGTCATCTTCCTGCAAGCCTTGTTTTCTATGGATATAAAAGCTGCAGATTTCCTTCTTGGCTGTGTCAAAAAGAGAAGACCGGCCTGTGGCAGGGAGGCAACTGTCTTGTGTAGTGCACAGGCTTGCATCTATAGTCTGTTGCAGACAGCTAATAGCTGACCTGGAGGAAGGACTTCAACTGGTTGTCTAATCTCCTCAGATGTTGTTTGTTTGTTTTAAATATTGGTCTTTTTAAAATTGCATGTGATTTTTTGGCTTATGATTGAACACACTTTTTGGTAAAACTTGGACTTTGGGGGTGAAAAACAAACTGTGTCTTTAGTTTTTGCTCTGACTTTAGTTATTACCCCCCCCCCCCCCCCCCCCCCGCAAACAAACAGCACCACAAGCAAACAAAAATCAAAAGCAAGCTCAATCTTGCAAGACTTCTCACACAAAATTAGGGTTGTAGTAATAAAAAGTAGCTTTTCTCCTGTTTAATCAGATGTGATTATTGGGATAAAGAGTTTTCTAATGGCAAGTTATATTCAGTATTAAAGTTGCTTGGGAAAGTCATGTTTCTGCTGAAAGTAATTGAGGGGGCTTCTGAGGCTGTAAAGTTTGTTATTTATGTGGTTTATAAAAATCCTTTTCAGGAGCTGAAACTCTCTGCAGCGACTATTATTTTGTTTCAGAAGCAGTGCAAAAGTATTTCTGGTCATTAGCTCCATAATGTTCTTTTCAGAAAGGAAAGAACATTCTGCAGCCCCAAATGCTAATTCTTTTATACTCGCATAGTCCTTGAGAGTATTTATATGGAAGTTCCAAGTTTTGCACTGGCTGAGATACTTTCAAAGGTGAATGTGCACTAAGGCAGGTTTGCTAACTTCTCGAATTAACAGGTAGTGAACTGTGCTTTGCAATGGAGTAGTTGCCTGGAGAATTTTTTTCAAAGAGAAAATCAGAAGTTTACTCTGTCGTATCATATGCAGTTCACAGGGTTGTAAGAACAGAAGACTTCTCAGAATGAAGAACAGAAGTTTACTGTCCTCATGTCACTCGTGTTTAGGATGAATGGTTTGGGCTGGAAGGGATCTTAAAGATCATCTAGTTCCAACCCCCTGCAATGGGCAGGGACACTTTACTCAAAGCTACATCCAACCTGGCCTTGAACACTTCCAGGGATGGGTCAGCTTCTCTGGGCAAGCTGATTTTCTTTCATCTGGGTGGCTTACTTATTTACAAATATTTACTTGTAGGAACATTCTGTGCAGAAAAAGAAGAAAAAGGATAAGCATTCAAAAAAAACTAAGAAAGAAAAGAAAAAAAATAAGAAACAAAAATCTGAAAAGAAGGATGACTTACTCGATAGTTCTTCGGTAAGTAAGACACTTTAAAATGCTTCAAACAACATTTTTAAAACCTGTGGCATTCTAGCCTCTGTGGGCACACATGGTTAGTAAAATTACTCCTTATTCTTACCATTTTCTTTTGGGAAAAATTGTGTAAAGTTTGTCTTTTTAATGTACTCTTTAATCAATTTAAAAATTGCTGTTATAAGTGCTGTGAATCTTATAATACTGAATTCATTCATTAGGATCTAAGGAATTTATAGTTTTTCAGCAGAGAGAAATTGAAGAAAATCTTCATTCTAAGATAAGAGTGGAAAAATTCGTGGGTTTCTTGTAGTCAGTGGTACATGGCAGAATGAGGTGTCTAAAACTGCAAACGCTTGCCTTCAGTTTTAAGCATGAGTTACTGCTGCACTTTTCCATGGAAACACTCAGCAACATGGGAGTTGTATGTGGATCTGAAGGAAGGCTCAAACTTGTGCATTTGTATCTGTAAGCAGATGCCTTCATATGGAGAGGCATTCTGTCAACACACTATAGTGACTGTTAGAAATCTGGATGTTGCTTTCTGGCAGCATTGTGTCAAGCACCCTCCCAGTATTTCTGTGCAAGTCAGTGCTGTGATATTTATTTTATTTTATTTTATTTTACTTTATTTTATTTATTTTCTCTTTGCAGACAGTCTCTCTTATTGAGTGAAGGAACACGCTGTATGAAATCTGTTTTCTAGGGACTGGTATCAGAGGTTAACTATGCTTTTCTGTGTGGGAAGTAACCTAAGGCACAAATGTCCCACATTTCCCATTGGAGTCATCAAAATCCTTCAGATCACATCAGTGAGTTCCAGGCTGTCACTGGCTGATACCTTCAATCCAAAGTCTGCTATTCCCATGACAGGTTCATGTGAATAGCAAAGAAACTGTTCAATACAGTCCTATTTGCTTCAAGTGTAAAATATCAGTGCAGTTTGCAAGTGTAGGAAGTTGGATATGAAAATAGGAGGAGATAGCATGTACAGTGCTTTATATTGTACTGCTACTGATTTTACATTTTAATGTAAAATATACTTTGTAATGAATTTAGATTTTTAAAATTTTGGTTTTTTTTGTAATGTCATAAAAACAATTAGTTTGGGTTTTATTTTTATTCTGACAGTTTTAACAGTGTTATGCTAATAAAAGGTCAGTATAAGCTAGTGTTACATACTGTGATATATGGTGGAATGTTTTGATCATGAAGGAGCAATCTCCTATGGGAATATCAATATTCTATTTTTATTATCATAGAATGGCTTTTGTTGGAAGGAACATTAGAGATCATGTAGTTTCACCCCACCTGCCATGGACAACGGCACCTTCCACTAGACCAGATTGTACCAAGCCCTGTCCCACCAGGTCTTGAACATTTCCAGGGATGGGGAAGCCACAACTTCTTGGGGCACCCTGTTCCAGTCTCACCACCCTCATAGTGAAGAATTCCTTATGTCTAATCTGAATCTACCCTCTTTCAGCCATTTCCCCTTGTCCTTATGAAAAACCTCTCTCCAGCTTGCTTTAGGTACTTTCTCCAGGCCCCTTTAGGTACTTTCTCCAGGCCCCTTTAGGTACTGGAAGCTGCTTTTAAGGTCTCCCTGGAGCCTTCTCTTCTCCAGGCTGAACAAACCCAACTCTCTCAGCCTGTCTCCACAGCACAGGTGTTCCAGCCCTCTCATCATCTTTGTGGCCCTCCTCTGGTCTCGCTTCAACAAGTCCATGTCCTTCTTATGTTGGGATCCCCAGTTTGTCAGTATTTCTAAATAATAAGCAGTATTATATTAGTAATGCTAATCAGAACCAATATTGATTATCGGTATACTTGGTAAAGTATTGCACTTTATCAACATATAATAATATGTTAAGGTGTTATTATTATTCTTTCCATTTGACTCTTAATTTTAGGATTCTTCAGTTGAATGGGTTGAGTCAAATGTGTCACAGTCATGCAACACAGAAAAGGCTTGGAAGGTCAACAAACAATCAGATGCTGTAAATGAACCCTCCTTGCAGGTGAGCAGTATGATAAGTACTCCAGAAATGAATTCAGCATGACCGAATGTGAAATGTGCTTAGGTTTCTTGACAGCTGTTTTGCAGTCTGTTGAGCAAAACGTATTTTATAGACAAATGTCTTTGCTTAGCTAGGTAATGTTACATTTCATTTATTGGATGACTTCTCTACCTAATAGTTGCTTAGTATTTAACTACACTTAAAGTTGCCTTGCACCGATGCCTTTCATCATGTTTTGAGGCTCTAGCAACTGAGCTTGATTTTCTTGAAGAGGTCCACTTAAAGACCTTGACTAGCATGTTGTTTTTTCTACAAAATTTCAGTGGCTGTTCTACAGTTGAACAAATTTTTGCTTCTGTGATGCTTAAACAGATACAAGGAAGAGAGGTCTAGAACTTTCAGCAACAATATTGATGGAATCAGTGCTTCTTTTGATTATCCTAGGTAAATCCTGTGCCCAGTAAGCAGTGTTTATTCTGGAAAATGGAGTCATTCTAAAGTGAAATGCTGTGATTTTAGTAACATAAATATAGTCACATATCATGACATTCTCAGTTGTGTGGAAATTATGATTTTTAATTTAGTGTCCAGTTCCACTCCTGAAAAAAGTCCGCTTTTCTCATTCTGAATTTGTGCAACTTGTTGAAAGAAATAAAAAGGATCTCAGAATCATATCTATCTTCTTGGAAAAGTATAAAGTAATGCAGTACAGATCCTTCTGTATGTCATGATAATTTATACTGCAAAAACAATTTTATCCAAACGTTTCATGTATAAAGTGTGCCTTGTGCTTTTCTATTTTTGGATAAAGAGTTTGCTTTTGAAAGGAATATCCTGGTCATTCCTCCTTTTTGTATTTTGGCTCACATTATGAAGAAGTCTTGCTGCATATATATCCATTTTCTGTTGGATTAAACTAAATTAGAAGATACGGTCTCAAAGTGCACCCAAGATGCTCCACAGGACCAGTCTCAGACTAGTCCAGAATGATTACTTAAAAAAACAACTAGAGAGAGAGACACACAGACACCCCACTCCCCATCCTCCCAACTGCAGATCCGAGGCCTATATAGGAGTCACAGCCAGACTCTTTTCATTGGTGCTTGACAGGCCCAGAGGCAATAGGCAGAAACTCAGGAGTTTCTTCCTGAACATCAGGAAACAGTTTTTTACTGTGAGGGTGACTAGGCACTGGCACAGATTGCCAGGAGAGCTTGTAGAATCTTCAGCCCTGGATATTTTTACAGGCTGTCTGGTCATGGTGCTGGGCAACTGTCTCTAGGTGGCCCTGTTTGAGCTGGGGAGTTTGGCCAGATGACCTCAAGAGGTCCATGCACATCCACTTCTGTTGATCCACGTTGCTTACTCGTGTGGGCATAGACACTATTGAATCACTTGAAGATAGATTATTTTTCAGTTCCTTCTCAGAGGACATCTGAGAAGTGGAATGTTGTGTTTCACGTCTGAAAATCTCTGGTGTTTGCCTAATACAATTTTTAAATAACAGAGAATGCGACATATAGCATCTCTTTGGATTGACAACTCAGATTTGAACGCTACTGAAGATACGAAGAGTCTTCTGCAAGGACATATTTCAAAATAGATGAAATCTTGCCATTTTGATTGCTTTACTATCCACTGAATTGTTCCAAATACTTATTTTTGTAGAGTAGTTGTTTATAATGTGTATGTCACTGCTTTCTTTTGAGGCTTCAGGTTTTGTGTGCATAAAGGTAGTAGGAATATCTAGGCTTTTTATATGTTGCTTTTCTTCAGAGAGTGGTCCTCATTTTTAAACTATCATTGGTTTTGTAAATGCAGTTTTGTACCTGTTATTATGGGTAGAGTTCACAGAATTTAGATGTGTAATTGTTTGAGGGTGCAGTTAAGGCATAGATGCTTGAGGTATGAACTATGCTCAATTACTGATTGTAGATTTTGCATATGCTAGAAGGGTGGAAGAGGTCATGAACTCAGAATTAGCGAGATGAAAGGGAATTGATCTAGATGTACACTGTTTAAGCAAATAGTTTATGGTTTATATGGTTTGCTTGTTTACTGGTGTCTTAAATTCATTGTGAAGATGTATTTCAAATTACAGAAAGACATTTATGAAATTTGTGTAAGTGAATATTAAAAAAATTAAACATTTGGCTTCCTAAAATCATGTTTGCTTTTCATTGAAGTATTTAATATATGTTTGTAAAACCTATGCTGTTTACTTTAAGTAATGTTTGTGAGTAGTTGCACTGGTTTGATTTGTACCGAAGCCATGTTTTTGTTAGAAGTATGAACACTGATTCTTTGTGTTTATTTTAAAGAGAGAAGAATGGATGAATTTAGACTTCATGTTGTTGAAAACCACTTCATCAGCAGCTGTCAGAAGTGAACGGCACAAAGAAAAGATCTTGGAACGGCAGAAAACTCAAGAGCTTGAGCAGGTAGGAGGAATTAGTAGAGCAACTTTTTTCTGCATCTTTCTAAATTTTGTGTGATGAATGAACCAATGAGTTGATTCAAATATGTAAGTCTTTGTATAGTTTCTGAACAAATGCCTGATGCATTGTGTGATAGTGATTTTTAATTGAATTTGTCAGTTATTTGTTCTGTTTGGGATAGGAGGGGTTCATAAAGCAGGCTTATCTTGTGGAGAAAAGCCTTTGAGCTGTCTTCTGGGTCAGGAGAAAGATGATTTTGTTACTACTAAGTTCTGTGATGTTAGAAGGGCTTTTAGGATGTTTTTACTTAATAACAGTGACAGACTGCTGGTCTGGCCTTATCTCCGTGTTGTGTGTGGAAGGAGCACCATTCTTCTGTGTCGTAAAGCTTACCTCATAGAATCGTTAGGGTTGGAAAGGACCTTATGATCATCTAGTTCCAGCCCCCCTGCCGTGGGCAGGGACACCTTACGCTAAATCATATCACCCAAGGCCTCGTCCAACCTGGTCTTGAACACTGCCAGGGATGGAGCATTCACAACCTCCCTGGGCAACCCATTCCAGTGCCTCACCACCCTAACAGGAAACAATTTCCTCCTTATATCCAACCTAAACTTCCCCAGTTTAAGTTTTAACCCATTACCCCTTGTCCTGTCACTACAGTCTCTAATGAAGAGTCCATCCCCAGCATCCCTATAGGCCCCCTTCAGATACTGGAAGGCTGCTATGAGGTCTCCACGCAGCCTTCTCTTCTCCAGGCTGAACAGCCCCAAGCTGTCTTCATACGGGAGATGCTCCAGTCCCCTGATCATCCTTGTGGCCCTTCTCTGGACTTGTTCCAACAGTTCCATGTCCTTTTTATGTTGAGGACACCAGAACTGCACACAATACTCTAGATGAGGTCTCACAAGAGCAGAGTAGAGGGGCAGGATCACCTCCTTTGACCTGCTGGTCACGCTCCTTTTGATGCAGCCCAGGATACAGTTGGCTTTCTGGGCTGCAAGCGCACACTGCAGCTGGCTCATGTTCATTTTCTCATCAACCAACACCCCCAAGTCCTTCTCTGCAGGGCTGCTCTGAATCTCTTCTCTGCCCAACCTGTAGCTGTGCCTGGGATTGCTCCCACCCAGGTGTAGGACCTTGTACTTGTCATGGTTAATCCAAATGCTGAAAGGCAGCCTGATCAGCATGCCTGTACTCTGCTGTAAGCCATCTTTCCTACTGCAGGGAAACCTAATTTACTGTGTTAAAGTGTAGGGTGCTGCAGCTTGTTTTTTCCTGAAAAAAGAATTCAGAGCAGTTGCTTACCTTTCATGCTGCAGTTGTGAACACATGGGGAGATCAGGGTCTGGATGGGGAAGTGGTTGCTGTCACTAAATTAGTTCTGTTTACATACAGTTGCTGGCTGCTTCATTTGCTCATTCAGCTCCTTAAATGCAATGCAGTCTGATAGGAAAACATAGTTGCTGATCACTAATAGTTACTTGTCCTCACATCTTATAGTAGGCCATTTGTTGCTCTTAGGTTTTCCAGTTAGTTTTGTTGTGGCTAGGAACCAGACTGACTTAGTGTGTATAGTATGCAGCACTATTGTCTCTTGAGAATGGATTAATCTATTTGGGTTTATTTCCTCACATAAGTTTTTGCTGAGCACTTTTTCTGAATTGTTGAAAGATGAAGGAATGTGGAGATATTAAATCACAAAAATGTCAGCATGTATTATATGGTTAATGACAATTTATATGTATTCTTCATCCTGGAAGAATATGATTTTTGTAGACTCTCCCACCCAACTACTTGTTCTCCATGCAGGTTTATACTTTTGTGCTTTCTTCACCAGAATGTCTGTCTTTTTTTTTTTTTTAATACCCAAAACAATGTGGAGAACAAATGCATGCAGCATGCCAGCAGTGGTGGTGAATTGAAGATAGACCATAGACAAATACAGAATTTAGTGCTGGAATGCCTAATCCTAATCCACTGCCTTTTCTTCAGTGGACTTCCTTGCCTGGTTCCAGAGAAATCAGTTGACCGAATCACAATAAGCAAACTTGTTTGAGGGTGAAAAGCAGGAACTGAGATAAAACTAAGAGCCCCCAAACTGGTCCTTCAGATAAAAGTGCTACACTGGCAGTGCCGTCAAACAGTAAAACTACTTCTGTGTATCTTAATAGGTACCAACTAAGCACATGTTTGAGAACTTTGACTCAGGATGGAGAATTAGGTTTATTTCCACTGACTTCAGATAGCAGAAGATATGAGTAAGCTGTACTGTTCCCACACTGTCTCTTACAAATATTTATCAAATATTCTAGAAAATACAAACCACATGCTATGCACACATTAAAATGATTTCTGTTTAGGCCATGCTGTCTGAGAGAGAACTCAATCCCTATTGGAAAGATGGTGGTACAGGTTTGCCACCAGCGAAGGATGAGGCAACTTCAGTTAAGAAAGGTAAACAGCAACTTTTATTATGAATATTAAATTTTTATCTCCAATCTCTGTGTTGCTAACAGGTTACTACTAATCTTAATGTAAAGGAATTATAATAATGTGTAATAAAATAAAATCTGGGTGAAAATTCCATAGTGAATATTGGGGTTAATATCACAGTATGCTGTTTTGCAGAATTACTTTTCACTGCATTTTAGTCTTGAGTGGTTTGACCTTCAACATCTTTACAGAAATTCTCCATTTTGAACTAATTAAAGGAAAGTATGATTTAACCAAGACAAGATAAATTGTTGTCATCTCATTTGGTTCCTTTCATTCCATTACACAAATTATAATTTTAAGATATTCATCCACAGAAGTCTGAGTCACATTAAAATGAAGTATATTACAGATTCAGTTTGTGAAAAATGTAATTTCTGTGACCTTTTCAGTTTTTTTCTTACCCTGGGGCTATTCTGCCTATTGCCAGCAAGAGCAGTTAGAAAAATATTTTCTATAATGTCATGAAGTGTTTAGTATGCGATAAGAAGGGTGCTTGTATTCTGTCAACAGGGAACAGTGGGGTCCCTGGATTTTCTCTCTTTGGGAGCCTTTTCTTGCGGATAGGCTGTCCTGCAAACTATTAACCTCATGCCCACTTCTAGGAGTCAGAGAGATCAGCGATCTGTAAGAGGTGACAGGTATCAGTGAATATGTGTTCCAATGTTAAGATCTTTGCTAGCTTCTCAAATGGAAAGCAATGTGTTACTCAATTTTTTTGAGAAGGGGAATGCACATGTTTGTAAGTAAGGGATAAGCCAAAGAACGGATGGAAGAAAGCCCCCAGAACTTCTCATATGCCACTCCTGTCTTGGAAACTGCTTGTTGTATTCTGTGATAAAATGGAGAAGCTTAAATTAAATCAGTGTACTACTAATGTCTATCCAGCATTGGCTTAAATTAAATCAGTGTATTGCTGAAGTAAATCCAGCATTAACTTATATAAACATGTAATTGTATTACTATATTCTTCTTATTTTTCTTTTGCATCCCTTCAATTTTTACATTAAGTTAAGGCTTAATGTTTTGTACAGAGAAAGGTTAAATAGAAGTAACTATGGAGATATAAAGCTACAACCTCTCATTGTTTTCTACTTTAGTTACTGTGGTAGAAGATGCTGGATTAAGTTGGTTACAAAAATCATACCAAAGGATGAAGGAGCAGGCTGAGAGAGAGAAACGAAATGTTGAGGAAATTGTAGCTGAGAGATACGGGGTAAGAATCTTCAGCTAAATCTTTTTCATACTGTTAAATGCTTGGAAAGGTTGCTTTCATCTAAAGGCACAAATACTTAACATGTAGTACAACACATATGGAAAGGAGCAGGAAAAAGGAGCCTCTGAAGCTTCTCTGGAGTGATGAAGAGTTTAAAGCTACCCAGCCTTTTTTATCTTTTTTGTTAAATATTTTTTAATGTATGGGATCCTACACCAAATTTAAAACGCGTGTCTTCTGTATTAGGAGGTTCAAATGATCCCAGTTACAAAGTACCCGAGTGCTTCCAAAATTATTATATATGCTAGAAAACATACTTTGTTCTTGTGCACCTACCAGATAATAATGCACATTGAGAATAACAATAATGCCAGGATAATTTGGAGAGCTGTGTCAAATTTTACTGAATATGATTCTTCTGGCCACTTGTGTTCTGCTCAGTCCAGATATACAGAAAAAGCTGCTTGCTTCTGAAGGGCTTAAAAGTCTTCAAAATTTATTTTTAATAAAGCAGTCTGCAATAACAATATTAAGTCTTCAAACTTGCCCCTCCTACATATTATATTATTGTTTTTTAAAGCATTCATTGAAGGTGTGAGGTGTTGAATTTTGGCCATGGTGTTACATCTGAGTTTTCTGTGGGCTTTTTGGTAAGGCTAGGTTGGTTGTGGAAATGCTGGGTAAGACGCTATGACTCCATACTACTGTCTTCAAACTGAATTGTAGTCACTCCTGAGTGATGAACCTAACATAGTCAGTGCTGGTAGAAATTATTCAATACCAGTGCTTGAAAAGAATTTTAATGTTAAGAATCTTTCTCAAGAAGCTAGAGTTCAAACAGTGTGAACTACTCTGGCTGCTGAAGTGCAGGACAGTGATCAAAAGAGATCCCTGTCTGACTTGCTTTGGTTTGTAATGTTTTGAGGGAAAAAAAAATAATTGGTGGATTTTCAGCTCAAAAGAGGGAAGAGGAACAGTCCGTATTTTGTATAATTGCCTAATGGATAGAATATTTATCCAGAAAGCCAGAGACAGTTGTTCAAAGACTGAAGCTAAAGATTTTGCACCGACTCTCCTGTGTTTTTAACAGTTAAACTAGATTGTAAAGTGGTTTAGTGGGAATAACCATTGCTTCTGTAGAATCTGAGCATCTGGTGAGCATAAGTGCAAAGTTTATGAGTAAGAAAGAGGAGGCCTTTCTCCCTGCTCAAGCCTCAGGTTTCCAGCTTGCCAGGAGGAGACAGTTCTGGGGCCCTGGTCCCTGTTCTCAGGAGGGCTTTAGCACTTTAGAGCCATGGGATGGAAGTTAGAAATCGTCCAATCAGAAAGCCTTCCCAGCAGAGTATCTTAGACATGAGGTTCTAAACTCCCTTTTTCATGCTGGTCTTCCTTTCCACTCCATGCCTTGCCCATTGCACTGTGATTCATTTTTACAGAATGGTGCCTTGCTTGTAATACTTTGTAGGAAGCTTCACAACACCCCATGACCTGAAAAGCAGTATGACTGTTCTTCTATTCTTTGTTGCAGTCAATGGAGATATTTCAGTCACGATTAGATGAAGCTGAAAAGATTGCATCGAGAAAGGAAAATTACTCTGGAAGTGGAAGGTGGAAGAAACCTTACTATTCAGAAAGTGAGAAAGAGAAGAAAGAATGGTATATGAAAAAGGAGACACGAGATGAAGATGGTAGGAACAGGAACACTTTTGGCAGCTATACTAGGGAGAAGTATGGCAAGGGATGGGCGCAAGAAGACAAAGATCACAAAAGAGATACGCCAAGAGAAGACCAAGAACGTGGACACAGTAGCACAGACTCAGTATTGAGAGGCTCCAAAGCAGAACAATATTCCCATGAAAAACGAAGTCAGGGAAAGAGTTCATCTCTAAGCAACATGAAACACAGATTTCTGAAACCCTCTGAAGATGATTTATCATCTTCACATAGAGTCCACGAGTCACAGCAGTCCTCTTCCAAACTGACAGTTCATAGCTCTTTGAGTAGCCGTTTCCAAAAACCTAGTGAGGATACTGCACTGTGGAATAAAACACACAGAGAAGATAACAATGAGAAATTAATGTCTGATCAAAAATCATCAGGTACTAAGGAACAAGTTCATGACAATAATAGGGAAAGAACTCCAAGTAATGTAAAAGAGAAGTTGCATCAGGAGTACCCAAGCAATATCTCTGGGAAGAAACAAACATTATCTGACAGTAAAGCATCCGGTTCTAGGTATTTGACAAACATCTTTACTTGTCTTTGCTGTATTTTTCATGGCAAAGTGTACCAGAAACTCTGTCTTCTTTATGACAGTATTAGATCTGATTAAATGAGCTCTTTTTAGTTAGGAAGAGGCTAGCCTTCCAGCTGAGACAGCTAAAATGGACCACTGTAGAAGTGATGGACCCCTACTTAACTTGTCTCAGCATATTTGAGAATTGCTAATGATTGGTTATTTTCTGCTTCCTTCAGTTCACACTGCAGTAAATTAATCTCTTAGGTAAAAAAGCCTACAAACTGATGTCTTAACTGTTGTTGAATTTCTAAAATTGAACTTGAAATGTTAGAAAATACTGACTATAACCTGAAATAATTAATGCAGCAGGGATAGGTTTGCCACCTGTGATATGAACTCATATACTAAAGTAGTAGCATTTGAAAAATAGTAGAAGGTATTGACTACAAAAGTGCATTTCTGTGGAAAAGAGGGAAGATTAATAGGAGTGGAAAGGGAAATGCAAACTAGTAAGTGGTAGGAAATACAACCAAGAGTAGTAAGGAGGGGTTGTCAAGAAAGTAAGTGGTAGAGAACTGAGCTTTTGTCTACTCAAGGACTCATGTTTTCCAGTATTACCAGTTGCTGGTTCTTCCAGTGATATGAACAGTGGGATTATTACTGTGAATGTTTTCCTTCAGATCTTCCCAACAATAGGTAGGCATGTGCAAAAGTATTTTATAGTTAGGATGGTGTTATTTAGTTGCTTGGGAAAGCTGGATAAGTAAATATTCTTGGTTGGAGTATGTAAGGAGGATGGTATCTGGAAGTGTTCAAGGCTAGGTTGGATGGGGCTTTGAGCCATGGGCAAGGACACCTTCACTAGACCAGGTTGCTCAAAGCCCCATCCAACCTGGACTTGCAGAGATGGGGCATATATATCAGTACAGTAGGCATATAATATTTGATTACACAGGTAAATATGACTGTTTTTCTATGGGTTTAGTGCTGCTGGTGTTTTACAGAAACACATCAAATGATGAGCCACCTCGGATCCTTACTGAAGAGGAGATGAACAAACTGGGAGCAAGGATTGTGAAAGCAGAACTCATGGGAGACATGGTAATGCCTATGAAAAATTTTCATGATTTACTGCAATTTTTCTTGAAAGCTGATAGTGATTTAGTTGTTTAAATAAAAAAAAATATTCAGGCAAATAAAGTCCTGCAAACTTTATCAGTTAGGACTTGAAGATACTGCTTTTACTGTAACTTCTGTTTTAAATGCAGTGGTTCTTGGACTAGAGTAGAGGTTCAGGTTGCCAGGTTTTGTAAGCTAGGCAGCATAACCAAACCCAGTTGTTCTGTGCTTTTGTTACAGTATTTAATGTATTAAGCAGGTAGCAGGTGAAGACTACAAAGCTCCCAGTCTGTGTCACAACATAGACAGTGTCTGGAGCTTTTATTGTTTCATCAGCTTTGTCACAAGTAGATGTTTGTGGTCCGTAGATCTGCTGTATATTTACTAATTATGATATGGAAATGCAAAAACTGAAAGTAACCACAAAGGCCATTACATCCAGCTCTGCAATGAGAATGACGGTTAATAATACTGTTAATTTTATATATGCAGTTTTTCAAAATATGCACTCTGAATTAGCCTATGTAAAAAAAAAATAAAAGCAAACAAAACCCCAAACAAAACCTCACAAACGCCAATCATAGCATACATAATAAATTAACTAATCTGTGCCTTGTTGCTCTTTAAATAAGTTTTTCATGGCCTTTCTTTGACCAAATTGAAAATGCAGCTTGTTTAAACAAGTTCATCCACACACACTAGAATAGATGGTGATGTAACAGCATGTCCTGGTGGCCAGAGATTATGGTTGACCATGTAGGACAAATTAATTCTGAATCTACTTTTGTTACTGACTTACTGCTTGGTGTTGATCAAATGATTTAATTTTGGGGCAGCAAGTATTGGCTTGATTGTTGGAGTCCAATCAATGAAACGGCAAAGTGGTCAGAGAATAAATGGTTGTATTTTGTATAGGCTGATAAGTTGTGACTTAGCAATTCTTAGCAAACCAGCGTATTCTAAAATGATTTTATTTACTTGATAAACAGATGAATGAAAAACAATTTACACAAGACTGTAAACAGTTCTTGTTTTCTACCTCTTGTCCATTTTAGTGCCAAAAGTAAGGTTTTAAGTGCCAAAGTTGAGCATGTGGGGTCAAGAGATAGGAAGCTGTATAGCAAAAATGTCTGAGGGATATTTCCTTAGTCTCATTACAAAGGAATATGTAGCATAACCTGGAAAGGTATTGACTTGATGTGTTCAGGCTTCCTTGTTCTGCTTCCTATACACCTAAGCTTAGCTGTACAAAGCATTTGTTAGTATAACTGAATAATGTTGAAGCATAATTTTGGTGGGTATTTTTATGACAGTGTATGTTTCTGTACTTTAAATGCTTCCATTATGAACATTATTTTTTATTGTATGTCCAGTAAAGAATTGTGTGAAATATATTGAGATGCTTTCTTTAGTCTTTTGTGTCATTACAGTTTAAAAAATATAACCAAACCATGAAGAAATGGAATGAGTAGTTAATTCAGATACAAGGTTTCTATAAGTTTTAAATGGTTAAACTAATGGAGTACTACCACTTCTTTGAAGGAGTTAGCTTCAGAACTTCAAGAAGAACTTCAGAACGCTCGCAAATTGAGAGAAACTCAAGGGCAGATTCCAGCAAATTCTGGCAGAGAGGTAAGGGGAAAATATTCTTCTTTTCTTTGTGCTACACAGCGGTATAGTACAGGTAGCAGCCAAATTACAGAGAACACTAAATGTACTTAGGAAAATTACAAGGTGTGATTTTAGGTGAGTTACTTTTCAAATTGAATTGTACTTTTTGGTGGTAAACAAAACCTTCTCCATTGTTCTTTAGCAACTTCCATAGGAATTTTTTTACTGGTAGTATTTTGTAAGTAATGATATATCTTCCATTAAAAATAAACCTTGTATGTGCCATGTTGACAGTGCTGGCTGTTACATAAATCTGATGTTTCTGAAGAAGTTGGTGCTTCAAGTATTGTTCTTTTTGAAGAGTGGTATTCAAGGAATGTGATCTTCTTCCATACCAACTTTGATATAGCTACAAGGAAACAGGGTTAATATCTTCATTTATGAACTCTGTCCTCAAGATGGAGAAGAGGCTTTAAGGCAAAACCTAAAGTTTTAACAATCTTTAGTTTGTGAGAACCAGGACTGTTGCCAGTCCTGCTGTTTTGGACTTTCCATGGTTTGCCAATTCACATAGTCCAGTGGAAGGTGCCCCTGACTGTGGCAGAGGGGTTGGAACCTTTAAGGCCCCTTCCAACCTGAACCATTTTATGATTCTATGATTCCCTTACAGATACAGTGGTGTGGTTTATGTTTGTAATTCTGTGAAGGTTGGGCCCTTGAACTGCATCATGCAGAACAGTATCAACCTCTTCACAACTTGCTGTGAAGTTGCTCTAACTTCCTAGGCTTTCACCAAACCATGGTGGAATCCTTGAATTCTATTTGAAGTCATTTGGGTTTTAATTACTGCTAGGGCTTGCTTTCCAGAGGGTGCGGGTCTTCCTGTATATTTTTGAGGCTTGCTGGCTTTATGAATATGCTTTGTCTGTGCCTGTTTCATGGCTACTTCTAACCTGTATTATGTGATATCCTATCCTGTGATAGTTGCCAGGGCAGTCCTACTGGTTTTACAGCATCAAATTGAGTTTGCAGTACTGGGACACAAGCAGAATGTGTATTAAGGGTCAATTATATAACACCGTGTATCTGAACAACGTAGATGTTCCGAAACCATCTTGTAACACCAGGGGCTGATTTATGCAGATGTAGTTGATACTATACGATTGAGTCTTTCTATAACATTGACACCCCCCCCAAGTGATAGCCTCAGTCAGTTCAGCCAGATGTGTTGCCAGTAAGATACTTGGAACAGTTCCCACGGAAGTGGTTTTCCAAATGGATGTCTCACTGATCCCGAAGTTTGATAGCTTTACCTCTGCTACGAATAACAAATAGGAAGCATTTTGTCTCAGGCAGGTCTATCTCTAGTACCTTGTAGCAGCATGGCCAGTGTTGTGTTGTGAAAGGTCCTGAAATGTGGCTTTGCTTTATTTTCACTTCTGTTGGGAGAACTGGGGAGATAAATCAGGAAGCATGGAGACAATTCTGAATACATCTCCCTAGGAAGGTTTTTTTCCTTCTTGACTAATTGAGCATGGATCAATTTCCCAATTCAGTTCATGTTGTGACTGAATGAAGACTCATGCTAGTATAAGGGGGCGTGCATGTATGGCTGGGGCTTGTACAGAGGAGACAGGATCAATTCTTTTGACATCAGTGCTGGTTTATTTTGTGTTAAAGTGATGAAGAAACTACAGATGAAGGGACTGTC
This sequence comes from Pezoporus flaviventris, assembly GCF_033815535.1. Lineage (NCBI taxonomy): Eukaryota > Metazoa > Chordata > Aves > Psittaciformes > Psittacidae > Pezoporus > Pezoporus flaviventris. The sequence goes on from NW_026892573.1 coordinate 19,808,165, forward strand.
AAGTGGTAGCTTAAATCCTGGTTTTATTTATTTGTTTGTTTGTAAATGAGAACAGAGGCAAATCTAGCTTTTATAGTTAGTTTGATTTAGGCAAGAATTCTAAAACAACGAAGCTGAAAAATGTTGTTTTTAAGTACAGGTTTTCAGATACTGATGTTTGATTTTTAAAAACCTCACATTGATCAGATGATGTATTTCACCAGTTACAGATCCTGGTAAGATCTGTAAGAGCACTTTGTTACTGGTTTACATTTTGGCTAAAGTTATCTGTAGTTTGAAGACCTGCGGTTTGTGATGCATTTAGATGTTGCAAGCAGGTATTTTGAGATGAAAGAAGCCAAAAAGCATGATGTATGCATCTTTCTGAACCTAGAATACAAGAAAATTGTAAAAGACACTGAAGAAGAAGTCCATAGCTGTGTTGTGAGTAAGCCCCACTGGGTAATTTTATAGCAAAAATTTTCCTTGAAGAAAAGTTGTTTTCTTTTTTTATTTTGATTTTTTTCTTTGTTCTTAGTAGTTAGGCTCATATTTCTATTAAATGAAGTGAACATCTATGACTAATAGTGTTACAGGTTTTCTGTGTATGAAGGTATCCCGGATTAAAATTTCGTGCAGGCTAAAGGATGTTTGGATTCTCTTGATACTGAAAGAAAATAGTAACTTTTTAGCCTCGAACCATTTTCAGTGGTATTGAAGTGTTTATTTTATGCATTACAAACCATTTTGCCTGTCTAACATTTGATTTGCTGGCCTTCTGTGTGTCCAAAGTGCAGAAAAGATGAAAATTTATTAGCTGTGCTTAACTTGTTTGCAGCTTTTGAGTAGCTTCATAAATGGAACTCTTGCATGGATTGAGAGATGAATTTTTTAGTAAATTTTGGGTGGGATTTTTTGAAGAGGTTAGTTTTAAATCTTTTTGAAGAGAGTTTTTATATAAATTCCTCTTGAAGGTATCTTGGTTTTTTGGTATTTCACAAGAAGTACTGTGGAATATTGTTTGGGGATACTAGCTCACTGAAGTTTTTCCACATTCTTTCCCTCCCCCAATTTCCAGATCATCTAAAATATTTAAATTCCCAATTGTACTTTTTCCTACTTATTTACAGTAGCTATTTTTTAAATATAGTATCTATAAATAAATACAGGTGTGTGTATATATGTATATGTATATGTGTATATATATATGCACATATACATGAAACCTAAATAGAAGATAAGTGATTTTTAATAGCCTCTGAACTGGTGTGCTATTGTAAGTATTTTCTTAGTTAATTGTGCTAGGAAAGCTAAGAAGCATTGCTGTTATCAGGCATAATGCCTAAGAAGATAGAAATTTTCTGCTCTACAGTAAGCAGAGGGACTGTGAGAGGACACCGGTATGTATCAGGCTACCCTAAGTTTTTCCCTATTGAGGGAAAGGCCCTCAACAACAAGGCTTTGTGAAACAGAGCACAAGACTAAACAAGAAGATAACTGGGGCCATGAGTTAGTTATTAATATTTCTTCACAGCTCTAAATGTTTCAATATCTGATGTCCTTAAGCACGTCATAAATTATTTTCTGTATTATTAAGTAAACATTTTGATTCTAATATCTCTAGATTGAAACATGAAATTAGATTGGAACAACAGTTTAAGTGCTCTAGACACTGAACAAGCCTGACTTACGGCACATTGGATTGTTAGAGGCCATCTTTGTGTTGTAAATGGAAAGTCTGTGACTAAAGGCACTAATGCACATGCACGGGTGTCTCAGCTGGTTTTGTGTGCTCAGCTCTAGTGAAAGACATCAGCTTGTCTGAATGTACCATCCTGACAAAGTCCACAGACAGAAGTTAACCGACACGGTGTGCCTGCTGCACGCTGCCTGGATGTCTCAGCTTGGGTAGACCTCCTTGTTGTTCACTGCAGGTTACCTTAAGCATGTAGTCCTATGAATTTTAATATGATTATGGTTATATTGTCTGATAAGTGAAATTTGGGGCCCTAATGGCTACTCTACCTACACACTTGAGTTGTATGTTGTCACAAGGGTGAATTAATATTTAGATTGTGCTTGTTTTGCCTTTACGCTTGGGCAGGAGACAACCTTCAGAGTCTACTGAAATGAAAAAAAATGGGTGAATATGCAAAAGAGGCATCTGGGCTGTATGAAAGGCCCAAACCGGAATTAAATATTTTTATAGATAGGAGTACGTGATCTTCAGATGTTTATGTCATGGGCATTTTGAGAAAAGTGAAGTTACACTTTGAGCCCTAGTGAAGCTGTGTAAGAGTTGGCTGCTGTACCATAGGGTTTCTGATTTAGGATAGGTGATGAAAATGAGTATTTAATGAATTTAAGGAGACAGAAAATTGTGGAGATTTCAGCGTTTAAAAAAACTTCCATGTGTTCATGGCTTACCTCTAAGTACAGTTTGTGTTTCTCTTATCTGAAAGTGTTACACAACTCTGGATATGAGTGCATTGGTTATGAGGATGTCACATCTACCATTGTCAGTACCAGTCATAACTGATGTAATTTATGTTTTTATTGTGTATTATTACTTAACTGAATATATATTGAACATTAATAGTCTTTTGAGGCCCATCATTTGCAGTGGTTTTTAGAGGTACAAAAGATGGGAGGTACAATTTAAATGAGTAAGAGGCAGAATATATAATATTTAAGTTAGAAAGGACCTTTAATGATCATCTAGTCCGACAGCCATTTAGTCCAAATTGAAAAGGCAGATTGAAAACAAGTGGAAGAAAAGGTGATTCTTCACAGAATCGTTGCTCCAGGAAGTTATGGATGATGAGAGCCTAAATAGGTTCAAAGAGAGATTGGACAGTGTTCATGAAAAACAAATTCCTTGAGAATTGCACAGAAATGATGTCTGGCTTTTAATTGCTGAGTTACAAATGCTTGGAGGCATCCTTTCTTTTTGTACTCTTCATTAGGCATTCACCTTTGGCTGCTGCTGGAAAAGACATGTTGGATTTTGGTCTGATCCAGTATAACTGCTTTTATGTTTTAATCTGCATGTAGAAAGTGTTCTTTATGTCAGTTCTAAATAATTTATGATGTGCATTATTTGTGTGCTTTGCTTTTTCTTTTTTTTTCCCCAGAATTTCGTTCGTCTTGTGCTTCATTTAGTACGGTCCTTGCATAAGAATTAGAGTCAAATCTGCTAAATGAAAAAGAGTTTGCTTTTGTGTTGCTACAAACTGACTTAATTGTGTTTATTTTTTTAATCAGGAAGTATATTGACATGATGCAAAATTAGGTAAATCTACGCTCAGTCAATAGTGGTGGATGAATGAAGTGTATGCATCTTTTAAAACTGTTTTCAATTTCAAATTAAGTATGACCTATAAGAAAAAAACTTAACACTAAGCTTGTTACCGTTTTCCATAGCAATTAATCTGTCTGCAGGAAACAGAAAGTAGTCTCTGCCAAGAAATTGATAGAGACAGTTCTTAATAATGATGAATTGTGTTTAAAATAAAAAGTCAATACCAAATTGAATGAAAGGTAGAAGGTAGTACTTTAAACAAAATAACATGGTAGAGGATATATTGTCATAGGGTATTTAAAAGAAGAGAGCAAAGTTCTGAAAAAGTAAAAAGAAACAAAGACAAGCTTTTCTGTCCCGCATTTGAGAAATTGCAAGGCACACAAGAATGATTTCAGCATAGCAAATCTTCATATGAATAACTGAATTCTCTATAAAAGTTCATCAGCATTCAGTCTAGTATGATTAATTTAATAAATGTGTTTAAAACATAAGGAATAAAACAGTGGTTGTGATACATATATATATATGTATATATACAAAAAATAAAAAGAAAAATAATATATATTCTACAGGATCTATACATTCCTCAGTGTAGAGCAAAAAAATCAGAACAAAATCACCTGAAGGGTATGTAGTGCTTCTGTGAAGCCTCTTGGTCATGAAAGATACCTGTAGTGCAATAGTATTCAATTTTGGCAGGCATTGTATTTCACTTTATAGTAGGCATCTGACTGACGTGGTGCTGCTTCAAAGGAGAAAACTTTTTCTAGATTACTTGTTCCATCTGTAAGAGTAATACTCTTCAATCCATTGCTTGTGAATCATGGGTGGAGAAGATTTCTAATGCAAAGAAAACACAATTTAGCTAGTTTTATGGTATAAGTAGGGCTCATCTTTTAGTGAAAACCTTGATAATATCAAGTGTTTCATGTACTTCAAATGCTTCTGTTTTATTTAGTTATTCTTCCTGAGTATAAATAATAATGATGATTAGGTTTCCAACACCTCCTGTTACAAACTACATCTGAACACAAATTTTAATGTATTGAAGGTTGGATATTTAATTTGGATCTCTAAGATGCATTACAGTCCAGACTGAGAGAGAATTCTTAGAGAACAAGCTCAGTATAAATTGTTTTTTCTTTTTTGAAGAAGTAATGCTAACCGTTTTTCAGAAAGGAACTGAATCCAGTGGCTTGGCTTATGCCTCATATCCTATTTATTATGAAATATCATTCATTGCATTCCATTGTATATAGTTCTGCATTAAGAGAGGTAGGATGGAACATGCTGCATCTTTATCTAGAGAAAGTATTTGCAGCACAGTTATTACCTGAGACAAGTACACCACATGACATGAAGAGTAGCTGAGAGGAATCTACTGTGGAACAAACCTGAAATAATGTTCTATTGGTTCTAATAATGATAGTAGGGAAAAATGAGGATATTTATCATGTTTTCATGATTTGCCTTTTCAAAAACAGCTTAAAAATGACAGTGATTTCTTGGAGAAAGAGCCAGTTACCTGAAGGTAAAGTGGTGTGTATGTGTGTGCATATGTGGTGATGTATGTGTGCATGTAAAATTTAGAATCATAGAATCATAGAATCGTTAGGGTTGGAAAGGACCTTAAGATCATCGAGTTCCAACCCCCCCTGCCATGGGCAGGGACACCTTACGCTAAAATTTAGATAGTGATTAACACTTTGGATTAGGAAGTGAAAGAAAGGAGAAAAATAATCAGTGCTTCTGATATATATATATATATATATATGTTTGTTTTTATTTACAAAACCCATACCCAACACCACAGAATACCAAATGACCCTGAAAATTAACATTCAAAATTGCAGGTGTTCTAACATGTTCAGTTTTAGGTTTGGGAACTGAGATTATAAACACAGATATTCTTCTGCAATAAAAATATTTGGCTTTTGAAATTTACGTGTAATATATATTAATAACACATGGTTGGGTTGCCTTTCACAGACATACCCACTGCAGTTGTAGTAATGTTTTTAGACCTTTAGACCTGATATATAAAGAATAATAAAGATTATTTAAAACCGCTTCTCAGGAAAATACAGCTGAGACATTTGTATGAAAAATAGAATGCTGAGGATTAATGATCCTCGCTAAATGCACAATAAAAATCTGTGCTTTCATTTGGAACTTCAGATGGTGGGGAGATATAGCAACAGATGGCCTGTTTACTCTCAGCTGTTTTCAGCTCATCATAATTTCTTAATTCCGGCTGTTCCATCACACTTGAATCTTGTCTGAGGAATGGTTGCACCATTCTTTCTTCTGCAAAGCATGTTTTCCATACAAAGAGTTGACTAGCTGTGACAGGAACAGGGAATAATAAAGTGGGTATACTTTTGCAGAACAGCTTTAATATCATCAGTGCGAACTTTTGTTGCTGTCAGTAAGAGAACAGTAAGAATTATTTATAAGACAAACACATATTAAGACAAAGTGGCTTAACTTCCTTAATGTAATTTATAAGAAATTGGTTTTCACAATTTAAAAAGTACTGGAGAAATTGTATCAGTAACTAGATGCCGTTAAGTATCTTCCTGGTTTCAGTATATATAACAGTATAAAAGGACAGAGTGGATAAAGCTTCTTGGAGTTCAAACTGATAAAAGCTTTGGACTATGCTTTGACAGTAGAAGCAAAAGCCATATCAAAGTGCCATGCAGCACTTGTAGCTGGTGGTGCCATTTTCTCTAGCTCTATTTTTCTCCTAATACTTTGTTGAATTTCTGTGTATTTTTACTGCTGTATCTACCCTTTCACTGTGTTTCCTCAGAGTAAATTTTGGTTTTCCTAACAAATTTGACACCTCCCCAAACCCAAGAAAAACAAAAGCAAAAACCTTTCTGGAAAGCCTTTCTGGTGCAGTGGAATCTTCCAATCTGAAACGGAAGGTTAGAACCTCACTGATTCTTCTCCTGATCTTGGCTCAGCCTTGGTAAATAAACGGTATTAAACATTTATGGACTTAAAATAGTTTACATGTAAAGCCATTTATAAAAGTGTGAACACTAAATTAACAATTTTTTTTGTATGTGTAAGCAATGAAACACAATTATTGTGTTCAAAATTAGGTTTTGAAAGGAGAATTTGATCAACCAATGACTATTGGGACCATCTGGTCTTTAGTGTAATTACATGTTAGGTCTCATTAGCTGTTGCTACCAATGTAAAGCAGAAGTATTTTATAGAAATAGGCTGTTTAAGAGGAGCACTTAAACTATGCACCCATCCTTCAAAAGGAATGAAGTATTTGGGTTTGGGCCAGCACATCTGGATAATGAGATATGGTTTGTGAGGTTGCACGTATGGGATTTTTAGAGGTTCTTCATTGGTTCTGCAGTGACAGCTGTGGAGAGTAGGGGCTCTCCACTGGTGTGTGAAATGAAAGTGCCACTGCTAACATCAGTATTAAATTTGTCATTCTGTTCTGCCTGTCTAGGTAGGAAGATGTTATAGGCTTCCTGCTTTTTTAAGTCTTTCACTTTCTTCTGATGTCTCACAAAATACATAGGAATGATAATGGCTTGAGGGTGTGGATATATGTGAGTAGAAGCTCAAAAGGATGCAACATCTAATTGTACTCATTCTTCCTCTGCTTTTTTTTTTCTTTAACCCTTTTTTACATATGCTCCTTTAACAATATTTTTTTCAGGCTGGACTGCTTCTCTTTCTGATAAAAGTACAGCTCCCTCATGTGTCTGAATTATTATTTTTATTTGGGTTAATCTGTTGCTTTCAGTTTTTCTGATACTACAGTCTCTGAAAACACTTTATATACCAGAGCTGCTTCTTACTACCCTCTCGGTTTTATGTTACATTTCTGTCTTGGATAAGATGAAATAGGAATTTGTGGACTTAAGAACCAGCATGCTGCAATCTTTTCTTTTTTTTTGTGGTCTGAGTATATATGTTGTGTATCAGACGTTCTTGCTAGATAAACAAACTGTTTGGTCATCTCATTTAACAGATTTTCTTACACCCCATGCCTACATGGCTCATTGGTGATCTGGTTAAGTGACTATCCATTTTGAAGTGTAGCTGACAACTTAAAATATCAAACTGCATGTTTAGACCTTTTTTTAAAGTAGTAATTGCAAAGTTATGTGGCTTCTTGACATCCAATATTATTATTGTTAGACTTTTCCCATTACTAGGCAGATCACTGGACACATTGCAAGCTCCTGTAAGTTACACATTACCAGTTCCAGTCTTAATTCCACGTGCTGGCAATACAACTCTTAGTGAATTTGATCTCAGGTTTTTGTGTGTGGCCGTTCTACTCTCAGGATGCTATTCTGATCACCCTGTCTCAAAGATGCTCTAAGAAGGATTTTTGAGTGCAGGATGATTGAAGGTATCCAGTATAAAGAGGAGATGAATAAGAAAGCCAGGTATTCTGAATAATAAGCAGTTTAGCTAAATAACCTTTTTTTGTAATACAAGGAAAAAAAAATGTTGAATTTAAAGGGCAACCAGTTTTATAACGATAAGACAAAATTATTTACATAACACGTTACTAACCTATGTCACTCACTGACCTGGGGAAAGAAAGGATAGAACCTAAATGACGAGTGGTTGTCTAAGTAACTAATGTGGGGGTTTTTTTGGTGTCTTTTTTTTTTCTTTAGTCTCATGCTTTATAGATAAACCTAGCACTACCTGATGAAGATACTCTTATGTAAACTAGTTAAATTCTGTGTTACAGCCTGCATTAGATTTTCTAATGCTTCTCCTCACTTTTAAGCACAAGGTCATGATTATGGCAGACCAACCTTCTGATCCTGTAAAACCTTTTTTTTAATCCCATTTTTATGTTATTTTAATATGTTTTGTTGTTGTAATAGTGATGCTTATTACTATGTTTACTGAGTCTGGAAATACTCAAATTTTAACCTAGACAGAAGTTTACTCTTGCTTCCCTTCCACATGCTTCTATTTCTCTTAATTTTCATTGGAAATCAAAGAATGCGAGTTTTATACAACGGATTGCTGTTACAGACTTGAGACCATTTTAACTTCATCTTGCTGTGAGAGCTAAACCTTGGTCTTCTTATAGAGAATGGTCTACCCACTGATTTTATAAGCATTACCTCAAGGTTGACAGTTCCATTATTCACAACAAAGGGCAGAACCTGAAGTATATCTTAGATGCTTTGAAGATGATTTTACATGGGGAATCCAGATACTGACTACACTGATTCCTCAATCGTGAGACATGCCCTTATATCAGCACTGAAGGAGGCAGACTGCTCTTTCTAGATGAAATTGACTCATCCTTTTGATAATGGTGGTGATCATGTGTAAATGCAACCTGAGAACCTACCAGAAGGGTAACTAAAATGGGAGAAGAAAGAATAATGGAAGAGAACAGGAGATAGTGAATGTAGGAAATAGCAATGTGGGACACTCTGAGAAGTGCTAGATGTCTTCTAGGCACATACTTGATGTTATAAGGGTGGACTTCTCCAGTAGAGGATAAGACAATATTCCAAGCATTTCCATTTGCCATAGACTGTAAGAGAAAGTAAGCAGGCAGTATGCCTGGTCCAGCGTCTTAATTTGTCCATAGCTGGTATTTGGTTGTAGAAGTTTGTTCCTTGCTGAAGACAGTTGCAGAGCTTTGTTACTCCTTCATTAGCTTATACCACTTTGGTGAAGCTGTCATTAAACGTTTGCAGACAGCTCTCAACTCGCGCGGCCTGCAGCTTTCTGTTGGCTCAGTAATTAAAAAAGACATGTTTGTTTTTATTAGCTCTAGTTGCTGTCCCACAATATACTGACTCTTAAAAATATTTTATTCTCTTTAGCTATTAACACTAAAACCCAGTTCCAATTGAGTAGATCCTACCTCAGATGTTTGGCCTGCTTACTCCCTGTGTTCAGCTACTCCAGTGTCTGTTCCTCAAATTAAGCTGTGCACCTGGTGGCAGAGCTTTTCCATTTCCTCCTGCTGGATTATGGAACAGGCATCATCTCTGGAGAGTTCAAAAATCTTTTTCAGAACTGCATTTTATTTATTTATGTATTTAATTTAAAACATTTATCTTTTAAAACCAGACTTGTCTGCTTTCTTTTGTTCAGTTGGGTGTTAATTGCTGTATAGTGGTTTGTATGTTTGGTGAGAACAACTGTGTACTTTGCATATCTAATTGGCCTGAAGTAAAAATTCGTGTTACTTAAGTAATGGCAACAAACAATTCCCCTGTCATTCTGTAAATACACACCATCTTTGTTTGTTTCAGACTGTAAATTATAGTTTGTGTAGCAGTCATCACAAGATTATTGAACCTTTTCTCCAGTTTCAATATTTAATAATATATATCATATTTAAAGTACATTTTGATACCTATGTTGCACTTACAGAAGCAGAGATAATATTTATCTGATTATATTTATTAATGAATAATTAGATGACTGTCACCAATATTTCTGTTTATAAGATAGCTTAGTATGTTTAATATTTAATAATATTTATACGATGTCATTAATTCAGAAACTTGTTTAAAGTGAGCTATGTAATGCCATGCTACTGCATGAAGAAATACTGCATTCTCCAGTTATTAAAACCAAGCTAAAACAGAAGAAAAAAGCCAGGTTCAAGTGAATCTCTACATAAACAGAAAAAGATTATTATTGCCTCTTTTATGAAAGATTATAACAGTTCCTGGAATATTTGTAAAGCTTCCCTGGGCAATTACACAGTTTGGTAGTAGTAAATAAAGTAGTTACTCCATTCTTGTGTAAAGAAAATATCAACAGATAAAACATGACTTTTAAGTACACTCTTTCAGTTAGATTGGTATCCATGATCCTCTAAATCATAGAATCATAGAATGGTTAGGGTTGGAAAGGACCTTAAGATCATCTAGTTCCAACCCCCCTGCCATGGGCAGGGATACCTCACACTAAACTGTGCCACCCAAGGCTCTGTCCAACCTGGCCTTGAACACTGCCAGGGATGGAGCATTCACAACTTCCTTGGGCAACCCATTCCAGTGCCTCACCACCCTCACAGTAAAGAACTTCTTCCTTATATTTAACCTGAACTTCCTCTGTTTCAGTTTAAACCCATTACCCCTTGTCCTATCACTGCAGTCCCTAATGAAGAGTCCCTCCCCAGCATCCTTACAGGCCCCCTTCAGATACTGGAAGGCTGCTATGAGGTCTCCACACAGCCTTCTCCTCTCCAGGCTGAACAGCCCCAACTTTCCCAACCTGTCTTCATACGGGAGGTGCTCCAGTCCCCAGATCATCCTTGTGGCCCTTCTCTGGACTTGTTCTAACAGTTCCATGTCCTTTTTATGTTGAGGACACCAGAACTGCACACAATACTCCAGGTGAGGTCTCACAAGAGCAGAGTAGAGGGGCAGGATCACCTCCTTTGACCTGCTGGTCACGCTCCTTTTGATGCAGCCCAGGATACGGTTGGCTTTCTGGGCTGCGAGCACACACTGAAGCCAGCTCATGTTCATTTTCTCATCAACCAACACCCCCAGGTCCTTCTCCACAGGGCTGCTCTGAATCTCTTCTCTGCCCAACCTGTAGCTGTGCCTGGGATTGCTCTGACCCAGCTGTAGGACCTTGCACTTGTCATGGTTAAACTTCATGAGGTTGGCATCAGCCCACCTCACAAGCATGTCAAGGTCCCTCTGGATGGCATTCCTTCCCTCCAGCGTATCAACCGAACCACACAGCTTGGTGTCATCGGCAAACTTGCTGAGGGCGCACTCAATCCCACTGTCCATGTCAGCAACAAAGATGTTGAACAAGACCGGTCCCAACACTGATCCCTGAAAATCCTTCAGAAAAGTCTAATGTTTCTGTCAGTCGTGGCTTTTCCCTGCAAAGGCTCTTGCCCAGTGTGCCACATTTGTTCAGTTATGGAAGAATGCTGGTCTTTATTACACTTGTGTGAGCTTGTTCATTACAAATTTTAGATGCTCCATTGCACTGTAATTCCCAGAATCAGCCTTTGGCATATGTTAAAGGTTTCTGTTGTAATTGCAACCCTCCCATTATTTTTGTAATGAGACCTATTTAAATGATACATTGCATGCTGAAGGATTTGGACATGATGTATTGGAATTCTTTTTTGGGAGCTCTAGTGAAGATCATCTCTCATGGCAGTTTGCTTGAAAACTCTTTTTACTGATGTTTCAATTTAAAGAAGATTCCTAAAGTTTATTATTTTTTTAAAGAAGGGAGGGGGAAGTTGTTGAATGGGAAAAGCTTATATTTAGAATGAAAATAATTTATTATTCAAATGTCATCTTCTGATACTGTTGTAACCATTTGAGCATGGGTTGTTTTGTTTTGTTTTTTCTACTAGAAAGCTCTCTGTGTCTGATGTGTTTAGAAATAGCTTCAGTAATTATTGTTAGTAAGATCCTCCTCAAAATCAACTTTTGTCTTGCCCTTTTATGTGAATACATTTAACTTTCTATATTTATGCTGTGTTGCATTCATTTATATTTAGTCAGGGTTTTTACTTCTGAAAGATGCCATTACCTCTAATAACACCTTTAATCTGAATAATCATGCCTGAATCGTTTGGTCCATTGGATTCATTTTGGTTTGCAGTATTCATTTACTTTTAGTCTCTAGTATGCCTTCAACATTAGTCTTCATGCTGTCCGTAATCCATTATTTTATCCTTTTATCTGCCCTTTTTACTTTCGCTTTGATAGACCACTTCCTTTTTTGCACTTTGTCTTCTAAAGCTAAATATTACTATGATTTTTTTTTTTTCCTTTTCTCTGGAATATTAAATCTAAATATGTTATGGTCACTCTCATATGCCTCATGCCAGGACTTTGGACGCTTTGAAATTAGGAAAAAACCCCAAACCCTCACAAAACTCATAAAACCCTTGTAGGGTTCTGACTCAAAGAGTTTAATATGTATTGTATCCAGATGTTTTATTCTGTGTGATTCCATGTTGAGTAACTGAGAGCCTGCTGAAATCCCTCATTAGAACTTTCTAATGCATTACTATTTTCCTCTATAGTTCCATTGTACACATCCGTGGTTCTTTTACTCCATCTTGGCTAGGAAAAAAAACCCCAACCCAAAACCCAACAAAACCAAAAACCGAACCTCAATCCCCCCATGATGATGATTCCATATTCTTCTTAGGCAACTGTACTGTTGTTCAACAGTCGTTAATGTTCAGGAGCCTTCCTAAAATGCAACTTGCATTTCTTTTGCAATTTAACCCTTTTTGTTTTCCTCTTATTCATCACATACTATATTTTGACAAAACCTCTTCATTTTTTTCAGCCTACCAGCGTGTGTTCCCTAATTTTGTCTTCATTCTCTTCTAACTTTTTATGTGACCTCTAGTAATTCTTGCTTTTTTCCAGTTTCTCTTCTGTTACGTTACATCTTTCTTGAAGTGTAATGCCCCAAATAGGATGTAAGGCCAACTGAAGTCTTGCATGTGGAGAAATGGAAGCACTTTGCAGCTTCTTTGGCTTTCCTCTTCCCCATCTCCTTCAACCTTTAAAATTGTTTCTACTGTCTGTCACAGTACTGAGCCTTGCTAAGTCACAGGTTGTTTAAGCATAACAGTTTCACAAAAGTCTACCTATTCTGGTTGGTTGTTTTTTTTTCATATGCCAAAATAAATAACGAATTCCTTAGCAACTTGCATTGGTTACCTCTTTGTTAATATATCCAGAATACTCCATTTGCATTTATATCCCATTTAAAAACATGCTGTACAGTCTTTTTTGCTCCTATTAAATTTTTTTTCTGCAACCTGTTATCCTCTTTTTCATCTAATGCTGATTTTTTTTTGTTGTTATGTTTTCAGATTAATAGTGCTTTTAATGCTGTAATGATAGCTAGGTCTCACACCTGTCTGAGCAGCACAGTGATATCACGAAAACCCAGTCGTGCCCCCCTCTGGCAGTCTGCATCTCTAGCCAGGGTTGACCTTTAGCACGTAGCAAGAGTGGGGCAGAAGCATACAGCTTTTTTCTCATGTTGCAATGAATTACCTCTGCACCCGCTCTCAGTAGAGAGAAAACACCTTATCTTGTACAAAACTAACATCTGAGTCACATATCAGGTGGCTGCAGAAAAAGTAAGTAGTGTTGTATGTGAATTCTCTGAAAATACCATTATTGTTATTGGAGCCAGACCAGTGTTGAACATCTTGGTTTCCTTTGTAAAAAGAGAGTTGCCTTTGGTGATACAGAAGAGTGAAGTTTGGCTTACCTAGACAGCTTTTTGGTCCATAACTACTGCCTTCATGTGATGACTTTTCATGGAAAAATATAGTTAAGCTGTTGAAGCTAGCATATTTCAATATCTACAGAATTCTCAGACTTCACTGGGTTTTTTGGGACAAGCTTTCATTAGGCAAGGGTAACAGATGTAAAGCAGACATCAGTTGTTTGTTGGAAAATAGCTTCAAATTGAGGTTAATAAAGTTGTTTATAAGATCTGACAAATCTGATAGTGCAATCAAGAAGCTCTCAGGCTTTTTAAAGGTTTTTCTTTTTTTTTTAATAGATATGCTTTTAAAAAGTTAAATACTTTTTTTTTCTGGTGAAGAATTTCTGCCTTTTTAAAGTATTATTTTGGGGGGGTCAGGGCATATGCATATATCCTTATTTAAGTCTGAGAATAAGTGGGAATGTACTGTTGTCCCTGTTTTGGAAGGAGCTGAGCTGACCTGGCTCTTGACAGGACATCCATCATCTGAATGGATGTCTGTCAGCTTGAAAGCTGAAAGGTAGTAAATTCCATTCCAAATGAGAAGGTTGTTGGTGGGATGGTATGCCCTGAAGCATACCTTCATCTGCTGATGAATGAGGGCTGGGCACATAAAAGGGAGTGATATGGAACAGCACGTGGGACATGAGTACTTCACTGGTAACAATTTTGTAAGGTGCAACTGTGAGTTTTAAACTGTTGTGGTTTAAACCCAGACACATAGCTCCTTCACTCCCCCCCCCCTTTCTTTCTTTCTTTTCTCCCTTCCCTGCTCCCGAAAGAATGGGGAGGAGAATCGAAAGAATGTAACTCCCATGGGTTGAGATAAGAACAGTCCAGTAACTAAGGTGTAACACAGATCACTGCTGCTACCACCAATGATAATAATGATAAGAGAAAATAACAAGGGAAGAGAATACAATACCACCCACTGAAACGAGTCCGACCCCAAAAGAGAGTCCGTGCCCTTCCGGGTAACTCTCAGTTACATACTGGGCATGACGTGCTGTGGTATGGAAAACCTCTTTGGCTAGTTTGGGTCAGTGTCCTGTCTCTCCTTCCTCCTGGCTTTCCCGCCTCCCTGGCAGAGCATGAGGCTCAGAAAGTCCTTGGGCAGACCAAATATTTGAGCAGTAACTAAAAACATCGGTGCTATTAGCACCGTTCCCAGACCAAAAGTGAAAAACACAGCACTGCACCAGCTACCAAGAAGGGGAAAAAATGACTGCTACTGCTGAACCCAGGACAACCTAGAAATGGAGTTTGCAATAGTTGAGATGTAAGGTTTAATGAAGTATTCAAGGAGTCATTTGGGAGATGGATATATTAATTCTACTCCCTCGTGTTTTGTCTGAAGGATTGGAATCCATGAGAGTGCCTTCATCACTGAGCTATATGATAATGCTCTGTTTTCATACATGCTGATAAATTCTGTCTGGCTTAATGAGTCCTCCATGTCTATTCTTCACTTCTGCTGTACAGCTGTTCCAGGCTGTTCCTGCTTTCTCTGCTTGATGGCTAGAGAAGTCACGGGAGATAGTCTTGTAATCTTCCTGAGCTGCAGTGAAGTTAAATGAGTGGATGATATTCCTCCAGATTATTTTTACAAAAGGGTATATTTTTCTGAAATGGATCTCTGATTGCAGCCCTTTTTAACAAATTCAAGAGTGTTAATGAGCCCTGGATATGAATGAAGTCAACCAGGGATGAAATGAAGGGATAAGGGTACTTAGCCCAGCATGCCATTGTACAAGGAAATTGAGGGATCTTCTCTGTGCTCAGATGAGTGATGATGATTTTACTATCCATTCATATGTCACTGGCTGACAGATTGATCTGAAGCCAAGCAATTGGCAGCTTGCTTCTTGGGTTCTGATAAAGAAAAATCAGCATTACCAGGAGTTTTCATATTGACCTTTTGTATCTCTGTCTACTGGTAAGGACCATACTGTGAACTTCTTTCTTTCTGATATCCAACTTTTAATATGTTCACAGCTGCTCTGTTTTTCATCTTTGTAATATCATCTCAGAGGAACTGTCAGTCATAGCCATCAGGGGGTTTTTGTGCATGTGTTTTTCTTCCTCACCCTTCAACTGAAGTAGAGATTAGGAGCGTAATGCAGAATGGACATGCACTTTTTTATATAAGTTGTGACATGGATCTTGCGATACCTCTTCAGTTAACAATCTGCTTGAAATCAAGTTTGAAATGAAAGTTTAAAAAACTCAAAGCAGAAGACTAGTTCTGGGTCCTGTCTTCTGTGTAGTTTGGGTGCTGGAATGTGGTGCTTTGTGAACTCCAGTATTGCAAAAAAATCCCCCAAAATTATGTTCAAAATGCTGACAGGGATAATGAAAGGAAAATAAGGAAAATAACACCATTTATCATTAATTTCCTCTTAGGCTTTATTCAGTTTAAATAAAAGATGTATCTCAGACAAAGGATTCCATTGACTGATTGCACTATTTCTAGATCAGGTGGCTCCTACTTAGAGTTTTTGAACTCTTACACCAGTTGTAAGATGGTAAAATGTACATTTAGTGCTGTTTGTCTCATTAAAGTGCTTCTGTGGTCCTCCTGGGTGACTTGTCTCAGGTTCCACCTTCTGGAAGCTTCCATTTTGGTTTTGAGCTTCATTATTATTTGTCCTTGAAGATCAGCCAGCTCTCTTGGGCACCTTTGTCATTCATGACCATCCCTCATGAGATCAGGCCAAGCAGATCCGTGAATAAAATGAAGAGCATTTTCCTATAATCCAGGGGGTTTTCTTTGCCCTGTTACTTGCCTTTCTCACTTCCCTTAGAATCTTAAGCTCCACTATCTCTTGGTTGCTGCAGCCAAGGCAGCTGCTGACTTCCGTGAGCCTGATTAGGCTGGTTTTTAAAATTTCTGAGTGGAAGATCTGGTAGAGCAACACTCCTAGCCAAGTTTGTCAGCATTTGTATCAGTACTTGCCCTCAATACATGCAAAATCTGGGTTGCTTGTGCCCTACTGTGCTGCTCTTCTGGCAGATGAACTGGTGGTTCTATTCTACCGTAAGGACCAAAGATTGGTGTGTGAAAGGTTTCCTTGTTGCCATGTCCTGAGGATGCCTCTTACATCTCCAGAACTTCAAGAGTTTGGTTTAGTCAGGGTTAGAAGATAATTCCTCATAATTCCAAAATTTCTTTTTGGTATGTAGAAGCAGTAACTATGTATGAAGGAAATTTATGTGAGACTGAATATGTTTGCCATCCAGAGGCATTTAAATGACTTATTTGACATATATGTGAGGTGTCCCTGCCCATGGCAGGGGGGTTGGAACTAGATGATCTTAAGGTCCTTTCCAACCCTAACTATTCTATGATTCTATATCAGGTAAACACTTGTTTTTCTTTCTGTATATTTTGGCACATGAACAGATGATTTAAATGTTCTTACTTCTGCCTCAGTCTATAATTTAATCCGACCTAAATAACCAGTGTACATCTACTCATCTCTCTTCACCATAGAGAGAGGTACTTGTTGAGCTGTTTGTATTTCCTATTCTGCATACCCTATAATCAAGATTAAAATATTATCATTATTACACTCTGATGAAAGCAATCTGTATCAGTGGTAGGTGCAGTATAGGAAAAGTCAGATCTAGTGGAATCTGTTGAAAATCTATAGCTAATGTTTTTTTGTTAGCCGAGTTTTGAAAAGAAAAAAATACACCAAACCACACAAAACACAACACAACACCCACAGACCACAAAAAGCCCAGAAGTGGTAACTTGCTGAAATTTCCAATGATTTTTGGGAATATCCTGTTATAATAGTGGCAGTGTATATTAATTCAATATTATCTATTTGAGTCTTCAGAAGCATTGTATTTCTTCCGGGGATAAGGCTTTATGGGAAAGTACCAAGAATACAAACTTGGTTCTTTTAGGAAAAGATTTGTTAACTCTGCACTTAACTAGCTGAATATATGTTTAATATTCTGTTCTTTTTGAAAGTGGAAAAGGAACCTTGTGTGAGGTAATAGTGTCTGCTTAGAATTATAATGAACACACAAAATTTAAGAATGCTATTTACTCTTTAGAATTCGAAATATTTAATTTAGTGTGGATTAGGTGTTTCTTTTGGTTTTGTCTGTGTCAACTCTTTTAAAATATGTTTTAAAACCTGACACAGCCTTCAAGACATCAAGAAGCAGAACAAGTGGTCCTTGTCAGAACAGATCAAAGTGGAAGGGCATGGCCTGTGACCGCACCAGATGAACCACAGGAGTCCAAAGGAGGAAGGAGAAAGCGACAGATGGTAAGTTTTACAAATGTATTAAAGTGTAATTCTAAAATGATTTTATAGTTTTATGATGAGTAATATGAGTGTCTTACCAGAATGTCAATAGGTAGTTAAAACGTTCCTGTCAGAAGATGATTGTAATTAAGTGTTAGAGTATGTATTTATTAAGCATAGATTAAGTTTATTTTCAGGCTGTGTTTCCCTAGGGATGACTTTAGGATGTATTTAAATACACATTCAAGAAAAAGTAAGTTTTTCAAGTTCTCACAGTCTCTTCTCCAAGGAGTTTCTATTACGTAAAGTTATGTAAATAATGAAGATTAGCAGAGGTGAACATTTCCAAAATATGATTTTATTGACATATTCAAGTCTCAGGGGCTAATTTTCTTTTGCTTTTATTTGATTCTGATCAAAAATACTGCTACTGCTGATAATAAAAATTTTTACCTAATCTTTGCAACAGTGGTTTTGAGGAGGAACAGTGAGAAGTTTGGAAACTGGAACAGTGTTTGCTTGCAACAGTGAATAACCTAATATTTTGATCTTTTTGCTGTAAGAGGAGATAACAATACTTATATTTCTAGCAAGCATGTTCTTGATTAGTAGGACAGATCCATTTGTAACACTGCTATGGAGGAGTGAAAGGCACAAGAGGGTGAGGAGTAGCTTGCCATCCTCCTATTGTTTTCTACTTTGGAAAATATGATCTTGTTTTATGTTAATGAGCATTCCCTATACTCCTTCAGGATTTAATTTAGTCCTGCTCTAAAGGACAAACTCTGTTCTTTTGTACACTCTAAGATGACAACATTTCCCAGCAGAGGTACCACATTTATCAAGTTTTCAGTACTGTGATTGCTGTGTTTCAGTAGTGTCTGTGACTTGACAGTTCAAAAGCTTCTGTAAATAATGAAGATTACTTTTTGGAATAGTCTGTTTTTTGTGAGCTGATCTACTGTTTCACTTTTCTTTCTTTGTTTTCATCTTTCCTGAATGGTAATATTGTAGCTCTGGTAGCTTAAGGATATGATAGATACAGCAATTGTAGGAAGAGGCTATATTTTTATTTCAGTGTACTGATGCAACTGAAGAAAGTGGGGAATGCTCTTTTCCTTAAGTGAAATGAAGCAGCAAGCCCAGTTGTTTCAGATGTGCTTAGCTTGATTCATGATTCTTTAAACTTCCTGAAATTAGTAAGATCTGAATTTTATAGTTGATCATTCTCACTAGTTTAATATTTATTTTCAATATGTTTGCTTCTAGATCCCTACTCATGTAGATAAAGAAAGAGTAAGGTATTTTCAGGATGATGATAGTATGGACCTGAAGGATTTGGTCAAAAATGAGAAGATGAGGACAGCAGAGGATCAAAACTCACTGTTCATGCGTATGGCATCAAAGGTAAGGTGTTGTGTGTTTGGCTTTTTAATTAAATATTTTATTATTTGAAATGTCAGGGAGGACCTGAGGCCTCAGTGCTCTAGGTATGTTGCTTTTGGTTGAGAACTCTGTCTTGAGTAATAATCAAGTCTATTGTAAGATGGTCCTGGTAAATGTTATCAGTGGTGGCAACTTGCATGCACCTTCATAGAGGTGATTATGTTGTTCTGCCTGTAAAATTCGACACTTTTGAGGTGACTACTCTTAGAGTGTTGTATATCAATAGGTTACTTGTGCCCAACAAAGCAGGTTTTCCCCTAATTAGTTACAAATACAAGAAGCATTTTCTTAGTGTGTAGCATAACTCTTCCATCTAGGAGTTACAAGAATCAATGAGATTTGAAGAAAACTAAAATTCCATCAGGACATCCTGGTTAATGAGATAATTTACACTCACAGGCCACACAGATTTATACACCATGGTTCCATGAGTGACTCTACTTGAAAGAGGGTCCAACTCACAGATAGTGCAATGCAAATGGAACTGTTAATTTCTGTCATCCAAAGTGAGTAATAAAAATACGCTTTCTGTGCTTGGTATTGAAGTGTTTGACAGAGATGATTTCCAGTAGCTACGACACACTTTCTCTAGCATGCTTCAGATTTTACTGGGTTTGCTGCTCCAGTATTTTGTGCACTGTTGAGCAGGTTTAGAAAAAGCTTATTAGCATGGAATGAGTATCATCACAGACAGAATTAGCTTCTTCCATTTATTTAGAAGGCAGACAGGGTCTTAGAAAGTAGATTTTGGTTGGTTTGTTTGTTTTCCTTTTAAAAATCTCCTCCCTTAGCCAATACTTAGAACAATCGGGAAGACCACGACAGTGCCCAGTAAAAAATATTTAATCTGATGCTATAAACCATGTGGCAGGAAATCCTTCTGTAGAGATTATCAGAATTTAGTGTGGTTTATGCATTTCAATTCAGCTGCTTCTGGGAGATGTTCTTATTCACTGGCATACTCAAAAAAATGATGCCCTTGGGGATCCAATTAAATAAACACATCTTCTTGGCAGTATTTGATTTCCTGATTTACCTTCCCTTCAAAAAAAAATGTCCAAGCACATAAAACTTTGCTTCAAGCTGTGTAATAGTGCAAACTATTAACTAGAATTAACTAGCATATCTGCCATGGAAACATTTACAAGTAAATGAAAATATAAGGACACGATATTAATGTGTCTTTCTGAAATCGATATTAATGTGCTTAATCTGTCCTGTGTTTGGTCTGATGTTTTCATGTGACTACTTCCAATGAGCAGTTTACGGATTGCTTTTTGTGCTCCGATTCTTTTCAGAGACGTGAAAATAAAACCAGGCTTATTTGAGGCTCATGAATTTGGCAATAGTAAATGTTTGCTGTGCCCCTATGAATACACAGTGGAGAGTGCTCTCAAAAAGAGAAATATTTTTTTACTTGGATTTTTCAAACTGAAATGAAAGGCCATTGGTGCTTTTCTGTGAAATGTATGTGCATTTATGTGCTTGGCTTGCCCCTGAAATTTCTAAACTTTGTGAAAAAGTATTATTTGTGTATTCATGTATTTGCTGATTCCAAGCTTCAAACCGGAAATAATGTTTGACTTTCTGAGCATGTTCAGTGCTCAGTGCTAATTGCACATGTATGACTCTGGGGAAAACATTCTAAGGGGGTGGACACCCTCCCAAAGCAGGCTAAAATTGTATTTAATTAATTAAAATTAAATTGAAGGGTGAGTGAACAGAAGAATAAAGAATTTCTGGAGGTTAAAAGAAAAATCAAGTCCAGAACCCAGACATTATTTAAAAAGTACTTGTCTTATCCAAGTAAGGAGAATGGAAAAGAGTTTGAGCTTTGCAGGCCTAGAAGTAAGCTTTCATAAGAAAAATGATCTGGAGAGAATCGCTTTAAGTAATTATTTTGACTTTGCTAAAAGCATAGAACTAGGAGCTAAACTCATTGGAAGCAAAAAGCCTCCAGGAATGTAGTGTTGAAAAAACCTGATCAAGGCATAATTAGAGCGTTGAGGAAAAACAAGTACATACAAGAAGAACTAATGAACTGTTTGTATTAATGTCCTCTATAAATGAGGTCAGAGAGATTCTTTTTCATGAGCAATTATTTACAGGGAATAAGTAAAAAACTATCTCAAGTTAACAGTGTCAGTAAAATGAATTTTAGCCCAGACTTACAGAAATCCATTAGCTTAAAAAGAAACTTGAATTTGGGATGAACAATAGCAGATGTCTAAAACTGAATGGTCCTCCTCCTTAAGTTGTCTGAAAGAAGTCAGGTGTGACATGAACTGCTGAATATAATCTTTATTCATCCTGAGGAACAGAAGATGGCAAGTGTAATGGCAATCTTTAAGAAGAAAACAGAGGGCAGAAGTAAATAGTTATTTTTTATTTTAAAAAGAGGGTTGCCAGTGGGTTAATAACATAATTATTCAGGGCTGTCAGACACAGAGGTCATTCTAAATTGTAGAATTTCAGAATAGAAAGCTGGGATTTTTCTAACACTATGAAACTTTTATCTGAATTGATTCTTAAGGCGTACTTTAGAGGGTTGCTGGACACACGTACGTATTTTAGTGGTATGAGTCATCTGTCCTATTTTGAATGCCGTCTGAAAGACATTATAGGTATAAAAGTTATTAAGCTGTCTAGCTCAGACACAGGAGATTATGCTATAGACCTTTCAGATAAGGAGAAAGAAATCCCACCATAGGTATCGAGGCAATAAATTCAGATGAAAGACAGGGTCAAATAAATGCAGAATGATGGTAATCATGAAGCCGAGTGAAGCCATAGCTGTGTATCTGCCACAAGAGGCTGTTACTGCTTGTTTTGAGAGTCATTGCAAGTCTGCAAACGGTATCTCAGTGCTGGTGTAATTAAAAGGAGAAACAGAATTTTGGAGATTGTGGCAAAAGAAAATTTAGGACCTGCCTGAAACATATGGTACCCATAGCCTCAGTGCTAGCCAAGCCTGTAAAGCATACCCTGTCATAGAATGGTGGCAATTTGAAGTAAACCTAACTAAGCAACATTTCTTCATCCTGGGAGGGGGGAATGACTGCTGGTACACTAGAACACAATTATCATAATAAGTTTAATAGAAACAAGCTATTTTTGTTTCTCATATGTGAAGTGTTCCAGGGCAGAGTTTAACATGAAGGGTTTGGGGTGTTTTTCACTGAAGGAGGAAATTGTAGAACTTGCACTGTAGCTAAAGCATGAGATGCTGAGGAGGCCTGAATTGTGAGGTGGAAAGAAAAAAAGATACACTGACTGTGAAGTACAGTTTCATTGGTAAATATTAAATAAGGAGATCTAGACAGGCTTTTGGTGCAGGATTTCCACAGTGAAGTGCTGAGAGCTGCAAGTATATAACAGAAGTGTCAGTTCTATGTGCTTTGTTTATGCTTTCCCCCATACGTTTTAGCCATTGCTGGAGATTGATTTTGTAACATAAAATGATCACAGTGGTTGGAGTGAGCAGCTGAATTTAGTTATGTTGTATTCTAGAGGCTTTCCTTTGTTTGGTTTTGGTATTGTTTTATTTAAGGATAAAATTTCTTATTAATGTTACAAGAGTGTATTGTGTTTCCTGGCTTATGCAACTGCTTTATATTGTAGTTTGGGAAGGCTCTGAAGGTTCCTACTGACTTCAGTAAACTTTGGGTCAGATACTGTGTACCATATGTACTGTTTTTCTTTTTGTGTTCTTTTTTTTGTGTTCCATTACATTATTTTATTAGAACCAAAACTCTTTTGTCAGTTTTAGTGGGATAACAGTACACAGATTTGACACAGATGAATTACTTTCTCTTTGTATATTCATTTGAGAAGTGGAAAAAATATCCACAAAAAATGAATCTGCCATCTTTCAGAAGAGCTTTGGGAGAAAACTGCTGGACGTCTGTAAATGATATCCTACCCAGGATAGGAGAAGGGAGACCCTATCCCTTAAATTCTGTTGAATAATTTAATTTATTTTATCAGTCTGAACTGCTTTTGTTGAGTGCTTGTTATGATTTCCTGGGAGTGGCTACTGGGATAGAAGTTATCTACTGCAGATGAGGGAGTTGCTTTTGATGAATAAAATTTAGGGTATATTTTTTACCACAGTCTTCCTGTAAGGATCTCTACTGCACTAATACTTTTCGTTACAGTGGTGGTTTTGCTTCCCTGAATTCTAATGTCAAATCTGGTGGCAACATAATTTGTGGGAAAACAGATATTCAATGGGTGGCTCATCCTTAGGTTCAGTTGGATGCCTCTTTTCAGCTTAACGGAAACCAAAATAAAATTTGTTTGAATTGCTGAAAATAGTATTCTTTTTTTAAATCCATTGTATTTGTTATTTTTCTTAAAATTGCTGACTGCTCAGTCAAGTAAAAAGAAGAGTTAGACTAAAAACTTAAGGAGCTTCTGCTGTCATAATATAGTCAAATATGTCTGTGTTTTTGTCTTAGAGCATCTATCTTATGATCAGATGATATTTTTCCATACTGGGTGTATCTTGTTCAGTCCAGTGAGTGTTCAGCATTTGTCAGCAAGGTGGCTCTCCAGTACTTACAGCTCTTTGGTTGTGCAGTGTCATCACCCTTTCTTGCCACGTTTAATCCAATATGAATCCATCAATTTGAACAGAGGATCCTAAATCCTCTCTGCCTTCATCACCTCGGTCTTGTGTGATGAGGTTGCTTCTTCTGTGCCAGCCAGCAGTGTAATTCCCCATGCAGTTGTGGCTGTGGTTGCCACTAAGCATATAGACTACAGCACTGTTATTTCCTTCATGGATTTACCCAGGGCTTTATCACTTTCCCATCTATGCCAAAAAGAAAATTCCAGAAACTTAGCTGTTGAGGATGGAGGAAATTACACTGCTCTCCCAAATGGGAATGGAAGGAGAAAGATGGACCAACAGGTTTTCTGGCTTTTATGCAGCCAAATGCTGAGCTACATGTGAATGATACTTTCCCAATATTTTGCATTTTAATGCTATTTTAAATTATATAAAGGCTAGTTGTCATGAATCTCTGAAGAATTTTACAAAGTTGCAGTTTTGTAAAGGGACATCATAGAATGGTTTGGGTTGGAAAGGACTTAAGATCATCTAGTTCCAACCCTGCTGCCGTGGGGCAGGGGCACCTCGCACTAGACCGGGTTGCCCTAAACCCTGTGCAGCCTGGCCTTGAACATTGCCAGGGATGGGGCAACAACAACAATGGGGCAACCTGTGCCAGTGCCTCAGCACCCTCATGAAGAATTTCTTCCTTATATCTAACCAAAATCTCCTGTTTAAGTTTGAACCCATTGTCTCTTATCCTGTCACCACAGTCCCTTATGAATACTGTCTCTCTGGCGTCCTTGTAGGCCCCCTTCAGATACTGGGAGGCTGCTATGAGGTCTCCCCTAAGCCTTCTCTACTACAGACTCAACAGACCCGACTCTCTCAGTCTCTGTTAGGAGAGGTACTCCAGCCCTCTGATCATCTTTGTGGCCTCCTCTGGACTCGCTACAAGGGGTCCACATCCTTATTTTGGGGGCCCCAGAGCTGAATACAGTACACAAGGTGGGGTCTCATGAGGGCGAAGTAGAGGGGAAAATCAGCTCCCTTGACCTGCTGGTCACGCTCCTTTTGATGCGGCCCAGGATACGGTTGGCTTTCTGGGCTGCGAGTGCACAGTGCAGGCTCATGTTGAGCTTCTTGTCAATCAACACCCCCAAGTCCTTCTCTGCAGGGCTGCTCTCAATCCATTCTTTGCCTAAACTGTAGCTGTGCATGGGATTGCCCCGACCCAGGTGCGGGACCTTACGTTTGGCTTTGTTGAACTTCATGAAGTTGGCATCGGCCCATCTGTCCAGAGTGTCAAGGTCCCTCTGGATGACATCTCTTCCCTCCAGCGTATCAACCAGGCTACGCAGCTTGGTGTCATTGGCATGTCAGCTGCACCACAGGATCAGTCCCAACACTGATCTCTGAGAAACACCACTGATCACTGGTCTCAACATGGACATTGAACCTTTGACTACAGCTCTCTGTGTGTTGCCCTCCAGCCAATTCCTTATCCAGCAGGTAGTTCATCCATCACATTCATGTCTCTTCAACTTAGAGACAAGGATGTTGTGCAGGACAGTATCAAGTTGGGGATATTGAAATAGGAAGATAGAATTCAGAAAAAAAATTATTTTCTTAAACGGGACTTGGAGGAAATGTCAGTACGTAGACCCAAAATCTCTATCCATGAAACCTCTGTCGAATTGTATTGGCCAATGAAGGTCTGTATAATGTTACCTCATGCCTGACTCCCTTTCTGTTTCACAGACTAAACTTCTGTTGTGGTCAAGCCATTCTTATCCTTAGAAGTCTTTTTCCAGTTTGTAAAATTTCCTTTTCTCAAGAGCTCCAGGAGATCAGATGGAGGCACTGTGCCACCTCCTAGCTATTTGTTTACCTTTTGAGCCAATGTTTTAAATTTATATGAAATGCAAGTTCAGATTTACCATTCCCCTGTTGCTCATTGTTCTTTTTCTAGTTGTGGTTCTAACACAACCTTGTGGTACTTGACGCTCTTGAGTCCTGTTACTTTTGGCTTCTGTTCAAAGCATGTTGATGTGGATGTCAGTTTTCTTGGACAGTCTGAAATACAGCCTCTCCAACAGGCATCCTATGCATGCTATTATGTCAAATTCATGACTCATGAAAAAGCACCAAATCTTTCATTTTCACTGGTGAAAAAGATTTCTTTTTTCCTTGTTTAAAGAAAATATTAAAAGCCCAACACTAATCTTTTTAACGGATGGGGAATAAAACCCAGGCCTTAAATCTGATTCTTTCACTTCACTGTTACGCTTAAAGAAAAAAAAAATCCACCTTTTTGAAGTAACTGCATTTTACTTTTTACTTTCTTCAGCTTGAAATCAGTGCTGCAGAAGCATGACTATAGGATACAAGAAAAGTCAACAAAATATTTGAAAACTGGTATTTTTTTTCCTGACAGTTTTAGAGTACAGAATGAGTGTGAAATCTTAGGTTTTCACTACTGATAGCTTTAAGTACCCTGTCTGTAATTCCTTCTGCCCTTGACTGTTGTAAGTAGTTCAATTTTCCCAAATTCGTGCTGTTAAGACTTACGTAATCCTTTTACTTATGTCAATAGATGCTTGTGGGTGTACAAATGCTGATTTCTAGAACATTACTTCAATAGAAATTACCTTCTATTTGTACGGATAAATTTTACTAAGGCTTTTTTTCTTCTTGTTGAGTACATTTCACTAAAAGAAAGCAAGAAAGATTAATTGGTGTTGTTCATCAGGCCATTTAAATTTTGTACATAAACTGCTTTTATTTAAGAATCTCTGAAGTCATCCATAACATGAATTTAAGCATTGAAAAAATACAGAACTATGCTAGTAATGCTGACCTTCATTTATGGATTTAGTAAAGAGATACGCTGGTATAAGTTTGCAAAAAGCAAATTTGCATGTTGCCTTTCTTTGATTTTGAAGGCTGTAAAATGGAAGGTTGTTTTAAGCCTTAATCATTTTTATTTGCTGTGCAAACCTGCCTGTTACATCATAGAAAGTTAGGATTGGAAAGGACCGTAAGATCATCTAGTTACTACTCCGCTGTCGTGGTCAAGGGTGCTTCACCCTAAAGCATATCTCCCAGTGTTCTGTCCAACCTGGCCTTGAACACTGCCAGGGATAGAGCATTTACCACTTCTTTGGATAACCTGTTCCAGCGCTTCACCATCCTTACAATAAAGAACTTCTTCCGTATATCCAACATGGACCTCCCCTGTTTAAGTTTAAACCCATTACCCATTGTCCTATCACTACAATCCCTGATGAAGAGGCCCTCTCCATCTTTGGATTTCCATCACCATAACCCAAAATAATAGTCTAGAAACATTTAGAAACTAAAGTGAAAAATGCAGCATGTTGCAGCTGCTCCTATTATGTAATAAACCTTTTTTATTTTTTCACATGGTGAAGCTGTTCTAGCACAGTATGTAATAAATGTGATAAAACTCTAACAAAGCTCTAGTGCTCTGTTGCTGTGAAAGAATATGAAAACCCAAGATAAAAATAATTCTGAAGTCCTTGTTCTGCCTTCTGCTACATTTCAGTTCAGTGCACAAAACACCTTTCTGTGTATATTGTGTGGACACAAAGTTAAAGCTCTTCCTGCATGTAGAAATAAATCAACAGCAGTGACAGCTGGATTAGGAAAGAAAACCTTGGAACAGGAGAAACTGTATAGATGCAGCCCGTAACAAATGACTGCATGAGCATTTGGCATTCTTCCTGAATTGTGTTAAAATTACAAGAGAAGTTACAAATTAATATTTGTGCTGGACAGGCTTTTCTAAGCATTAAAGTTATGGCCAGGAATAACTTTAAAGTTAAATGCTAATGAGAGCTTTAATAGCAGAACTCTGTGACTGAAGGTGTTTTGTTTGGCTTACGTTTCATTGACCTACAGGTAAAGTTTTGTCTGTCCTAATAACTAAATATAGCAAAATCTACAGCCTTCATTTCAAATAACTGAAACAAAAAGGAGATTGGTCCCTAACCATTGAGCAGTACTCTGCTCTAAATTTGTTGCTTGACTTCGGCTGCTCAAAGGTAGTCCTGAACTACCTTGCTCGTCAGCATGATTCATCATGTTTACCTCTCAGTGCCATAGGCCTTAAAGCATTTTGTGGATTCGTACTATATGTTCAAAATATTATTTATTTCACTGTGATGGTAGGCTTGGGAAATGCCTATATGCTGAATGTTATGGAATGAAACCTACAAATTCAGATGTCTGTGCTCATACAGAGGTTGGAGTTACCATAAAGGTAGCATGATAAAATTCTACCTTGTTTTGGCTTAAGCAAATAATATTTGAGATCAGAAAGACTCTTTTCTGAGGTGATTTTTGTTGTAAACTCTAGGTGCTAAATGCTAAATAAATTTAAATGTGATGAGATGTATTCATGTCGCCCAGGTTCATATTCTAAAATAATAGTTTATTCTTCTTTATTGCAGCTTCCCAAAATATATTATGAGTACAACATTCCACAAATATTAACAGTGTCATTTCAAGTTGAAGACGTCAGTGTTGCCATGACAATTTAAAACCAAACTGATACGTTTTATAAAATCTATAGACTTTTTGTTTTCACAAATTTGCCAAGCAGATGCACTTTTATTAGCTTATGTGGAAGTAACTTCAGCTATGATTGCGTTAGCGAGAAAACAGGAAAAGCAGAAGTTCAATAGTTGCATACAAAATGGAATAAGAAATTAAACAGAAAAGTAAACGTACAAAAAAGCTGAAAATAACCCACGCTAGAAAGATGCAGGTATGTTTTGCTACTGGGCTAATTGTGCATAATGGAATTTCCTGTTTCATCCCCAAATTTCAGAGAAAATTTGAAGAGAGGGGAAAAGTATACTCAGGGTATTATTACATTGTACTAATCCCTGATGATTAGGAGTTCTGTTTCTTGAGGTTTCCTTTAAGTATTACAATGATATTAAATTCTTTAGTAGGGCTTTCTTTCCAAAGGGCACACCAAAAGAGCAAGTAATAGCAGCTGAGGGAGAGAGAAGAGATACAACACACAGCACACTTCAGATGGAGTGTGTAGGCATCCAGTGATATATAAGACTCCAGGGATTTTACTTTGGAATAAGAAAACCAGAATTGGTTTAAAATTCAGCCATGAGACACAGTTCCAGTGATCTGCACACGTGTTGACAGAAGAATGAGGCTGACCCTGAAGTGTGCCTTGCACAGATCTACAAGGTTCACTTAGGAGGTAGCCCTGTGCCAAGGTGCCTGATGGCTTCAGTAATGGAAAAAAAAAAAATTACACCCCCCCCTTATTATTTGAATAAAATGTTATATCATTAAATTATTTATGTAATATATTCATGTTATTCATGGTAATTATCATGTTAAGGATTTAATTGGCAAATACAACATTGTAATTTTTCCCTCTCTCAAATCATTCTCATTTATGCATAGTCAGATGCTCATCTCTTTCTGGGTTCCTGTGCTGAATGGTTAGAGATCGCTCTCCTTTCCTGGGGTTTTGCCACAATCGCACTGTATTTGATCTGTCCACATGAGAGCCCAAAGGCTGATTTTTATCTGCTCTTGAGAGAAGCTTGGATGCCTTCCCTGACTGCTCTTTAAATGCTTGTGTATTTCAGGCCTGTCTTGGCCAGAGCAAGCAAAATTGTGATGCTGTCTCTATTAGTTAAACCACAACTGCATCCTGGTTGTGGAAAATATGGTCCCTGTCAGATGGATGGTGGAAATTTCACAGTTGCACAATTACACTGAGGTGTAGGAGGCTATGTAATTTTTAATTTTGCCTGGCGCTTTGAGTCCTGAAGCCACCTGCGTGTTCTCTGGTGAATTGGTGCTTGCCAGAAGAAAAGGGAAAGTTAGAAAATAGAGGGTGCATACAAAGGAAGAATGTGGCAGATGAGCCCAGAACAAAAAAGTTAAGAAGACAAGGGGACTGTGGAGATGATCTGTCTTAGTAGTACACCAGCTTAGGTCAGCTCTTCATTTTGGCCAGTGTCTGGTAGAAACAAGGACTCGAGGTCCATTGCCTTTATAGATGTCTGAATTTCCTGTGTTAGGAAAATTCAGTGATGTTTTGTAGGCTATAGCAACTTAAAACTGATTTATCAAAGTGACTTCTTGCTTCTTTCTGATCTCTGCAGCACTTGCAATACAGTGAGGGCAATACTGGGCAATATCAAGCATGATAAGGGAACTAAATACACAACTTCCAGAATGCATTGGCTTCCACATATAACAGCTGTGAGGCTTCAGCTGATGTAGAACAGCAGCTTTCCAGCAACTCTAATAGATTAATATAGTTCCATCTTTGGTTTTGTACTAGCTCTGTCTTTTGTATAGAGAATGATATGTGTGAAACAAATCAGTTTTGAAGTGATTATTTGCTTTCCTTCTGGCTTTTTGGCTAATGCTTTCTTCTTGTTCTTTCAATTCCCCTTTAACTTTTTTTTGAGAAATTTCATTATAGCCAAATAATGCAATTGGCAGAATATGCTGGGCACCTTACTGTAAAAGAATATAATTTTTTGAAAGGGAATTCTTCCCAAATAACTTTTCAAAAAGGTCAATGTTTAGAGTAGCACTTGATGAGTGTTCTCTAGTCTGCCATTGTAGCCGCTACATTGTGTTTTATTTCAGTTCTGACACACTGATGTTTGGCATTTGTAGGATTCAAGGGATAATCTTAATCAAGGAATTATGGCCTTAAAAAAACCTCCAACTTTTTTGCATTGCTACTGACAAGGAACGTATTAGTGATATTCATTGCTACTATTCCAGTATTGCATATTAAATGTCATTAGTGGTTTTTTTGTTGTTTTTTTTTTAAGACAGAAGACATTGGTAAGTGGATTTTCCCACTTAGTTACATTCGTATCATATCTTATTTCAGTAGGAACACTCAATTCTTGCTGGGTGATATTTTTGTCTGTTCTTAGGTTTCTGTATTCCTGAACTGTCTTGAGGTATGTTGGAAGGACCCTGTGGTAATAGGAGAGTTGCAATGAAATTCTTACTCCTTTCATAGCTGTTGTTAATAGAGCTGAATTTAACACTCCTGTTTTAACACTTTTTTAATATCATCTAAAAGATGTGATAAAACATGGCATGAAATGAAGATTCAGGGATGGGGTGACCATCTGTAACTTGATCTCTTTGTCTCAGAACTGCAGTATAATGGCCCTGTGCACTGATGCGTTAGACTCTACAACTTGAATAAAAGTCTCGTAAACTTCTCCTTAAAGGTATAAAAAGGGGGGAAGGAATAACCCCTCATTTTTCTTCAGCAGAGGAAAGATATGGAACTTGAAGAACATCCAACTGGGCATGGATTATAAATGACTAGGCTTTTTTATTGCACAAGCAGGTTGAAATGCTTAAAATAATTACTTTTTTGTTTTTTTTTATTTATTGTTTTTCTTAGACCCTGCTTATTTCAAGAACTTATTTAATGTTTTTGAACCCGGGGTGTTGTTTTCTTGAACGGTCTTGCATTCCCTATTAACTTCTGGGTTTTGTTGGTATTGCAATAGGATCTATAATTTTTGTGCTTGTAGAGACTCTATGGTAGAGGTAACCTAAACCTCATCTGTGAATACTCCTTCTCTAAATGTCCCTTTACTATGGCTTCTCTCCCCCAAATGCTGCACTGCTGCCTACCTTTTTCTTCTTTCTTTACTTCTGCCAATAATCTTACGTTTATTTTACTTCCTTCCCCAATGTGCTTCATCTGATTCTGTTGACCAACATATATCTTAAACCAGAAGTGCAGTGTTGTCTGACTGCCATGAACTATAGCTGTATGAAGAAATCTTGTACACATCTTCGAATTTCTAGGAAAAATAATTTCCACTGAGTTCTGTAGCCTGATGCACATACCTTAGGTGGGATCCAGGCTGAGTTAAGAGTTTAAATTGGAAGGGCAGTTTATGCAGATGATTACACTCATGTATATAGCCTGTTTAGTAATATTAGAAGTAAATGTGTTATTTATTTTTTTTCCACTGTTTTCCTTTGCTTTTGAGAACTTTTAATTTTGAATTCTGAAATACTACCATTGGATTTCCAAGAAGCACTAGGAAAATACTGGTGCATCTGGGGAATCTTTTTCACCATTCTTTTGGGTGACTCCAGCTTTTGCCAGTAGCTGGTTGTTTTTCTTTCCTTTTCCTTTTTTTTGTTGCATTTGTAGATTGGTTTTTTAAGCCTCACTCTTAGAGGACTCAAATCATGTATTGGATCTTCTGACCTATTCTTAAATTCGAGTCAATGAATTATGAGTATCTTTTCACATTGTGTCAAATACGATGCAGAACAGTATGACTCCTGAAGAGCAGCAACATAATTTCTTTTTGGTCTTACTGAATTACCATTTGAAATGTAGTGATCTTCTGTTGGTCATGACTGTACCATGAGAAACCAAATCTGGTCTTTAGACAGCACTTCCTTTATTAAAGTTTACTGCTTTTGTGATGAGCATTCTGAGTTTTGTCCCAAATGTCTAATAGTATACAGCATTTTACCCAGTGTTGAAGAAAGGCATAATCCAGCCTGTTTAATAAGATAAATACTTATTTCATCACAGTAAGAGAAACTTTAGAGTGTTTTGAAAAGTACTATTATTTAAAAGAGGCCATGGGTAACAAACCAGGAATTTCCCTGACTAGTTCTAAGTGCCAGTGGAGCAAAATAGTAATGACATTCTGTGCTGCACATGATAGTCCTGTTAACCAAGGTGTTTTGAATTTCACTCCTTCGTTTGTTTGTAGTCTGCCAGCTGTCTTCTTTCATGTGTATTTGCAGACTTTTTATTAAAAAAAAAAACCAAAAGCAAACCCAAAGCAAATAGTAAACCTTTGCTTCTGGTAATAACAAAGTGGTGCCATTCTCTAGGTAGTCTTATATGTGTTTCTTCTACCAAAGCTCTAATTTTACCTTTCTTATGTTTATATGGCAAGAGAGCAGAGACTTTATTTTTGGCACCCAAACCACTAAATATTTTTTCTAAAGCTCAGGAATCCTGTTTGTTTTAAATATAGAATTACAGTATTACAATAAAACAGAACAAGAATGGAGTTGAACTATTGAACTGTTGATTTTAGTCTGCAGTGGCTTCCAGTAGGAAATGCATAAGCAGTTAAGTGTATTATAGCTACATAAAGTAATATTAAGGAGGCTGCTTCTCAGTTGTTTGTTAATGAAAGTACCAAGGATATTCAAAATAAACTGTTGGTCTGTGTTAGAAGATTGCAGTATCCAGGAAAAGCAAGAGCTGTTTGTGGTTTTGGAGAGGCGAAGTTACTTATCTGTCCTACAAAATAAGGTGTTGCTTAAAAAAAAAAAATGAGATTTTCTACACAAACTGTGCCTGGGATATTGGGAAGGTTTTATTTTACTTTGAGACTGTGCTTCAATTATGCTAGTATGTCTTCCAGATGCCTTCAGCTAACATTAGTCCTTTGCTAGAGCTACCCCGGTCAGTATTCTAAAATACATTAGGATTTGCTGTGAAGGCTCCTCTGCCATTTCCTTAACAGTTCTTGGACCAAAACTACTCGCACATGAATCTGCCAAGACTCTAAAGGACCAGCACCTCTAATATCAAGAAATCTGTATAGCACTAGCTTCCCCCCCCCCCATCATTTTAGTAAAGAGATTACTGAAACTATTCAAGGGAAATTACAGTCAAATATATCATAAAAGTATTGCAGCAGTGGGATTTCATTTCAGGATAAAAACCTGAAAAAAGCCCTTCTGAATGCTTTTTGCGTTTGCTTTAGCTGTATGTATTGAATGTTTAGGGTATTAGTGACATAATTTTAAAGTCATGTAGAGCAACCAAAGCAGGAAATGGAGAAATGCTTTCTTAAGTCCTTTAAAAAGTTAATCTTTGCAACCATGACTTGTGAAGTCTTTATTTAGACAAAATGTCATGGGGTTTGTTTCTCATAAAGCTGAAAGAAAAGATTGATAAAGCCTAATGCAATATATATATATATACTCATATATATGTTTTCTATGAGTTAATGAAGCTTAGTGAAATCTACTGATATTTGTGTGTGTCCTGTGACCCCCATACTTTTCTTGCTTTCTATTCAATATCTCTTGCTGCTATTGCTGTAAGCCTTCTTACAATGTCCTCTGTCACCTTCAGTTCCTCCAGTTCCTGTCTACTGACTTCATCCTTCCTAAATATTGTCCAGGTGAGACTTAGACAGTTCGTGTAGGTTTCCACTGTTAAGATCCTGTAAGATACCACTGACTCTCAAGCTTGTCATCATAAGAAATCTGGTATTTTCATCGTTTAAATGTGGCACAATTAATTAAAATGTAGCAATTAACAAAAAAAACCTTTGGATCATTCAGCCTTGTGTCTGGTAATGTGCTAATTGTGTTCATTACCCATATGTAGCAACAGGTGCATTGAAGAAAGACTAAATACTGGAGACAAAGAATGTTTTCTTCACAAAATGGCTTAGTTTTGTTCACTTGGTAAGAGTAGCTGTTGGCCTGTTTTCACAGAATATGAATGAGGTGCAGAGTCAGGGTCTAGTTCTTTCACAAGAGATGATTTAATGGATAGTGATAATCGTAATAGGAGAGAAGGAGGAGGGGGAAGACTGAAAATATATGATAATCTCTGATTTAAAAAATGGTGCATCTGTTTAAAGCTGAAGTTATGCCAAGATAATATTGAAATGTCTGGCCCTTAACTTGATATGGAACATAGTAATTACTTTTCTCACTGCTGTCAGACATCTATATTTTAATACGTATGCTGTCTGAGATTGTGTATGACTGCTCTCAGGAGAGATACCTGATGACTGCATATGCTACAGATGCCATATGGAAGGAAGCAATCCTGCTTACGTATTTCATGCTTGTCTTAGTAAAGGATACTGCAAAGAGCTAATTATTTTTTCTTGCTTATTTTCATATCCACGTAATTTTTCTGTGTATCTTTTCAGCTCGTGGATAAAACTGACAGGGAGTACTACACTCTGGATGACATGTTTGTTTCCAAAGCAGCCAAAAGAGTGCGCAGTGGGGAAGAGGAAGAAATACAAAGAAGAAAAGCAATACGTGAGCACCAGCAGCTTGCTGCACGCATGGAAAAGTGCCCATACTGCTACGATAGTAATGAACTTTCTAAACATCTTATTGTTGCAATTGGCACAAAGGTAAGAAAATAGCAATTTAGCACAAATGTAAAAATAAAAAAGAAATAAAGGAAGGTAATGTTGGTGCTGGCGTGCCTAAGGTTAAGAATGAAATGATTTATTTTTCCTCACCTTCTTTTCCTTGCCCTTCCAGTTGATTTCACAAATTCCTTAAGGGTGAGGGAGAAAAAGATATAAATCTGTCATGAATTCTAAAGGTAATCTTTGATATCAGAACTTCACACTTGTGGATCTGTGGAAGACAGGAGCAATAATGAAAGATCTGAGTTCAGAGATTAAACTGTAGGTGGATTTGTGGGAGACTAAATCACACTGCACTGGAGGAAATTTGAGCTGGTGAAGAACTGTATCTTAATGATATCAGAGAAAATTAAGTGGAGAATTCAATTTTTAAGCCTAAAATCCATTGAAACAGAAGTTTGCTTTGGGGAACCTTCCTGTTTCTGTGAATGCTTTTAAAAGTTCCATAAGAATTTGGATTTACAACATCTGAAATGCTTCAGTGTAGGTTTTTTTGTCTTTGTTTCTCCAAAATTTTCCTTTATCATTGATGTTTTTCATTTGACTTTTTATAGGCCAAGAAATTGAATGCATAAATACATATTATAATGCACTGCATTTGTATTTCTATATAGATAGATGATATGTATAATGTGTATAGATGTATATCTGTCTCTATGTATGTGTGTATGTATAATTATAGAACCAACTAGGTTGGAAAAGACCTTTAAGATCATCAAGTCCAACCTTTACCCCAGGACTGCCAATTCTACCACTAATTTGTGTATTTATATGTATTTATATATCTAATATCTATATCTATATATACAGAGTGTCCTGATTTTGGCTGTGATAGAGTTAATTTTCTTCTTAGTAGCTGGTTCAGTGCTGTGGTTTGGATTTAGGCTGAGAATTATGTTGATAACACACCAGTGGTTGCTAAGCAGTGCTCAGGGACTCTTCAGCTTCTCACACTGCCCTGCCAGGCAGGCTGGAGGAGCACGAGAACTTGGGAGGGAGCACAGGTAGGACAGCTGACCTCCAGTGCCCAAAGGGCTATCACATATCATATGACATCATGCTCAGTATAAAATCTGGGGGGGAGAACTGGCCAAGGGCTGGGAGTTGGCTGTGCATCGGTCAGCAGGTGGTGAGCAGTTGCATTGTGCATCACTTGTTTTGTGTATTCTAATACTATTATTATCATCATCACATTAATTTGTATTCCCTTTCTTTTCTGTACCATCAAACTGACTTTATTTCATCCCAAAACTTCTACTTTTTTCTAGGTTTTATCCCCTATCCCTCTGGTTGCGGGGGAGAGTGAGTAAATGGTAGCTGTGTGGTGTTCAGCTGCCTGCCAGGTTAAACCACAACACAGCTATATCTGTGTGTATGTATTTCATTAAAAATACATCAGATGTTCATCTAAATTCAGAAATTATTGTAGTGGATTAAACAGTATGATTTCATAATAGTTAGGATACCAGTTGGTCTGTGGGGCTGATATTACTGCCTTGGTGTTGCCTCTGGATACTACTAGTTCACTGGAGCTACTGAAGGATGATTGGATCTTTTTAAAAACACTGAAATTACTAATACCATGTTATAATTAGAAGGTAATAACTTCTATTGGTTTGAATTTAGCAAATGATGTACCTCAGCAATGGGAAGGTTTTTATGCTAGAGAAATGAACACTTCAGTTTTTGTTCACTTTTCATAGGTATACTTGTCTCTGCCAAGCAACCAGTCCCTTACTGAAGGTCACTGCCTGATAGCCCCTCTACAGCACCATACTGCAGCCACTCTTTTGGATGAAGACATCTGGGATGAAATCCAGGTGAGCTCAGAAACTGTCTCATGTTCTAACAGTTTTGTAAAATAATGTTATTTTAAATAATAATAGACTTGTCATCAGCATCTATTTTAACAAATTCCAGCCTGGCAGCTCCTCTTGAATTCCACTCTTCTTGAATTCCATTCTTGCATTATGGATGGAAATTAGTGGACAGATACTGAAAAGGGAAGACACAGGGTAAACACAGAAGTTCCCATTTATAAACACTATAAAAAGTTCCCTGGCATGCTGCAGAACCTCTGTCACTGGAGGCCTTTGAAACCAGGTTAGAGGAATATCTACCAGAGATGATGTAGATAGAGCTGTTCCCTTACAGAAAGTGGAATAACTGGCTTCACAGTTAATATTTCCTTGGGAAAAGGATTATCAGGACAGAAAGATCACTTATAATGTAACACAAGTTGGAGGTCTTTTGTTTATGAAGCTTCAGGCTTTTTAAGCTAATCTTGGGTTTGGCTGGATGTCAGTTGAGAAAAAACTCTAATTCTTCTTCAAATCAGTGAGATTGTCCTAACTTTTTTGAAAAGAAATCTTAGAATGAAGTGCCAAGAATGATGGGTCATGCTTTCAAACTCTCTTATGAAGGCAGTTTGAAATTATTGAGGAAAATCAAGGGAGGCATGTAACAAACTTCTGCCTAGGAGATTGTGATTGTCAATCTTCTTTTCCCCCAATCAGAATTATTGCAAGGGGAAAACAACTTGCAACCTTTTATATCAAAATGTTGGAGACTACTTCAGACTACAGAAAGATGTTGTTGGTTGCAGTTGCTTAGATTAAAAAACAGAGTAATTCTTGAGTTTGAAATTATTTAAGTAATGTTGGTCTTGCCTCAGGACTGGCAGATGGATTCTCTGACTTTCCAGGTTTGTTCCCCACATTAATTCTCATGGCAGATGTAATTTTTATCCATTGTTTCCTAGTAAATTATGCTTCACCCAAGCAGGAGGGGAGAGGAATACTTTTGTATATGACAGAAATGTCTAAGAAAGTTGGATAAGAAGCAAGTTAAGTCCAACAAGTGGGATCAAGAGGAGCAACAGAGCATGGGAAAAAGTGATGAATATGTTTTATCTACAGCTTCTATTTATCCCAACTTCTTTTAAGTAAATAAATGATAGTTTTTATAAATCTGTATGAGAAAGAAAATAGCATAAAGAAAAGATAAGCAAATGCAGTTTCTGTATTCAGCACTAGTCTTTTCCTTGCTAAAAAATGCAGCTAGTTGGTACAACCAGTATCCATTGATGCTGTGACAGTTTAAGCATTTCTTTGCAACAGAATAATTTGGAAGCTGATGGACACAAATTTCTTTTTTTTCTTTTTTTTTTTTTGCTTATATTTATTTCAGTAGGAGGAGTCTGGAAGGCTTTAGCATTCAGGCAGACTATAAGCATACAGTTATTCAGTGACGAATTAACATTCTGATGCCAGAGCCATATTTGATATTGCTGTTGAGGGGAAAAAATTATCACACTTCAAATATAAAATGTTGTATTGAGCAGATCTTTTAGCTAACTATTTTTGCTGGGATTTTTTTTAAGATAGGTTGGAATAAAGCAAGAAGGGTTCCTATATATTGTGTGCCTTCAAGCGCTTGAATGTAACATTTGTGTGGTTTAGACTTGTGCTCACTTGCCAAAGTAAATATGCATGTAAATTTTTAATATGAAAAGATAAATCTTTACATATTCTGTATTGACTGAACTGTTACATGTATCAGTGTGTGCATCTGAGCATGATCCAAACACTCATATTTGCTCCTATGAATGATTTTGTTGTTTCCATTTGGCCCACTCAGAATTTGGAGGAAAGTGCGATTTTTTTTAAAAACAGCAAAATGCAATCTGGGAAACGTTAGCTAACATCTGCAGATATTCTAGGCATTTCAATGGCTTTGAATTTCAGTTGATATTACAGGGTAGCAACTGTCTTTCCCAGCATTTGGTTTATTATTTCTCTTATCTCACCACAGGTGTTCGCTTCCTTGTATTTCAGACGTAGAGTTCTGGGGGCCAGGTTTGAGGGGCCCCAGAGATATTAATTCAGAGTTGTCTGTCACTTTGTGCAGTTAAGTCTTATGTTAGTTGTGGTACAGTGATATATGAACTAGGCAGTATCTTCCAGCTGTGTTTCATCAGTTGTGTTAGGTGGATGGTGGTAGTGTTTTCTTATCACAGCATAGAGCACCTTATTTGTGAGGAAAAATTCACGGCACAAGGGCTTTGGAGAGCTTAAATGACCTCTCTGCTGTGAAGAGAGGTTGAGAGGGGTTGTTCAGCCTGGAGAAGGCTTCAGAGAGATCTTAGGATAGCCTTGCAGTACCTAAGGGGAGCTTTTACAAAGGCATGTAGTGATAGGACAATGGGTGTCATGGTTTAAACCCAGTCAGCCACACAGTTTCTACTCCTCCTACTCTTTCTTTCCTCCCCCCTGCCCCAGTTCCTGGAGGGATGGGGAGGAGAATGGAAAGAATGTAACTCCCACGGGTTGAGATAAGAACCGTCCAGTAACTAAGGTATAACACAAACCACTGCTGCTGCCACCAATGATAATAATGATAAGGGAAATAACAAGGGAAGAGAATAAGATACCACCTGCCAAAACGAACCCGACCGAGAAGAGAGTGCCCTTCCGGGTAACTCCCAGTTTCCTCCCCGGGCATGATGTGCTGTGGTATGGAAAACCTCTTTGGCTAGCTTGGGTCAGGTGTCCTGTCTCTGCTTCCTCCTGGCTTCCCCTCCTCCCTGGCAGAGCATGAGCCTCACAAAGTCCTATGCCCAGTCTAAACATTTGAGCAGTAACTAAAAACATCGGTGTTATCAGCTCTGTTCCCAGGCCGAAAGTCAAAACCACAGCGCTGCACCAGCTACTAAGAAGAAGAAAAAATGACTGGTACTGCTGAACCCAGATCAGGGGGAATGGCTTAAAACTAGCAGAGGGTATATTTAGATATTACCAATTTTTTTACTGTGAGGTTTCCCAGAGAAGCTGTGGCTGCCCTGTCCCTGGCAGTGTTCATGGCCAGGTTGGACGGGGCTTTGAACAACCTGCTCTAATGGAAGGTGTCCCTGCCCATGGCAGGAGGGATAGAACTAGGTGATCTTTAAGGCCACTCCCAACCCAAACCATTCTATGAGTCTATGAATTAATATAAAATATTATACCTGAAAGCTTTGAAAAGTTAATTCAAATGATTTTTTTTTCTTCTTTAAACAGATGTTCCGAAATGCATTGGTGAAGATGTTTGAAGCTAAAGACTTGGACTGTGTGTTCCTAGAAACAAACCTGAGTCTGAAGAAACGGTATCACATGGTATATGAATGCATTCCTCTTCCAAAAGAAGTAGGAGATATGGCTCCAATCTACTTCAAGGTATGTGCAAACATTTTTTCTTAGGTCATCTGAATGTATGTATCATAATTCATCTATTTCTGGAAAACTTTTTGATATTCAAATACTTTTTTTGAAAAGATAGATTCTTTCTATCTGAAAAGATAGATCCCATTTCTTGATCTTAAAACAAGCCCTGTGAGGTGATTCTGTTTCCCAAGTTTTTCACTTAGTCAGTGGAAGAGCTGTATGTTTCTGTGCAGTTGTCTCCAGTCTGACTGCACAGACAAATAGGTGAGGAAGATGAGAGGATAGTAGTTTCTTGAGGTGTTGTAAGCATTGCAGTACTTCTCACTCAAGTCCTGTAATATAAACTAAAACCACCATACATGTGCCTAGGCAAGCATAAAATGAGAAAATGATGACGACTGTTTTAAGAAATACCAATATATAATGTTCCACCCTCATTTGATTTCAGTAAGCCCACGTGTTACATGTGTCTTAGGTCTCCAGTGACCATTAAACAGCATGGTAGATATCTTTTCTAAAGTTTTTCTGGTCTCTTGCCCCTGACTCTGTAGGGAAAGGTTACATGAAAGCTTTTGCTGGAACTGAGGCCTATTGGCTTTCAGCAGCTGGATCCTGATTAGCCTTTTATAAGTAAATTATTTTACTGGTTCTTTGAAATATTATTTTTGTTTTCTGGAAATGATGTGATTTTTGATGAAGTGGAGCGGTCAGTATGAACAGCAGTGTAGTAACTTTTACCATATTTGAAACCCTCCAGCTGGTAGATGTCATTGCTATGCTTCAAGCACTGGTAAAACTCTTGTTTTCCTAAAGGAAGGACAAAGTACAAGACTTAATCCAATTCCATTTGTGTAAAATTTTATTTCAGAAGTGTCCACCATTAAAATACAGAGAAAATGAAATTTAAAAGATAGCTACACTAAACCCACTTCCCATACTATGGAGAATACAGAGGCAGACTTTGAAGGTTTTTAAGTGCAGGCTTCTAAGCTGGATTCTCCTTTTGGTATTTAAAAAAGGAAAATAAAAAAGGCTAATATTGTGTAATGAATTCACAGGAGGATTTGTATGAGCTTAGAAAAAAGAGAATGTGACCTTTTAGTTGGAACTTTTTGGAAATAATTTATGTCAGGCAAGAGTTAATTTTCAGGAAAAAAAAAGGAGCAGAATTAAGTGAGTTTGAAGATACTATATGATGCCTTTTTAAGTTGTGGAAATTAGAAAGGTTTCCAGAAATAAAGTTACTTTGTTAAGAGATAATTGGTACTTGCAGTGCAAAGGACTTGACTACATCAAGAAGTTAGTTCTTTGCTTGCTGTATAAAGGACTATTTTCACATTTAGATAAAATGATTTTACAGAAAGCTATAATGGAATCTGATGAGGAGTGGTCCATGAACAAGAAGTTAATTGATCTTTCTTCAAAAGACATTCGGAAATCTGTAAGTAAAGAAATGTATTGAACACTGAATTTCTCAGCAAATTCTTTTAATCTTTTTTCATTGTTAACTGTTTCAAAGAGAGAAGAAAGGGAACACAATTAAATTAGTGCATCAGGAGATAGCATAGGTATGATGAGAATTAAGAGTCTGACTGAACTCCTAACTGACATTAGGGAAAATAATCCCATTCATTTCAACAGTTGATGGACCGAGCTGCAAGCATTGGTTAGGAACAAAGCTGGCACTTTGAGGACTTGTACCAGCATAATTTTCTTGATTAAGAATTAAGGTAGATCAAAGATCTGCAAATTACTTTCCTGAAAAAAAAGCACCCCATTGATGTATCTTTTTCATTGACCTAAAACAGCCTTTTGTGTTGCTAAGTCTAAGAAGCAAAAGTATAAATAGCATTATGAGTCTTTTTTTTCTAAAACAAGAGAACAGAGCTCTGTCTCCGGGATACTAAACTGAAACATCTATGTATATGCAAATGTTAAAGGTCTAGTGCTGAAACTGTTCCGTATTTTTAACACTAAAGTGAAAGATGTGTGGTATGTAGGCTTTACCACAAATAGTTTACTACTATGTAGCAATAATACTTAATTTTTGAAAGAGTCTTTTAGTAAATACAGCACCTTTGCACTAAGAAATCCTAGCTTAGAAGAAAGAGGAGATGGGTTTAGCTATGAGACGTGAAGCTTAGTATGACAAAGAGGGAGACTAGATGCTAAAGGGTAAGGGATTGGGTGGCTGTATAGTATTACTACATAGTGACTGTATAACAGGAGGGGTTTTGCATACTGTGGTGAGTCCTGAACTAAACTGACAGTGGTAGCAAATGCAGCAAAAAGACAATTTCTTCTGCCACATCAGCTGAATGTCATAGAAATGTAATGGGAGTCAGTTATGGGTCACCTTGTTCAAAGTGGTGAGGCTTCAGCTGGAAAATTCAGGTGTGGTTTTGGGCTCAGTATTTTAAGACGGTTAAAGAAGGAGAGTAGAGGTTATAAACTGAAGAAGCTGGTTTAGGGGTTAGTGCAGACTAGGAAAGAAAAGACTGAAATGGGATGTGATAGTAGCTTTCTGTATATAGGAGGTTGTTTTAAAGAAGATAGTACTTAATTGTTCTCTAGCTCTATTGGGTGCAGACAACAAGGAATTCAGTTAATATGTAGCAAGGACTTAGGGAACACTTTAAACTTAAGGTGGATGTAAACATAAAATAGTAAGGTTTGAGTATCTTTTTCTCATTGGTGTTTCAAAACAGGGAAAGCCAACATCTGTCACAAAATAAGGTATAATTTTTTGGCACATAGTAGGGCATCAAAACGTTTGATTTCTAGAAGTTTCTTAGCTATACATAATGTGACTACTGCATTGCCATTTGGTGGTAAACCACATGAAGATTAAGATGCGACAGTTTCTTTAAATTGCATCTTTAAATGCATCTGAGTGTAAATTGTTATACATTTGTGTGATTTTAACATTTTTTTAGGGTAAAAGAAATCCCTGTAGCCTTCAGGAAGATATGAGTATAGCTTAAGTGACGGAGATAAGGTTTGGGAAGTTTGGATAGTTGTATTAGGATATGGGGGTGCATAGAAGAAGGGTCAGACAAGGCTGAGATGTCATCTAATGGGTGGATTGTGTGCAGAAATTGAGACTGTGGTGTCCAGAAGCAGAGTCTAAGCATTGGACCCTTGCACAGCATCAAGTCCCTCTGCTTCTCCCTCTCCTCCCTGCAGTAAGGGAACTGGGCAATGGGCTGGGAGAGGGGACACAGCCAGGAGAGCTGACCTGGCAGCAAGCATTGTTCAGTGACAGCCACAACACTGGCAAGTTATCAACACTGGTTTAGTCACCAGTCCAAATCTCAGCGCCATATGGGCTGCTATGACGAAAATGAACTATCCCAGCCAGACCTGACACTGCTAGACACAGATAAAGCTGACATATTTCTTAAGGTGTCAGCTGCTGACCCATTTTTCCTTATTTATGATTCTTTTTTAGTTCATTTAAAGTGTTTTATGTTTCTTGCCTTGCTACATCGCCCCTCTGTGTTAAATCTGAATTATTTTTAGAGTGAATTTTCAAGCAGTATATCGAACATGTCTTTTGAAAATTGGACTGTAGCAGAGGAATTGGTTATGAACTTGTGACTTTGTAAATCTTATTGGGAACATCCTTAACAAGTAAAAGAGTGGAAAATAATGTTGCAGTGAAAAGCAGGAATTACTTAAAATATGTAGCAATAAACGAATCCACTTCTCACTCTGTCAGACTGAAGGGTCTTTTGTTGTGGCAGGATAACCAGCATCTCCTCTGTAGACCTACTGAATTATTGAATTATCTTATTTGGCCAGTTAATGATAACTTCCAGTCATGTAGTGGTGTTTTCCCTTCCCTGAGTGTCAGTGCTTCCCCTGGGTAAATATTTCCTGTTATCACAGAACACTTTAATAAATGCAACTTGCTGGTGGTTGTCTTAAAATTTCTATTCAACCCATTCATTATAGGAGTGTGAAGTCAGGAAGGCATTTACTCAGTGTGCATGCTGCTATCTGGTCCTTCCCTGTCTCTTACCTGGTGCCGCAGTGGTGGCCTCTGGAGGTTTTGCCACCTTGTAATCATCTTCTCAGTTTAGTGCCTTTTCACCTAGTTTCTGTGTGTTCTTTCCCCTTACCTGCTTGGTTTTTGTTTCTCTCTTGCAATTTTATATTACATGTCCTTTGTTTGAAAGATGTTTTAAAAGAAAATGTGATACTGTAAAACCACTTTCAAATTCATTGAGCTGTGGGGGTTAACTAAATATTTACAATCTTCAAGTGTCTAAAAATGTGGTTTTGCATGTATAGGTTCCTAAAGGTTTACCATACTTCTCTGTGGACTTTGGTCTTCAAGGAGGAT
Source organism: Pezoporus flaviventris (assembly GCF_033815535.1). NCBI lineage: Eukaryota > Metazoa > Chordata > Aves > Psittaciformes > Psittacidae > Pezoporus > Pezoporus flaviventris. The sequence continues at coordinate 19,852,754 of NW_026892573.1, forward strand.
TTGCTCATGTCATTGAAGATCAACATAGTTTCCCTCATTACTTTGGAAAGGTATTGTCATGTAGAAGATCAATTTACCAATTATACTCTGTTTTGTTAACTTTAGTTAAAGCAGATGCTGCCAGAACAGTCACTTTGACATATCTTATCCTAGTTCATTAGCTGGCTTTTCTTGTTAAGTCGTTATAACTTTGCTCATTGATGAGTAAAGGAGTAATCTGATAAATGGAAAATACTCGCATCTGTTTAAGAGTTTTTGTGGCCATAGTGTTCTCATGAGCTGGTTCCTGCTTGTCTGAATTAGGGTGCCTACACACATAGACTCATGGACAGCTCCTAGTAAAATATTTGTGTGGTTAAATTACTCCACGTGGTATAGAGAGTATAGTATATACAAGAAGAGTTGCAATAAATTCTTCCTTTATTATGTCACAGCAGTAATTTATTGACAGAATTAATATTGCAAAAACATGAAGAGTAATTGGGGGGAAATATAACTTCAAGAGTTAAGAGCAAAGTGGGCAGCTTTTTTCTGAACTTTTCTTACAACTGTACTAATACATTAGCAGTCTTGCAATGTTAGGATATTTATTCAGTGCATTGCTCTGCTCTACTTACAAGAGTTTTGCTGAGACAACTGTCTAACAACTACAGTCCTAATATTTTAATAGGTATTTTTTTCAGAATTTCGATTTATAATAACCAGCACATGAAGAAAACAATGAAAAATAATCTCACATTTTGAAAACTCATATTTCTTTACTCAATGGTAAAATAGCATTAAGTAATATGCTAATTTTGTATTTATCATTCTCTTTCTTCTACTTGTGAAGGAAATTATTGGTGGCATGTTGGACTTGGAGCCACGGCTCTGGAGAAAAGGAGTCAGACAGAACTTTGAGGATCAGAGCAAGAAGGTGTTGCAGTTTGCACAGTGGTGGAAACCATATGACTTTACCAAGAAGAAAGAATGAATGCATCCCTGCAGTCAAGGACTGTATATAAGCCATAAATGTTACGAATTATATGTTAAGAATAACATATGTTAACATATGTTAAGAATAACACCAGTGTGTTATGTATTGCTAATATATTTTAAAACAGGATATTGTTTAACTGCTGATTACCTGTTCCTGATTTGGACACTGGACACTGTGGGTCTCATGAACCTGCAAGCCTGACAAACCAGAATTGTACAGTGGTTTTAGTTTTTCATTTTTTAGCTGAGCCAAAAGAATAAAATCCATGTGGCCAGAAGGAAGATTCTGGTTTTGGAGTTTTACAATCTTTGAGGCGACGTTTTTCTTTTCTATATTGTATTCAGCATAGAGCCAGTGCTCAATTATCAATGTCCTTTTGTAGAAAATGGTGTATATTTTACAAATATTTTGATTCATACAAATACATTGTTGCAGAATGAAGCTGAACAGAAACACTTTTTTTGATTTTGAGTCCTTGTATTCTTTAAGTTGAGGTCATTGGAGTAATACATTCACATAGGATGCGGTTGATATACCTGCTGCTGCCCCCTGGACAAGAATGAATGCAGTATTTTGTACTTTCAATATGAAGTAGTATTTTTCAAGCTTGTCTGTTGCTCAGAGGATGATAAGACAGTCCCTAATTGTGGCAAATGACAGCTTTAATGGTAACATTTATTTTTGATGACAATAAAAAATAAAAAAAAGAGAGTGGAAGAACATTAATGGAAAACTCTCCGATGTCCTGCAAAGAAAATAATCCCAGGGATTTCCCCAGGTGACTCTTCTCCCCCAGGCTTCCCCTCCAGTGTGGCAGGTGGTCCACCATAATACTTTTCCAATAACTATATTGTTTTCATCAGGACCTGCTCAAACTCTCTGCTGACTGTTCCTGTTTGTGATGCTCTTAGCACTGATTGGAGCAGTCTTTCATCAAAGGCAAGAGTTGCCTGTTAATTGATTGTTAAGCTTTCTGCATGGATATCACTGGGAAATGCCTGTCCATTGTTAAGGGACTACTGTCTACCGTGTTATTCACTAGGCTTTTCTTTTTCTTCTGTCTAAAAGTTAGCAAATGGGGGTAGAGAAGCATGAGGGTAAGAAGGATGATTTCTTGCATCAGTGTTAATCACTTCCTTGGGAAACCAGACATAGCAGCTTCAGGCTTTGCAGGTGCAGAGCTGGGAGAAAAGGACAAGGACAGAAGGACACAGATGAAAACATTGCCACAGTGTCCTCCCAGTGCATAAGGGAAAGGGTGCAGACTTGAGAACAAAGCACTGCAGTGCTACAGGGAGAGCCTCCAGATGGCAAGTGGCAGGCCTGTAGCATAGGAGAAGTTAAGAAATTGTGTAAGTGTCTCAATGTGCATCCTGATGAACCATTGCTCTGTACAGCTGTTAACTACTGCAAACTGCTCAGATTAAGAAGTGGAACACTAAATATTACGTGGTTCAATAAGTGTTCATTTCTAGTCCCTTTTACAACTTTCCTGAAGAGACAGTACTTTCTTTTTTCTTCTTTTTTTCTCTCCATTTTTGGCAAATAAGTCTGGTAGAGATAGAAATCTACCATGCTGTGAATTGTTTTCTGTAGCATCTTTTGTAAGATGCTTTGTAAACTTGTGTCAGTGCAAGAGAAATAACTCAAAAATAAGCTATCATGATAATATCAGTGATTTAATATCTGATTTATACTATTTTTTACCAACAAGCCGTGGATAAAAGGGCCAGTTCTACTGTTCTCCAGTAAGTTTTGATCTTCCTTAGGCTACTGGGGAAACTACAGAGCAAATAGGACGTGAAATAGTAGCTGCTGAGTCTGGCACCGGTTTCAGGGAGGGTGTGCTACTGCACCAGCGTAGCACCATTACTGCTGGTCCATCAAGGCCTGGGTGAGGTCTGAGTAGGAACTTAGACTCCAGAGCATTTTAGTCAATTATGTTTGCCATCAGGTTCTCTAGAGAGAACCAGGATGGATGCTATAGTCAAGTGGGTCATCTGCCTCAGGCCCTGATAACTTGAAGATTCCCAGCCTGGGTTTTTCTTGGGGAAAATGAGCTAAACAGGCTCCTGTGAGATGTTCACTTTCTTGTTTGCTTTTTCTCAGGCTGTACTGTTCAATCTCATATTCCCAAGGCTCATGTGATTGCTGTAAAAAACTGCTTGAAGCATGAGGCAGTTGTTTTCATATTAAGGACCCACATTTTGAAGTTGTTATTTTTGCTTAAATTAAAGGAAACACCACTACATTAGCTAAAAAATTAAGTAAGTGCAAAAGCTGCCACCGTATCTTTATTATATTCTTAAAGTAAGACGTTCTGCTAGTTGCTGGTGTTCTTCAGACAGGTAGCTCTCATTTATAGTAGAGTCATAGAATGGTTTGGGTTGGAAGGGACCTTAGAGCCCAACCAGTTCCAGCCCTGCTGCCACAGGCAGGGACACCTCCCACTAGGCCAGGTTACTCAAAGACCTGTCCAGCCTAGCCTTGAACACTGCCAGGGATGGGGCAGCCACAGCTTCTCTGGGCAACTTGTGCCAGTGTCTCACCACCCTCACAGTAAAGAACTTCCTAATATCTAATCTAAATCTACCCTCTTATAGTTTAAAGCTCTTACCCTTTGTACATAACTCCACCTGCTTTTGTCTTCTTTTGTGTTTTCCTTTGACATAAGACTCTGAGGTGCTGCATTTAGTGCAGTTTTGGTGTAACAATGTTGGATTGTTGCTTTGTACTTGTTAAAATACCTGGCAGAGAACAATGTGGATTTTTGTTCCTTTGCTATAAAATGGAAATAGCAACATTCAATCTTAGGTTTATTTCGGCTGGTTATTCTCAGATTGGTCATGAATCTAAACAATGCATTATTCCCGGAGTCGTAATCAAATGTGATTTAGTGGGATTTTACATATTGAGTTAAAGTAACTTGGTTTAAATTTCATACAAGTTTTGATTGGAAAATAAGTTAAAATAAACAGAAACTCTAATGGCAAGAGATCACAAATCTCTTGCAATCTATGAAAGAAGAAATATTTTAATGGGTCCCTTAAAGGGTTCTGTCTTCAGCTGAAATTTCTTCAGCATTTCCTATTTTCTACATCTGTATTTTTATCATTGAGTTGTGTTTTCTCTTTCTGGATTGCTGGATGAAAAGATACTGCTGTTTGGAAGCAAGATTGTTAGTATCCTAGCTAAAAGTGCCATTTTTAACCCTCACAAATCAAGACGGTCTAATCCAGTATGAAGGAACATCCAAGCTTGCTGACGTCGCAATTCTCAAGTGCATATTGATGTAGCTGTGTGATAACATTAGTTTTTTAGATGTTGCATTTGTTTATGTTGTTAGAAGTGCGAAGGAAGGGTAATATGCTTCCTTCAGGAAAGTCATGCTGCTACACCCCTTTACCGAGAAGTTGGTTCTAAAAGAACATTTAAGCTTTTCTTGTGTCCCAGATTGCAAAGCCAATAATACAATCCCAGGACTGCCCAAGGGAAATCTTTGGAAAAGAGTTGTCTGTCATTGTAGAAGCTGATGAATTTGTAGTTTTGAACACTGTGTCCTGCTTGGTGAGCAGTCCTGCACAATGTCCCTGCTACCTCTGGTTGTTCTGAGACTTATGATAAAGTGTCTGTGAAGTACTAAAGCTATAATTTAAAAGTACTTTGTGGTTGCAGGATATCTTCAACTACAAACATCATCACCTTCCTTGGTGTCCTGCCTCTTGGGTGTGACCTAAGCGCTGTACACGGAGAGCTCAGAGGCACATCATGCAGCACGGAATGAGTATGTTGGTTACGTTAGAGAAAGCACAGTCTGAGCTCTTGATGCGTGGGTAGATGTAAATCATTCGTTCCCCAGTGCTCAGGCTGTATGTGCCTTTGTACGTGTGGTCTGTGTGCAGCCGGTGGCCTGAAATGGCTCTGGTGCATAACATTCACATAATATTCTGTGTTGGCCTAGTCAATAGAGTAAATGGAGCTTTAGGTAGTGATTCCTCTTATGCTACAGTAGATGACCTGATAGGTTAACTGAGTAATTCACTAGGGTCTTGTGACTCTGTTGGTTAGAGACCAATACCTACTATTATTAATTTGAGTATGTAAAAGCAGTCTAAATTTGGCTGAGGGAAGTGCTTGATGGAGGTTTAGCCATCAACATGGCTATCCCTATATTGTATTTGTCTTTGTTCCATGTGGATGCAAGGAATCTTTCAAATGTTGAGAGGTACCTTTGTGTTGAATGGTGATTTTACAATCAGAAATCAGAGGTTTCTTTTGCTTGGGTTTTCATTTCTAATTGGAAGGGATCAGAGCACTGAACTTAGTCAGCCAGCAAAGAAAACTTGGTCAAAATCAATGTATTTCAGTGAAATAGCTCAGCTTTATTGAAACAACTTACTGAACTAATTTTTGTGGCCGACGTTCTTAACAGTTCTTTGCTTATTGTGTGTTGAAAATTAGTGTGGTATTCCCCTATTTAATATTTTTAGCCAGTTGCATTTAGAGTGAGTGCTAAACAGCTGCCCATGTAAAGCAGATCTGGAATGCTTGAGGTTAGGTCCTAGCTTGGCCCATGCTGGTCTTGGAGCAAGTTACCTACTTTCTCTGCCCCTTGCTCTTGGCAAACAGTGAGAGGACCACCGCAAGCAGCAGCAGTTTTGGGAGACTTGGTTGAAATTATGCACAGTGAATACTTGCAATGATTTCCAGTCAGGTTGGTTGAATTTAAAGCTATATACTGCTGGCAGTTCCTGAGAACTCGGGGTGGGGGAATGTTATCTGTAATTACATCATAGATTCAGGATTTTAAAAGCCGTAAATAAGTTACTACACTTGTGAAAGCAGAGAGTAGAGAATTTGGCTGTTCTCTTTTACAAACAGCACATGCTTCTTGAGAGATTTCTTTGAACCGGCTCTCCACTTTTCCTGGTGTGCAGTCTCTTGTGGGAAGCGTTTGGGTTATTTTCCTTTTAGAGCAACCCAGAAACAGATGATACAGAATTCACCTCACATCTGTGTGAATTGTTCTTGTCTCTCTATGTGGCTGTCTGGAAGACTGTGGATAAATGGCATTTTACATTTCCTACTGAATGCAAAACCTTTTAAGGCTTTTGGTTAAAACTGAAAAAGAGCGAAGCCCTCCAAGGAAATCTTAATCCTCAGGACTTTCATCTTCACAGCTCTTTGCAAACATTAATTTCTTATATCTGAAGGCTTTGACCAACACAGCTCCCTCTGACAGCTGCAAAACTGCCTTTGCTTTGAACCAAGTGAATTTGTCTTCAGACCTGGGCACATCCCCTGCCCCAACCCAGTGCTTGGGCTTTGGGTTGCCGAGAGTGCCCAGAAGGTCCTCTGGGATCCCAGCTCCATGACCACCACTGAGATCCCATTCACTTTAGCTGATCACATCCACTTTGAAGTGCTCCTTGTCGACGAACACTGTTTTAAATGATTTATGACTGCGAAGTCTTTTTATTTTTAGCTTCCAAATCAAATGTTGGTGTGAGCTGCGGTCTGTGATAATTTTGTTGTCTTCCTCTCCACTAATGAAAAACAAGTTCAGTCTTGTAGTTAAACTGCAGTTGTCTTCGTTGGAACATTTCTGTACAAATCAAACAGGAATACAGGTAGATGAGAACAGTAATATGATTCTGCTGTCTTAAATAATTAACCTTTAAAAGGTCAGTGAGTCCCTACCTAACAAAACAGCAGTGCTGGAAAGCCTGGACTCTCTGGGCTCCACAGCTCCAGGATCTGGAGGCTTTCAGAATAGGCTGAGGAACACTGTTTGGGAATGGCATGAGTGGGATGACTGTTTTGGAACAGTGGAGTGCACATTACTGAGTCCCCCATGGCCCATGTTTTTTAGGGAATTTGTGCACCTCTTTTGCTTGACAGTTCAGTTACTTTGTCAGGAGCACAGGATTAGGAAAGGGGTATTTTTGTCACCAATTCCAGGGGGCATATTGCCTGCAGTAAATTTTCTAATTTGAGGATGCCACTAAGAATGTTTGTGCTTGGTACAATGGTTTGCATCTCTATATGTGAATTCCACTTAGTGAAGTAGACTGGCACTGCCTGTTCCTGGGGTATCGTTGGAGACCTTGTCCTGTTCCCTTTCCTTAATAGGTGGGAGTCTTAGGGACAGGGCCGGCTTATTGGAGACTGGATTTGTGGTTATTGATCATCTTCCTCTTCTCAGAGAAGAGCATTATGAAAGAGAACAGGTCTTGCAAATTATCTAAACACGATTACTCACCTTCTTAGGGAGCGTGCTCCACATCTGGATCAGCTTATTAAGGATATTTACTAACGAAGACCTAGTGTGGTTACACAGCAGCCAATTATTTTTTGCACCAAGTTCCTGCTTGTTTAGTGACAGCAGGACCTTTTAAAACTTCAGGCCTGACAACTTCGTGTTAAATCTGTTATTTCAGTTCAGCCTTTAACAGCACGTCTAAACCCCAACCTGAATCCCCAAATATAATCACATTACAGACCAATTATTTTGCTTGCTGAGTCACTTTGTCAGTTTGACAGCATGCCTGGCAGAAAATTTCAATTCCTTTCAATTCTTTGATTGAAGAAATTAATTCAGAGTTTTGTTTTGTTTGGAGATAATCAAAGTCTGACTCTCCCACTGACTCATACTCCCCACTGATAGTCACTGGTGTGGAGATACCTCTTTTGTGGTGAAGGTAATGAGCAGTCATGCAAACTCCTTCCTATTGCCATGCTGGGGTGCAGATCCCTGATCTCCCTGTATTTGAAGACCTGCTTCCACCTTATTGCTTGTACTAGCCAAAGTTGACTGTATTTCTCTCTAGCAGCCATGAATGGCCAATGACACAATTTGTCATAATGAAGGGGTTGATCCTTATGAAGGATGTCTTCCTGGTGGCTTGTTACTTAAAACAGGGAATGCAAAGATGTGTGATGGAGCTTGGGAAAGAATCTTTTAGATTTGATCAAGGTGGTCTTGAATTTTGAAGTTGGCAAATACTCAGCGTTTGAACTTCAGAATTTTTGGTTGCTTAGAAGAGTTGGATATCGGCAGCTTGTAGTGAAGACTGAAAACTGTTAACAGAAAAATACTGTCACAGGTCTCTGATATGGTTTTCTACTCATTGTAATGGGAAATTAATAGTATTGGCATTGGCATTCTGAAACTGTTTCTCAAATGCAACAAATATATTATGGTTTAGAATTTACGATATTGTATTGCTATCAGCACAGTGCAGACCGGACTGGCTGTTGTGCTGGCTATTGCCCAGTCACATAACTGGGCCACCCATGTCATAAAGAGTTCAAGCTCTAGCCAAAAAAACCCAACAACAACACAGAGCAGAGGAAAATTCATACAAAAATACGTCCAGATGGAGCTTTACTGCCAGAAAAGGGGTGTAATTTTCACTGACCTCCATGTGATTTGGGCAGGAGAAAGGTTGTTCTGACATGCACAAAACCTGCGCTTTGTGCTAGGTAATTTTGCACCTTCTTGTGGCCATGAGGCTCCTTTTTTAGTCCTAAATTCCCTGGAGTAGATCAATCACTTATCTGCAGAAGCAAAACACTCAGATCCTGAAAGTCATCTGTGTGCCCTCTCCCTGTAATCAAGTAATCCAGGTTTCCAAAAGGATATATTCAAATAAATTTGTGCTTTTATGATTTTCTTCTCTTTCCTTCCGCAGTGCTCCCACATCAATCTCACCTGTGACAGTTTATGCTGAACAGCTCCCGCAGGCAGACAGGAGTCCTACAGGGCTGCCTTGTCACCTTTGACAAGCTTTGGAGTATCACAGAAAAATGGTCCTTGGGAATTCACAAAAACCTGAGCTGTGGTTCTGTGTCTGCATCTTGAAGCATGTTCCTTCTGCTGGGACAAGCCCTCTGAGAGGAGAAGTTGCTTCAGTACTGAAATAACGTATGTATTCTTTCCAAGGCAGGAATCAGTGACAGATAGTGCAGGCCTGGATAACTCAGTAGGTGTGTATGTTTGTTCCCCACTAAATGACAGAGCTGCTTGAAACTTTGTACATGCACTGTCCATACGTGGAAGGAAACGTCTTTCAAATGCCCATCAGCATCCTCTGGAAGAGAACCTGGTGTGCATTTGTGGATGGTAGGTGCATTTCAGACAAGACACCTCTTGAGCCTAGTTTTTATGACAAACAATTTACCTTTCCTTCTCTGCAAGGCTGCTGAAGACAACGTTACCTGTGCTGGTAAGTAACCCTCAGCCTTTGTTTCTTCTATAACTTCCAGAATTTTTTTTTAAATGAATTCTGCAGTTTCCCTAAGAAATGCAGCAAAAAGTCTAGGGTTTTCACTGCTCAGTGGTGACATGTCACCTTAAATTTAGGGGGGTGACTTAGCACTAGTATAGAGAAGGTGTCTGCCTGTTACAATCGGTACAGTGAGCAGAGTCAAGAGAGTGATTCAGCCCACTGAGTGCACGTGGTATTTTTGGGATGAGTCAGTGGACTCTAAGCTGTGTCCTGCCTGGCTCTCCATGGGCTGTAATGAGAGCTTGGAAACCTTCCTTACATGTAGACATCTGCATTGTAGAAATTCAAATCCACAAAGGCTGGATTGTAACCTGTATTTCCATGCAGAAAAATATAATAATGATTTTGTTCTGCTATAGAGGAGCTATATCCTGTAGAATAGAACTTTACCACCATGAGCCTTGTAACAGGCATCTGAATAGGACTGAATTTCTTGTTCTAAGATACTGGCCAAATTGTGTTTTCTTAAAGATGGGGAAGTTTAATATGTTTTATGTATTGAATGTTTAATGTTTATTGATATGGTTTAATGTTCTAATGAGGGATGGGGACTGCGGGGAGAACCAAGGGCTCCTCTTTCTGAAGGTGCAGGATCTTAAATGAGGCCAGCCCCTACTAACTTGAGGGTAAGTGTTCATATAAAGCAGTGGTTATATTTCAGAAGTCAAAGGCATTGGGCAACATCCCAAGGACTTGAAGAAGAAAATGTTTCAAAAAGCAGACTGAAGAGAAACCAGGGACCTACAGTCTTCTAACCTGTACCTTGGAACTGGAAAGAAAGCAAGTAAGCATTTAAGGGTGATATACGTGGGTAAGGAAAAACACCCAAAGGATTTTTGAAGTTTCTCAAGACCATTTTTTTTCTTTGAATGGCCTGCAGAGAAAGCAATAGATATGTGTGGAATTTTAATGATTCTGTAACTTCCATATATATATCCACCTATGAGGATAATGAAAACCTGAAAAAGTTGGTTCATTCCATTATTCAATCCATCTCTTTGGTCTTATATAGTAGTGGAATCCAGATTCCTATGATGCTATTAAATGTCACATGGTTGTTAGGTTTAGGATACATGATATGTAAAGCCTTAACACAACCCTGAAAAAGTGAAGAACAGCAAGGAGGTAACTTTGGCAGAAAGGAAGTTGTTTTCAACTTGTGTTCAAATCCTCAGTCAAGACAAAGGACCTCAAAGGACCGTTTTGCTCAAGATGGGATGAGGTGCTGTGGGTAGCAACATATGATGCTACTGGAAGGTAGTTCTGCCTTCTTTCACATAAAACCATGGTGACATATTAGAAGTGATAGAAAATAATGAAGGATTGGCCAGAAACAGTCACATCCTTCTTCTCCTTGTCCCCCTGCCGTTAATGAAAAACAGCATGGGAAAAGCAGCATACCCTTTTGTGGCTTTTTTTTCCCCAATTACAGGCTGGGCTGAGCCCTGTCCCTGACCACTACATCTATCCTATATTCGTGTTAAATCCTTTCCTGAACCACCTCATCATGCTGTGTGTCAGAGCTGCAAGGTCCAAGCACCAGCAGCTGGAGAAGGGACTGTGGGTCCCAGGTCCTAGGGGTTTAGCTGTCATCAACTGGAAAGACCTTGTGTATGAGAAAACAACTTGACAGCAACTGGAAAAGCCTGAGTGTGTTAATATTACCATAGTGAATTTAATCCCGTGTCCATACATGCTTATATTTGTCACCAAACTTTGAACTGGACTAGCTGGAGGAGACTCGAGGTCTGAGCTGGGGACTGGGTAAGGGTCATGGGGTCTGTGCTTGAGTGTCAAGTAGACTGAGAGTCTGTGCTGATTCTTCAGGGGTCAGTGGGTGTAGGATATCTGTGAGATGTGTGAGTGTGTGTGTCTGTTTCGCTAATAGCAGCAGCCTGGGTGAGCTGATGGGTAGGAAGAGTCCTGTGTATGGTAGGGGGGCCAGGCTCAGGCATGGACATTAGGTGGACTCAGGAGCTGTGCTGACATCTGAGGGATCTGTGAATGGCAGTGAAAGCATGTGTGTTCTCATTAGCAGGCTTCAATCCTTATGAGTCAGAGAGGATGGATGGGATTGAGCAATCCGTGCATGTGTGCGACCACTGTTGGTGGTTGTGGTGATGCTGGCAAAGGCCATGTTGTCTGTGGCATTCTGCATGACAGCCTGTGTCAGCGTCCTCTATGTGTGCCTGGGATACACTTTCAGCCCTGCTACTGGCCAAACCTTCAAGCATCTGAGATATTTGAAGACTACTTTGTAGCTGACTGACATTCCAGAAGGCTCCAAGTATAGGGTATCAAAGGCATGGACTTAATTAAATGACTCTCTTAAAACAGTGGCCATATGGTATCCTGCTTCCCTTGACTGCAGTGACATCTGCTAACAATAAAACAAAAAAACAAAGTCATGTCAAAGTTCGTGTGTTATTTCCCTGAGTTTCAGAAAACACGCTTTCCTAGAGCTCCCACAGCACCACATGCAATGACTCATTGCCTCTGTTTATTCCTTAATTACAAAGCTCCTATGTGGGGGTCTCGGTTTTATGAAAACAGATCTCATTGCCATCACTTTCATAATGACTCTGCTCCATGGCACGGGATTAGGCTCAGGGCAAAATGTACCATGGGGTTTCCAATGACTGAAACTTCTGCCATCCACAGCTTCAGCACCACCTGACTCACAGTTGAGGATAAATGAGTGGAAAGTTCTGGGGATACTGCTGTAGATGCCAAGCAGGAGAAGCAATCAACCTGTAAGGTTTAAGGCAGAGCTGAGTGATGCATGGTGATACAGCCAGAACCACATAAAGGGAAAGGCCACCATTTTCAGGTGTGTTCCATTATCATGCCCTTCCCACAGTGCTGCTGGACCAGACAATGCTGGTTTACAACGTGCAATTTGAAAGCAATGAAGAATTGTGGTAATTATGCAGTCGAGTGATGCCCAGCCTTTAGCTGAAACCTGCTTAGTAAAATAACCTTGTTTTTCTGACTGCCTCTAGTTACAGCCTAAGGTGTGCTCCTACCTGTGGCAGAGCAAAGATGAATAGTTTTGGTGGTGATATTGCTTCTGTGATAGGAGGTCCTGCCAACCCGAAGGGAAGTTAATCTCAAAAGAGAGGCATGGCAAAAAGATGCAGCTGGTCTCAGAGTGCTGGGAAAGCTAATCAGAGGGGACAAAGGAGCACCTCTGAGGGCCCTGAAAACATGCAGGGTGAGCTTGTACAGAGAAAGTACAAAAATGGTGTGTGGAAATGAGAAGGAAAAGGGAAAACTGGAAGAGCAATTCAGAGATGGAGCTGAGGGTGAATGCTTTCCCTTTTAGTTTCACTCCTAATCTTTATGAAAATTAGAAGAGACAGAAGAGTTTTGAACAGGCCTGTCATTTCTTCTAATTTGAGGTGAAACATTCTTCTGCAGAGTCCTCTCTCCTCTTGGGGGTTTGCTTCTGGGAATCAGTGTGCCTAACTGAGGTGGCTTTAGGCCTTGCAGAGAAAACTGCAATTGCATTGTTTGCTGCCTTACTACAAGCAGAAGGACATGCGTTTGTGGTGGTTGCTGAGCTTGTGAACTCCCATTTTTGATGCTTTTGGTTTCAAAGGTGGCATGTATTAGCATTGAATAAAGTGTTATCTTAATTAATCTGGACCTACAGATCATAGTGCCTCTGAAATGCTCTTTCTCCACCAATTAGTGATTTTAACAGTGGGGCTGGGTACAGCAAAGGCTGCCTTTCCCTGGCAGGGAATACTCTCTAGCTTCTTCAATGTGATTTTCTGCAAGAAAATCAAATCTCATTTTCTTTTTGAAAATCTCATTTGGACAGCCTTTCTTTGTGGAACTGAACCACAAGGAGTTTCTTTAGACCCTTAACTGAAGACTGCTTAAAGAAATAACGACACGTTCAGCCCAAGGAGCTGGAGGTGACTGTTTTCTACCAGTCTTTTAACCAAGCTGCTGTGGGTTGCCCAATACAGAGGCTGCAGCCCAGCAATAAAGGTTTCCTGGCAAGTCCATAGACAATACTAGCTATCAATTTACTTCTTCCATGCTGTTCAGGACTACATCACCTAACAAGGACTTACAGTAATCTATCAATTATGTTTTTATATTAAGAAGCTTCAGCACATCTTGATCTGTGCAAAGGATTAACTCAGGTTTTTGTAGCTATTGTGGCAGCTTAAAATAAATTACTGCATGAAAATTAATGCTGGAGGCCCATGACTCCTAATGGCTGCTCTGTGGCTATTTTTGTGGTCACTGGTTCACTGCTATTATCAATCTCGTATTTTGGAGGTATTTCCAACTAGCTTGTTGAAAATTGCATCAACCTGATGTTCAACCTTCAGGATGTTGGTTAGAAAAATTATCCAGGAGTCAAAAAAGATGCAGATGCTTTAGTCAAAAGTAAGCTCTCATGAGACATAACATTTCTTCTCATAGCTATTGGAGTTCACATGAAAAGCCCTGGGGAGGGAGACAAGAGCAGAAGCCCCACAGCTGCTTGATGTAGTTCGAGGCTCTAGGTAACTTCCTACACTAGATGCATAATGAGACTGTGCCTTGCCTGGACATCTTACAGCCCAAAGAAAGAGAGGCATAAACTAAAGAAAAAAAGGCATAAAATAAAGAAAGAGCTAGGGGAAAACTGAGTTTTGTGGGTACCAGGTCAAACCCTCTTTGCTCAACTGTAGAATTGTTCTTGATAACCTGGAGCAATTCCAGGTGCTTGTATCTTTTTTGCTATCGTTCTGTTGGTCTACAAATAGTGAAGTAATGGTCTTTAATCCCCATTACAAGAAAGGCTTGATATAAGTGGTCCTAACAGGTATAAGCAAAACTAGCACAGTTTGAGGTAAGTGAATAGTGAAGAGTTTTGATTCATTTTTGTTTTAAACTGAGTTTCTCAATAAGAAATGTGTAAACTGACTGGGGGTTTCATGCTTACTGGACAGCGAAATCAGTCTGCATTCCGGATCTTTCAGGATGTATATAAAACTGACGTAAGTCAACATCTGTTTGCACAAAAACCAGACAGGCAGTACACTTATAAGGTGGGACAAATGAGCACACTAGGATTAGAAACTGACAGTTTGCTGGGAGGTTGCTCTAGATAAGGAAAAGGGCATGTCTCCAGGGATATCATATTCAAATGCATATGAGCAGAGGAGGAAGAGAGTGGGAGAGGCATGCCAGCACTGGGCAGCTGTGAGAGGGCCCTGGCTGGCCCCACCGGAGGAGCACAGGGACCTTGTTGTCTTGTTCAGGGCAATGGATTACCTCAGTGACACATATTCTGGTAATTTGTCCTGCTTTTCTCTCCTGTCAGGCCATGGTTTTATTGCTTTTTTTTTCTCTTAGCTTCAGCACACTAACTACAGCAATTAATGAATGTGTCATGCCAGCCGGGCTGCTTCATTATCTGGGCTCCAGGCAATCCAGCCTGGACACCAGCTCCTACCAGACTGCATAGTGTGGAATTCTATGGGCTGTTTAATTAGTACAGGAAATACAAATGACAGATTAGGTGGAGATATTGACCCTGAACTTTGCATTGGGATTTTTCAGCCCAAGACAATGACACTAGCATCAGAAGGGGTTTATGGTCTTTCTCCCTGTTGCAGTCACTGGGAGATGGTATCTGAAAGTGCTACAAGGAGCAAAAAGAGGTGTAATAAAGGCATCGGTTTAGGTTTAAAACATCTTCTGTACCTAAGTGGAAGATGCAAGATGACACTTATTTAGGCCTGTTACCTTATTAGACATGACAGAAGTGCATATAGACAAATCTGTATGAGCAGACAAAAAATATTTAGAGAAGGGGAATTGAGTGATCAGACAGTAGTTGTTTTTTGACAGGCCTTTGCAGTGAGCTGGGAAAAAAAATAGCTGCATAATGAGACTTTGGGATATGTACTACAACTGCAGTCGAGACACAGATTTTAGCAAGAGGATGAAATTGTAGCACTTTCTTGGCGTCCTGTTCTTGTAAAACCAGATGTTACTTCCATGAATGTGAGGCTTGGAAGCACAGTGAGAACAGCAAATGGTGCTGTCTGCTTTCTTGATACAATCAATTTTCTATTTCTTTTAATATACTTAAAAATCATGCCAAAGAGAAGAATGAGCCTTGTGATGCTTTGTTCTTCCATTAAGACTCTCCTGCAACAATACTACTACTGCAGTTGGTACTGGGAAGCTTACTAAAGGTATCCTTATCCCCTGAAATGGCAAAAGGAAACCCCATCCTCCCCCAGCGCCACCAGATGCATACACATCACAGCTTAGATAGAAAAACTGCTTGGCTAAAATATTCTGGTTAAAATGTGTTATTGAATGGCTGTAAAGAGCAGCAGTGCTGGAGTGTGTCCCTCCACAAGCCAGTGAGCAGGTAGCCTCCCTAGAAGCATGTCCTTTCATCTCCTTCAATAAGGCCACCTCCAGACCTTGGCAGGGATCAGCTCCTTCACACACATACAAAACAACCTGCTCCAGGCGTTGGCAGAGTGGCATGGATGGTGTGATGTCCCTCCACTTTTCTTTCCTAAGGACACAGTGTTTGAAAGCTACATAAGAGTCTGAGTATCCCTAACTGCTGCACTCCATGGAAATATCCCTGCAAACCCTGTGGTTGGTGAAGAAGGGCAAAAGAAGGAAACCTCCAATACATCAATGAGTGCTAGAGAGCATGGATCTGAAGTCCCAGCTGAGGCTGACCTCTACTTTTGCTAGAAAACCTAAGGTAAGGTATGAAAGGAACAGAAAAGGTAAAGAATAGAAAAGAAGAACCGAGAAAATATTTAGGCCAGAAGAAATGAGAGACAACGCTGGTTTGCATCAGTAGAGATTACAGCCCTGTTTTAACTAATGAACTTCCCTGAGGTAAATTACTTGTCTTGAATAAGAATTATGTGTCTTGAAATGACACTTGACAAGGGGAAAAGTGTCTATTATAATCTCATTTAATAAACTGTTCAGCCCACTTAAATATGCTTTCTATCTGCTTGTCCACTGGAAATGTGCGTTAGCAATTCATTAGCCTCCCTTCTAATTACGCGGATATAGACAACACTGCGATGACCCCATAGAGCCACAAGACAAGAAATTTTGTTCTATTGCTCAAAGTACACGTTTGTTTCTGCAAAGGGGCACAGACAGGTCAGAGACATGTAGCTGTTTGTACCCTCCCTTGGATTTACTGGAATAATTACTTGCTTGTTCAGATTAGCCATTACTTCAGTACAGATTTTATTACAGGTCAAAGACACAATGGTGGAAGCAAAAACAAATCTCCTACCAAAATAAAAAATAACAGATAACATCAGACACAGTATTTCTACTTCAAGGAAAATGTAAGTAAATACTTCATTAAAGCTGTCTCAGAGGAAATGAGCAGACTTGGAAGAACTCTGAACTTCAGGGACATTCACTCAATGTGAAGCCAAGTTCAAACTTTTGCCGCTGGACACGCATTATAGTTTTTCTGAAGGGAATGTAGTGGGCTCAGAGGATGAGAATGCTGATAAGCACAAGAGAGCTTCCAGGCTGCAGTGTCTCCCAGTGAGGCTTATTTTCCAGTTTAATCTGAAATCCAACACTTGCTACTTTTAAGGAGGAAACAAGAAGGCAGTTTTGGGGCTGACTGCTGTCACGGATATCGTTTGAAATGCCCAGTGCCTAGAGATGAGTTCATGCTATCTGACATGCATATTTTGCAAAGCTTTGAAGACTGCTGTTTTCCAGATTAGTATTAATTATTTCATCTTATATGATCTATAGGCAGATTTAAAGCCACTGATTTCAGAGTCTGCAATATGGCTCTTACCACATGTATTATGTGGCAGCGATGTCCAAGGCTGCTAATGCACAGGGGGAGCCAAACCTTGGAATGAAAATGGGGAAGATCGAAATGATCTGTGTCTTCTTTCAGTACTCTCTGGAGAAGCACTAGGAAAATTTGCAAGATATTTTCTGTCCTGCTTGGTTTTATGACTTGTATTTATTCTCTCACTCCAGGAAGGGTGTCGCAGGTGTTGTTACACCCAGCTGGGAGACAGACCTATGACTTCTAAGTGCACTGTCACTTCACTTAGCATGTGAAAACGATGCTTGCAAATGTGTGTGCTTGAATTGCAACAGATTAGAGCATGGAATGTCCTTCTGCTCCTTGGTTGCAGTGTCAAGTGCCACAAGGGTCCTGGTCCGTTACTGGGTTTCTGTCACCAGAATAGACAGTTAAAAGGAGACAGAGCTCCCTTAATAGTACATGTGCTATCAGACTGAAATAATGAAGTATAAATGCTGCTCTAAGCAGCTGTCATAGCCATACTCTTGTTCTCCATGTGGCCCTGCACTTTGTGAATGAGAAGAGAGGTTTGAGAGACAGCAGGCATTATACTGCATCTAGCACAGAAAGAGGATCAAAGTAGAAAGTTCTGCACAAAAATCTAGTGTAGAAATGTGGGAACAGTGGCAAAGCAGTGCTGAGAGTAGAGAGTGAGGGTTGAGGGCAAAAGTAGGTCTATGTCTTTGTAGACTTGCTCTGGACAAGTATGAAAATAGTGCTGCCTCTGCTCTGGACTGGGTACTGGGCAGCTGTGATGAATGTGGTGCTGGCTGGTGACACTGCTGGGAGGTAATGGCTGTGGATTCAGGCTCAATGCCCTGTTAACCACAACAGCAGAGCTAGCTCATGGCTGGATATCCATGGAAAATGTGCCATTGCACTCAAGGAAATGTTTCCAGTTGGTGCATGTCTAAGCTCTGTGGAGACCTTCATGGGTTGTACTTCACTGACTGGAGTGTAAATGGCGCCATTGAATTGCCTTTACTACCTGTTCCCCCAGCAAAGATTTTAGCTTGAGGATATTCCCTGTTGCACTTCTTCACTACAGTGTAACTCCATTGGCACTTCTCTGACTGAATCAGGTGCAGGTGAGGGAGGAAGTGTTGCTTTCATCTGGAATGATGTTACCCCTTGGGTAAATGATCGAGATTCCCAATTACTCACAGCACCCAACAGGAGATAATTAGAATAAAGCTGTTGTTGTATCTCATAGGCAGCAGGAACCTGGTAGAAAGAAGTCAACAGGCATGAGGGGCTGTGTGGTCTCCTAGTCTGGAGAGTGGATAGTTCATGGATAATTGGCCAGTCTTGGTAAGACAGGACCTTCTAAGCTTGAGGTGTCAACTGGATTTCCTCATAAGAGTGGCAGCAATCATAGAAGTGAAGAGGGTGTAGTGGGGGGAGGAGGTATGAAACTGGCTGATGCTTTACAGTACGTAGGTATATCCACAGAGCTGAATCTTGGGTATGTTTTCTGTCTTGAACATTCACAGCTTCTCCTGTTTCCTCTCTGTCCATCAGTCTGAGCTCTAGCCCCAGATATCCTGACACTGCAGGTAAGAGAAGGTGGATCCTGGCTGCAAAAAAACACCGTTCAGCTGATGTTTTTGTTGCTTCCTTTTGGCTGCCTGAGAATGCAGCAGCAGAGGCAGTGGCACCAGGTCAGTGGTCCGGTGATATTCCAGCAGGAAGCAGTGAAAACAATTCACACTCGTAATTAACTCTGCCTGGGGGAGGAAGCAGAAGCCTTCTGTGTTTCTCTAACTTCAGACTGGGGAGCTAGAAAACAAACAAGGAACTAATCTCAGCTTTATGTTTCCCTCTCCTGCCTCTTATTAACTTTTAACCCTTACGGAGTGATGAACCTATTTCTTGAGTCAAAGAAAACCTTCCCAGCATTAGGACTAAGGCATGGACTGGAATGAAAATGTTGGGATCAGTACCAGCAGTTAAATTTGTATTGCTGGGGTGCAAGGCCAATGAGTACTTTTGCATAAATGCACTCATACACTGAACTTCCCTGAGTATCCAGTGATGTCTCCAGCATCCTTGTTAATGATCATTTTCTCATCTCTGAAAGCTCTTTCTCTTCACCCCCTGCTTCTTTTTCTCTTCTGTTAACATGCAGTCCTCCAGTCAGCCAGGGAAGGTACCAGCTTGCAAACCCAGAATGAGTTTTTCATAATGTTAGATTGGAAAGTTGGAGTTTGAACTTCTCGGCGAGTCTGGCAGCTTCTTAGCTGGTTGGCTTTGACAGCCAGTTATAGGGTCATGTTATGTGGCATATCTTTTATTGGAAAGCAGGATAGCCTTAGACTCGGCAGAAGTGAAGCCATGATGGCCAGTGTAGAACAAAGACCAGTTCTGTATTTTTGCAAACATATAAACAAAAAAGAATTATCTGTTAATTTTTTGACAACTGAATCCTCCTCACTATGATAAAAAAGAACTGCAAGTGACAATGATAAAAAAGTCTTTGAAAACAATACAGGTGCTAAAGATAATCAGAAATATGGTCTTCCAGTAAATTTAAATGGCATGTTATCCATCACTGCTATGACCTCAGCACTTCCAGTTTACAGACATTGTTTAGACCTCTTGAATACTTATTATCAGTTCTAGTTATTTACTGCTAATACACTCCGATTTCTTTTTCATATCTCTTCTAAAGTAATCTTGACTTTTACCTAACCTTTCCTAAGATTCCCAACCCCCAAGAGTGGTTGGAACCATCTGAGCACAGATTTTATTCCACTATGAGCACTGATGTAAATAAATAATTTTAAAATGGCCACATCTGCTACGATATTCTTTTGTACAGTCAGATGGCCCTGCAGATTTTCTGACAGGCTTCTGAATCTTTGATGTGAAGAAACATTATTAGTGGTAATTCTCTTTGCCATTTGTTCCTCAAAGTGCTTTTTATCCTGCTGTGTTTTTACATGCAATCTGCCACCAGATATGTTATTTCTATTTTTTTCCATTTGGCCACGACTTCAGCTTTCAGTGTGTTCTGCAGTCTCCTGTTACCTTATGGTTTAACACTGCATATTTCCTTTTACCCTTCCTCAAGTTCTTGTTCATAAGCTGTATGGTCATGTACTCTAGTGTTTCCTTTGCAGACTGCCTTTTGTCAGGAAGAATGGAGAAGGACCCTCTGCAGGGTCTGTGTCCGTGGTTTGTTTGTGGGCAAGGGACAGAGAGAGCCAGTAGGTCTTCTGAGCACTCCTGAGGACTTGGTGACTGAGACCTGCAGCATCACCTCAGCCCTGAGATGGCAGAGACAGATGTGCATCCAGTAGCTGTGAGCCTGCCTTGGGCCAACAAAAGTCTCTACTACTTTCTAATAGATTACTCAGAATATCTTTAAGAAAAAACATGCCACTGAGGAATGTCACAACACAGTTTCAGTTGCTACCTGGGGAAGAAGGAAGACAGGTCAACAGCTTTCCTGTGGACTTCTCTGCCTCTTACCCAGCTGTTCCCAACTGATCCATGAGCAGAAATCCTGGCTGCAGCTGGGCAGGGAGAGATGCCCCTGCAGAGAACCGAAGATCTGAAGAGAGGGGAGGGTGCCAAAGTGAATTGAAATTAACTGGGAATTAAGGGCTTCTCTTTGTGTATGAAATCTGCTCAGAAATGCCTTGCAGGTGGTGAGCCCTGGGGACTTCATGACTAGCTGAGTTTTGCTGGTATTTCATACCAAGCAAAGCCATAGCTATCCTGGCGCTATGTATTGCTGCCAGCTCTTGCTCACTTTGAAGAGTGAAAACACACAAATTTGATGAAAGAATTTTTCCTGGGGAAAAAATCCTTAAAACCTTTCCTGGATATGACCATGGGAAACTTGATCTTTCTTTGAAGTTGGCTCTCCTTTGAGCAGGGTGCTCAGGTTCTGCGAAAAAGCTGCCTGCTGAGGTGTTGTCTGGGACTGAACTGGTATAAAACCAGATATATTACAGCGTTACTGACCTAACTGCAATGGCAAAACTCTTCTCTTGACTTGTCCTCTAAGTTAATTCTGAACACATTTCTCTCCTGATTTATGCTCTTCCTTCCAGTTTACCCAGTGACTTCTCTTCTTGCATCAGTTTCCAGACACTATCTCATCCCTTCCCTTCCTTACACTACACAGATTTATCCTTTTGAGCTCTTCATTTGCACCTCCTTCTGATATTTGACTTTGGACATTTGAAGAACTAACCCCCCGTAAGTGTTGTCTGCAGTCTCTAAATTCTTCTTTAATAGCATTCCTCCAGTCTCAAATCTGAGTTTTAGGTATTCTTTAAGCTAATTTACAACAAGGGCCTGTTTGCTGATTGCAAACAAGCAGAAGAAAAGAAAACCAACAATGAAAATACATCAAGCACAAAGGAATTCTTCTTGTGAGACTGGATATTGAAAGTACAAGGGCAAAAGGGAGATCATGGAAAAGGAGAGCTTTTTTACTGTGACTGTGAATCCCTTGGTATAGCAACAGAAGGAACAATGCATAATCCCTCTTGCAGGGGGTATTGTTCCCCAGGAACCTCCATGGGCACAGCAGGGACAGAGCTGTGCTGTTGAGCCCTTTGTCCTGACAAGGACAGAAGGAGAGCAGGCAGAGGCAGCTGCAGGAGGGTTGCATGATGGCTGTTCATCTTGAGCCTACTGAAGGGGTAGTTGCTGGGTAGCTCCCAGCAATTCATACTCCAGCAACATAGGGTGATACAATCTTTATAACCATCGCTGCTTTCTGCTTCTGTGCCATCTGACAGCAGCTGTCAGGGTGACGGGAGCCACTGCTCAGTATAACAGCCAGACAGGAAAACTGGCCATGTTTGCTGCGAATGAACTGGGACAGTTGGGCACCTTCTTGAAGTTCACTGATAGGAGAACTGGACATAGACTGAGTGTAAAGTAGGTCCTTGCTTGGCCAAGCAAAGGTGTGGCCAGAGAGCTTTTCTCTTTTCTGGACTGATGGCTCTTTCCTCCTGACCCCTGATGTCAGCAGTATCCCCTTTTGTGTGGGCTCCACCAGCCACTGCATACACCAGCCTCTTCCATCTTTCAGCATCTGTCTGGAACACACCGGTACATGAAAGGTGACCTTTATTTGGTGGGTATGGGAAATGCCTGTGGTATAAGGGCACTAATTTCTGACTTGCAGCTGGCTAGGACCACTAAGATGAAGCAGATGACATGTATTACGTGTCACTGATTTTTTTTGTCTTCACGTGGGAAACAAGTAATAACCCCGGTTTGGCTTTGTTTCTTTGTATCTCTTGCTTTGTCTCATTTATTGTTCTGTTCTTATCATGAATTCTCTTGCCCTGACCAAGTCTAATTCCTACAGAAAAGCTTGATGAACAATGACCAAGGTAACTTCTGGAGAGAAAGTCAGTTGCAGGGAGATGCCAGGCCAGGTCATTATTAATGACTGGCTATGAAATAAATAACAAGCTTATTAACTTTGCAGACCACAGCAAGCTAGAATAGGCTGCAAGTACTTTGGAGGACACAGCCTGAGCTTGACAAATGGTCTTGTCAAATTGGAGAAGCAATTTGAGAAGAATAGGATGCAGTTCTGCAGGGACACGTGTGAGCTCCCACCTTATGCAGAAATAAGCGGTGCATGAGGATAACGTGCATTAACGTTGCTCTGCAGAGCGGGGCCTGGGGGTCACAATGGATCAAAGGCAAAGCATGAGTCAGCGGCGTCAGATCGTCTCCGTGCCAAGATATATGGACTGAATTACAGCCTGCAAGACAAATGGAGTGAATTTTGTTCTCAGCATGTGCGAGCCCCGGCAGCGATGCTCTGCTCAGCTGAGGGCACTGAACTTCCAAGAAGGATGTGGCCCAGCTGGACAGAGTCCAACGGAAAGCAACAGAAATGGTCAGCAGTGTGGAATACGTGACCTGTGAGGGATGAGCATGAGAGCTGGGAGCATATAAGTGAGAGATGGGAGGACTGAGGAAAGGGAATCATGGGAAAAGCAGTCAGTTAAGGGTCTGCAGCCAGTGTTACTATGGGAGAATGTGTGAAGGGCAGAGCAGGGAGCAATGGGAGAAAAATCTATCCCAGGTTTTCCTGTCTCCTTCTTTACTGGGCTGCCTTCCTGCCATGTAGAGCCAGACTGGGTGCCGAGGGGGGGCCTGAGGAGGGTCAGTATAGGGAGGGAGGGCTCTCGTGGCTGTATGGGAACCCCTGTTCAAGAGGTGTAAGGCGTATGTTGGGGAGGTAGGCATTGCTTCAGGGACTGAAGTACGAGTGCTGTCACCTGGGGTCTGCAGAGCATGAGAAGAGCAGCAAGTCCCTGTGCCAGTTGTTACAAACAGCTCTTGGTCACTATGCGGGGGAAGCAGGATAAGAACCTGCAACAGTACAAAATATTGATGCACAGAGGAAGTGAATGACCCTGTCTCTGTCTGGCCAAGACACAGATCAATGGATGAACATTGCAGCAGGTGGAGATTGGACACTGGGGTGCACTTGATAATAACTGTTATACCTAGGTAGGTTGTAAGATCTCCATCACTGGAGGATTTCTGGTGATGCTTGAGGAAATGTGCATCAGGGGTGATTAGAGTGCAATGACTTCTTTGGGGTAGGAATGCACTACAAGACCTCCTGAGCATCTTTCCAAACCCCTTTGCTCTGACTGATTTTTGTGCAAGTCAAGTGGCTCAGAACAGGGAACGCATCCTGACTTTCAGCTGGTGAGCAGGAGCAGTGCCCCAGGAGCTCCTTGCTTCTCTGCAGGCTGCATGTGGGACCCAGAAGAGAACAGCATGAGAGAAGAGCCTCGTGGGGAGCAGAGCAGCTATCCTAGATATGGCTCTGCTCCCTGACCCGATGTGCTGTCCATGCTCATCACAGGGACTCTGCAGTGAGAGGCTCTTTGCTGAAGCATTAGTTGCTGAAGGTGTGAGCGAATGGACTGGGGTGGGAGGGATATGCCAGTTCTCCCCTCCAGCCATGCATGATCAAGGCGTATTTGTCTGCAAGCCTGCTGAGGACAGCTTTCTCTGGGGCCTTGCCTGGCTGCCTGCCTCGCTCCCTGCGCTGCTGTGCTCCCAGGCAGCACAGCCTCCATCAGTGCCACAAAGAGGAGTGTGAAATGGCAAGTGATATGCATTTGTGGTAGCTTCACACCAGCAAATGGGTGAAGGCTGTTGCCAAAAGCATCGCTATAATGTGTTTATTTTCTTTGTAGTTGCAGGGTAAAATTGGGGGAAAAAAAGAATATGAGCAAAGGCTGTTGGACAGCTGGGATCTAACTGTTTACACAAACTGTTGATGGG
The DNA here is from genome assembly GCF_033815535.1 of Pezoporus flaviventris. Lineage (NCBI taxonomy): Eukaryota > Metazoa > Chordata > Aves > Psittaciformes > Psittacidae > Pezoporus > Pezoporus flaviventris. The sequence continues at coordinate 19,877,157 of NW_026892573.1, forward strand.
GAATGTAAGTAACCAGGGTCATATATGCACTACGGCATTTGTTAGATTAAGGATATGAAAACATTGATTAGATCATGTATTATTACATGCCTTATGTTTTACTGTTACTGTAAGCCTGTACTGAATCAAATTTCCCAGCTCCTCTGCAACTCGCCAGCAGAATGGAAGTACTAAATAATCTTGAACCTTTATTAATACAAGCTGGATGAGAGTTGCAGATAAGAAACTGTTGGACATCAAATTCCTGCTGCCTGGGGAGTCCTTTCCCTGACCAATAATGTGAGCCTAGCAAAGGGTAAATATTCCCCAAGCAGCAGTGAAGAAAACAAACAAGGAAATAAATCCTGCATAGCACTGACATGCAAGAAGTACCGCAGAGCCAGTTTTCTAGGGAAACTTGGCACTTCTCTCCAGCTACTGCATTGCTCATGGAGTTGGGTTAGCCCACATGTGCCTGCTTGAGCTCTGGCACAGGTCTGGTCTGGGTTGTGATTAGGAAACACCCTCTCGAACTGGCATCAACTCTTCTCTATGGTAGGGATGGGAAGTGAAAGGACATTCAGGGACAACAGGAAAAGAGTAGAAATGGTGGTTTACTTGGGCTGAGTGTCTCTGCCATTGCCAGATCTGGAGTAATTAAATGAAGGCACAGGGCTTGCACTGTTTGTGTGAACTGGAGAATGTTCACTTTTGTGTGGCTGTTCTGCGGGACTGGAAGGCCTCCCCGCTCTGTGCCTGGTGGTGCAGCAGCGGTGAAAACCAGCATGGGAGCAGGGGCAGCAAACCTGCAAAGCAGCAGTAGCAGCCAGTGTCATGGCAGCTCATCTCCACTGCTCTCCTCTAATGAGGTGGTGGATTTTCCAGTTTGGACCATGTAAGTGCCAAGTAATACTGAGCCTCCAGGGAAATCCTTGTGCTGCCACCAACTGCAAGGACTTGCGCGTCTTATTTGGTGAGGCTGCTCTAAACCGAGACAGCTAATGCGGAAAAGCTTCTTCAGACCTTGTAGGCAAGAACAAGGAGTCTGCTAGTACTTTGAACACGGGATAGTTTGCCACCCACAGCTATCTGCACAGGAACTTGTTGCTGGACATGCTAGGTAAAAGTAGAATAAGTCATCATCAAGAGCCATGATGGGCAAGATGGTTGTGGCCCCAGCCTGGGATCACAGTGGTTGTTGCAGAGGGAAGAGTAGGATGGCTGGATGGTGGCTGCTGCTGGGGAAAGATCTTTCTGTTGTTACTACCTCCATCTTTCCCATCCTCTCTGGCAACAAGCGCAGAACTGTGTTGCCCCATGCCTGTCCCATCCTGTCATGTTTTGCCAGCAGCAAGGTACAGGAAAGTGACAATTAGTGTGGGGAAAAGTGTGGCCCCTGTCAATGTTCCCAAGTGTCCATTTGCCCTTTGCACCAGCAAGAATAACAAACCTTCATCTATTCCTCTCTCTCCCAGCTCTGCCTCTTCCTGCTAGTCTTCTTTTCCCATTGTAAACATCAAAGCATGCTATATCCTCCTCCTTGGGGTCTCAGAGTTGAACTTTGCTGTGTTGCTGAGGAGACTTGAGTCATCTCTGATACGTCTTATCACTGCATGTTGATTTCCTGAAAAGGGGTAAAACCCAAGGATGATTTATTATTATAGTTTATTATCACAACTTGTCTAGGAAAGATGTTTTCAGCACCTGGTGAAAGATTTCTGAAGCCAAGCTCTTTAATGTATCAGACCAAGCATCACAGCATCGCATCTGAAGTGTGTCTGTGACTATGCTTGTTCTTTCTTTCTTGCTGCCTTCTCTCATTTTTCATTGTTCTGATATATCTGAAGAAGGCATTTTCAGGGACTAACATTTGAGTTCTGTGTTAGCTCCAGGTGAAACTGAATGCCTTGAAATACCCTGCATAAGGTATACTGTGGTTGATGCTGAAGCCTCAGATTTTCCTCCTACACCTTCCTGTCCCCACCCCTTTTCTCCTCAGCCATCCCATGGGATGGTCTCAGATGAGACCTTGCTGACACGGTCTCAGCCAGCCATTACTCACCTGCTGGGAAAGATGTTCTGCGGAGCCTCTGCAGACATCATTTTCCCTGAGGCCCATCCAATGCCAGGTGCATTGATAGCTCTGCATTGGCAGCTGTGTTCTGCTTGTTGAGACAACAAACCTCCTCAGTGAATAAATCCTGATAGTATGAGCAAGATCTCTCTGGCTGGAGGTGAAAACAAGAGAGCAGAGGCAGCACTGCCTTGCAAACATCACTTAGCCCAGGGACACAGAACTACAGTAGGTACATTTTCACATTTTCCTCTCTTGCACTCCTATGGCCCCATCCCCAAGTGCTTTTCTTGTCCTCCAGGTAACCCAGCCTGCTTCTTTGCTGGTGCAAACTCTCCTCCTGCTTTTCCTCCCACCGCTTTCCTGAAGAACTCAACCTCTGTTTCTCCCCTGGAGAGATGAGGGTTGTCCACCCTTGCAGAGAAGCTGCACCACTCACATGTACAAGGCCATGACTGTACTTGAGCTGCTGCATGGCAGGAGGGAAGAAAACAAACTGTGGCCCACAGCAATGGCTCAATGACTTTGATACGTGCACAGTAAAGAAGGGTGCTTTTCAGGGCTGTGTCACCTCCTCTACTTTTGGCAGACTCCACCTGGGAGGAAGCAAAGATGTAGTGACAGGAGACTGAGGAAAAGGAAAATGTCACCTCAGTGTTATCCAGGGGTTCAGTAAAATTCTGTATGTTTTGATTGCGTGTTTCTCTAAAAAAATCCATTAAAACTGATGCTGACACACCGCATGGTTTTAACACCCATCCACAAAGCCAACTCTTTCCTGAGCATTTCCTTCTCATCCAGGCTGCAAAGCTGAGGTCCTGGACCTCATCTGATAAAAATGAGGGTGGTGCCTTGCCCTTGTCTCCGCTTTCATCAGCTTGTCCCTGGATGCCAGCAGTACATTCATTTCTTGCAGCAACAGACAGAACGTAACAGCTCCAAGCAGCATGTGAGGGGAGAGCCCAGGCTTGATTTGCATTGATTTATGCACTAAGCTTTCCCTTTGTCTGAGGAGCTTTTAGCTAATAGGTCCCTCATTGGCAGGAGCCAAGGTCTAATTACATGATAAAATTGTGCAGATGTGCCCTTAGAAGAGGCACACGCTGTTAATAGAGTATTTTACCACGGTGGCTTGTCCCAGTTTGGAGGGGAAAGAAGGTCTCCTTTTAATCCTTTTATTTATTTTTCTTTTAATATCTTTTGGGCTTGTATAACTGTATCTCATGTAGGCACACATTTAAAATGAAGAAGACCTCAGCCCCACTGCTAAAGCTATTATGGCCTATATGTTTGGGCCTGTATTTCAAGAAACAGGGGCTTTGCCTTTCCATACATGGCCATGGGTGAGGAAGTGACGAAAGGATCAAAACACTGAGGAAATTCCCCAAAGCAAGTGTTACTCAAGTGACGTGTAGTTACCATTTGTCGTGTTCAAAGCACTTCAAAGACCAAGTGCAATCCTACTTTGAGGGGTGGGTAAAGATGACAGGAACAGAGCATTTGAGAAGCTGACAGCTAGGGTATTTGTATAGGAAGTTCAGAGGGTTCATGCCTTCATGGACAGGATTATTTTTGTGAAAGATTTTCTGGAGGAATATCTATGGATAAAACCCATATTTCAGCTGCCCAAAATTACAGGACCTGCAGAGAGAAATCTAGATATGAAAATTATGTTCTGGGAGGTGGCCCCATTTAGTGCTACCCTTTTAATGATGTGGTTGTTCCTCTTTTCCTTTTATTTCTAAGTCTTTGGGCAAGGGGAAAAGCAGAAAATATTGCAAGGGGGGCTGGATCTTGGCACATGCAGGGAGCAAGGGTCTAGATACGGTTGGTCTGGGATAACTGAGCAGCAAAACAGGGCCTGGGGACTGAAGCCTGAGCTCTGGCTGAATGTGAATGCTGGCTAGGGCACCTCTGTCCTGTCTCTGGTCGTTCAAGGAAGGTCACTTCAGTCATTCATAGATGGTTTCCTAATTACTGGTTATTTTCTGAGTTGTTTGTTCTGAGGCATGAGTGTCTCAGCTGTGGAATGGAGTTTTTCTGCAAGCAGTTGTAGCTCTGCCTTGGATTTATTTTGCATATATATATATTACATATATATATTTACATATATATATTACATATGTAATACCTGAAACCTTGAAATCTATTCAAGGTAATGTGTCACTCAGAGTGAATGGATTCTTTTGTCTGCAGTCCACTCACTTTGGTGCTTAGACTAATACATGGAGAAATGTCATTCCACCTTTTCACAAGAACAGCTAATGTTTGTGGAGCCCTTCTCAGTGAAGAACACTATGGAGACTCCCAAAGCAAATAACTGGACCTTTCCAGATTAGGGTTTTAACAGGGTGTAAATAATAAGCAGATCATGCCCCAAACAGCTACCATTGTTTGCAGGTTGTGACCAATTCTTGCTCTTGATGTCTATGACAGTGGTGAGGCAAGTGATGGAGTTTTGGACCAATGCATTTGCAGAAGTTGAAGCCAACCAGATAGGTTTAAGACCATGGAAGAAATGCCTATTATTAACTAGGAAGGAATACCTTCATGTTTTTTATTCAAACTACACCCAGGTATAGGATATCTGGGGTTAATCTGGGCCTGACCAGCATTTCCCCTGTTATCTGCTCCTGGCAGAGACTCCAGAGCAACTCCTCAGGGAAGTTGCTGATCATGTATAATTTATCTTCCAGTTAGTCCAGAGCTTCCCACATGGTGTGAGTCCAGATCCCAAGCAAAGCTTTTGGGTCCAGCCCATTGTGGTTCACACCTTTTCATGACAAAAGAGAACTGAAACACTGTCAAGATCAGGGCTGCCTCCCATCTCAGTTGTCCACTGGTGTGCAGTGAGGGCTTTGGGACCTTGATTTGAAGGCTGATACCTGAAGGTATGAGCTTCTAAGGTGCCACAGGCTCAAGTACAGCAAAGCCCTTTAGCACTTGCTGAACTTTAAGAATATAAATGAAGTCCAGGAGATTAATGCTGTGCTTAAAGGCTTTGCTGGATCAATATATCTTGTAGCATCAATTCCAGAGGTGGATGGCTGTCAATGACAGGGTCTGTTTCACAGTAAATTCGCTGGATCACCATGACTGCCTGTGAAAAGCTCTTGAGAGAGAGGTCTTTTGTTTGAGTTGTCCCATCAGTGCTAACGTTCAGAGTGCAGTGGCCAGCAGTAACTGCCCATGGTAATTCCTAATGACCATGAAGTATTTTTGCCCCATTCCAGAATGGAAGGGGATTGTAATTCCACATGTGGATTTCCTGTAAAAACATGAACTCTCTCCCATGAGTCTTCATGTTAGGATCATAGAATCATTAGGGTTGGAAAGGACCTTAAGATCATCTAGTTCCAACCCCCCTGCTGTGGGCAGGGACACCTTACGCTGATCACAGAATCACTGCATCATTAGGGTTGCAAGGGACCTCTGGAGATCATCTAGTCCAACCCCCCTGCCAAGGCAGGGCCACCTAGAGCAGGTTACACAGGAACATGTCCAGGAAAGTGCTGGATGTCTCCAGAGAGGGAGCCTCCACAACCTCCCTGGGCAGCCTGTTCCAGTGCTCTGCCACCCTCAGTGTAAAGTTGTTCTTCCTCATGTTGAGGTGAAACTTCCTGTGCTTTAGTTTATGGCCATTGCGTCTCCTCTTGTCGCTGAGCACCACTGAAAAAAGTCTGGCAGCATCCTCCTGGCACCTGCCTTTGAGGTAAGGCTTTGAGGTTAAAGCTAATCCTGAGAACTTTTCCTGATGTATTTTCAGAATTAGTTGCTAGAGTTTTTGTATGTGAAGTGATCTTTAGTTGAAGATACAGTCATGGATTTGCAGTAGGTGTAAATTGACATCTGGTCTCTGGCTGTCAGTAAATCTTCACTACAGGAGGGTCTGTCTGTTCCTTTCTTTCTTTATTTTTTATAATTAGCAATTTGAATCAATGGTAAAAAATCTCCAAAGCTGGACCCAGTTGTAGCAACATTTATTGAGCTGTGTTCCACAGGAGACCGTTCTGGGTCTGGAATTACTCGATATTTTTATTAATGACTTCACAGCAGAAGGGAGTTTGCTTATTAAATTTATAGAAAGTTTGCTTATTAAATTTATAGATGGCATCAGCGTGGGAGATGCTGAAGACACTAGGAGATGGGGATAGAATTCAAAATAAGAAAAGTGTTACACTGATGTGAGAATAGCCACCTTCAAAGAGTAGAGAGAGAGGCAGCAGCTCTACAGGAAGAGAGGTGTTGATCCCTTCCTTCTACCTAGTGGGGCATTTTAACTAAGCAAGTAGAAACTTCCACCTTTCAAGTGTTGTGCTGCCATGGTAAGGTCTCTGTTGAAATGCTGTTCCAAACAGGTGTGAGCAGATGAGATCAGCAAAAATGATGAGAGGTCTAGAAAACACTGTATGCAAGATTAAGCCTTCAGAGTCAAGTGTCAGTGCCGAAGGAGACAATGCCTTGGTTTCTCTGTCACCCAGTGGTGTCCTGTACCCTGGGTAGAAATGGACTGAGCTGCCTGCTGTGGCTTTATCTACAAGACTCAGCTGTTCTATTTGCAGCTTCCCCCCATCCCCTTTGAGCATACCTGCCAGACAGCACCCCTCTCCATCCCTGGCTCCCATTGTACAATCCTGCTGGAGCAGATATTCCTACTTTTTTAGCTACTATTCTCTGATCCTGATTTGTGAACCTCCTTTCCTGCCGATTATGGCCCTTAATGGAAAAGAAATGAATGTCTCAATTCACAGAGTATAAACAGCCATGAGACAAGAGCAAAACAATTTCTTCATTACTGGCAGTGGTTTCTGACTCTCTTTCTACTTGACAGGTTTCTTAATGATATTTGAGCTACTTGCTGACCATCCTATGCAGGTGGAAATCACAATGAGCTCTTAATGACAAGTGGCCTCTTTATGTGTTTTCTATTCTTCTGTGGGCGTGATGGACAGCAAGTAATTCTGACATTAATTTAGTATGAAGGAAAAGGGTATGGATCCTCTGTAACAACTCTGAGTGTAGCAGATCATGACCTGAGTGTAACACAACCATGTCTCGCTATTGTGAAAATGATGTAAGCTGTATTGGAATGCCTAAACAGAAATGTCCAACCATGCCGAATAATCCTTTTTCAGACCTTGGCATTTTTGATTTATCTTAGCTAGAATGCTGGGTACAGTTCTGGACAATGAAATTCAAGGAAGCTGCATATAGAGAAGAGCAAAATAATATTCCCAAACCACCCCCAGAAACACCATACCTACAAAATGATGTAAGCAGTAGGACTGAAAGAACTGGGATTATTTAGTAGTAGACAAGACTGAAGAGGGATGTCTTCATGTGTGTAAATGGCTGTGAAAGGAAGACATGAAAAAACTATTATTATGAGCAAGATAAAAGAGTAGTCTTACATTTCAGCAGATGTTAGGAGAGCCAGTCCAATAGTAAGGACAGCTGAGCACTAGACTATCTTGCTTCATGATCTGTGATGTGTTCATCCCTGAAAGTTTTTAAGCACAGGTTGGACAATCATCTTCCATCCTTCAGGAATGCTTAGGTGTAGACTGATCCTGCCTTAGGGCTGCACGCATAGATGAGCTGTCTTGTTACGTTTCTTCAGGTTCTCTGTCTTTGCTTCATTTATAGACAGGATTGGTTTGTGGCATTGCCTGGCAAAAATAAAGAGTTTTGGCATGCTGACTCCCATTCAGGAATTGGGGACCAAAAGAAACTGAAAACTCCCACTGCAGGGCAATTAGGTTTTCACAAGACTGTGTTAAAACAGTATTAGTCATTGTAAACAAGAATTACATTGAGCCAGTAAAGAATAAAGCTATAGAAAGAAGACATGCATAATTCCTAAATAAAGTAAGTTAGTTCTATTGTTAATACAGAAACAAAAATATGAGAAACTGTAAAGATTGTGATTTATGTGTTGAAAAGCAATAATGATGCTAAGCCTAGTAGGTAACTAAGTTGTCTTATGTTTCCGAGGAAAAGTTTTATGTGAAAGATGGAGGTCATGGACAAGCAGGAAACTGCCTGAAAACAAGTAAAACAAGTTCACAGCAAGAAGAACACCACCTCAGAGTGGGGTCTTCTTTATACGCCATCACTAATGCGAAACTGTCTCCTCCTACATCTGAGAAATAGCTATACTTAGTCTGTTGTCTGCTATAAAGCTTCTTTCTCTGCTCATGCATCTAGAAAATCCTGGGTCTTGTCTCACTTCTGACGTCTCTCACTTACATTTTTCCTCCTGTTCTATTTTCTATTAATCTGAGTCAATTTTGCAAATGAGAAAATGAGGACCAGACAGCACATAACTGAATTACTCATGTTCTCTTAAACATTTGCCCATATTACTGAACACTAATTCTAATTCAGCACTATTGTTTTTAGCCTACTAAAGTCTAAAAAGAGACTGAGGTTATAAGACTAGTCCAGATGGGATCATGCCTCCTTGTAGTCAGCAGAGATGAATGGGTATTTTTAGGGAAAGGTTCATGTGAAGGTATCTGTTTCTCTCTATTGTCGTCATATTGTCTCTCTCAGCAGCTATAAAGGGAGCCCATGGTGATTATTTGAGATGAAGTTATCTTCGTGGTAGATGTCTACATTCATTAAGAATCACACCTCTAGTTTCTAAATAATACAACCCTCTGCTTAGAATAGATTATTTCATGCACTTTCATGTTTCTTTGGCAATAGGTGTGATTTCTGGGGTTGTTACACTGTTTTCACGAGAAAAACTTTTGCAGGAAGCAGTTACCTGTGAGTGTCCCATCTTCATCCTAACCTGCAGATGAGGGAGGTTTAACAGAGGCAGATTGTGTGCTTTGCACCTAATTGTAATGGCCAGTTTTGACATTAGATATGCTGAGGAGCATGGCTATTGAGAGCTGATTAGTGGCAACCAGTCTCTTGGTAACAAAGAGGGAGGAGTATAAAACGGCTTGGAGCAGACAGAAACACATAGTCATTCAGCCCAAACTGTCCTTCTGTACTTTTCAACTTCTTTGGTAGATGCCATCTACCTCCACACCTCTACTTAATTCCTGGGCACTTGATGCCTTCAACTTTTCTATGAGTCACTCAAAACACATCACTGAGAATATCATGAGCATTTATTCTGCCATATTGTTTCTGTCGACTTCTCTCTTCCAGTTAACAGAATCAAAGGGTCAGAGAATATCTGAGGTTGAAGAGAGATTGTCTGGTCCAACCCTGCTTAAGCAGGGTCCTAGAGCTGATTGTCCAGCACCATGGCCGAATGGCTTTTGAATATCTCCAAGGATGGAGACTTCGTAGTGTCTCTGGGAACCTGTGCCACTGCTCAGTCATCCTCATTGCAAAAAAGTGTTTCCTGATGTTTAGATGGAAGCTCCTGTGTGTCAGTTGGTGCCCATTGCCTCTGGCCCTGTCACTGGGCACCACTGAAAAACACCTGGCTCCATGCTCTTTGCAAACTCACTTCAGGTATTTACAGATTTTGATAACCCCTCTGACCCTTCTCTTTTCCAGGATAAACAGTCCCAGCTCTCGGGCTCTTCTCATAGAAGAGTTGTTCCAGTCTCTTAATCATCTTCGTCACCCTTTATTGGACTTTCTTCAGAGTGTCCCTTGTACTGAGTTGCCCGTGTCCCTTGTACCGAGAAGCCCTGACTGGACACAACACTCCAGGTGTGGCCTCACCAGTGCTGAGTACTGGGGAATGATCACCTCTCCTGACCTGCTGCAATGCGTTGTCTGGTGCAACCCAGGATTCCATTTGCCTTCTTTGCTGCAAGGGCACATTGCTGGTTCATGATCAAGCTGGTGTCCACCAACAGCGCCAGGTCCTTTCATGCAAAGCTGCTTTCAGCTGGGTTTCTCACAGCATATGTTGGTGCCTGGAGTTGCTCCTCTGCAGCGCAGGGCTTTACACTGCTCCTTGTTGAACTTCAGCTCAAGTTCCTGTCAGCCCATTTCTCCAGTCAGTTGAGGTCCCTCTGTATGGCAGCACACTCCTCTGCACTCCTCCCAGTTTTGTGTTGTCAGCAAACTTGCTGAAGGCGCACTCTGACACATCACCTAGGTCATTAATGACAATATTGAGCAGGACTGCACCCAGTACTGACCCTTTGGGTACACTGCAAGTTGTATGCTTCCAGCTAAGCTTTATCTCTGGGCCCAGAGATGCATCACCACTCTGTGGGCTCAAATGTTCATCCAGTTTTCAATCCACCTGAGTTTCCTTCAGGTTTTATTCACTTGTAGAGAAAATTAATTTACCAGAAGTTGCTTTCACCTCTTTAGCCCAGAGGACCTGCTGGCAGCTTAACAGATGGTCTATGAGCAGGTGTAGTCCCTGGACTTCAATCTAAGATGCAAATTCTCTCTTTTTAGCTCAGAAAGAAGATTTCATATTATAAGAAACATCCCCATGGCCAAGTGACTGCACAGGTAACCATATTAAGCCTCTGCCATAAGCACAGCTTGGAACACGTAGGTCTTGCTGTAGCCCTTCAGCAATGGTGCATATGCCTGCAGCTACAGCATGTGCTTCATGTCAGCTGTTGAACTCCCAAGGTAGCTCCTCTTGGGCATGTGAGTGGGTCAGCAAGTGCTCTGTCACTGCCTGGGTGGAAATTACTGTTCCTATGGTGTTTGTCAATGGACTGTTGAGAAAGGCAAGCTGCCTTAGCAGAGTATAAATTCCCCTGTCTATATACCAGTTCTCTTTCAGCAGATGCAGAGTGCAAGAGATGAAGCTCCTCATGCCAGCTACCCTCATCCTGTTCCTCTCTGCACCCCAGGCACAGGGGAACAGGAGCACACCTCTGTCCTCACTGTGCAAAATTGGAGGCCACTGGGGCAAACTGGGGGAGTCAGCAATTTTGCCACTATGGCTATGCCAATGGATCTGAAGGTAAAATTCTCCCTATTTCCCAGAATTTCTTGTCCCTGTGCCCTGGTCCACAGCTCTCCACCTCCCAGGATGGTCTTGTCCAGAGTCTGAGGGCTTTCTGCAGCGGTTTTCCTCTTCCTGACTATGGCACTCTGTACACAAAAATATGAGTCTTCTGGAAAACTTAGCCTAGAAAATGGAGCAAAATCTGCAATATATGTGGTTTGCAGACCAAGGTAGAGCCCTCACAAGGTGGCAGAATGACACAGAACTCAAGAATGTGAAGTTTTTCTGCTGTAAATGAGCACTAGCTTCATCTTCATCACTGCCTACACATCCCATATCCCACAGCTAAGGAAACATGAGTAAAGCTTGGCTCTAGTTTTACACTGGGACATACCTGTGACGTTTGATTTCTTGCATCTTGCTGAGCCGGCAAATGCCTCAGATGATGATGTCTTTAACACCTACCAGTACGTTAGCATAACTTCTCATAGTTATTGAAGTGTATTATGTTCACAAGAATCATCATGCCACCTAACTGCTGGCAGATAACCGAAAATTCCTGATTTCTGACAGCTGCTCAGAGCTGAGGAACAGATTTCTCAACTTCTTTTTTCTTTCACTGGTGAGTTTCTTTCAGGTTTGCTCTGCCCGTGTTTCTCTTGATATTTAACCTGTTGACATGACAGACAAGGAAGAATGAGTGTTAATCTCAGTCTACCTGCGATTTCTGACCAAAAAGAAAACCATCAATGAGAACTAAATGGGATGAAAAGGAAATTTGGATGGACTCACAAGAAGCATCAAAGGTTTGGTATCATCACCCACTCCTAATTTTAATTGCTTCAAGTCTTGTACATGTTTTTTACAAGCAATCTTTTATCTCATACCTGTGCTCCTGCCTTAGGAAACATGGCTGGAATGTATGCTCACACTGAGCATTCACCTAAGTGTGGCTATGGTGCCATCTGTCTGGGCTGTAGCACCCTAAATCTCCCTTGTTCCTTCTTTGTACTGTGCTCCACTGGCCCTCCTAGCTGTTAATGCAAAACTCATTTTCGCCGGCCTTGTTTTTTGTTTGTTGCTTCTGGTCTTTATGTCCTAAATAGAATGGGGAGAATCCAAACTAAAAATAAAGTTCATGTCATTCATCCATTTTTTTATGATCCGATTTTCTGGATACGCTTAAAGTTATTATCTTGTCCTAATGGGCTAGATGTAAAGAATGTACTCTTGATTTAGGGAAATATTGTGCCTGGAGATCATTATTGTACCTTGATGTCTGAGCCACAGGGCCTCTGTGGCAAGAGTTCAAGAAAAGTCATTGCCTCTCTGAGCAGCTCTTAGGAAGTGTAGCTGTTGCCTTTCCCTCAAAGCAAAGAATTCTTCATGTACTTGAATCAAGGTAGGGGCATGGTGTTGTCATTCTCTAGGTCACCGTCTGGCCTGTGGGGGTGTCATGTCCAGGGCGACAGCCATATGGAGCAGCACAGAGCTGATGAATGGAGGTTCCTTCTGCCAGTTCGCATCCCCTGCTTTCCCCATTACCACTGGCTTTTCATCCATGTGAAAATGTCTTCCTGTCACTTACCTTGAATAATACTTGAATAATATCAGTATTATCTTCTAACAGAAATAGAATATAGCAGGCAAAAGAATAGAACAAACATGGTATGTATTTTAGATAAAAGGGTTTATGATCAGTGTCACCATAAAATGCAGCAATATGACATTGCGTGTGCTTTTTTTCTCAGCATGTGAGTAAGCTGTGTGAATCTAAGTTGTGAATGCAACCATCTATGCATGGGGAAAGAGGTTTGGTGGTTTCTCTGTTCTCCAGGCAGAGCTGGTTTCTAAGCGAGTTAATTCTTGAAATGGCCATTATTGCTGAGGTGAAGTGCCTAAAAGAAGGAATTTAATTCCTTTTGAGTGACTTAGTCAAGAAGCAGTTCTTGTTTTCTTATATGTATGTGTGTGTGTACTTAGACAACTGAAAAACTTGAACTTCATATCGCACATTTCTTCTCCAGAGGGTAGGCCAGGCTGGAAGACTCTGAACATCTGCTGCTTCTCTGCAAATGAATGATTCAGTTAAATTTTGAGGCTGCACTGAGGAAGAATTATTCGCATCATCAGAAAAACTGACCTTTTATGCTTCCCTCTTGTGCCACGTGTAACATAGCTTCATATTGGTGTGTGAATAGAAACATTCAAGAGCTGTTCCAAGTAACGTTCAGAAAACAGAATACTGCCTCCTCATCACATACACTCTCGTGTATTTCACCAACTTAATAATCAAATAGGGATGTTTTCTGCTATCTGAATACTGATGGAATACCTCCATCTGGGCTTCCTTTGGTGGTCCACTTGCAAAAGATGGCTCATATACAGAAAAGGTGGGTCTACCATTTAGAACCTTGACCTGAACAGGTCTCAGGCATTTATTGCACTCGGGGTGGAGGAATCAAAACATTCAACTGAAGCAAAAATGTAAAAGCTCCACTGATGTATGCTGGAACTGATGTGGCTGAAACTGCACACAGCTGGAAAGTGTGAGTAGCTACATCTGCATGACTTCAAGAAAGTCACTGTGTGTCCCTGGAACATCTAGGAGTCAGTAACACACTGCCAAAGAACTGACAGACACTTCTTTGGGATGACAATGGGACCAGTGGCAAGACCAAGCAAGAATTATCCCTGCATCTATTGATAACGTGGCAATTTTGGGGCTGGAGTACGAGTAGGCTTGGGAAAGGCAAAGAGGAGTTTTCCACCCATCCATGCACATGTGGCACAGCTACCAGGGAGGCCAACACAAGCAGCAGGTCTGTAACTTTTCAGAAGTGATATTTAAAAGCCGATTCTATTGAATAAGGCTGAATCAGATTCAGAGCAAACCTGCTGTTATTGGTGCCCCAGTGAACCAAGCTTTGAGACTGCTTCTAGAAAGCTGACCTTTGAAATCTTAGCCTTTATAGCTGCATTGCTCCTGCTGCATGAGGAAAATAAAGATTCCATTCATCACAGGTGTTCTGAAGCTTAAGTTACTAGATTTTGTGAGGCACAGAGGACGTTTTAGCTACGCCCTCTATGATTATTAATGCTTTACATGATGGAGATGTGCACCATGCAGCTCGTGCTCAATCTGGCAGTTATCTTTGCTAGTCCTTAAAACCAACCCTAATTAACTAGCACGTTTGCCAGTGATGAAACCACTCAAAACATCTATTTTAGAATTTTCTGAGTATAATTATTTGGAAATGTTGTAATAGAATGTAAGCAGCAGAAAATATTAACCTATGGGTCATGGAAATTAAAACAGCAGGGCTTTGGAGAGGTAATTCACGAAGGACTGAATTCTGGCTTGCATCCTCCTCCACAACACTGAGCTTGTGGGCAAGCCCCTATCCCACTGGACTACATATCTACAGTATTGTGATAAAATCCTAACTTTTTTCTGAGAAGTTGTTGCATGGCTTGTACCTGCCTGCTTTGTCTCTGTCTCTGCAGAAATGGAGCTCACCCAAGGTAGTCTGGGCTCTAGCAAGTGGTGTTAGAAACTTGCCCTGGCAGGAAGTGGGGGTAGAAAGTACCTCTCTGGCTCAGTGGAACCTGGGGAGAATGAGTGAGCTGTCTGGCACTTCTGACCAGATGTTTTAAGACCCATGCTTCTGAGCAGATAATGTGTAACCTTTCTTAGAGATTTTTGCTTGTGGTGCATATTTCCTGTGCTTTCTATATCCTGGCAGAACAAAAGTCGGTAAACCTCAGTCACTGCACAGCACATTACAACACAGACTGACTCTGTGCAGCTTTGCTAAGGTGGCTTCTGCAACAGTTCAGCTAACTGGATGACATTAGGCTGCACTAACAACTGGGCCTCTCCAGCACAAAATAACCATTTCTGTTTGATCCCTCAAAATCAGTTCAATGGCAGCAATGGAGCAGTGGCAGTTTGGCGCTTTACTTGAAGAATGTAAACTACCACAATGGACATCAGTGGCCCCGTTAATGGCTGTGTAGCTGGGAAAACAAGTGAAAGTGCTGCAAGAAAACTTGCATGATCTCATTAACTTCATCTGTGGAAAAGAATGTTTCTGAAGGTACATGACAGCATGAGAAGTTCGGTCACTGCAGGAGTCTTTTCAGGATCAGACCCTGGCCTGAGATATCTCCTTTGTATTCCTGCTGTTCTCTTTTCTCGGGGGAGAAAGCAGCTGTTTTGTGAATAACTTAGTGCATTGACAAAAATATATGTGACGGGCTTTGTTGAAATCCAGAAAGAGTCACTCATGCCCTAAAGGACAATGTCTCTCAATGCTACCAAAAGTATTTTAAGCCATTGCACTTTTTCAAATAGCAGTAGATTGAAAAATTAATCCCGCAATCTGATGCTGTATCTGGAATGCCTTTCAATCCTTGCTCCAGCTCCGTTTTCATATCAGTGAACTTTTTGTGGTGAGATAACCAAAAGTAATTTAGAAAGCAACTTTCCTTCTCAGCTTTTGCCAATATTGTGGTTATCAAATAAGACCCGCTCTGCTATTTCTAGTTTACTGCTGTAGGATCCGCAGCATCACCGGGAGTGCTGTCAATGGGAAAACATGAAATAAATTCTAAAAGTTGATTTGAACTTTTTTTTTTCTGAAGAGAAAAGACAAAAATAAATTATGACTGCTGCCTGCTACAGAGTTTGTGCTTCACTGCAACAGCAGCTTCTGTGTGCTTCCTGGGAAGAGCAGTGTTGAGGGGACAAAGCGCGTCTTGATTTCAAAGGACACTTTCATCTCAGGGATAGCAGTAACTAAGTGAAGAAAATACCACTTCTATTTCTAGGTGTTTGCAAACAAACAGCTGGGAACACCTTAGTGTTTATGAAAAAAACCATAACTGTGTATCATCTTCTCCGGGTGTCACACTGCAGTCAGTGAAGTTACACTTGTATAAAATAGGGAGTAAGTGAGAAAGACATAAACTTATGAAATCATTACTATATGATCTATCTGATGAAAAACTTCCTTTCAAGTCTAGCCAAATGACTGCAACTTTTCCAAGTGGGATTGTCACACCTATGCTATGGTGTTAAGTAGTTACCCAGCAGCACCTGCTGAGTCTCACTCCTATTAATTAGAGGTGTAAGAAATCCAGTGGTGTCCTCCCAGACTTTAAAACCCAGTTGGAAGTTTATCAATGAGTTATCTTGGAGGGGGCTCACCTTGAATGAGATACAGTGTCACACTCTGGCTTGTTAAACAGGCTTTTATATAAGTGTTATGGTTTCCATAGAAACTTAAGTAAATCTTTCCTCCAGCATAATCCCAAAGGCTTTCACAGACCTGGAAAATATGTGGTGCATAATCAAATCATTTTTTATGCTGACAAAAAGAATGCCACAGTTGTCACCCAGACAAGTTTCTCATGTGGGGCAAAATAAGTTTGAATCCGACATCACAGAATTGCCTTGCAGCATTCAAACATTTTCTGGAATCCTATTTCCCTGTGGGCTGGTTTTGGTTGGGATAGAGTTAATTTTCTGTATTTTGAATCTTATGTAGCAAGGCAGTTTGACTGAACCTTGAGATCCTGAACCATTTGTCATAAAGTCTTTCCGTCCTCCTTATACTTCTGTATGTTTTCCATTGAGTCCCTGCATACTAGTTAACTAATCTATCACGAGAAGGCTTCAGCTGCAGAATTCATACCCAACAGAGTTTTCACAGATCATCTGCAAATATGTAAGGCCAATAAATGTTGAAGCTGGTGTTGTCTGCAGAAGCATGTAGTAACCGTGTCATTGCTAGTCTGGGGGTTTATGGTATTTCCAATTTTGAGCAGGAACACTGCTTTGGCTGGGTGCTCAGGCCTGCTAGAAGTCAATGACAAGAACACATGAGCATCTTTTTATTTGGAAAACAGACTTCTTTTATTAAGTGCAGTGAGAAGAGCATTTAACTGAGACAGGATTAGCCTGTACTTTTTAGAATGTCCATGAGGAGCCTAGCTATGAGACTGTTCCCATTACTGCTATCTCCCTAGAGCAGTGCCTAGGGAACACTAATTGCTTGCTATAGAATAATAGAATCAACTAGGTTGTAAAAGACTTTTCAGATCATTAGGTCCAACCATTACCCCAGGACTGTCAAGACCACCACCAAACCATGTCCCTGAGGGCTTCATCATGTTGGCAATTCTTGATATAAGTACAATTAGTTTTGTGTAAGGTATAATGGAAGCCACATGAGGTAGTTGCTGTTTCACAGAAGCTGCAGTGCAGGTGGACACCAGAGGGTCCACTGCTGGCTGGGTGGGCCATGGAAGGAGGATGTGGGGTCTTTCAGGAGAGGGAACTTTGGACTCCAATGAGAAACAGAGTGTGAACATGGCACTTACCTAAATAAAACCTACTCTCCTCAGTCAATGGAAAGATCATAGAATCATAGAATAGTTAGGATTGGAAAGGACCTTAAGATCGTCTAGTTCCAACCCCACTGCCATGGGCAGGGACACCTCACACTAAACCATGTCACCCAAGGCTCTGTCCAACCTGGCCTTGAACACTGCCAGGGATGGAGCATTCACAACTTCCTTGGGCAACCCATTCCAGTACCTCACCACCCTCACAGTAAAGAACTTCTTCCTTATATCCAATCTAAACTTTCCCTGTTTTAAGTTTTAACCCATTACCCCTTGTCCTATCACTACAGTCCCTAATGAAGAGTCCCTCCTCAGCATCCCTATAGGCCCCCTTCAGATACTGGAAGGCTGCTATGAGGTCTCCATGCAGCCTTCTCTTCTCCAGGCTGAACAGCCCCAACTTCCTCAGCCTGTCTTCATACGGGAGGTGCTCCAGTCCCCTGATCATCCTCATGGCCCTTCTCTGGACTTGTTCCAACAGTTCCATGTCCTTTTTATGTTGAGGACACCAGAACTGCACACAATACTCCAGGTAAGGTCTCACAAGAGCAGAGTAGAGGGGCAGGATCACCTCCTTCGACCTGCTGGTCATGCTCCTTTTGATGCAGCCCAGGATACAGTTGGTTTTCAGGGCTGCAAGTGCACACTGAAGCCAGCTCATGTTCATTTTCTCATCAACCAACACCCCCAAGTCCTTCTCGGCAGGGCTGCTCTGAATCTCTTCTCTGTCCAACCTGTAGCTGTGCCTGGGATTGCTCCCACCCAGGTGTAGGACCTTGCACTTGGCATGGTTAAACTTCATGAGGTTGGCATCAGCCCACCTCACAAGTGTGTCAAGGTCCCTCTGGATGGCATTCCTTCCCTCCAGCGTATCAACCGAACCACACAGCTTGGTGTCATCAGCAAACTTGCTGAGGGCGCACTCAATCCCACTGTCCATGTCAGTGACAGAGATGTTAAACAAGACCGGTCCCAACACCAATCCCTGAGGGACACCACTCGTTACTGGTCTCCAGCTGGACATTGAGCCACTGACCATAATTCTGTGCATGCGGCCATCCAGCCAGTTCTTTATCCACTGAGTGGTTCACCTATCAAACTGATGTCTCTGCAATTTAGAGACAAAAGATGACTTGTCTATTTATAGTGAGACCTCACAATGGATTTCAAGTGCCATGAAAATCTTAGAGTGCAAATAACCCTTTATCATGATGACTGAACTCTTACCTGCTGTCAGAAAACTTGCTCTTCTGCTTATTTGTTCTTATGAAAAGCAAACCCCCTTGTATTTTACCTCAACTTTACCTTGTTTAGCTTTCTTCTACTACTTGTCTTGAGGCTCTGGCTAACTCTTGCTTCTATGTATGTGTATCCTTTGTACGTATATGCTTGCTATATGTATATCCTTTTCTATGTGTATTGTTACCTTGTAGGTATACACAGCCTGTTATTATTGTTCCTTTTATTGCCAATAGAAATTTACCTCCTTCAAGTAGCTCTGTGATTTACTATTCTGGATATAAAGCCATAAGAGCTATGTGGAACTGATTTCTCTTGACTTTGAGTTGTAAAAATAGTTTCAATATTTTAAACATTATTTTAAGCAACCCTAAAGCACACAAGCTAACCTCAGTTCAGTGGATTCAAAAATTCTGTAATATCAGTTCTGTAATATCAGTTGCCAATACCTATCAATACCAATCTAGAGGAGCTGGAATTATGATCTTGTGAATTCAGAATATTTTCCCAATCTGAATGAACTGGCTCATAAAAGTTGAGCCTGGAAGTAAACATTTCCTCCTGGAAAGATGGAGAGGGTCCTTTTGAGCAGCCAGCCCAGTGGTTCTTAGAAAATACAGGGAAGGGAAGGAGCTAAGACTAATAAGTAGTTTTACCCTGAAATCCTAAAATACCTTTCCCTTCAGTCTTATTTCTCAAAATGCACATTTCTTATTCTGAATGAGGAACGATACAATCATAGAATGGTTTGGGTTGGAAAGGACCTTAAGATCATCTAGTTCCAACCCCCTTGCTATAGACAGGGCTGCCTCACACTAGACCATGTCACCCAAGGCTCTGTCGAACATGGCCTTGAGCACTGCCAGGAATAAAGCATTTATCGCTTGTTTTGGCAACCTGTTCCAGTGCCTCACCACCCTCATAGTAAAGAATTTCTTCCTTATATCTATCCTGAACTTCCCCTGTTTAAGTTTGAATAATCTATAGTTAATAATTACAAAGCTTCTGGATTACTTGTAAGGCTAAAGGAGAAAACATTTGGATGTCACTGCAACTGATATGTTCTGGCAAAAGTAAAGTGATGCAGCAGACAGTAACTCACTGTGAGATGTCACCCCCATGTCAGCAGTCATCACCTCAGGAAAACACATCCCAGACAATCAACAGCTCAAGAACTTCACTATTTTAATCCCCATTACCCAACCCAGAATTCACATGCAGATCCAAAGGAGTTTGTGTTTTCTGTGAATATCTTGTTGAGGCAGAAGGAAGGAGATGGTCGTGCATGCAGACTACAAGTTGTAAATCTATCTGATTGGTATAATCTCTTTATGTGTCACACATGACATTCAGGTGCAATAAAATCATAGATTTCTGTTAAAGAGAGAAAAAGAGACAAATGTCTATTGTGGTTGTAAAGACATAGAAAGTGTTACCTAACTCCCAGGCCACCTATCAAAATCATCTAACAACTCTGAGGGGTATGGCTGACCCATCTCATTGGTTTCATATTCATTACATGGAAGTGTTGTTTTAAAGGTCAGCCTGAGAATTCAACACCAGCAACGAACTACCTTAATGCCAGTCATGCTACTGGATGGGGAAGAAAGGGAGCAGGAGTGAAGAACAAAGGGAATTAGGTCTGGGCAATAATACAAAGTTTTGCCATTACAGCTGTCTCTTGACGGCAGACAATAGGCATTTTTGACTACCAGTGCCAGAAGTTGAAAACTGCCATTAATGAATTTAAGCAAATTAGCTTAGTGATGCTAGCCCTCTGTCAGACAGACTCCCTTCCCTGTCCCCACCCCATGCCTGCCTGGATGCAGAAATCACTCTCTGTGAAAGACAGCTATTAGGTGCTGTCTTCCAAGCATGTGATAGTCAGAAGCTCTGCAAACTGACACGTGGGCATGCCTGGAGCATCCACACATTTCTTCCTCCATTGTATTTCTGTTGGCAAAAGGTAGGCATCTGAATGTTTCCAATGGCCTGAGTCAAAGTCATTAGCCCTTGATCACATAACAAGTCAAAGCAGAAACTGATGTACTCCAAGGTCCATGGTGGTATTATTACATCAAAGTATTCCATTACCTTGCAACCTATTGCAGCTTTCCGAGATATTTCTTTATGTAAAATTCCCATTGATGTCTTGGCAAAGAACAAAAAGGATCTGCTTCCTTTTCTTTGTGGTCAACAGAGTGAAGAGTTAGGCTTTTTAAAACCCAAGTCATTCATTAACTAATTGCAGAGGAAACAGTGGAAAAAAAATACAGCCACATAAATCTCCATAGCAAGAAGAGAGAAAAGTGTTTTCCATATTTAATACAGCTGTAGGTGAGCTGTCAATCTCTCTTCCTTGATATAATAAATATGAATATATTACCTGCCTCCAGTTGAAGGAATAACCATGAAAGGAAAATAGGCAAACATCAACAGACACCATCAAGTATCTGGCCTGGGTTTAAAATTCTCCTTATATAAAAATAAAATGCAGTTGTAAAATAATAATTAAAATTGCCTCAGTTCTACTGACAGGACAAAGAAGTTCACAGGGGTGAAGTACACATAGAAAAACATTGTCCCATAATGTGTGTGATGAGTCAACCTCCACTGCACAACGGCAGCTTGACGCCTGTTGAGATCATGTTCAGAGCATTTAATTTATGTGATTATTCAAAATGTCAACGACAATTAGAGATCCTGACATTAGATCAGAGTTTGACAAATATCTCACCCAGACAAAGCAGTATTTTGTCATGGACACTGAACTGGCATGCATATGCCAAAGCTGCTGCTTTGTGCTAGAAGTGGAGCAGATCCTAGTTGAGCTTGGGTCTGCTTTAGCCCAACCAGCTGTAGACGTATCGAAATATCCCAGCAGTCAATTTTCCTTCTTGGCAAAGTCTGGAGAGCCAAGTGTTTGCCCAGCTTTGGAGGTAGGCTGAGGGGAAACATGTCTGAGGTGTCGTGAGATTCTGAAGTGATTTTTGCCACTTCTGGTGAGCTTCCTGCTGCTGTGGCTTTGCTCCTAGTAGCACTGGACTTCCCTAATATGAAGCTAACCTGGCTCCAACTTCGTAAGTTACAGGTGTCTTGAAGGAACCATTGTAGATGCTCCCACTGTGGGAAACCATCATGATCTCTAATAGCCTAGAGTCAATACAGGAAACCATGGACCAGTGATGGGAGTGAGGTAATTTGTTTGATGGTATCCAGCAAATTGGTGGAAGAAATTATGGCATAAAAGCTGGATCCTCCTGAAGGCAAACCAGGCAACTATAATTTAAACTCCCTGATTACCCATGTTTTTCCCAAGGACAGCCTAAGTTCTTTTCACATCAGTATTTATAACATGCAATCTGCATTGTAATTGTCCTTTGAGGAACTAGGCTTCAAGAGATGAATAAAGAACAGTAGTACAATGATGTAATTTATATAGTATATTACATAATAATATGTAGTACATCATGTAGTATGATGCACAATACATATATATTTCACATAGAAACATAACAAGTATCCTGTTTCCATTAGCCCTGAAATCTGTGTCCTTGATTTCAACACTGGGAGAGATTCTGCAGGAGCAGCAGCAAACTGGTATTGATAAAGACAGTCAGGCTCTCTGCTGCTCCTAGAGACATGCAACAGACTGGTGAGACTGCACTGCCTGCCAGCATCCTCTCTGAATACAGCTAAGTGCAGGCCACAGCCAGGGACTGTGACTGCTTTGTGAGATGTCCGATAAAAAGTATGTCTCAGGGACACGGCCTTATGAGCCTTTACCTCAATTTCTGCTACACAGCATTAAATAAGAGGAGCCACTGTCATGTGGAATAGGTATCCAAATTAAACAAGGAACAGAAAGCTCAGCAGAAATAAAGTGCTTCTCTAGCATCACTGCAAGAACATGCCACCTCCTGGGATGTGAAAGAAAGGAAAAAACATCAACAAACTCCATATGCAGCACTTAAATCCTTGCTGAAGACCAGAGGCATGCAGGCTGAAACGCAAATGCCACTGACTCTCTCCTGAGTTTTTGAGCTACCTCCTGAGAAAAAGCTATTAATCAGAGTAAGCTGTAGTTTAGATCTCATCCTTCAGCTGATCCAAATGGCCAAAGCTGGCTGACACTTCATCTCATCTGGAGGTGAGGCACTGCCACCAGCTCTCCTATCACAGGACTTTCAAGATCTGGTGAGAGGTGCTGGTCAGACCTTCAGAAGTGAAAAGGGAAATTCTTGATCCACCTTAGAAAGGAAAATTACTGTCCCAACTGCTGAGATCAAAACAGACCTGTCACTGCCTGCAGTACTTTCCAGCTCCCTTAAAACCCCCTAGACACTGGGGCATACATATCAAGTACTTCCAGAGTGCTAAGGATATATGCTTTCCTTCTCTTTAGCAATGACAAGCACAAAGAACCCCAGTCTCTATTTATCTTAAAGGAAAAGGCCTCTAGAAGTTAAACATCTTGTGAAAGACATGTTCAGAGCTATATCCAGGCAGCCTAGATGACTATTTACCATGTTGTGGCTTGAAGTGAATATTGCTTTTATGACCAACTTTTGATTTGGTACCAAGGTTCTTTCTCTAACTGCCTGTGAGACAAGAACTAGCTTTAGATTAAAGCTTAGTTTGGGGAAGATTTGAAGCTTGGATACTTTCTCTGGACATCTATTCAGCAGATTCCTTGAGCTCTTTCTGTTAATCACCATCAGGGCACTAAGTCCTGTGCCAAATTCAGCAAAGCTTTTCTATAACATTTTTCTACTGTAGATCCTGAAAATCACTTCCAGGTGATCTACAAAAGAAACTCTGCTAACTGTATTCCCAGTCCTTTTAAGCACTCACTCACAGAAAAAGAATCATTTGCCCATAGCTGGAGTTTGAGATATACTATCCATTGGCTCACTCACCCTGTACCCTCTTTACTCTCCCTCAGAGCCCTGAATTATCAAGACAATTGCTGTGTGCCATTAGTCACCATATAGAGCACAGGGGCTGTAAGATACATGTATACTCACCCAGGTACTGCAAAGGCAAAAAGTCTCCCAACTTTCTGCATGCAATTGCTGGGAAGAAGAATGTGTTGCTGGGAAAGAGGAAAAACCCTCCTGAAAATCAACCTTATCTGCAGGAGCATCTGTGTGATGTGATAATTCTGCCAGGTTGTTGCCTCCACCCCACGCACTGGCATTTTGAAAACAGGAGCACTGGATCACTTATACCGGCAGCTGTGATTCATTTGTCAGCAGTGACTCTGACTGCCGGAGCACAGTTGTGACCTATGAGCTGCCTTGTCAATGTGTGAACACTGGCTATTTAAATTGACAGGAGAGAAGCAGCAAGTATCTTCTAGCAACTTCCCAGCCCACAGTGAGACTCTTCTCTATTTTCCTTCCAGCTGGGGATAGGGGATCCTGAAAGAGGATGTACAAACACTGTGAACAAACAGAGCATGGTTCAAAATCCCTGCCTTGTCTTGAATCAGTTTGCTTTGGTTTATCTGAGAGCATGAAGCACAAAACAGGCACTGACGATTTACATAGCACATAACCCCTGCAAGCAGCGATCCTGCCAGGCTCACTGGTTCAACAATACCAAAGAAGTATTGAAACAAATTCTCCTGAATATTGGCTACAAACATGATTTATACGACTGGCAGCTGCAGGGTCATTTCATGTGTCTATATTTAGAGGATTGCTGAATTCTGTCCCATCCAAAAGCCAGTCTTAGTATGTGCTAGCATCTCTTCTCAAGAAATATGCTCCCTTAGGTACTATTTCTTTTGTATTTTGGTTTATCATATTAGGTAAAGACAAACAACAGCTTTTTATTTCTCTTTGTGTATCCACATGCCCTTTACATGGTGTTTGAGTGATGCAGCAGTCTGGGCTGTGTTGTCCCCACCCTGCTAAGAATCTCCAGTGCTACTAATGTACAGTCACAACAAGAACACGTAATACAATGGAACATATGCAGGACGGAGCTGTGTGCCCAGGGTGGAAAGTGAAGCAAACAGGGCATTAACTGATGAAACCATCAGTTCAATTCAGCAGCTATTCTGATCAGTGGTGACACGCTGCAGATCATTATCACTGCCTGGCTACCAATACAGAGCTCCTTTGCAGAAGGCTGATGATGTGAAATAGGCCTGTAAGATATGACTGGAGCAGAAAAGTTGAAGGAATGGAAATTGTATGGCAATGCCTGATTCGGACATGATCAGGCCTGATTGGCACTAAGAAAGGATTTTATAGACTATGGTCTTTGCCTAGCTCTTCAAAATGCACTGTGGCTTACCTCTCATTTGTATGCAGAGTGCTCTGCTCTGTGCTGCACCTCACAGCCCTTTCTCCCTTTAATGAAGATCAAGTTTCCCTTCTGGTCATTCTAGCTGAAAACACTAGCAAGGGAGAGCTGCGTTGACA
Source organism: Pezoporus flaviventris (assembly GCF_033815535.1). NCBI lineage: Eukaryota > Metazoa > Chordata > Aves > Psittaciformes > Psittacidae > Pezoporus > Pezoporus flaviventris. The sequence goes on from NW_026892573.1 coordinate 19,902,190, forward strand.
CTCAGTATGTGTTGTCAGTCTCCACTGAATGTACAACCATGTCCGTGCCCCTCTCTTGCTCTTCCAGCAAGCTCTGACTGCTTCACCTTGCTGCTGCTCCGCGAGGAGACTCCTCTCTTGCCCCACTGCCATGTCACTCACCTGCATGGCTGTCACTCTTCACCTTTGCTCTTTTGTGCAACCTACGCTACTCAGACCTCCCTGTACACTGAGGCAAACAGGAAAAGCCCTGCTGTCAATCGGACATCAAGGACTCATATCAGAGATGAGTATGTGGAGCAATCAAAATATTCTATGATGCTCTGCCTGTATTTTACATCTCTGCTTCTCAGTCATGGGTTATTTTATCAGCCATTACCCTGTCCACAGATTGAAATAGCACGTACTTACATGTGGACTTTAACAGCTCAGTGTTTAATTTCTCCTGTTAAGCAAATGTCATCATCTTGTTTTAAACTAAGTTTGGCTCAAAAAAAATGTTAACTGCATGTATATAGAAAACTCTTATATAGTGTTTCAGGGATCTGTGATATTCTGTCTGCAGCATGAAGGTTAAACAGTGCTCATGAAGAATGTGTGCATTAAATGGATGAAGTACCAACTTACTGGCAGGCTGCAAGGAGCAGCAGGGAATGGGACGTGGTCACAGTGTGGGCTGTGTCTGGTGGGATGCTCCATGGATCCGTGCGGCACCCAGCATGCCACAACGTTTTTGCCAGTGTTCTCAAAGTGAGTCTAAAACCGCTCATAATAGAAAAGTTGCAAATGATGCTGGTGCAATATCAGGCAGAGCTAAGAGCTGTGCAGCCATTCAGAAAAATCTAGACAGTGATTTACCTTGTCCTGTGCAGGACTGGCCTTTTGAGGCTGGCCAAAAGTACAGCCAGCCCACATGGCTGAGGTAGCTGTGGGTGCTTGGAGTGCCATGGGAAGGACTGGGGAGCATATGCTGAGTGGGGAGTCCTGTCTGCCTCCTGAATGGTGAAGTGTGCATAAAGGCAATGTCATGTAGATGCTGCTGAGCAGGTGGATGACTTGGGGCTCTTCACACAAGAAAAAACCTTTGCTGAGGTGCTGCAGGAGCAGAGAGGATCTGCAGGCAACCAGCATTTAACTGCTATTAGGGCTGTCTATGAAGAAAAGAAGGGAGATGAGTGGTGCATTTGAGTACTGATCAGCTGAGTGGGGCCAAGGTTTTCACACCAAACCTGCAGGATGGGGGGCTGTGCCCTAGAAATAAGGAACTTGAGAAGAGGTTATGGTGAGCATGGGTGCAGGGTCAGCCCTCTCTGACACTGAGAAAAAAGGCATTTTCTGTGAGCCTGAAGAAGGGGGTTAACAAGTGAGACTGGGCCGATGATTTTCTCTGTGTATGCATGGCATTGGGAGACCACATTGAGGACCTGGGAATGGCTCAGGGAAAGGATTCAGCTGATTAGAAGCATCTGAGCTAGGCTCTCCTTCTTTCCTTTGAGTCACTGGAGGTGCTTTTGGGGAGTGACACGTTGCATCCTAACATGGCCTTTATAAAAGTAGAAAGGCTGCTTAAGACACAGAAAAGACCCACAAAAAGGGCATAATATTTAGAGAGCACTGAAATTGGTGAGCTTCAAAGATTTTGGTATGTTCATACTACTGGAAATAAAAATGAAACATCATAGAATCATAGAATAGTTAGGATTGGAAAGGACCTTAAGATCATCTAGTTCCAACCCCCCTTCCATGGGCAGAGACAACTCCCATGATATGAGATTGCTTAAGGCCCTCTCCAAACTGGCATTCATCATCTGATAGTGACCTGGAGGAAGAAAATATCCTGGAAAGACAGGAAGAAAATGTCAGTTAGCAAATGGCTCATTAAGCTCAGGGCAGAGGAAGGCATAATGAGACCCAATGGCTGGATGCTGAAGATGGACAATGAGTGAATTAAAATGAATTGCTAATATGAACTTGGCATGGGTAGCTATTGGAGTAGGCAGTCAGGGAAGAGGTGGGCTCCCAGCAACAGGAGGACACTTCTGTCTGGTCAAGCACAGATTGTTAGGCTTAAGGATGAATACAAGAATATCATGTAGTAGCTGTGACACCTGTGGAGAGGTGAAGGAGCCTGCTGTTCCCTAACGGGCTTAAACTCTCTGGATCAGTGACCAAAAGGATTAGGATCTCATTTCGTCTTGTGGCAGTGATTGATTGTTTTTTGAAACTCTCTAATTTAGACATATGAATCAAGAGAGGGACATGCAAAAAGGCTGGTAAGATACACTGCCTGTCACTGCACTGAGCTGGACCCCTACAGGAGTTACAGAAATGCAAAATCTAGTCATTAAGTTAAATGAGCCCTACTGAAGTGTCAATAGACAGACGGGTCCAGCTTTTCAGGAGGGAAACTTGCTGTCAGAGCTGCCATTTTCCAGTAAAAATCACCATCATGTGCCTTTTACAAACACTCACCCACCAAATACCTGCTCGTATCAAGAAATGGTTTGAGTGGCAGTGAAGAAAATAGGGCAGACTGATCAGAGGTAAACAGCTGTTCTCTGGGACATGAATACAACATGTTTTTAGCATGCAGCTGATGCAAATGATGCTGGCATTCTGTGGAGTAAAGCTAAGTTTTCTGCTTGTTTTATAGAGAAAATCAACCAAGGATTTTGGGTGACCCAAGCCACAAGGTCAGAAAATAAACTGCCAGTGTTGTGCTTAACTGGCTTATTGGTATGGATGCCAAGAAGCACTCTGCTCATCAGTTACACAGAGAGTGAATGATTTCACATGATAATGCCCTCTCTCCATCAGTGTCCTACAAACAGA